>NC_092817.1:160213298-160913298 GCF_023375885.2 Dermacentor andersoni
CTGTAGGTGGCTCTCGTTGGTCGCCAAATTCTCAGTGCCAAAATAAGGCATCAATCATCAAAAACAACAACAAAAAAGAAAGGTCACGCGAATTGTAGCTTCGTTGTCGCTGAGCACTTCACTGTGCAGCTAATCAATGCCACTTGAACATCCGACTATAAATTTAATGACCGAGCTCATAACGGTTAGCTCTGTTATTCTGGCATTGTGTTCCTTGTCATCGTCGTCATTCTTTTGCATTTGCCCCTTAACCGTTTAGACGGCACGAGGTCAGACCTGTACTATGAGGCAAATTTCTCAACCTGGGAATGCACCGACCTTCTTATTATTTCTGCCAGATGGACGTAATTTTGCAAGGACATAATGCTCTCTTCAACGCGCGATTCCCATCGACGGCACGTGATGGCGATCAACGGCAAATGTTCGCACCGACAACAGCGGAATCCCTACACCCCCAGAGCACATAGTGCGCCCATAGCGCTTTGTCCGCACACGTGATCGATTTCCGCGACAAGAAATGCTTGCGACGCAAGCCGAGACCGTCGAGAAACCGCACGTAGTCACCAGAATGGGAAATAAGGTAGCTAGTTTACGATGGTGGCAAGGGGGTCCCAGCGAACTTCGTGGCATCTGGTGAGGTTTTTTTGCATTTAAAATAAAGACAAACTCCCGTGGCTACAGGGAGCCGGGTACTTTTTTTTTTTGCATTCACTTACCCTGAAGGCCCGTTGGGGCATTACATATGGGCGAAATGATAACAAAATGAATATACATGGTAGCTCATTGAAGATAACTACGTGACAGCAAAAAAAAAAAGAAGGAAGAAATGCTGTTACATTTTTTTGTTAAGTCCACCATCTAAAGCGCACAGAATTGATGTACCATACACCGCTCATTTTTACAGAATTATTAACTGCAGTGGACTTTTGCATTACCCATATAAACGCTGCAACAAATCCACGTATTCTGTGAATTCGTATATCAAATTTGTCCACTTTAGATGCTGTAACGGATGCAGTAGTTTACAGAATTGCAATACCTGTTCTTGGTGCAGAGTTGCGAATTTGTAAACTTCGTGACTCTCCATTTTTTCTTTAACTTACCGGTTTTCGGCTATATTTATGAAACTCCCAGGCCTTGAAGAGAAATTCTGCTTGCTGCAGTCACTACAACGCAAGCTTTCTCTTTCTTTTTTTTTTCAAATGCAACAAATTGCGTTAAAAATGATCCAGTGGTTGTCTTATTAAAGCACTTCCGCGTTTTACGGATATATGAAAACGCTTCATCGAAATTGGCGCCAAGTTAAAACTTCCTCTTAATTCTACAACCACCATCCCCTATCAATAAACTTTGACACCGGCACTTGGAGTATAGCGAAGAAGCTGGAAAAAAATATATCCTGGGTTTTTTTTTTTTTTTTTTACGTGCCAGAGCCACGATATGATTACGAGGTCCACCGTAGTGAGAACTCCGGATTAATTCCAACCACCTGAGCTCCTCTCGCGCGACCCTAAATCCTAAGTACACAGGCGTTTGTGCATTTCGCCCTCATCTGGATGCGACCGCCGCGTCCGAGATTCGAACCTGGGACTTCGTGCTCAGCCGCGCACGGCCACAGCCACTGCGCTGTCGTGGTGCGCGTGAAGCTCGAAATGAGGGTGAGGAATGACCAAGGAGTGGTGTAAGGTCAATTTGCTTGCGAATGGCCATAAGAGATGGAATTATATTACAGTATAGGCACAGGTACAAGGTAGATAGAGAAGCTTTGAGGAAGAGAAATAAGACTAAGGAGGTGTGTAGAAAAAAAAAATGCTAGAATGGAAAACATGTAAAAGCACACCAAATTAACCTAAGCAGGCTAGGCTACTATTGGTCACCGGGCCATTTCAAAGGGGATGCCAACAAAATTCATGATTAGCAGTATGAATTTGATGGATGAATCGCGAATCGCTCACACTGTAGCCTATATCGAGATTATGAAATTGGGGTGGACATGTCGCCGGGTGCACTCACTCCCAGCTACATGCGACAGAGTAATAGAATGGGTCTGCTGAAAATAAAACGCACTGCAGTGAATGGTGGAGTAGCTGTTGTTGTGATGGAATAGGAAAATTTGCAGCCGTAGTTGCGGTAAGTACTTTTGTTGCCGAATAGCGATAAGTAGAGAGAGAGAGAGAGAGAGAGAGAGAGGACGGAAACAAGAGATGAAGGGCAGAGAGGTTAACCAGATGAAGTCTCCGGTTGGCTTATCGAGAAAGGTCGTCGCCTTACCGTGCATTAAAATAGCACAATAAGACCATGATGTTGAGGCTGATTTTGATGTGCTGCTGGTGGAGATGATGATGGCGGTAATCACTATAAGTAGACTCGTGACCAACACAGCGGCTACGAGCCGCACCTTCTTACTTTCGTTAAATTATGTAATTCGGAAATGAGTAGTTGCATGCTCCTTTTCTTATGCGTGTAGAACTCCCGGAGAGTCTATGCGAGCTGGCTGGAACGAGATACAAACGGAAAGTACGAAAGCTCTCCTCGCACGCGACGCACGCCAGACCACCAGCATGCAAACACGCTAGCCCGTATAAGGGAACGCGTAGGTTCGCAGCTGTAATCCTGCGGGCCGATATGGCCGATCGATCTAGTGGGCTCGGCTCTGATGATAACTTATCTCGCGATAGCTGCGCTAAACGACTGGAGCGCGGCTTGCTTTACCTTCGTTCAGCTTCGTCTTACGAAGCGCAGCGCACGCAGTGCGGCCGATACGAGGTGTGCAAGAGGCATTCATGTTAATGTCCAGTTATGCAAGAACCTATGTCGTTCAGAGCGACAGCGTTACGACCCTACTCCTGGCAGCAGCTTGCTGGTTGCCGCACCGACGAGCTCCATGTACGTACAGGGCGAAGAAAAGGTGATTTGTCCTTATAGACCGCGCAGGTTTTTTTTTTTTTTTTTTACTGCATATCTCCGGCCCTGCTATCAATATAATCATCAATGTTATAGATATTTAACGAGTGGATGAATTTCTGGAAATTTGAAGTCGAGCTGTGCTGCGAAAAAGCGTTTCGCAATGTTCAATATTTAGAATTGGAATTGAACTGCATTTTTATTTCAAATAATTGCATTATAACACCGTTCGTGGTAAAAAAAACATTAGTCGTTTTACGTAGAACCGTAGTGGCACGTTCTGTTTATGAGGCCGTGCAGATCTTGCTTTTCTGCAATTGTTATGCTCTTCAGTCGTGAATCAAAATGCACTATCCATAAATGGCGTCAAAGTTACGTAATTTTATTCTAAGATTGTGAAGACAGACTCCCGAAAAAGAAAGTCAAGGTCCTGATCCTTCGTACAATTTCTAGTGAGTCTCGAAGTTTGAGTTGTTGAATCTCGATTAAGCACACCCTCAGTCATGTCGTGTTTCTTACATAAAAACCATGTCACGTTTTGCATAAACGTTCAATCACTGGCTGCATGCATTACAGGAAAAAAATATGCATATCTAATGCACATGTTGGAATATATGTGAAACGTTGCTTCAGTCAAGCGGTGTGTTTAATAAATGCTGTACAACTAACGGCAACGCGTGCAATTGTTCTTTACTTTCAGTTTATGCTGCACGTAATCTCATGCAATGTATCCCCTTACGTTTATTCACTCCAAGCGTCACAGCTGTCACGCAATTTTTATATTTGTAGACTTCACCGGTCGCAAGCTATGCGGAAATGAAAACACAGAACCACCCGGATTCACAGTGTGAGACGTAGTCTACACATGTTATGTTATGAGGACAAAGGCGGCGCATGAAGCATGTCGAGGGAACAGTGGAAACGGCAGGTGTACGCGCAGAAAATTGCAGGCCCATATCTTACTAGAATTAACGATTTGTGCCGCACTGGCACAAAATCATTCTGAACGATTGGCCGAGAACCCAAATGGCTGAATCAAAGAAAATCAAGTAACTCAAATAATCCTTGTCCTCAACTTTGACGGCTCAAAAACAGCCGACATTCTATGTTCACGTTTTATGTAGGTTCTTTTTATTATGATTACGCGGAACAGAGGTGTACAGGTGCCTCTTTGCACAACTTTGTCGGTCAGCATACACGGGTGATGTAAGCCCATTAACTGGTACTAGCATTCGGCGCACTTGTAAACTTCGTAAATATATCAGCAAATATAACCCCCGCGATCGCAGCAGCAGCCATGCCAAACGAGGGAAGATAGGCAAACAGTGATCACCTTGAAAATTACCGTTTCAACATAGCTCATTCTCAAACATCCCTTCAGACACAGTAGTGCCTTCTCTGTAAGGTGGTCGTGTATAGGAATAATCAGCGCACTTAAGTGAAACGAGCCTCATCGGGTAAGCAGAGAGTTAAAGTTACCCCCACCTCAATGAGCTTGGCCTTTTTGGCACTGTAGAAGCGACGAAAATGAGTTGCGTCTACAAACCGTGATTCAATGTGCTACACACGACTCCGATGGGGCAACGTCGGGGCCATTGCGGCATCATCGTCGGGAGGTCAGTGCAATGGCGAATTAATGTGCTTCATAGCAAGCGGCCTCACTCTTCTAACGCCTCGACGTGTAGGCGGCGCATTACACTGGCCTGTCGCACAACTCCGTTTCTTGATTGTTTTGTTTTCGTTACCATAGAATTCGTTTATGATGTTCGCGTCGACAAAAATCGCGACGTTTTGCACTTCGGAGGGAAAACGAGTAAGAGAGAACTAAAAGAGACGGCGAGGAAGTTAACCAGGTGTCACCTGGTTTGCTGTCCTACACGGGGATAGTGGGAAGCAGGAAGAAAAGAAAAAAAGAAAGGGTAAGGGAGAAGGAAATGATCAAGAAGCGATGCGCGCGCACACACAGCAACGTTCACCGTACATTCAGATAAGCTCGCCGTGTCCAGCAGACTTTGAAAAGAGCAGCAGGGCTGTGCGGATGACGGTGTAGTCCTTGGGACCCAATGTCCTTTTTATTGTGTTATCTCTAATGAACCTCTTTGATGACAACTCGGGTCGTCTACAAAGTAATCTCCCTTTTCACTGACGCGCATAGCGTTCCAGTGCTTGCAGCGCCAAGTGCTATAGGCAGTTTGCACTGTCAAGAAGGCGCTGTACGACGCTTCCCTTCATCACGCCGGCGTCGCGGACACCAGCCGCTCGACAAGCCAAGAAAATGAGATGGCATTCCAGAGGACCAGTCATTCATGCTTCATCTGTCGTCTGAGTTCTTAACACAGAGCCTTTCAAAGTTCGAGTTCATCAATGATCGCGCTCCTAATCTCGATTGCGCACATGCACAAAGCATGCGGAGTGTGCGGACTTAGATATTTTCAGGTCTCGGGAAATCGTGGCTCATGGTAAGCGATTAGAATCTTCACGGTGAGCGCGCATTGCGTCGCCCTTCTGCTGGCTGGCAAGGTTTCACTATGCAAATTATAAAAGAACGTTTTCATAGATGGAGACACATACTTCTAAGAAAGCAAATGTTTGACATAAATCATCATTCCGTACTACGTCAAATGCCATTTAATGTGACGAGATTCCATTTTATATGTTTTACATAGTGTACATGTGCCTTTATAATCGAGGTATACGAAATTATACTTAATATTTTTAGAACCAGTCCATACTGATAAAAGAAGCCCTTCACGGCAACAGCTATCCTTCCAAGGCGAGCAAATGACCGTAGACCAAGTATGGCACCCGGTGACAATGCGTGGTTGCGCAACGCCCTACGCCTGGGCAGTACATGCCGGCTTTGCTAGGTCATAAAGGGGTAAATGGTCGCTGAAGCCAAAGTATCGGCAAGGGTACTTGCTTTCGTCAGGGGAGCAACTGCATTCATTAGCAGCTAAAAGCCGCTAAAGGCTGCTAAAGAAGCAAGGACCATCCTGGCTAAGACAAGTCCCCTTGGCAAAGCGTTGGCTTCAGCGACCATTCCTTGTTCCACCACTGTTCACCACGTCAAGTGTTTGACAGCGTAAGCTGTTATGGGCTCATTCCAATAGCCGTTTAGGTTGGGGATGTTGTCCGCCGCTGCCGCCGCCGCCGCCGCTGCTGTCTGTCGCAGCTATTGTCAAGAATGGGGATAAAGTACGCAGTTACCGCCGGGATCGAATACGGGCCCGCTGCGCCGGAGTCATCGACTCTACCACTGAGCTACGCCAGCGCTTCCTAGCTTGCAACGGAAACATGCCCTATAAATGCGTCCTAGCGCCAAAGAGACGCGCGGTGTGACATGCGCGCTGCGTAACGTCGATACGTGCACACTTTGGATTGCAGTTGCATATTATTACTCCAAATGGCACGCCATATAGCAGTTGCATAGGTAGTGGTACAAGGCAGATATAGAAGGTTTGAGGAAGAAAAAAAAACTTAAGGAGATGTATACAAAAATGCTAGAATGAAAAGAATACATGTCATCATCATCATCATCAGCCTAGTTACGCCCACTGCAGGGCAAAGGCCTCTCCCATACTTCTCCAACTGCCCCGGTCATGTACTAATTGTGGCCATGTTGTCCCTGCAAACGTCTTAATGTCATCTGCCCACCTAACTTTCTGCCGCCCCCTGCTACGCTTCCCTTCTCTTGGAATCCAGTCCGTAGCTCTTAGTGACCATCGGTTATCTTCCCTCCTCATTACATGTCCGGCCCATGCCCATTTCTTTTTCTTGATTTCAACTAAGATGTCGTTTACCCGCGTTTGTTGCCTCACCCAATCTGGTCTTTTCTTATCCCTTAACGTTACACCCATCATTCTTCTTTCCATAGCTCGTTGCGTCGTTCTCAATTTCAGCAGAACCCTTTTCGTAAGCCTCCAGGTTTCTGCCCCATATGTGAGTACTGGTAACACACAGCTGTTGTACACTTTCCTTTTGAGGGATAGTGGCAACCTACTGTTCATGATTTGAGAATGCCTGCCAAACGCACCCCAACCCATTCTTATTCTTCTGGTTATTTCAGTCTCATGATCCGGATCCGTGGTCACTACCTGCCCTAAGTAGATGTATTCCCTTACCACTTCCAGTGTTTCGCTACCTATCGTAAACTGCTGTTCTCTTCCGAGACTGTTAAACAGTACTTTAGTTTTCTGCAGATTAATTTTCAGACCCACCCTTCTGCTTTGTCTCTCCAGGTCAGTGAGCATGCATTGCAATTGGTCTCCTGAGTTACTAAGCAAGGCAATATCATCAGCGAATCGCAAGTTGCTAAGGTATTCTCCATCAACTTTTATCCCCAATTCTTCCCACTCCAGGCCTCTGAATACCTCCTGTAAACATGCTGTGAATAGCATGTTTGAAAATAGAATGAAAAGAATACATGTATACCTGAATAAATCAACCTGGCTAGGTGACTATGTCACCTCCACGTTACAAAATGGATGCCAATAAGGAATCATCATCATCACCATTAGCATCATATCATGCCACTTGTCTTACGATGTGAGATGCGTGTCGCGTAACCTCTATACGTGCGTCCTTTGCAATGCAGTTGCATATCATTACACCAGGTGGCACGCCATGTAGCATTTGTATAGATAGCGATACAAAGTAGGTAGAAAAGCCCTGAGCAAGAAGATGAAGATTATGGAAATGTATAAAAATTGCCATAATCAATAACAAATATGACATACGTGATTAAATCAAGCAGGCTAGCTGATTGTTTGTGACCACCCCGTTTCAAAGGGGATGCCAATAAATACCCCTCATAAATACTCATAAATACTCGTCACATCACGTGACAAGTGGCACGTGATGTGAGATGCACGTCGCGTAGCGTCGATACATGCACACTTTGTATTGCATTTGCATATTGTTACACCAGGTGGTACGCCATGTAGCACTTGCATATGTAGTGGTGCAAAGTAGATAGAGAAGGCTTGAGGAAGAAAAAGAAGATTAAGCAGATGTTCACAAAAATGCTAGAATGAAAAACATATACATCATACCTGATCAAATCAAGCAGGCTAGGTGACTCTCGCCGTTTCTTTTAAAAGGGGTTGCCAGTGAATCATCATCATCATTACCATACTATCGTGCCCTTTGTCACGCGATGTGACACGCGCGCCGCGTAGCGTCGCTAGGTGCAGACTCTGCATATCAGTGGCTTTGTATCTCTATCAGGTATCCCGACATACAGCAGCGACTTGTAGCAGTTAGATGCTGCATGTAGCTGGACTTGGTTAACTCAACCAGGCTAGATGACTATTTGTCCTCACCCAGTTTCAATGCAGATGTCAATAAATCATCGTAATCATCATCATCAACAGCATCCTAGAGAGAGAGAGAAAGAGCAGTCATAAGGTAAAGGCAGGGAGGCCAACCAGGCTGAGCGCGGTAGGCTACCCAGCACTAAGAAAGGGGGAAAGGCTACTGAAAGAGGGGAAGGATGAAAGAAGTTCACAGTCTGCACTGTTACACATACAAGAGTTCATCGCTGAGTCAATCACGGGTAGTCATACAGGCTGGTGCATTTCAAGAAACGCACCGGCGCATTTGTGGCCTTGCACATGGCAGATGCACGAGGCCAGGGGCCCAAGGTATCCACTGTGAAATGCCGGTCGCCTAAGTGCTCCAAATCTGTACGAAGAGCACTCATGTCGTCTTGGTTATGTATGGCAGTCACACAGGAGATGTTTGGTCGTTTCTTCGACACCACAAGGGCTGCAATTGGGACTATCGGCCATTCCATGTTAGGAATAAGTGGGCGTTTGTGAAATAAATTCCTACTCTCAGGCGGCACGGTAACGTTTCTTCCCGTCGGTTATAACGCGGTAAAAGGTGTAATGTCATATGCAGGTCCATCGCATATAAGCGCCGTTTGGTGAACTCCGGTCTGTTCCATTTCCTTGCAGTAGTAATATGGGCAAGACCACTGAGGTGACGCTCTGCATCCGTTCTCGACAATGTCATCGAGGTACTTTCACATTCACCATGAGCTTCACGGGCACCTTTGTCGGCACTTTCATTACCACTAATGTTGCAGTGCCCAGATAGTCACTAAAATACAATGTCGTGGCCTCTGTCCACCGCTTGATGGTATCGTAATCGTATCTCTGCTATCAACTGTTCATGTCGGCTGCTGCGCAGAGCTGATAATAGAGATTGCAGGGCGGCTTTCGAGTCACAGAATTTAGCCCATTTAATTGGTGACTGCTGCTGCACACATAGCACTGCACTACAGTAGACAGAAAGTTCAGATCCTGTCGATCTTGTGACGTGGCTGATCTTGAATTTCTTGCAGATTGACATCGACGGAATGACTACCGCACAACTAGAGCTGGTTAGAGCCGAAGGGCCATCTGTATAAATGTGAACTTAGTTAACGCAGGAGTCATGTAATAGATATAGAGTGGCTTGATTCAGTGTACAATTTGGCAAGCCGGATTTCTTTAGAACTCCTGGAATGGGAAGCCGCACTTGTGGCTGCCGGAGACGCCATAAAGGACAAGGTGATCTTGCTGCAGGCGTGAAATCGGATAGAAGAGAGGATCAGTGCGAGGCTACAATGCCCGAGAAAGTTGCATGTGGTCTATTATCCGAGAGAGACGCAGGACGTTTAGACTGGAGCATACGGAAAGGAGACGAAGATGATTTTTAAGGAACAGCATCGCATCGTGCCACGAGCCAAGGGATCTGACATATGCGCCACGTAGTCTAGACACCTGTGTTCGCTCTTCAGTACTCGTTATGGTGCCTCCTCGCAAGGTACGATCCTCTGCTGAAGAAGCGAATTCTAAAGCCGTGCGCGCGGCTGCAACCAGGCAACGTCGGGCTCAGCAAACTGCTGTGCAGAGAGCCGCACAAGCCGCAGCTCGCAGTCTACGTCGGGCGGGACAGTTCAGATCGTTTTCGTGAAAACGACGCGAAGAAACTTCACCGCGAAGACTCTATAGTGCGTATTTGGAAAGATTGGATGCGCTTTGTAGACAATAACAAGGAAGAAGGCGGGAAAGTCGCAAACTAACAACTGAGGTTTATTCGAGGGAAACACTTATATATCAGTTCATGCCAGCGCAGGCACATCAGGGTATCAGCAGCAGATAAGAGGAAACAAACAAAATAAAAAAACACCAATGGCGTGGCTCAGCTAATCATATTTTCTAGGAAACGTGCCTCCCTATTGTAAAGTATGATAGATGTGTCACTGATGCATGCTTGTTCTTACTTTTTTATATAATATGTCTCTAGAAGTTCCCGTGCTTTTTCGTTACTGCACTTGCGCAGGGCCTTAACCTGGTTTAACAGAGGCCTGCATTTATGTTCTAAGCAATGCATGGGTAAATGACGTTGCTCCCGGTTTTTAATAGACCTTTCGTGTTCACGGATTCGTACGTTTAAACAACGGCCCGTCTGGCCTATGTAGGTTTTGCCACATGTCAGGGGCATCTGATAAATAACACCAACTTGGCAATCTACATGGGGGTTCTTGTGTTTCACGCCACAGCCACCCTTGCTTCTTTCTGGCGTGAGGTCTCCCAATGCGGGCGCAAAGGTGACTCAGCTTGCAGGGAGCCGAGAAAACGAGTGGGACACCATGCTTGGTTGCTATCTTCTTCAGATTGTGTGCAATTCTATGAACATAAGGGATTACGACTGGCTTGGAAGCTTTGTTAGCTACATCAGTGTTTACTTTTTGGGGTGCTTATTGCCTCTTTTCGAGCGTTTCAACAACTGTCAGTACGACCACATCAGGGAAGCCAGCCTCTTTCAGCCTAGAAATTTGCATGTCGAAGCAGGGCTGCATGGCATGTGTACACGACTTTTTCAGAGATCGCTCAATAATCTGTTTGGAAATGGCCCTTTTAGTGATTTTAGAGTGAGCTGTATCATAGGGTAACAGTTGCTTTTGTGTGCGGGGGCAGAAACACCAACCAACGTGCTCATTACCAAAGGTAAGTTTGAGGTCAAGGAACTGCAGAATGTTATTGACAGGGCGTTCATGTTTAAAGGTTAGACCTGAGGCATTATGCTCAAAGAGGTTTAAAATGTCTGCAGTGGCATCGTCATACATAGAATCATTTCGTTCCTTCAGCAGCACAAGAAAATCGTCAACATACCTAAAAACACGTACAACATTGTCTTTGTCAAGCACACCAAACAAGGTGCGGTCAATACTCGATAAAAAGATATTGCATAAAACTGGTCCTACGCACGACCCAATACACACTCCCTGTCGCTGCAAAAAGATTTGGTAGTCAAAGGTGATAAAAGTAGCACTGAAATAAAATTCCAAAAGAGCCAGGAAACTGTCTACCGAGATGCCTGCTGAGTTTTGGAAACGTATGACAGTTTCAATGCAGCTGCGCACTGATTCAGAACGTGGCTGGTGAGGTATGGAGTAGGACAAATCTTCTACATCAACGGAGAACCCAAATCCGATTGAGTCAACTGTCTGCAGAAGCGAAATAACATCTTCAGAATTCTTAATGTGTGCTGCCGAAAATGTGTAGCCGCTCCTCCACCTTACGCTGTGGCGGGGCTCCGTGTGCCACTCGGACCTGTGACGACTTTTCTTTTTTCTTGCGAATCACTCTTTTGCTTTGCACACATCGCTAGCGCTCTCTCTGACGTGCTTTCGAGCACGAGCAGAGGCTCCGCCCATTCGCACAGTCGTGGAGCGTGGTCATTCGCTTCGCGACTATGGCTCGCCCGGCTCCGTGCGCTTTTGACGGTGACTTTGTCCGACTAGCGAAGTATCGCTCTCATGCTGTGGTAGAAGTTTCTCTAAAATCCTGCCTCTTGTTTTACTTCGCTCACCGCAATATTGTTCGACAAAGTGACGCCACTAACCTCGGCGCGGAACAACACCTTCACTCCATAAGAGCTCGAAATCGGGACATGCAATCTCTTTCGCTGCCGTTCTGTCGTCGTGATAGTGACATTCTTCGACTTCTGGTGCCCGTCGTCAGCTTGCAGCCAGAAAAACGCGTCGCTCCATCGTTCTCAAAGAAAAATGAAAAAAAAATAAAATAGCGAGACCGAATACACTGAAGCGATCGTAAATACCAACGCCCCGAGATAACGATCATAACACGTACGCGGCGTTTCAATTTCTTTTACAGCGATAGTCGTACTCACTGCCGCCTCTCGAAAGCAGCGCCTCCCTAATGATGCGGCGCTTCAAGGACGTCCACCCTACGGACTCCAGCGCTAAGCGCGGCCGCCAGGGCTAGCGTGCGGCTTAAGAGTGCCGGGTGCGCGGGCACGTGACGGCATCCGAGAACGCGAGGCTCTCTCGGGCTTCGGCCAGCGCCGTCATTAGTATTATACGCGACGCTATAGAGTCCTGCTGGTGTCGCGGGCTCCTGTCCAAGAATGCGATCGGCTCCTTGTCGCGCCCCGTCAACAGATGCGCCGACGTGCGTTTATCCCGGCCCGAACTAATGGCAGTCGCAGTCTCTCTGTCGCCTACGAACATTCAGCATGAGTATGCCCCTTCAATTACGGGCTGGAAATGTGTTCGCGGAATCATAAGCCGTACTTGCGTTAGCATGCCGCCCTATACATGTCCACTGTGTTGCCTACAAAGTGACACGTAAAGCAAAGGGTTAAGCTTTCTTTACGTCCTCTTTCTTGGACTTTTAGATATTTTGTAGCAAGGGCGGGAGAAAATGCAGGCACATTTACTGCACCCAACCGAGAGAGACCGAGAGAAAACTATGAGACGAAAGGTAGGAAAGATGACCTGCGTAACTGTGCGGATAGCTACTGTGTACAGGAGAGAAGGAGAGGGTATAAAAGGCAAGGAGAAATGAAGAGAGGGTATACAGACTGTCTTTCCGCACATACACTGAATATACAGGGTGTCCCAACTATCATGCACCACGATTCAAAAATGTGCAAATGCCGCGTACCTGGACAGAAGAACCAACGTAATGTTGTTTGCCGTCACTTGGAAATGTTCCGAATATTTTTTGCCTTCGACCTAACGACATAATTAGTCTTAATGAATTATTCAACTTCTCAAACATTATAGTTAGATTAAAAGTGTCAACGATAATATTGTAGAGCAGCATGAAGAGCTCCCGACGCAGATTACTGTTGCTCAATACGTGCAGCTTAAAAGTGCTTTTCCAAGCGTGAAAGAAGACCGCGAATACACGCCAACTGCCTCGAACGGCCAGTCGTGCGGCAAAAGGCGACAAAGCTACCAGTGACGTGGATTTGCTTTTCTCGAACGAGCAAAGGCTCCGTGCTTAAAGTGAGGCCGCGCTGAAACCAACGCGTTGCGCGGGACATCGGTGACTCGGCGGCATTGCCAAGTTGTACTCAATGAAGTGTGACAAATAATCAAGTCTGAAGGTTTCCCGCCTTCGTCTTTACTATTGAATGGTTTTAAACAAATAGCCTACGGGCGTTCTTAGCTCGATAAACAGGCGACGGAATATTATGGCCTCCCAGCGTGCTTCTTCACTGTCCCATTCCCGGTTCGAGCCCACCGTGATGCGTCGGTTCTTGGCAGCGATATCGGTTCTGTAAGACCGGATATTTGCATGGCTTGGCTAAGGCAAAACGCGACCACAACTGCGCAGTTGCTTGCACGCACTCCAGCAGAGCGTAGACGGTAATCGTCATTGCACAACGAAGCAGGTACTAACTTTCTGAAATCACACTCGAGGAAAACGTAGAGCTATCTTATCTACGCGCAGTTGGAGTACCTTCTCGTCCGAATCGGAATGATAGAAAGTGTCCCAAATGTTCGGCTGATGCCTTAGCCCGCTATGTGGCCACAGCAACGCGAATGTCATTTTCGGTTATATATGACGCCCAGCCTTTCTAAATCGTACTGTCCGCACAAAAACAATTCTCTACAAGCTTCACGCAAGCTGTGACATTGCAGCGAAGTAGCGTGGTTGCAAGGTCCTCGTCGGGAACTCTTGGAGAAATCTGCTCGCAGCTCCGGAGCAGCCTCCCGAATCCCGTTGCGGCGGAGAACAAGTTAATCCGTGCCAGATCGCAGCGTACGGCGTCAGGAGACCGATTCAAGAAACGGGACCTTCACTTGCACTCGGCGCCTTCCCATCAACCCACGGTCAGCGAAGTCGCTGTGTCTAAGAGCATGTGCTTTGACTGCGTGAATTGTGTCCTATGTGCTCCGCTTTGGTGTTGAATTCGCAAGAATCAGCAGAATTCTGTACAGCGCCATGTTGTTTGGAACCACCGAGTACATCCGCCCATACGGCCAAACCTCTTGCCTAACTTCACGAAAGGCGGAAGTGGAGTTCCAGCCAAATCCATGCACCGATGGCGGAGCATCAAAATGTGCTCCACGGAGGAGCAAGTGATCCGGACAGACCAGTGGAACATGTGAACCCGTTCCATGTCTATACAAGCAGAATACGGCATATTGTAACAACAATGCAGCTACTGCACAGAGACTAAGAAGGCCACTGGACAAGTGATGTGTTTCTAACATGCAACTTTACCAACTCGCCCTGCATTCTATCCTATTGCAGTGGAACACAGATTCCTTGCCCCGGAGCATGAAACACGTGCACACACACACACACAAAAAAAAAAATTAAACGTGTTCCGGATCTACCAGTGAAATGCACCATGTGCAATGTTTGTAAAATATTACAGCAAAAGCATTATTGCAGGAGTTATTTAGGTACTGAGGAGCTGCATCTCTTGTTCTTCTGAAGTGCTCGTTTAGGACGTCGCTGTTTTTTATTCATACAGGGATATTATTTGGGCTAGTCGGTTCATATCTACTTGGCAAAAAGGCAGCGCAAAAGAATACAAGGACAAAGAATGCAGTAGACGGGTCGAGCACTTTTCGTATCTAATCTATGTTCTTCGTTCCGTCTTATTGTGGCGTGGCACTCTCAGCAATTAATCATCTTTGCATACGGAACTTTGATTTATCTACACATTCCATGTGGGCATACTCTCTTCTTGCAGAAGTCCGAGTCCTTGCCTGTGACGATAACGAGTATGTGTAAGGCAATATAAACTTGTCAGGCTGTAGAAATTCTCGACTAATTCGTCGTTCACACAATTACAAACTTTTTACAATCATCATCATCATCATCATCATCATTATCATTAGCCTGTTTATGCCCACTGCAGGGCAAAGGCCTCTCCCATACTTCTCCAACTACCCCGGTCATGTACTAATTGTGGCCATGTTGGCCCTGCAAACTTCTTAATCTCATCCGCCCACCTAACTTTCTGCAGCCCCCTGCTA
The DNA here is from genome assembly GCF_023375885.2 of Dermacentor andersoni. Lineage (NCBI taxonomy): Eukaryota > Metazoa > Arthropoda > Arachnida > Ixodida > Ixodidae > Dermacentor > Dermacentor andersoni. The sequence continues at coordinate 160,228,498 of NC_092817.1, forward strand.
TGCTTCCCTTCCCTTGGAATCGAGTCCGTAACCCTTAATGACCATCGGTTTTCTTCCCTCCTCATTACATGTCCTTCCCATGCCCATTTCTTTTTCTTGATTTCAACTAAGATGTCATTAACTCGCGTTTGTTCCCTCACCCAATCTGCTCCTTTCTTATCCCTTAACGTTACACCCATCATTCTTCTTTCCATAGATCGTTGCGTCGTCCTCAATTTAAGTAGAACCCTTTTCCTAAGCCTCCAGGTTTCTGCCCCGTACGTGAGTACTGGTAAGACACAGCTTACAATCAGTGGCTTCGAAATCCAGGACAACGTCGTCAGCACTGACAAAAAAAATGTATAGATGTTGCACATGACGAGGTGCTACCATCAGGGCAGTTATAGTTCTCAAATCAGTGAGACGTATATTTAATGCAGTGGACTGTACACTCTTCGGGTTAGTTTTATTGGGAGAAATAGTCTTTGTAGCAAGCTCGGCATGGCACTGAATTTCTGAGCTCGATGTCGCAGCGATTCATTATACATATATATATATATATTGACACGCGATGGTCTTCTAAGTCCGCAGAACGCCGTCTCAGCTGGACACCAATCGAGCGCCCGTCGGTTCTCGTTCGAAGAGAAGAAAGAAAGGAGAGAAGCCGGTGGTAGTTCCCGGGCCAGAGTTAGCAGCGTAAGTGACAGAAGGAAGAGCCCGGTCCCATTTGGAGTGACCGCAGGACACACACATCGCAAGCGCGTCGCCAAGCGTACGATTGAAATTTTCAGTCATGCCGTTCGTTTGAGGACGGTAGGCGGAAGTGGTGCGGTCAACCATGTTACACTCCTTTAGCAGGGCCTCGACGGCACTGTAGAGAAAGACGCAGCCACGGTCACCTAGTAATTCATGTGGTGCACGGCGTCGCAGAATTAACTGGCAAAGAAGGAAGCAAGCGACGTCTTTTGCGGTGGAAGCCGGCAGTGCAGATGTTTCGGTGCACCGTGTGAGGTGGCATACGGCAACAACGATCCATCGGTTACCATCAGGAGCGCTTGGGAGGGGGCCGTAAAGGTCAATGCCAACACGGTCGAATGGTCTGGCAGGGCCGGGCAAAGGTTGCAGGGGACCTGGGGAACTCTAAGGAGGCGTCTTGCGGCGTTGACACGTAGCGTATGAATGGACGTAATGGCGAACGAATCTCTGCACGCCTCGCCAGTAGTATCGGAGGTGAAGAGGGGACGATGGTGTGAAGACGCCAGCGTGGCCGCATTGGGTGTCATCATGAAAAGCTACGCAGATGTGTGACGGGGTACAACGAGGAGCCATTCACTGCCATCGGTGAAGTAATTCCGCCGATACAACACATCTTCGGGGATGGCCAAGTGTTGTGCTTGGCGACGAACTGTGCGTGAGAGACTCAGGTGAGCGGTGAGTCAGGAAGTCCAGCAGTGAAAAGATCCAGGGATCTTTACGCCGCTCGCCCGGCATGGCGTTGAAGGTGTGAGATTAAAAATTGCAGGTGGAAGGTGATGAGCAAACAGGCTCAGAAGGCTGTGGAGAACGGGATAGGGCGTCAGCATCTGAATGTTTGCATCCAGAGCGATAAGTGACACGCATGTCATACTCTTGAAGGTGTGAAGCCCAACGAGCGAGGTGGCCAGTGGAGCCTATCAAGGACTATAACGAGCATAAATCATGGTGGTCAGTTACATCATCAAACTGACGGCCATAAATGTAAGTACTAAGTTTCCCGATTGCCGAAACAATCGCCAAGCATTCTTTTTCCGTCACAGAATAGCTTGATTCTGCATTCTTTGGGGTACGGCTGGCATACGCGACAACGTACTCGTCAAAGCCGTATGCGCGTTGGGCGAGAATAGCGCCAAGTCCGACACCGCTAGCGTCCGTGTGAATCTCAGTTGGCGCATTGGAATGGAAGTGGCGCAGTACCGGAGGGGACGTGAGGAGCCGGCGGAGACTCGTAAATGAGTCGTGACACTCAGAACTCCAAGCCGAGAGATCACACGTGCCAGTAAGAATCTGCGTCGAGGGGGCGATGATCGAGGCGAAGTTACGGATGAAACGTCTGAAAGAGGAAGACAAAGCGATCACGCTCTCTAGTTCGTTTAGAGTAGCGGGCTTGAGGTACTCAGCAACTGCGCGAAGATTGGTAGGATCTGGCAAAAATTTCCTCTTTCGAGACGACGTGGCCTGGGATCGTAAGCTTACAGGCACCAAAACGCAATATTTTTTTCTTTTGTTTCAAATTTCGTTGCAAACCCAACCGACGTGAGACACAAGGACTTGCTCGAGGCGGGCGAGATGCGATTCGACATCTGTAGAAACGACCCCAATGCGGTCTAAGTAGCAAAGACACGTGCGCCATTTATAAGACCTCTGAGAATAGCGTCTCAGGGGTCTAATAGCTCTCGAAAGTGGCCGGTGCGTTGCAAAGGCCGAATGGCATTACACTGAGTTCATATAATCCATCAGGAGTTATAAAAGCCGTTTTTAGACGGTCGACTTCAGCCATCGACACTTGCCAGTAGCAGGAGCGCAGATCCAGCGAAGAGAACTGAGCTCCTTCTAGGCGATCCAGGGCGTCGTCGACGCGCGGTAGAGGATAAATATCTTTGCGGGTAGTCTTCTTTAGCCGGCGGTAATCGACGCAAAATCTAATTGAGCCATCTTCCGCACCAGCACGACCGGAGACGTCGAAGGACTGTGGAAGGGGTAGATGGCACCATGCCGCCGCATGTCGTCAACGTGTCCGTTAATGACACGTCGATCGGCTGCGGAAACACGGACGGTGGCGCAGGGCAGCATGATAACCGGTGTCAATACGGTGAACAACCGCTGACGTGCACCCCAAGGAAAGTTGGCCGAGGTCGAAAAAAACAGGGAAATGTTCAGGAAGTTCAACAACTTGACCGCGTTGAGCTGGCGTAACCGCGTCGTCGACGGCATGCAAGAAGACATCTGGGGAACGTGAGGGTGGTAGGCCAAATGGACGAATGACGTCAGAAGTGTCGAGACGCCCCACACATTCAGCGTGTAATAGAGTTGAAGGTTAGGGAAATGGACTACAAGCATAAATTGGGGCGGAATTAACCATCGGTGAGTGCGACGACGGCAGAAGTAAGTAGAAGGTTTCGTTAACGTGCACAATCTTTACATGGTGTAAAAAGGTCAGTCGGGGTGGAGACAGAGTCACAATATACGGGCACTAAGGCGGCAGAGAAAGTCGAGATAATGACGTCAAGAGCGACGATCACTTTGGGAGAACGGTTGCGGAATTCGATGTTAGTGTCATTGAATGGAGACAAAGCCAGGTGCTCACGAGTGCAGTCCATAACAGCATGATGCTCGTAAAGAAAGTCCCAACCCAGAATAACATCATGCGAAGCACGCATAGAACGGCGAATTTAACATGTAGTACATCCTGAACGATAACACGAGCGGCACATGCAGCTGAAGGCTCGACTTGCTGCAATCTTGCCGTGCGTAGTGAAAGATCGGGAACACGAGTCGTCACACAATTTAGTTTGCGGCAGAGGTCTTCACTTATGAGAGGTAGCGGCAGCCTCTGGTATCGACAAGAGCGGTTGTCGCGATGCTTTCGACAAATATTGAGATTTTGTGAGGAGGAGAAAGATGAGTGAGTGAAAACTTTATTGTAAATGTCCGGCGATTTGGGCGGGGTAGGGCCATAAGAAAGATGAGGCCTTCGAAATTTCGACGACGACGCAGTTGTTGCCTCGGGAACTGCGGTTGTCTGTTTTCCTCCTGACCAGAGCTGGAACGGCGAAGCATGGGTGAAAGGGCGGCGAGAGGAGACCGACGTAAGCTGAAGGCGGGGCGACGTGAATACGAGTCCGAGATATCGGGCATAGAACGCTGCGAAGCTTGTCGGGGAAGGTAGCTGATGTTGGGCGCGTCATGACGAAAATAAAGTTCCCGGCGGTGACAGAAACGCGCAAAATGTCCCCAGAACCAAACATGCTAAACAGATGAGGCGGTTATCCAGAGTACGCCAGGGGTTAATACAAGGTCCAGAAGGTGACAGTGGTACGTGAACCGGGCGTACCGGACGTGGCGACGAGTAGAAACTGGCGACTGATCTGGAGGTAGGCATCGGTTGAGAGCCGCAGCGTAAGTCAGAGGTGCAGTTACAGGCGGCGGTTGAGAGGTAAGTGGGAGCGCCTCAGCAGCTTTCACCTGAATAACACGATGGCGCGACGGGTCTAGGGTGGAAGCAGGCTCAGTAACACACGCCACAAGAGATAGCAGGCGAGCCACTTCTTCCAGAAAGTACTGCTGAATCTGCGGCAGCAGGCCGGAATGATCAGCACCGACGCATCCGGCTCCAAGGCCGAGGGGTCCACGGATTGTAAACTGGTGCGACGGGTGGAAAGACACTGTTCGCAAAGCTCGTCCAAACTTTGATGAAGCTCAATTGAGCAACCGTCAAAGGGTTCTTGGCAACGAGTATGCGAGAGGCATCGTCGTCTTTGCCTTTCATAATGTTCCTTATCTTATCGGCCTAGGTCATGGACGCATTTACGCGCTTACAGAGGTCGGTGACTTCCTCAACGTAGCTCGTGAAGGTCTTACCGTTTTGTTGAGCTCGACCACGCAAACGGTGTTCAGCGGGGAGTATGCGCACAGCGTGATGGCCGGAGAACAAAGTGAGCGTCTCTGTGAAAGCAGGTTGTGAAATCGACTTCGTGGTTTCTGAACCGCAGATTGGCCACATCGGTCAGATAAAAGATGACGTTTGTTAGTTTGGTGCGGTCATCCCACTGTTATACGCGCTAACGCGTTCATACTCTGCAAGCCAGTCCTGCACGTCGTGATCTTCGGTGCCACCGAAGAGGGCAGGATCGCGCTGACGCACCGCACCAGAACACACGGCAGCCGTTGGGGGCGGGGGTGGCTTACGAGGGGCCGGCGTCGTCGGTCATTGTTGAGGCAGATGTGATAACGTGTGCTAACGTTCGGCTTCGGAGCTCCAGGGCGGTGAAGACGGGAACCCCGCACCTCCACCAAATGACACGGCTTGTTCTTCTAAGTCCGCAGGGCGCTTGACAGAAGGCCAGTAAAACGGGGCAGTCTCAGCTGGACACCGATCAAGCGCACGCTACTAGTTCGCCGTTGTCCTCTTCCACACGCCCCCTTGACCGTGCCGGTCAGTTGCCCCCACCCAAAAAGATCACGTACTCGTGACGCCTGCTGCAGAAAGGATGTTCCACATCTGCCGCCAAGGTTTGTTAGTGGTGGCGCTGGCTAACACTCCCATGGTTTGTTCTGGTAGTAAAGAATAAAAACATAAATACCCAAGAAAGTGGATGGGAAAATGGCGCCGCGTTAGCTCGATTGGTAAGAGCATCGCTCGCGTAATTTGTGGGATCGTTCCACACCTGCGCCAAGATATATATATTTATATATATATATATATATATATATATATATATATATATATATATATATATATATATATATATATATATATATATATATATATATATATATACTCACACACACGGCCTGAGGTGATGTTTTGGCCGTCGGTGGCCACAACTGCGTTGAGGTCCAGGAACTGCGCGTCAATGTGCAATTGCAGAGCGCAGCTGCGACTACATGCTGCCGGTGCCGCATGTGGCGCGTGTGTGTACATAACTTCCCGCGCAGGCGCTCCACGTAAGCGCGCACCGTTGTCAAACGGGCAAAGTGCGCGCATAAATGTGTGGCACAGCGCCCGGCAGCAAAGCTGCTGCCATCCGGTATTCAAGCTGCGTAAAGCGTCAGCCGCGTTTACAACGGGCCCTGCTGTTGGCCGCGGTGAAAAGCGTTTTATATTTGCGAGAATTACGCGAGAGAGAACGCTTCTGGACGAGGCGCTTGTTATTGTATACTCCTCCAAACGAGATGCGAACGGGCACCCTGGCAGCAGCAACGTTTACCGTCGCTGGTTCGAAATCCAAAAAAAAAAAAAGAAGAGAAAAAAAAATGTTTACTCGCGAGCAACACGCGCATCTTGCTTTAGCTGAAGAGCCAGAGGCGAGCGAATACTTGAAAAACAAGAATATACAAAACGCAGAGACTGGCTTGGAGTGTGATCCATCATTGCAGGCAGTCGACGCTGCTCGTTTCCTGTTGGTCCTCCGCAGAAGCTCTAATAGAGCACTGCCGTCCCAATTCATTCTACCAGGCCGTATGCCCCGAAGGATCATAACAGCAAACAGGAAATAAATGACGCATATTACGGTAGAGTCTGTAGCACAGGGCAGGTGTCAAGCACAAAGTCGTGCGCCTCCGGTGCCGCTGCGATTAAATAATAAGAAGGAAATTTTGTTTGATGAAGGCTTTATTCCTAGTCGTCTTCGTTTGGATAGAGTTTCCAAGAAAAAACACCAGAGGAAACTCTGGCGCTGCTGTCTACGGGAGTAGCAAGCATGGCTGCTACGCCACCGTGATAACGATAGAACGCGCATGGATTTACCTAGACGTCATACTTCTGGCTTCAACCGACTTTGACTTTTGTTGCTCTGCAAACTGATCACTTAAAAGAAAGCATTGCGTTATAACTTTAACGATTGGCAAACATTACGCGTGTGGGCAGAGATTTATATCGGCCCGCTGCGTTTGGAAAACTGCACGATTGCTTGGAAATTTATAAAGACAAAGCGTAATAAATAATGCGCCTGGAGCCACAAAGCCCACGTGCTAACCCCTGTTCTCGCGAATGCGGTTTTTTTTTTTTTTTTTTTTTTTTTGCGCACAAGGCGAGGACGAAGAAGAGGCTGAGACACACGAGCGCAGACTTACAACATTGTTTGATTTTGAAGCAAGTGACCACATATGTACCAGAGTCCGTGACACATCACGCGTGCTACCTCTTCTCACGGTAGCTGAAAGATTGTAGTGTGGCATTTCCCTCTCGTAACTTACTGCAAGAAACGCAACGTTCGTGCGCGGAGTTCGCGAATGAACTAGCCTGCTCTGGGTGCGTCTATGTGCGCGTGACGAGCGCACGCATTACCGCGCCCTGAAAAGAAAAAAAAGAAAAGAAACGAGACCGAGTGCCTAGCCTGTGATTCAATCGCGGCATAACTCGGGTGGATCACGACCCCTTCGCAACAATACTTTCAGTTGGGCGAGTTGATTCGAGTCAATTGCAAAACGCGCAGCGCGAAGGAGACAGAATCGTACAGCCGCAGAGCACTATACACTCTCTTGCAGTTGCATCCTCACTCGCTTCCTACAGCTAGATTTAAAAAAAAAAATAAGAAAGAGAGAGAGGGAGCCGCGTATGTTTGGCTTCCATACGCGTCACGTTTCGCCACTACGCCGGCTGGGGTTCTGCGCGCGCCCTTTTACGAAGCAGCGTCTTCTCGCGTCTTCGCGTTTTCCAAATCAAAACCCTGCGCACTTGTAGTCGCTGCACACATGGCGCGAGCGCCCAATCTTTCAAAGAGAGCCTCGTCCTCTAATGCACCGGCGTCGAGCCATCATCCGTGCTGCCTTTGCTTAGTGCGCTCTTACGCGCAACAGACGTCGTCGCTTCTGCACGTAAACATAAAAGAGTCGAGCCCGCACACACCCAGAAGCGACAGCAGTATAGAATGTGCGGCCGAAAGCCTTCCCCCGTATAGTTTCACCGGCAGACCCGCCCATGCGCGTTTATGCGCGACTATGCATGTATGCACGTACATTGGATTACGCGCCGACCACTTTCAGATGAGACTCGGCTGGCAGCAAAAGAACAAAACAAAGTGTCTCTGTGCGCGCGGATGCACCGAGCCACCGCCCACGCAGTTATGCCGAGCGATTGTCACTCCGCTGCGCACACGTACAATGTATATGCGACCCCTGCTAAGCGTAGCCGAGCAAGATATTAATTCTGTGTGCGATACGCAAAAAAGAAACCAAAAGAAAAAGAAATGTAATGATTCTTTGTCTCGACGTAGACACCTTAAAGTGTGAAATTTCCCCGCCATTTGTAGCTTCTGCGACAGCGGTTGTGCGATGCACGCGGTCGCACGTGGTCGCCGAATCAAACAAAATAAAAAAAAACAATGCCGTGCAGCGAATATCTCGGCCTTCGAATTAGCGTGCGCTCGTGAGGAATCTAGCTACGGGCTCCGCCACGCAAGTCGCCGGAAAGGAAACGGGCCGGCCCCACACTTGGACGTAACTTGTCGTTGTGACGTCCCCGCCGTTATTGCTATTGTGGGTCCTCGTGGTGATGATGCTAAGGACGACGATGACAACGACGGGGGCGATTGTGATTATGATGATGATAGTGGCAATAATTGGCGGGGTCGCGAAAGTAAAAGCTAAGTGTTGCGTGCCCTTGGACGAGAGACCTGCCGCCATTTGCGAGTCATTTGTTCCTTTACTACGCGTGCTGCCGTGAGCTCTCACTTCGAGAAAAGGCAGGTCCGGTGCACAAAAGGGTGAAGTATACTGGCGAATGACTTCCACTATCACCAAACGGAATCTCTTCGGGAAAAGCAAGGTGTTCAGCCCTGCTGTTGGGAAGGTCGCATCTTGTTTATAAACTACTGCAAGGCAGCTCCATCGCGCAAAATTTTCCTAGGCAGCTGCTGTTCTTTATCATTTTCTCGTGAATAATTGACCGAGAAAACGTTATATTTAGCACATAAAAGCGTTCAGCGTTCTCCCACTCACTCTGGATGTAAACAGCGATGCCGATAACTTATTCGAGATTCATCGATCCGAATAAAGTTTAGATCGTACTTTTGCGGCCCTTCAGTCGTGTGTCGAACGGGGTGACGGACGCTTTTTTAGTTTCTCCGCAAAAATATTTCTATGGAGCGGCATGCACACTCAAGAGCGGGCAATTTCTTACAACCACCCTACACTTACAGCTCGTGACGTCAGCACAGGAACATCAGCACAGGTGCTGCCATCTTGCGGATTTTTCTTTAAACAACATCTGCAGGACTCTTATTGCCACGAGGATCTGAGTTCAACTTCAGATGCGATGACAATCGGAGAACTGCACTTTGTAATTTGATGAAACGCGTGGCGACATGTGTGCCCGACAAGCGCAGAAGGATGTACAGAAATAGGAATTGTGACAAACAAAACTGAAGAGACAAAAACGACTTCTGATGCACTAACTCCTCACGTGGCAGAACAATTCAAGGATATCAATTTAAGTACATCTAGAGAACTTCGTAAAGAACATTAAATTTACTTCCCCTGCTCGCAGCTTGTTAGTCTTCAGCGCTAATCCTGTACTTCGCGGTTTTCGATATCCCCTATGCAGAACCTTTCCAATCACAAATTCAAGGAGCAAGTTGTAACAAGAACATTTCAGAGTAAAAATCACACTTTAATTGTTGTGTCATTTTTCCTAATTGTTACATTTGCTTAGGTTTACAAATTCTCGCATTTACTTACGCAAAACGCTATCCCACACACACACACAAATGCGCGCGCGCATCAACAGACCTCGATGGATGTTTAAAATGGCTATATAAATAAATACTAAATTTATCGTAAATTCCACCTCTGCAACCCACGCAGCAGCCCTGCCGCGCGCGGACAGGTGCTGAGTCAGCAAAGGCGCAGTAAAGCAAGACGGGTGGCGACGCAATCTTCAGCTTCGCGAACTGCTGTGACGTCATGACGTCGCGGACAGGGTCTACTCGGGACTAGTCATCATCGTGTCGATAAACAAGCGTTGCATTCTAATGGAACCAAATAGCTCAACATAGCGCGCATCGACAAGTGTCTCTCACAGAAACTAGGCGGTAACGCGGAAAAAGTCACGCGATGTAGTAACTTCACTGCGGGTCGCGCGCGAAATTCAAGAGGAAAAAGAAAACGCAGCTGTGGTCTTCATTTTTATGCGCTATCAATTAACTGCTTCCTGCTAAATTTATGAAAACGGCGTCTTGAAAAGACAGTTCTCTATTCTAAACTGATTTATTCCTGCTCTCTAGCGCCCCTCAGAAACCTGGCATGGCGTGTGAAGTCGGCCACAAAAGTTACGGAACACTGTATTTATGAAATAACTTAATTACCATGAAGCTTGGGCGCACAGTCTCGAATTCAAAGTTTCAGTCCACTGTAGTTGTTTTTTTGCGAGTCGCACAGCGACTGATTAAATTAGAAACGTCGATCCTTAACCGAGGAGACATTCACACTTGTAGTGGGAGCCGTGTGTCGTAGACTTTCGGGTCCCACTGCACTTGCTTTCACCCGTCGTGGTGGCGGAGTGGCTTCGGCGTTACCCTGCTTAAACCTGAGGGTGCGTGTTCGAATCCCGGCCGCGGTGGCCGCATTTCGATGGAGGCCAAATGTAAAAAGACCCGTGTGCCGATTATAGTATCCACGTTACAGAAGCCCAGGTGGTCAAAATTTATCCGGACCCGCCCATTACGGCGTACCTCACAAACAGATCGTGCTTCGGGCATGTAAAACTCCCAAAATATTGTGCTTTCTTTGAGCGTGCGAGCTACTACCTAGTGCAAAGCAGGGGGCCGCCACAAGGCATCGCGCGCAATTTCGCTGTCCAAGTGGCATCAGTCTCGTCTATACAGAGCGGGCAGAAGACCGCGGCCACGCCGACGAGGGGCGCACGGTGGCGGCCCAACCCAATTCGGCGCCGGCCTGATTAGGGCCTAAAAATAGGGGGTCGATCGGCGACGCCGCACGGGGATCCCACGGCCAGCGGCACGTGAACGTGCATGCGTCTGATCGCCCACGGCGCTGCAATCGTTATTCAAGGCGGCTCGCCTCGCGTTGGAACTTCACTTTCGCCGATGGTGCCGTGATGGCGAAAGTCGAGCCAGCTTGTGAGGCAATCGCCATCTTCGGGGTGTTGGCGCTGTCGCCTCTATCGTGTTGCTGGCCATTTTGACGAAGGGGTATATTCCGTGAACACGAGAGCAAAACCCGAACAAACCGCGACGACGACGACGACGATAGCGAGTGTGTAGCGCTTTTCCCGTGTTTTCATTGACGCGGGTATCGAGCTCGGCGCTTATCTACAACGTCGCTCGAGCTATCGCGAATCTGTATTGCGATCACCCCACCTCGGCTTCGCGTTCCAACCAGTCCTCGTTGTTCCCAAAACACAACTCTCTAGCGAGCTGCCCTGAAGTCTTGATTTACAGCTGACCACCAACATTTAAAAAAGAATAAAAGAAGCAGGCACGCAGAAGTGTATACGGTCGACTTTCCATTGTCTCTCTTGCGTTGTAAATCACGAATCTGTTCCACCTCGTCCACTGCCACTCTTACCTTCGAGGGGTAGGAATGGAAACCGCCCGCTCGCGGCGTGTCGTCAGCCGCAGCGCAGCCCTGTTTTTTTTTTTTTTTTTTTTTTCGCTGCTGTGCACCGGATTAAAGCTTGACCACTTCGGGAGCAACAGCACCTACGCAGTTCTCAGTGCGAGGCCAATTTTGCATTTATTCCACGCGAAAAGCTGCAGGAGTGGCGTGCGTCCGCGCGCGCTGCATGGGGTCCGCGTGCGCCCCTTTAAAATATGACGCCGAGCCTCGACAACGAGGAGGGGCAGACAGTGCTGAGCCAGATGTCATCGCCAGTGGCGCGTACCTCGCCTGACATCGGTGTCCGTCCGACGGTCAGTCACGTGCTGCGGAACTGTCCCGGTCTCGCGACAGTGAGACAGAAACAGAACCGATTGCTGCACTGTGTGTGCGTGCAGTACGCCTACACTTATGCGCCGAGGCCTTGCGAACAATAAACTCTCGCTTGTAGCTCGTGCGCTAGGCCGGCCTATAGGGAGGCTGTGATCGCCTTCTTTTTTTATTTCTTTTATGACCCGCGGCCGGACCCTGACCACTGCTTGGGCCATCGAGCGCTCCTCGTGTATGAAGATGTTAACTTGAGGTGCACAGAGGCTGCGTAGATGTTTACATTGATGGCACTGTCACACCTACAAGTTCACCTGCCGCTGTGGTGACACCAGCAAGAGCCGTCGAAATATAGCTAAAAAAGTCACATGTATCATCAACGACAGCTGCTGAAGTGGTAGTCATGCGTGCGGCTTTTCATTTCATTCAGGAGGCACCACCGCATGCATGATCAATCTTCTGTGATTCCAAGGCAGCCCTACAGAGTGTACTCTCAGCACTGCGCCATGGATCGCATGAGCAGCTCGTCGCAGAGATGAGAGAAGTCCACCATCGCGTAGTTGACGAAGTACACGATATAATATATAAGTCGTTGCCTAGTCACTGTGGCATACATGGCAATAATCGAGCGGACGCAGCTGCCCGATTTGCACATGTCGGCGTCAACTGCGTTGCCATTCCTCTTTCGAGAGCAGACGCAGCGAAAAAGATTTCCGTGCCTGCGCGTGACCTAACATTAGCTCAATGGAATTCAGACGAATTCACAAGTGCACGCCTTCATAACCTGAACCCTAATTTACAGCTCCGTATTCCTCCCGACCTTCCACGACGTGACCGCACCCTTCTAGTCCATCTATGGTTGGGAGTAGCATTTTCAAATGCGTACTCCTTTCTTATCAGGAATGACCAACAGCCCACTTTGTGACTTCTACGGGTACAACGAAACAATCGCGCACCTTCTCTGTGAGTGCCCAAGTTTCAACCCGCAAAGAGCCTCAGCCACCCTACACAAACTGCACAAGCGCCCAATAAAGGAAAACAACATCCTTAGAAACTGGTCTACGCGAACATCAGCGCGAGTCGTTATGAAGGCGCTGCTGCGTTATTTAAAAGACACCGGACTTTATGACAAATTCTGACTGTACACTGCGTGACGTAGGATGGGACGGCGACACTGCGTAACACTACGAACGCCTTCGCAGACTGCGTGACAGTGCCCACAGAAACTGTTCTCTATCGTGTGTATGTGTGCGCGTGGCTTTTTGTTTATTTATTTTTTTCATTCTTCTTCTCTCTCTCACCCATCGCATCTCTTTGACCTTCCCTCGGTAGAGAGTAACCAATCGCACATAATCTCTGGTTAACCTTCCTGTCTTTGCTTTGTGTTTCTCTCTCTCTCTCTCTCTCTCTCTGTCGAGTATGAAGTAGATCTCTCTTTTTCAAAACAACTTGCACATGACCGCTAGCGTGTCGCTTTCACCACCATCCTGTAGTCTAAATAACTCGGGCATGTATCTGTGACGGTGATTGTTGTGTCATTGTCTCGTCACCTGTGGACAAGAAAGCTAATTAAGGGATTCCACTTAATTAGCAGAATTTATTATTGTTTAAGAAAGACCAAACATGCAGAAAGCGACTTTTATGAGTACCGTTTTCAAACAGAGAGAAAGAGAGAGAGATAGCAAAGAGAGGAAAGGTAGGGAGGTCAACCAGACGAGCGTCCGGTTTGCTACCCTACACTAGGGGTAGGGGAAAGGGGGAATAGAAAGAAGAAAAGAGGAAGGAAGTGATAACTGTGTTTTCAGTGAAGCACCGTGACACCAAAGTGGAGCCCCATAGCTGGTAATCTGCGTCGATGACATGGGACGATCGAAGGGCCAGGGCTTGTTGCGCGAATGGGAGGCTGTGGTTGAGTTACGGGGCTTACTCGAAACTTGCAGCATTGTATTAAGAGCATCCAGCACTTGCGCTGCACATCGCGCTGACAGAGCATGCGACTTGGTGAAAAGTGCACAAAGGATACCTATGAGAGACCGAAGCATCACAACCACTTGCCGGTCTCATTCTCACAATTTGTCGGGAGTCGGCGCTGTGGACTCTACTGCGGCGCGTTGTGTGATCATTTGATGTGACTGTGGCTGCAGCTGTGGCTCCGGCCGTGGCATCGGCTGTGAATTCGGCTGTGGCTTCTACTGTGGCTTCTACTGTGGCTTCGATTGTGGCTTCAGCTGTGACATCGGCTGTGGCCCCGGCTGTTGCTTCGGCTGTGGTTTCAGCTGTTGCTTTCTCTTTGGTAGCGCGGGTCAAACTTCAGTGTTGGTGTTGTACGGCACGACCGTAGACTGTATCTGCCAGGCCTAGGGGGCAGAGGAGGAGGAGTTGTCGGATGTAGCGCGCTGTTCACGGAGGCATCTGCGTTCTTTGAAGTCCGATGGCGTCGGGAGTGTCGCTTTCTAAGGGCTGCAACAGCTTCCCAACGATACGGACGTCATCTTCTTCAAGACCGCCTTTTCCTTCTTCATATCAGGGCAGTCCTTTGAGGCAGCGTCATGGGACGCAGTGCAATTGGGACATTTGATAACCGTGGCTACACAGGAGCCTGCAGCGTGGGGCTTTGCGTAGTGCGAGCAAAATCTCGTGTTCTCGCACACAGCGCTCACGTGCCCCATCCTCATGCAACTGCGGCATTCGAGTGGCCTTCGGATAAATGGTCGCATGGGGTGTCTAAAGTGGCCCATCTTGACGTGTGAGGGAAGAGATTCACCCTTGTAAATTACCTTCACACAGCGGTATGCGCCGAGTCTAGACACGTGAGTTATGGCGAAGCCATCAACAGCTGGCTTCACCAGAATAAGCAAGTCAGCGATGCAGAGGGAGACGGCCACGTCGTAGGTGACACCAGTAGTGGTGCCACTGTCGAGAGGAATATACGAGCGAATCTTCATGCCGCCAGGTTCCGTAAGTTTGCTCAAAGTTCGCAGCGCAGTCTCACGTAGAACGTCAATAGCCAAGACATTTTTAGCGGGTTGACTGTGACGTCCGTGACTTCATTTGGCGTCACCGCTTCAAGGAGCACCGAGACAGACACACAGACAGACACTCTGTTGAGTCACTTCAGGTTGTCGGTAGCGAGTTTCGATACAAACAGAACCGTACTGACTGAAGTATTACGAGTTGGTCCCACAGTCGAAGTACTTGAAGACAGGTAGGCGCTGGTGTTTCTTCGTTTCGCCTTGCGGCTCCTCACAAGCTGAAAGTCGTCATCACAGAAGTAATCACTGCTGAGCGAGTAGACACTGGTACCGTTGCGGTCGGTGTCGCTCTGGAGGCCGGTCCGCTTCCTAGACGCAGCCACCGCTGAAGTCGCCGTTCCCAGCAGAGGCTCGGGGACGTCAACCTGCATCCGTGCCAGAACCCATGGCGGCTCGCCCGTGATATACGCAGAAATCAGGCGGAAAATCACCGTTTTCAAGACTTATTAAGTGATAGTCAGTGATGCATGCATGGAAGTGTAGTTTCATTCTGTCGATTAACGGCGGCGTGCGTATATGCACGTGACCTGGGACGTATATGACCATGGAAGCGAAGAATTGTTGATTCGCTGTACTTCGGTCCAGTACGTATCGCTTTTGAGACAAGCATGATCTCTTGGCGTCTGTCACTGTCACTTTATCCCTTGATTTGCGTGCACGAGTCTGTTGTCTATGACTGACGCTCTCAGATTCTTGTACAGCTTGCGCATTAGCAAACATCTGTGCTGATAAATCCTTATGCAAATGAATGGTCATGGAGGCACACACCGCCTAGTAACGAAGCCTTGAAACGCCACTATTACGTTTTATTCTGAGGAGCGTTTACAGCCACTTCGGTGTAGTTAACGGCGGTCTCATCGTATCCACAAGCACTTCACAAGCTGACGGCTGACCAACATCAATAAGCGACTGGCAATATAACGATAACAGTTCGCCCGCTGATGCGTCACAAGCAATCACGTGGCAGTAACGCGTAATTATCATCATTCTCAAATGTCATTACGCAAATGGCACCTTGACGCTTTGATTGAAGAAGGAAATCACTTGACCTTGCGATTCTACAGGACCACGCCTTCTCGCTATGTAGGACCAGGTCATCTCGATAATGGTCTATTTGGATGTTGCGTCAATGCGAAGAGCTTGGCTAATTTATTTGATGGTCAACACGCGATAATGCCATTGTTTGACGGCCATTAAGCGAGAGAGGGGGTCAATGATAATAAAGGACACAGGTATGCCTGAGGAGTACACCTCTCGCCTACTGCTTTACCAGAGTAAACAAATAGGTATCGCAGACTGGTGAAAGGAAAGGATGAAGTGATGTGACGTCGCAGTTGTACACAATACTACAATTTCCGCAATATATTGAGGAAGAAAGTGTACTTCCAATAGTCTGTTCGGCTCAACACGCTACAATGGCGAGGGGTCTATTTTAAAGGAAATGAACTTTGTGACGTAGAGTATACGTCTTACACTTAACCTAATTACGAGCAGTGCAGCAGGAGGAGATTCGTTGCTGCTAGGCGCAGGCGGACTTTTATACCCTTGCAAATGCCGCCTGCTGTCTGTCCGTACAGTGCGTCAAACTTTGTAAGATCTGAGCACTCGGCGATTGTAGAGAATAGATCTGCCAGCAGTAATTGAAGCCCGCCGCAAGACATGTAGGGTAGGCCTAACAGAGATTGCAGGGCTGAACAGTGCGCATTAGGCTGCGCGCCGTCCAACACCTCCTCGTCCTACCAGCCTCCGTGCACGGCGGGCCATTCACGCTCGAGCTTTGAATCGCGCGGGGTATTTCGGGATCGAGGAGCCTTCGTATGTTTCCCGTGTCCGGGCGGAAACGCAAGGTCGACTGTCTTTGTGTGCGGAGTGGCTCTGCGTTTCAGGTGGTCCGCCTAGCAGTACTTCAATCTGCAACACATTTGCTGAACTGTGGCCAATAATGATCAGTATCAGAAAGAGCTTGACAGTACACAAAAGACGATGAGACGTTAATTCCTGTCTTGCACCGTGACGCTCGAGTTTGTACTCTTGCCGAGGGGACGTAAATACAAGTAGGAGACTGCACTTCTGCGAAGTCCCTAAGTCACCCACTTAAAGCTTCAAGGTGAAGATAACTACCGAAATATTCGCGTCGGTTTAGAATAGCCTATTCGATTTCAGTGGATTTCAACACTCCTTCTACGGTCGCATCTGCGGTATCCGACAAAGAAAGGTGTCCAGATTTGCGATCGGGTATCTATCTGGTCGAGAACTATAGTTGTAGCATTAAGTCACAGGGACAGAAGAACGAGGGAGCGTACACACATGCTACGCTTCCTCTGTCTCCCTTGTTCTTCTGTTCCTGTGCTTTTCTTGGCGCTACAACTAGTTATCTGTCATGCGCTACCAGCAAGCCCACATTGCTGTTTTACTTGGGCATCTGGTAGGCACGCGAGGCGCATTTGGTAAGTGTTCGAACTAAACTGATTTCGAGCGCGTTTTGAGCCCTGGAGCGACTCTGCAGGTGTCCGCCAATCTGCGGAACAGATAAATCAAGCACACTCAAGCCTTATACGAGCGAGTTCTCGCCAAGAATTTGGTTCTCACGCCCTTTGTTGCCATCTCCTTGCTAGCTGTTGTTATACTGCACACTGCAACACCGCCGCCCTGATCCTGCAGCTGCCCCAGGAATTCTACGTAAGATGCGTTGCCAGACCGCACAGTGAGCTTTTACCGCGACCACACTAATTCTTCGCTGTCCATCAAAGTGGAGCCGGTAAAACGCGACGTGAGAAACAAAACTCACGGAGCATACTGGCTACTAAGCGCATGAACAACTTCTTGTTGTCTATTCGTGCGAGTTGTACGCAAGGAACTTTTTATTTTGAAATTATCAATAATGACGTTCCAATGGGAGAAGTCGCGACTGTGGCGTGGGTTGCGTTGTCGGATTTTATACATATCTATATATATATATATATATATATATATAATATTCTTTATTTTATTTTATATATATATATATATTTTTAGGCTGAGAGCCCGCCCATAGACGGCATGCCGTCGCCGCGCGACTGCAATCGTGGCAGCACCCTCAAACGCGTCGCCGTGCACTTTCACACGCCATTCGCTTTAGAACTTCCTTGTTTTTGTGCCATTCACAGCTCGTAAAAAAAAAAAAAGAAAAGCACTGTGAGGCCCAGCCAGAATCATGTGCGCCAACTGTTGCGCTGGACAGTTCGCAGGGCGAGTTTTTACTCTCGCACTCAGCAAGTGCGCGGTGGCGCGAATGATGCGACTTTGCACTTGCACAACACTCCGCACAGCTCTGAACTGTGCTGGCTTACTCTTCGCAGCTGACGTACAAAGTCAACGCAAACGTTTGTCCTTATCGACGCGCCCGCGACACCCGGAGCACGGCACGCGACAAGTGTCGAGTGCAGGCCGTTGCCGAGCGGTTTTGCCGGGGCGCGACAACCGACAACGAACGCCCCCGCGAGTGCAGCCCGTATTGAGTGAGAACGTGTCGACGTCATTGACTGCTCAATTTATGACGGCTCCGACCTCCACGTTCAGCGCGTGAAGAGCGCATGAACGGCGCGTCACAAAGATCTCGCGTTTGCGCGAAAGGTCTCGCTGCTTCGCGATGTTTGCCCAGCGGGCAGAGTCGCGCTCTTGCAGCGAGGGACTCGCGCGGCGATATCCGAAGGCACAAACACGCTCGTAAAAGCAGAAATCGTACCGATTTTACGATAACCTGTCGTAAAATTCGATCCCGCAAGCGCGAGCGCTGCCGGCAAACAAAACGCCTCGGTGTCCGAGACGAGGGTTGGCTTGTGCATACACGACGTGTACACGACAGCAAACATCTGGAAATATTTTACCGCCAGCAGCGTGCGTGACAAAAGTAGGGTTGTTCTCGCAGTTCTCGAGTTTGATGCGTTGCGCGATTACTCTGGAAAGTTGTTTACACGGCTATACCTCAATCGCGGCACCGTTTTGTAAATGCAACGTACAGCCTGACCAGAAGTCACTGCGACTGCTTTATAGTTGTGCTCGCAGTAGTGGCGGCCAGCCGGTTTGGCTTCGCCGAAATGGAAAGGTCAGTGCTGAAAGGAAAGGAAAAACTATATTTCCTTCTTCTTTTTTTTTTTTTTTTTTGCCTGCACTCCATGCGGTTAGGTCAAGCCGCACCACCAGAGAAAGCCAGCATGCTGACGTTGCCGAGTTTGAGGCTTTCACAGTATCCACACTTCCGTTGGGTAAGACCAGCTTCATCACCGGCTTGACGATGTTTGCTTCAACATAATCGATGGTAGATACCACGGTCGCGTCACAACGCAGCACCAAACACTTAATCAGCTCAACTATCAGACAATGACTGGAGGTGTTGTCCCGATGAGGCAGATGCCTCAAACACCATACTATGCTTGGACTAACTTGTTTAAGTTCTCTTTCTTTCCTAGCACCGGTGCTGGCTAGAAAACAACCCAGTTGAACGCTCGTCTAGTTTTGTCAGAGCCAGTAAACGTACATACACGTCATTATATAGAGGTATCATTTTTTAAGTTTTACGGAATTTTTAGGAATGGTCTGTTGCAGATAACATAATTATAGTCCGGGCGCAAAATTTTTCAGAGAGGCGGACATTACTTCCACGATAAATCGAAACACATATTCAACTAATTAACAAAAATTAAGTAAACATCTTCTTAATTTACGGCACACATTGCAATTCACGAATTGTAGCTGGTGAGTTTCCAAGGTGTGTATCCACTTGGATTGAATTTGCAGAATGACACCAGTTTGGAGATATGTGCCATCAAGCTCACCGTAAAGATGCATTGTTGTCCCACTTACTTTTTGTTTTAAAAAACTCTCTTCTGTGCACTGAAGCTCAAAAGTAACGGGAACGCCCATATATTTTGTCACACATTTATGGAAATATCATCTCTTACCTGGTGTGATCCTTGAAATTCCCTTCAAATGGATACGTCTTGGAAACTCACCGGCTGTACAATTCGTAAATGGCAATAGGTTCCGTAAAGCAACTAATTGAGAAGTTAATTAGCTAATTGTCGTTAACTAAATGAATATGTGCTTCGATTATTCGTGCTAGTAATGTTCGCCTCATCAAATGATCCAGCTCAAGGATGTGGATTAGACTATCTACCACAGGCGATCTTTAAAAATTCCGTAAAACTTAAACCTGATCACCCCGTACACACGTTCTGATGAGTTTTTTGTAATGTTGCCAACCTTGTGTTGTTGTAGTGTTGCTAATTTTGTGGTTTCGCCAATTTTTGTCGTGTTGAAATCAATTGGTATATTTTTCGCACACGTTCCGTGTAGGATGTGTCTGCTTGGTTCCTCCCACTAGCTCTAATATTTACCTGCCGTATTAAACAAGTTATCAAAATAACGGTACGATATTCGTAACGCTAGAACAGTGGGAAACGAATCTCCGACATATTTGCTGTGTGAATGCACGTTGCAGCCATTAATTGAGTCCGCACTTGGGCCACGCTGTTGGGTCACATGTGCGGAGGAGGATGAAAGAGGAGGAAGAAACTTTATTCAGGTTCTGTACAAGGTGTTGCCACCTGCCTGGCTAGTCCCATGTTGGGACCAGGAAGTCAAGCCTCCTAGCCCTATCACGGGCGTACTGGATAGCCAGGACTTGAGGGATATGATCGTGGGATCTAATCATTCCTGAAATCCGATTTTGGGAAATGCCAGGGCCAAGCGACCCACACTCCCAGGGCATATATGTTCAAGCCTGCATATCTCCTTTTCGCATGCTTTGCATATAATATTCATGTCTGAAATGTTAGACCATTCCTTCGTTTGTGCAGGTGAACAATCAGACAGGTGCGTTGAATTTCATCTCGTCACTGACCACCGTGTTTTCCGATGTGTCCCACCTCGTCTCGAACTTGCACCCTAAGGTCGGGCAGACTAACACAGCAGAGCGTCGGTGTAGCCCAGTCGGTGACTCATGATCTTGGGAAGTTACCGCAAGCAAAGCACGATACCGCTTGATGATCACTGCGCATTGTGTTCATAGCCTCCTCGACGTGCAGAGCTGGTGCTTATGCCTATTTCTCGTGAATGAACACGTGCCTCCACGATGTGTCTTCGATGCTTGAAAAAAAAAAATCCGCTTCATGTGGCCCCTTTCTCCAAGTCTCGTGTTTTGCTTGCGGTAACTTCCCAAAATCC
Organism: Dermacentor andersoni; assembly: GCF_023375885.2. Taxonomy (NCBI): domain Eukaryota; kingdom Metazoa; phylum Arthropoda; class Arachnida; order Ixodida; family Ixodidae; genus Dermacentor; species Dermacentor andersoni. The sequence continues at coordinate 160,249,353 of NC_092817.1, forward strand.
TGCAGAGTGTTTGCGTTTTACATTCGTCTGCAAGGCTTCGTGCGCTATTCTAAAGCTCTTCATCGACACGGCGACCTCGCGACGCGTTGCGTGGATTTCGAAGGCTGCGCTACTGAGCCACAACTCCAAATTTCGAATAAGAAAAAATCTGACGTGGCTTGTCAGTTATTCCGCACAGTATAGTAAAATGAGCCATCTGCTTGTCAATGTGACTCGGCGGTCGCAGCGTCAAATTTCCCTCGGGTAATTTTTGTATGAGAGTCTATAGACCAGCGCAGGCGCCCTGGAAAGCCCCGCATTAACCTTGTGGTCGCGGTTCATTTGTTCGTAGATGCATTTAGCTTAGCCTAAACCGTTCGCGACGTTGTGCATCTGTTGCCAAATGCCGCTTACTGTTTTGTAGACGTTGCTGTTACGCTACCAGTCCATTAAGATGCGGATGTGCGTTCTTTGCGAACTCATCAGTGATTTAGCCCGCCCCACGGGCCTTCACGGTGTTTCTATATTGTCTTTTTCAGGCTGTGTGTACATATAGGTGGAGCCGTGCTCTGTTTAGAACCATATATGGAAGCTTGGAAAGATGCAGGAGAAACATTTGCACGAATCGCGTCTAGATTTTCGCGATCGTTATTTATAAGCATAAACGTCGGTTTTAATGGTGCATTGCCCATTATTCGACGCTGCATGCGCGTTTCCGCGTTCCTAAATTGCGGTTGACGTCTTTTCCTGAGCTGCTTTCACAGATCGCCATCTTCTTTTGCGTGGCCTATAAATCCTGGCGCCCGTCTATCGTCTTAGGCTCCGACTTCTGATCTCTTGCCCGCTTTCTTCCGTCGTCTTCAGAGACGATGTCGCACTTGCGAATATTCGGACGCTGTGGAACTTAATCTTCAGACTCTGAGGCTGCACTTTCTGCGGTCCTTCGACGCCTCTGGGAGGTCCGCTTTAGTTTTGCAGCTGTCATTATGCTGTACGCCCACATCGAGCATGCCGCCAATTGCTTAATGCACCTTATTTAAGGTAACGTTGGGCCAGAAGCTTATAATGAAAGGTCGGCACCTTTGAGGGGGTAAAGCAAAGATAGACGATCGCACAAACAGATATGACACATACATGTCTTGTGGCAGCTACATCAGACTTAACATATCTTGGAATGTTCATACCGACTACGCAATCCGCAATGCTAACAGCATACTTGGTTACCTACGCCGTAACTTTTCAACCACCCCTTGATCGCTAAGAACGTTTTTTATACTACCCTTATACGTCCGAAAAATTCAATATGCATGCGCTGTTGGGATCCTGCCATTGACAAACTAATTACTTCATTAGAACTCGTGCAAAATAATTTAGCTCGTTTCATCTTACGTAATTACAACAGAACTGCAAGTGTGTCTGCCATGAAAGCCAACCTTGCACTTACCCCACTTTCTTCTTCTCGTAAAATCGCACGTTTAGTTTGGTTTCATCAATTATACCATCGCAACACTCCCCAACAATTTCATTTTTCAGCCTCGAATAGACCACCGTAATAAAGTTCGTCTCGAACCATGCCACACTAAAACTTTTTGCAGTTATTTTTTCTTCGGCCATCCACAGAATCGAGCCATCTTCCTGGTGAAGTCGTATCTATTTACGATCACGATAGATTTCGAGGAGCTTTAGCTAACGTTGTGTAATCGAAGTATTTTTTGTTTGTTTACTGTACGGTTGTAACCTAAGTGCATTTGTATTTACAGTTTTACTATACTGGTTTGCTAGCAATTTATCATGACGTTGTAAACCCTAGCTAAAACTCTATCATTAGAAGCCTTTGTACTTAAACGCTCTAACTTCTTATATTTGTTTCCTTTTCTCATTTGCTGCAACCCACTCCCCTCTTTAATGCTTTTGGCCCTGAGCGTAACGATAAGTAAATAAATAATAAACTATAACCACTACCTTCCTGAGCAGCAGCGAATGCAGAAAGCGAGGCACCAGCTACTGTAGAACAAGCGCTTACATTGAAACTGACCAACTGTAACCTATAAACTCTAAGTGGATTTTTTTAGCATAAGGAGTAGCACATGTGAAATTTGTAGTAGAAAGATACCTGGCCCACCCATTCAAACCCGGCTTTTCTACAGGCGGAAATTGCGGCTTTATTGGGCAATAAGGATCAAGATATTAATTAAACTGTGTTCGTAAGTTATCGGAAGTGTATCAGAACGAAACGAAAACAAAAACGAAAGACAAAAACAAAACGATATTCCTAACCGAAACGAAAACGCAACCGAAACGCTATTTCTTATTTTGTTTCAGAGCGAAACCGAAATACTTTTTTAACGGTTTTCGGTTCAAGGATAGAGTCGGCAATCCGGAACAACATATGTCAGGCAAAGTCAGCCTTAGCGTGTCTCTCATGGCAAGGATAGTGCGAGCGATAGCTGGCCGAGCGCTCCACTAATCTAAACCTGCCGCTAGGGGCCCTAGCAGATCGGCAGCGTAGCAAAAACCAGGCAGGGTTAGCGCACTGAAGAGCTTATCGTTTTGTTTTCTGCAGGTACAAGGCTTTGTTACCGAAGTATTATGGGTCGTTTATGTTCGTTCAGGTTCGCTTTATGGAATCAGCCCCCTCGCATTTCGGCGAGTACATTCGATGGTGTGCTGCTTCTGATATCATGCCCAGTGCCATGTTCTCAGAATTCATAATTCACTTATTGAGAAAAATAAATACTAGGTGTTTCTCGTTGCTTTGCTTCGAAATGTTTTGGATGCAAGTCAAAACGGTTGTGAACCGTTAAGGATCAGTTTTTTTTTTTCCGGAGCCGAACCGATACCGAACTTTTTTTAGTGGAACGAAACTAAAACCCGAATGAAGAAGTCGCAGTTTGCCCCTATAGGCGCAGCATCGATTGTGATAGCAAATGATTGGCAGCTAGCTATACGAAGTAAGGATAGTAGTTTTATCGGTCCTATAAACTTGTAAACACAGACATACTAACTAAATCAACAAGCATCGTATCACGGGCACGCGAGTAACCATGAGCATGTACCACTCGATGATCGCGGAAGCTCGCTGTCAAAACGCTGGTGTGAGGAAGCGAGGCAGCAGCAGCGAGTGAATTGACCTTCGTGCTGCGTCTCGCATCAACGCGAACAAGGCGCGAAAACAAGCCCGCGGCGGACTCTTGTCTTCGTCGCAGATGGCTTTCAAGATACAGCGGCCCGGGCCGGCGCGCGCGGCCGTGCGATCCGCTCGGAGTAGAACGCGGCCCCCTTCCCTCCCTTTCCCTCTCGGACCCTTGCGCGCCAGGGAAGACGGCGCGCTTGCTCCCCACTTTCCTCCCTTGCGCGTGCGATATTCAGCCGTGATCGCCGGCTTACCCTCGCACGCTTTCACTGGTACATTCAGCATACGGCTCGGGGCGACGATTTTATCGCCCTTGGACCTTATGCGGAACCTCACGGCGACGGCGACGACAGAATTGCGCCTGGAGTGTCCATGTAATTGCTATCACAATAAAGCATTTTGCTCCGACACCCTGGTTATCTGGCGTGGAGGCTTAGTGGCTATGGCATTGCGCTGCTAAGCACGAGGTAGCGGGCTCAATTCTCGACAACGGCGGCCGCATTTCGATGGGGAGGGAACGCCAATACGGTGGAGTTCATAGAGTTAGGTGTACGTTATAGAACTACACGTGACCGGAATTAGTCCGCAATTCCCAACGACGGGCTGCCTCGTAATCCTAGCTTGGTTCTGGCAGGTAAACGCCCTTAAATTTATTTTTTAATTAAAGTGAGGTCATGTTGCGGTCGAGAAAATGACTAGGAATGTAAAAAGGAAAGAATCTTAGTCCATTGCTATTTTCCGGTCGAGTCACGAGGTGGCAGAAAGGAGGAAATATAAATTAATGAGAAGAAAATACTGTGGTACGTCGTCACTGTGTAAAAGGAAATTTTGGGTGACTCTTAGAAACACGGGCGAACGAACCTGAATCTGCAGGTACAGGGATGCCATTTCAACTACCAACAATGAGATTCGAAGAACATGGACGATTTCATTTTCATTGCTAATGTGCTGCACCGAGGAGCGCTTATGAAAAAGTTTGGGATAAGGCAGTGGGCAAATGCAGAGCTGAACAAGCTCGGATTGAAAAAAAAAGAAAGGAAGGAAGTTGGCAAATGCATGGTCTGCTTTTACTCTTTTTTTTTTTTCTTTATCAGATCATTTTGAAGGACAGGTTGACGCCTCTTGGGGTCAGAGGCCACTCCTTGTCGCAAAACAATCAAATCGAAATCACGAAGAGTATCGAAAACGAATGAGCACAGCCAAAAAGCACGGTCGTCTATTGTGTGATAAGATGACAATAATAATCCGCCAGACTATTTTACACGTAGGACTCACGCCCTTTCGCTGAAGGCGCACGAAGTCAGCAGCGACATTGTCTGAGCTAATGTGGGGATGAGCCTTTGACTACTGATACTTTATTTTCTGCTGAATTGCGATAACGCGGCGTGTACCGTCGGCGGCAGAAGATATGAGGAAACGTCTAATTTTCGAGCATGTTGTTTGTCACCGTAGCCGGCATAACTGCGCAGGAATGTTCCATTTTTGTGCACTGCTAGCGTACGCAAATTTCGAATGTCAATTCTGAGAGATCAGGCTGGGGACGTGTGCAGCTTTTTTCTCAGACCCCAAGGTCTGTAAGCTTTTGATACCCACTGTATACGCGCTAAAAGCTTATACTATACTGGACCAATGTTCGAGTCGGAGACGAGCGACGTCTAATGCCACTGAAGGAATTCCAGCCTTCCGCCACAGAGATTTTCACTGATACGGAAGTTCGAGCTCGAGAAAATGGCTGAACCAATTAGGTCTTTTTCTCACGCAACGCAGCTCAGAGACACGGGCTACAACGAACGAAGCAGCCGAACCAGCGATGCCTCACTGCTCCCCCCCTGCCACCTCCCTCACTTTAGTTCGTTCAGCTTTGTCTCGGGGCCAACTGCGATGCCGCCTATTCAAATAAAAGTAAAACGCAGATAAACTGTTATAAGAAAGCCGCTGGTCTAATTTGAATCATATTCGGTGCATCTGAGAGAGAAAGCGAAATTCTAGCGACTGTGGGAAGCAGAATGTTGCTTTATGGTCCGGACCGTTTTTTTTACAGATTACATGAACTTCTTGCGGTGTTCATAAGGATATTGAGCAATTCGTACTCATATATAATGCTATGTGACAAAGCGGTGTAAAATGTATCAATTGTGTCTTTTCGGGTGTATTATTGGATTCAAACGACCATATTGTGATGTCATTCTTTATTGCTGAGTTACAGAGTTGTAAATTCCATAGTTTCGTTTTTGGCAAGCGTCCAATTTCGAGCAATTTTTATAAGCATACTGACGCATTAAATAAAAACTGGGCTTCTCACAATCACTAAAGTTTAATCTTTCTTTCTTTTTTTCTCTAATTTTGTTTTTACTCTAGCAAACTTGATCAAATTTAGTGCACTGGTTGCCAATAATTCTGCGTACTTAGATAGGAGCCCGCAAGCTAAGTTACTCCAACTGGCCCAAATGGAATTTGTGTTAAACGATTTTTTTTTCCGTTTCCCATTCTTTCTCGAGCGCTCGCTGCTTTCTGGGTTGACTGTGAAACCGGTCTCTTACTAATTTGGAAACCCGTGTTCCGACTCCATTTAGTAGTTGCTGTAAGCGAGCCCTTCTATACACTGATGCGCTGACCTGGGCCCCTATTCACAGAAAAAAAAATTCCTCTCACGCTATATTTGTTCTTAAGAGGAAATGCCAGACAATCTTTATATTGGCCTTACTATTAGCGAAAATTGCGTGCCAGTGGCAAAGAGTGCTTACGAGCAAAAACAATTGTGGATACGGACCCTGTTCCTCAGGATGGCTGGATAACATTATTATTATTATTATTATTATTATTATTATTATTATTATTATTATTATTATTATTATTATTATTATTATTATTATTATTATTATTATTATTATTATTATTATTATTTCGAAAACATATATACACTAGGCAGAAAAGAAAAAGCGAGAAGTATGTTATCCGTGTCTTCCAAGATCTGTTCGTGCTTGTGTTATTGTTGTACCTAGAGCGGGCAGGAGTTGCGCCCCTCACGGTGGCAGCAGCCAGCCGCAACTGCCACCGTAAGGGGCGCAACTCCTGCCTACTCTATAGGTACAACACAAGCATGAACAGATCTTGGGGGACACGGATAACATAAACAAGCATGTAAACTAGCGTTCGCGAAGAATCGATCGAGCTACTGTCGACGAAAAAAAAAAAAATCCCGTACAGCCCGGAGAGTTCAACTCTGTTGGGGCATGGCCGGGGTTCAGGTACCCCTTGCGCAGGCAGAGGGCGCCCGCGTTCAGGCTAGGTGAAACGCCTCTCTCTGCTAGTGACGTTCTTCGCACGACGCGAGGGAGTAAAGTGCGCCGGCTACCTCGAGGCATGCGCGATGTACGAGAGCGTCTAGCGTGCGGTTCATCTCGATGCTTACCGAGAAGCGAAGCGCAGGGCCAATGCTCGAGCGCACCAGAGCATTCGGTAACTACGAGTATGGTGGCTCGGCAAGGCACGGGAATGATTGGCAGTACGTGAGCTTGCCAGAACTTCGCGTTTCTGGCTTCAAACGACTTTGTGTCTTTTCAAGTTTGTCACTTCCGACAAAATATTGCGCTAAAAACGCAACATTGCGCATTGACTGTGCATGTAGAAATCGCTTAATGCTTTCAATTGTCTACAATTGTTTGTAAAATATTCATTAATTTGGTTTTTTTAATAATATAAAGCGTAACGAACATAGAAAAACGAATGTATGAAGTCACAACAATGGATATTAGGCTCATCCATGTACCTTATACCATAGTAGGACGTTCTTGAAGTTGCTGGCTACTATATGCCGTCATTATCGTGGCAGCTGAGCAACCGCACCGCCGGAATCAAGTTCGTTTGTAGGAAAATCTACGCCTGCTGATTGTCGACTTGTCGCTAGCTTTAATATCTCGACGGTATCCGAGGTACCGATGCCGGAGATCTCGAACTCAAGTGGGAACCGGTTGAATCTCACGCACTGCGTCACCGTTTGTATGCTGTTGGCCTATTGATCAAACCGCATTTGATTGTGACACAGACGCAAAGTTAATGGAAGCGTCTAGGCTTCTAAAAACAAAGGGATTTCTGAAGCGAGCTTTTCCCCACAACAACGTTCTCTGTGGAGAAGCCGGCTTTGGCAAACGCGAACGATTCTTAACGAGCTATGGTAAGCACAAACAAGGAGTGAAACAAGGACGACTCTTGAGGCACACCTTTAGTACCACACAGTACAGGTTCTCGTTTGCATACAGCCTCAGCACAACTACTTACGCGTTGAATGAGTAGCATCAGTACGCCTTACTGAGATTCAGTGAACCAAGTACACTTTGAGGGTGTTCCTCCTCCTCACAGAGGCACTGTTTTTCCCCGTCTCGAAAGTAAAGGACTTCAATGAATAGATCAATAAATTAATTAGCAAACGCGCGCGAAGGACGCACCCAACAGCCAAATAACGCCATAATGACAACCGGGAAGGCCAGGCAGGCTATTACAACGCGCACTCGAGCGAAGAAAATGCATACAAACCAGTCTTTCGCGCCTACTGCCATCCTACGACGGGCTGTCACACCTTCGGACTGTACGCATCGCTCTAAAAAGCAAAAAGCAAAAAAAAATATACGCGCCAAATAACTGCGAGGTTCTCACGTCGCTCGCGGGGCTGGGATATGCGGCTGAAATCGACGCCTTCCATTCTGGACGCCCGCGCCGTCCGAGCGCGCCAGCGTGCCCAGCCAGCCGATCCAGGCATTCTGGATCCCGTCACGCTCCTGTTCTTCAGCCGTCAGGGTGCCGCAGTGATCGGGGCGTGTATTCTCGGCGGCGCTCTCTCTGCCACACCGCATGCGATGCTGTCACTCGCTTTCTCGGACAGAAGCAGGGGGGGTGTAGTGTACGCGGCAACGGCGCCGATGCCGGCCGGAGTCGTCGGATCACGAAGCAGCTGTCAATCACGCCGATCGCATCGCTCTCAATGACGCCGTGCCGTTCCTTGCCTTTCGCTTCTCGTCTTTCAGCATATACCTGTCCTTCTGAGTTTTCTTTTTTCGTTTCTGTTTTCTTTTTGCTTATTTATTGCGTGTTTTCCTGATTTTGTTTTTTCGTGCACGTCTTCTTCTTTAAGCACTGCCACCCCATCATCAAAAGAAGCCCGTTCGTCACTTTCGCGTCTCGATTCTTGTGTTCTGTGGCGTGCGCGTATTTGTCGTCTGCTGTTTTTGTTGAATGGGGTTTATATCCCTCAGGGGGCCACGTTAAGGTAGCGCTGTTGTACCCTTTGGTGAACGGGCAAGGGGAGTTATCGCAAGAAGAAAATAAAATAAAAAGAAAAAGCGAGCCGATTGACGTGACCTGGTTCACCTCCAGGGCGGCGGCGCTTGCAGTTGATGGCGCCTGCGCACCCAGAAATGGACGCACGGGTTTCCTAGACGCGCCGCTTGCGAGGTTTGTCTTTCCGCGTTCAATCGCGTTTTGTTTGTGTTACGTATGGGCTTCATAGGCCATGTAATAAAGGTAGTTCTTTTTTTTATTCGTTTATTGAAACGAAAATAAACAGAAGAGATTTAGACAACTTTAATGGTGATGGCTATCTTTTTTCCCTGTAATAGTAATAACATTATCAAATGTATACTTAATTGAGAAGTAAGGAATTATCACTGTGTCTGTGTTTTTAGTGGCTAAAAAATTCAAGCATAAGGGGTGCAGCATACTTCTGCATTTTTGTACTTATGGGCTGCAGTCAGGGTCCATGCCAAGTCAGGTCAGCCAAGAAGCCAAGTCATGCCTGCAAAGTGCCCGCACAGTGTATATTTTCCCCTGTTATTCAATATGAAGTATGGCTGCCTGCTAAGCACGTGTCCTTTTTTCTGGTTTTCTTTTGTTTGCTAGGTGAGTACCGTCACAAGATACGGTCCGTGAGGCAGACACGCGGCTGGTGACCATAAAGGCAAGTCCTAAAGGAACCAACTCTTAGTTGTTCTGCTTTCTGTATAAATATACAGTTTTGTTTTAACTCCTGGCGTTACTTTAAACGCATGCGTAACCGCGGAGGATGCCGGGAGTTTTCCACGCAAGTAATATACCTCGCCGCAAATTTTTCTTTTTTGCCTCGCAAGCATATATCCAACAGGTACAAGTCAAGTACTGTCGGAAGAAAAAGTATAGTGGCTCTGGTAAGATAAAAAAAAATTTTTTCTTCTAACGCAGTCATGCAACGCATAATGGTCTTAACGCATCACATTATTCTAACAGGTGAAAGTAGCCTGTATACCACCTGCATTCTGAAGATAAACGCTGAAAGATCGAACCAACTCACAACTAAGATGCTCTGTTTTGCTCAATTTCGTTTAAATCGTACCACTTTATTTCAGGCTGGAAAGAAAAAAAAAACAAATTTCGGCGACATCTGTTGTATCCAGATGTCGCATGTTCAGGACTGTACGTCATTGTGACCAACAAGGTCAGCTCAGTCGTACCCTAGTGGTTTTCCAACAACACGACATCATGGATTGATGAATATTATGAACGTTCCATTTAAAAGCGGCTGCCGTCGGATGCCACCAAGCCCATCTCATTTATTTGAAGAAATCCTTGATCCTGAAAGAAATTCATGTACCTAAAATCTATTCATTCTGCACACTGCATATTCTCCGCCAAAACACCAGTCGTCTTTTTCTATCTTCCACCGCAGAATCTTTAACATTTCCTTTACTATCGCCGAAACCCGTTGCTTCGGGGAGGGATGCTCAGCCCTCATTGACCTCTGAATGAATGCTGCGACACGCTAACAAAATATGTCCTACGAGCTTCGCACGCTATCTCCAAATGCTACGCAAGTATTGTCGAATCGTCGAGCAGCACCGCCTGGCGTCGAAGCAGGCAGCGCGTTCCTATCCCATTCGGAAAAGATCACGCACTCTCTCAAAGGGCCCTCTCTGTGCCTGCACGATTCTGCCACCGTTGCAAGCGCTTTCCTGCGTGGGTCGCGCGAGTCAACCCGCTTGCTACGCGGCGACTGAAGCCGAACTGAAGCCGAACTGAAGCCGAACTGAAGCCGAACTGAAGCCGAACTGAAGCCGAACTGAAGCCGAGCTGAAGCCGAGCTGAAGCCGAGCTGAAGCCGAACTGAAGCCGAACTGAAGCCGAACTGGAACCGAACTGGAACCGAACTGGAACCGAACTGGAACCGAACTGGAACCGAACTGGAGCCGAACTGGAGCCGAACTGGAGCCAAGAATCTAGCGTTCACACGCTCTCGATCCGACTGTGTCGAGTTCACGCAAGCGCCGCTTCTGAAATGCTCCCGCAGCGTCTAGTACCTCGCAATGTGCCTCCACTACCAACAGACACTGCACACAAGCACACACCGTACCCGTGCACATTTCCATGCGAGCTTCCGTGCCAAACTCCATGATACGTGACATTTGGCGCGTGGAATGCTTGCGTCATAAATTGCCGTTACGAGATTCACAGACCGCATACTGTTATCGCGTGCAATTCATTCATTGGCGTAGGCTGTATCAGAGCAACTCTTCGAAAGTAATAGAGGTAGCATCTAGTAGCCTGCTTTTCGGTTTGGCTGGAGTTAGCATACAATAGCAAGTAATCTGCTATATTGCCCTTCAATATTGTCGCAGACATTGAGAAAGCATTGCTCATTGGAAAGAATATGACGACGCCTACGGACTCCCTGGTCTTTACCGCCTGGTTGCCATTTGTTTATTTAAATTGTTGCAAATAGTTTGTGCATATCTTTTATGCGGCTCGTTACCCCGTAACGATACGTTAGCTGCGCTAACACCGGGGAAAATGACAGGAGCTTGTTCACACTACGCTGGAAAAGTATGTCGTTGTAGAGGAACACGGCACTATTTGCCAGAGTGTCATGTGGTTTCACAGTTGAGACTTCCACGCGTAGCTTTTCATGTGCAGTCCGATGTGCGGTCCTTCAACCCGTTTCCGGAAAACGGTCTTGAGCCACCACACACAAAATTTTTCCCGATCTTCGCTTACATTCAGAACGCACCGAGTGCAAGGGAGCACCAGCTGAGCGCGGTATCACGCCATTTGTGAAATACAGCAGCAGAAGCGCGGGCGAAGTGGACGCGAGATATATATGGGATGAGAGGGAGACCGCACTATACCGGCAAGCTCGACAACAGGTAGAAAATGTGTAATGTGATGAGTAAAGTGTGCGAAGGTTGTTTCAAAGTACACCACCATGTAATTAACGAGCCAACCTAACGTATGAAACATTCTGGAGGACGGGCGTCGTGTGTGGCCTTCTCAGCTTGAATACTGGCGTGGTATTCCAGTCACATATTTCTTTTCAGTTTGTTGACATCATTTTCTTATTGGCCCGATAGAACGATCATCTTGGCGCACAAATGCATTATTATTATTATTATTATTATTATTATTATTATTATTATTATTATTATTATTATAAGGACGAGAGATTGCAATCATCAGGGCAAGACAAAGCTATAATATCATTTCTTTAACAGGTCGGCCAGTCTGAGGCACTTTCCACACTTAACGAATCACCGAAGGCCCACGCAATAACCTTCATGTTCATTGCGACAGCGCCACACGGACGCACTCTCTAGTAAACACAGATCCTTTGCATTGGCACAGGTCGAGGAATAGTATTTTTTGCGCTGCTTGGCTTCTCATTAAATTCTGAGCGTTGCTGCTCTCTGTCTCTGTGCTGGCTATTTTCGTAGTCTCCCGTATTTGTTCGCTTCAATCATCATCCTATTTTTCTCGGAACTGTAAGACACGTGCCGTTTACAGCTCTCACCTAATTCCGAGAACGGTGTGGTTTTACATACACGCACGGCGGCCGCGAGCGCACGCCCAGTGACGCCATCGCAGGTCCTCCGCTCGCTCAGCCTGCCTGTATTCCTGCCAGTGGCTCGCCAAAGACACGCATCGAAACGTCGAACGACAAACGAAGATTACGCATGTCGGTCTTCTCCCAGCCGCACTTTTAACTCCGTACACTGACGGCCGTCGTGTAAGGTCGGAGAAAGTGCGACGAAAGAAAGAAAGAAAAACCAAGAAAGGGAAGAAAAAGTAAGAGAGAGAGAGAGGATAAAGAAATCAAGCCAGAGAGAAAGCGAAGCCCCGAGCGGTTTTCGATGCCTCCTCTTCGTCGATTTGTGCCAAATGTGGTTTCCTTCGTCGCCCGTTTCATTCCCCTCCCCCGCAGCCTTCTATGTTTGATCTCGGCACGTCGTAGTCGCTGTAGTGCCCCGGCGGTAGCGCGGAGCGAGCGAAGCGTGTCAAGGTCGCCGCAGCGCGTGCGACCAATCAAGACGCGCAGTCGCCATAACGACGAATCAATTGCGTCCTCCCCCCCCCCCCCCCCCTGCATCGAAGACGACGACGAGCCGCGCGCACTTATTGATGAGCGTAGCGGAGATCGCGGGCCCCGCGGGGACGCCGCGTGAGCCTGGTGACGTCATCGAGAGACGTCTGGCGGGCGCGCATTTTCTGCGATCGAGTGCCGTTTGGCCGCGGATGGGAGCTTGTTTGCGGTGCAAGAGAGTCGGCGCCGGCGGCGCCATTATCGACGTAGTATGTACACTCTCCTTGAGATGATGATTTTTGATTACCTGGAAACGAGAGTCCGAGCCGAGAGCGAAGGCTGCAGAACGGCGTTATAAGCAACGTAAAAACGGTTCCCCGTTTTTATTTTCTTGTTGTTGTTGTTGTGTTTTGTTCTTAATTTTATTTACGCTGCTCAGCCTTGTATTCAATTAAGGCATGCAAAGTGGTTTACAAAGGCAATACAGCGAGCTTAGCTCAGGCGCAATTTGAGGACACCCTTAAGACCAAGAACTTAAGGTACATACAGCTGGCATCAATACTTGTGGCTATGTTGGCGACGCGTATCAACGCAGCGCATGCTAACATAATCTAAGGGCGCGTCTTTCATTAAATGTCCTTATTTTCACCAGCGCTGTTCCAGCGATCGCCTGTCTTTGATTGCGTCCGCAACTTTGCACAAAAAATTCGCGTGCGCATAGCGCGAGAAGACGAAGCTGCGCCTTCACTGCGTCTGATGTGCACAATTGATCAACGGGTGGAATTTCTGCTCTTCCCGGCGTTCCAGCGCCCTTAAGAAGCACCACGTTTCTCGTATCAAATATGCTGTCGCTTGTAAGCGCCCACAGACACACTCCGTGCGCTGCATTGGAGATCGTGAAGCAAGGACAGGACGAGTGGCTCTGGCCAGCATTTGACGTAAAAGTACGCGGTCGAACGGATCCACCACTGGCCGTGCTGCGAGTATGTAACTGCGACCGCTGCTGCCTCGGCTGCGCGCCTTCGGTTTGCGGTTGCCAACGGCAAAACTGCCGCAGCCCCCAGGGCTTCCCTTAATTGGCGTGTAACAGTGCACAACGCCGATCGGCGTTGCTCTGGAAGGATTAATGCTGCAGTTATTTACACGGCTCCAGTGACGCAGTCGGTAATAACCAACGCTCCGGAAAGGAGGAGGAAGGAGCAGTGAGCGCATCTAGATGGGGCAATGAGGAGCAAAGCCAGGAAAACGGCACCATGCGCCGTTACGGAAGGTAACGGGAAAAAAAGAGTCAAAACACCGGCGTTGCGTCGATGCTGCACGTGGCCGGCGCGTGCCAAGGTTTTCGCATCGGCTCACGTGCCTCGCAGCACGTCCTGTTTATACACGCGCGCACTATAGCGCTGGACGCACGCGCCGAGATTGTCACGTGTGGCCGCTCCTTGTGCGTGCCAAGGCGAGAAATAAGGATCGCCTTGGGTGCGAGTGCGCCTCCTCCCAGACGTGACGTCGAGGCTGTGTGCTTACTTTTGAGCGACTCTCAACCTTCGCGGTATTACATAACTTGGAGGCCACCGTGCGCTGTGTCGATCAACAGCCGTGACGTTCGGATCGTCATCACGTGGTATACCGATGGTGGCCGCCGTATCCACATCGCGACGGAAGCTGAATGTCAAAAACACCTCCGTGTACGATACGCGCGCACTTCGTGCACACAAGACTCGCCAGACCTTCAAAACTTATTCCGAGTCTTCCACTATGCGCTGTCACGCGAAACCCCGTTCCTGCATTGGGACTTTAACGTGAGCCCGTCGGCGAATCTGTCAGTGTGCTGCTCGAATGCAAACAGCCACCGGCATTGTCGACGGCCCAGTCATTGGATGAGAACAAAAATGCGTACGCACTGCACGCCTGATGATACGGGTTGCTTTCAGCGAGCTGTACCGCGGCTTGTTACCGCGAAGCCTCTCCACATGCAGCACCTACTTAAACACATAGAGAGAAGTAGTTCTGTTCGGAGAACATGATTCAGAAAGCTTCAGTGGCATTGATTCTACGTTTTCATTTTCTTCGGCATAGAACTAGAAATAAAATAAAAGGACACGTAACCTACAAGGTAGCGAAATGCCAAACTCCCACAGTGGTGCACATGGCAGTGTTCCCACAGGGAGTGAGGCGGTTGTTGTCAACATATCCTCCTCTGCCCATCTCTTTGCGGGCACCTTTAAAGCGACTGCTATCGTTACGCGCCTGTGGAGTGTGCACGGGGTGCCCCGAGTTTATTCATGCGAAGCAGCGGTGGCAGCAGTTATCGTGTTTCCTTTATAATTTTGTGGTCATTCCAGGTAAAAAAAAAAAGCAGCCTATCGGAGATTCTTCAGCTGCGTCACTGCTACTTTTGAAACGCCTAATTACCACGCCTTCTTTACAGAAATCAGAGATATTACGCTGACACTGCTTTCGTGATTGGCCGTTTACCGCTATCCTATAGAAAAAACAGCCAATCAACCGCGCGCGATGCAGTATGCTACGACAGGCATTTTTTCACTTCAGTTCCCGTCTTCGCAACCTCCAGCTTCCTTCGCTGTCTACCCGCCGTCATGTCGAACCTTTAAGGCCTACTTGAAGTGCACCAGTTTAAGAGACCGCTTATAGTGTCCCTGGGCATCATCCCACGTGCACCCTCTCCTATTTCCTCTCTTTCTGTTCCCTCTTTCCCTGACCCCCAGTGCAGTGCAGCAGACCGGGCGCTCGTCTGGTTGACCTCCCTGCTTTTCCTCTCCTTACTCTCCCCCCTCTATCTCTCTCATGCTGTCAAAAACTCTCCACGATTTCCTCTGTTCAGTGGCTACATCACGTCCACGGAGTTCACATCACGGACTCCGTCCACTGGGCGCTATCATGAGTTGAACACATCTGTCTTTCATAACGGTACCCGGGTTTGTTTAAGCACAGTTTATTACTATTCTTTTTAAGGTTTCGCTGCATTGTGAGACACGGACACGCCTTGCCCGATCATGTCTGATTTCGATCGCCTGCTGAATTCCTTTTGTGTGCTGTTAATAATTAATTTTGCATTGTAAATGGTTCCCAATGTTGCAATATTTGCATGTTCTACTTCCCACCCCTACGATAGCCCTCCAGGCTTGCAGTGTGTTTAAATAAATAATTAAATCTGTGCATTCTGCCCGTGCTTGCCTATTGGGTCAAACCGTAAGGGATGACAAAGGAGCTTGAGCAGAATCTAGAGAAGGCGTAGCGGGCCACAGAACGAGGAATGGTAGGCCCGTGTCGTAGCGGGACACGAAGACAGCGGTGTGGTTTAAACAGGAAACGGTGGTAGCCGATGTCCTACTTGAGAACATCAAGAGGCAGGAATGGAGCTGGGCGGAGCCATGTAATTTGCATAACATATTACTGATGGTGTATCAGAGTTACCGAGTAGGGGCTGCCATGAGGGAAGTGCTGTCGAGGACGGCAGAGAATTCGCTAATGTGATGAAATTAGGAAAATCGTACACCTAAGAGGAGGTAAACCGCTGCAAGACAAGGGCTATCGGTGCGGGTGTTTGAATAGTGAGATTTTAGAATCAAACCGAGTGCAAATATTAGAAAAAAATGACGCCCGAATATCGAATAGAGTATCGAATATTTTCTCATTTCTAAAGAAGTAGAAGGTTTGTGTGTAATCCGATGTGTAAAAAAATTAGGCTTGTTTGCACTACTTGAAGTTGACGCATGCGCGTAATGCCATTCGTAAGTCGAATACAGGTCAGTTTAACAGCTTGTACTTAAGGGGAAAAGAACACGCTTTCAGTTATCTGCCGCCACCATATGAAAACAACGGTAATATAACAAGGAAACAAGGTGTCACCAAATGCACGCAAATTGCTGTGTTTGTTGAATGAAAAAAATGCGATGCTAGAGCACCACAGATTATTTTAAGGCGAAGTAAATGTGGTGAGAGGGGTTAAATAATAACGTCTGACTAAATCGAGAGAACATACAAATTCCCATGACGGATGCGTAAAAGCCAGGCATTCTTTTTATTCAGGACTGGGAAACATTCAGCAGTATTTATCTACCCCTTGGGTTCGCTCTCCTGAGCGAACGCAAGGGGTAGACTGGTGCGCTTATGCGCAACAGCCGCGACTCTCCAGCAGCAGAATCATTCGGAACAGTCATCACTTGCATCGGTCTCCATCCCTCGAGACTTCAATGAGCTTTGTTACCCTTATACTCTAAGAGAAGCGAATACTTCACAATTTCCAGTAATCAGCTCTCCAATCGTATACGAATCAAATGAGAAGGCTTTTCGATTCGTAGTCGAAATTTCGAACACTTCCGCAATTGTACATTGAGGGGCCTGCTGTGGACATACAATAGGCTCATTATGGCGTTGTTGATGATGATGTTGCCGGGGGTGGCGCCTAGGAATATCGCATGCCAAATGCTGCCGCAGACCACCATTTTGAAGAACAGCGGTATGGTAACACTCGAACACTATGTTAAGCTAATATGTATCGTTATTCTTGACAGCGGGATCAGTTCCTTCAAGCCCTCTTTATGAGCAGGTCGAGCAGCTTCGTCGGCATGGTCGTTGCCCATTGCGCCACACTTGCTATGGAGCCACTGAAATGTGACGCCGTGTCCCTTGCTCGACGAGGCGATTAAGGAGCTCTCGGATTTCTAGAACTAATTTTTCGTAGGGTGCACTGCGTAAGGCAGAAAGCAAGCAATGTAGAGCTGCCTTAGAGTCACTGAAAAATCCCCATTTTTGAGGGGGGTATCACTCGAATTATGCGAAGCGGGCTACGACGGGCAGCAAGCTCCGCGGCTGTCGATATCGTCTGGTCTGATGTCTTTATATTGGGCATGATCGTCGTATTTGTCGTGCAGCAAAAACAGCTGTACCACGCTTGCGCGTCTTGACGAGCGGTCGCTTTCGGAGCAGACAGCCCTGGAACGCCGACCCATGCAGTCTTCACACCACAAGACAGTCAGGGAGGCACTCTTGAAACGTTTGCGTTCGAATGGCCTGTTATAGAGACTAGACTGTAGTTCTCACGAACGTTCGCAACCTCCTCTATTTTTCTTCTCCTGCTTTGCTTTTTCTCTGCGCCTATTTCTTCCGTCTTTCACTTCGCCTTACCCATCCCCCAGTGGAGGGTAGCAAACCAGAATCTTCTCCTGTTAACCTCCCTGCCTTTCCACCCCGTTTATCTTTCTCTCGCGACACTGTTCGCAAGCTCTATCGGATTAGATGACCGTTACAAGCAAGACCGGCGTTTCAAGCGCAAAGGAACACATCTACAGAACTCCATGCACGTCCCATGATGACCCCCCTTATAAAAATGAACGTTAACATTCTTTAGAACTCCTACCAACTTTCTATTTACTTTATTGACAGTCTATTAACATTTACATTCTAGTAACATTTGTGCACACACAGTCAAAAGACTTCCTTCTTACTTTTGTATAAAGAATGTTTTCAATACACCGTTAACAGACTTTCTTCTTACTTTTCTATAAAGAATATTTTCAATACACTGTTAACAGACTTTCTTATTACTTTTGTATAAAGAATGTTTTAAATACACCGTTAAAAGACTTCCTTCTTACTTTTCTATAAAGAATATTTTCAATACACTGTTAACAGACTTTCTTATTACTTTTGTATAAAGAATGTTTTAAATACACCGTTAAAAGACTTCCTTCTTACTATTGTATAAAGAATATTTTCAATACACTGTTAACAGACTTTCTTCTTACTTTTGTATAAAGAATATTTTCAATACATCGTTAAAAGACCTCCTTCTTACTTTTGTATAAAGAATATTTTCAATACACTGTTAACAGACTTTCTTCTTACTTTTGTATAAAGAATGTTTAAATACACCGTTAATAGACTTCCTTCTTACTTTTGTATAAAGAATATATGTAATACACCGTGAAGACTGATGATGATATGTAGTGTTTATTGGCGCAAGGGCCAAGTGTGGCCTTCTTACTTCTTACTTCTTACTTCCTTCTTACTTTTGCACACAGAATATTTTAAGGTCCCTATCAACATGTATTTTTCTAACTTTTATCTCTATAACCACTTCAGTACTGCGTCAGAAGGCTAGTTACTTTTGTGTAAAGAATGTTGTACTATACATCATCGAACTATATTTTTTTGTTTGAAGGACATGTATCCTCAGTATGTCCACAGCTCGTACTGTTTGCCAAAAAATATTTAGAATGGGAAGTAACCTGAGAGTTTCTGATAAATTTTTCTAACACACATTAATGCCGATATATGACATACTCAGGAGTCAAGCTCATTGTTTTAAATCATAGTCCCAATCCAAGTAGGTAGCCAATTGTTGACGGAGTGCTCCTAAAATGTTTAAAGAAATATGTTCGTAAATTCTTAGAACTAATCTTTTAGAGGATCTACTGGACTACGTGAGCGCGCGGTGACGTCAGCACACTCCGAGAAAATTTGCTTGCGCTACACCACCTGACCGGTGTGATAGCGGACTACTGTACAGGCCGCGCACCAGTTGCAGAGCTTTATCCCGACCTTGGGGCTGGTTAATTTAAGGCCGATTTACGCTTGAGCCGTGACGCATGCGGTCGTGCAGAAAACTGTACATTTCGCCCACTGGTTCACAAATTTTGGCATACACTGGGCTCGCACACGCAGTGTAAACCGAAATGTGTGTACCAGTCTACGAAATGTGCAAATTTTCACCCGACCACATGCGTGCGGGCAGGCGGGTGGTGTGGTGTAAGGCTCGAGCGTAAATTTGCCCTTACCACGCACTGCTATTGCAATGCCACCAATTAGCTTTGCAACGAGATAATTAGGTCAGTGCATTCTGCGATATAAATAGTACGCCCTAAGCTGGAACGTGTCAGCATAGTAGCGTCACGATATTTGTTAAAAAGAAGAAAAAGAACCGAAACTCAGGGTAACACGGCGCTGGAACGTTGCCGCTCAAATGTCCAAAAGGCTGCAAAATACAACTACTGCTGAGTGAGCGCGTGTATTGACCTGAGAAGCGCACAGGTCGAATAGAAAGAAAAGCTGAAATCTGTGCAAGCAACACTTTTCTGTGAAAAAATAATTAAATTACCCTTACAGTATAAAAAAATGTAGCTTTCTACGCGTTCATATTCGCACGCTTTCGTCCCTGCCTCCTACCGACGGCTTCTGCATATTAAAGGAAATAGAACCTTGCATCAAAGTGAAGGCAAAGTAACTATGTCAACTGATGTGCTTTATGGCGATGGTAGCTTGCTGTGTGTGAAAACAGATCGAAAAGAAATAATTATGCACTCTTAACATTCAGTGATCTTGCTTCACAACACGGCGACAAAATTTTGAGCTCCGACAAGGGGTCATGACATCCGTAATAATGGCATTCCGTATACCAACAGCCAGGATATCAAAGGCCATGCTTTTGCCGTGCTTCGGGCGTCTGAAAACTGCTAACGTCATAGCCGCCCCGCTTCGGACATATATTTGACTATAAAAATAGTACTACAATGTGCTTCACCACTGGGCGCCAGGGAGCAATGTTTTGTCTTTGAAAGCAGCAAGTGCTAAAGGATGCTCTTGCGCAAAATAGAATAACCACATAATTTACCCAATATGATTTTATTGTTCTATGTTTATTACATTTTGAGAAAAAGTCTGTTTTCAGAAGAATAATTGTCTCGAAAGATAAAACTATACAGCCCCTAAATGCCCAACAAAATTGAGCCGGCTACCTTCTCAGTTTTTTTTTTTTTTTTTTTTGTCAACCTCGGCCATGAGGTACATTCCTCCCTCTAAGTGCAGTTCCCAGAAAGGGGTGCGTACACAAAGGCCGGCCACAGCTTTCACCAAGAGGCGAGGAATGTCTAGGTGTGAGTCAACCATCGCAAGGTAGCGGGGGAGGGGGGGGGTGCATGTTTCGGCTTAAAGAGGGGCTTTAGTTCCGCGGCGGTCAAGGCGAAGCAGGTGGATGGAAAGAATGTCACATGCCTCTCCCGCGCATGCGCACAAATTCGACAGTTGGCCGAGTCGAGGCAAAGAGGAAGACCATAGCAATCGCTATCAGTTCCTTTGCGACGCCGGCATGGTACGGTCGAGCGATGTAGGTGTTTCGTGGCGTATTGTAGCAGCAATCTAGCTATTTTTGCTGCTATTTATGCTTATGCTGTGTTGTGGCTAATTCATCGATGCAAGCCAACCAGCAAGGTGTTTGCGAAGCCCACGGTGCTTTCTTCGTTCCGTGATGTGAGCGTTTCTGGAACTTCTCTGCCAGCTGCGATGCAGTGTCGTGTGAAGTGATTTAATATTGGCACTGACCATGTTTTAAACTGCACAAATAGCGAACAGCTGTTCCTCAAGACTGCTATGCGCCGAAGTTTTCTCTATCTCCAAATTATATTAAAAGGTATGTTCTTTTCCATCATTTTTCATAAACATATTATTTTGATGTTATTTTATTTCAGTTTCTAATGCCGCATTTTGGCAGGTTATTATAGCGCGAACTGTAACGACGTGAAATGTTCTAAGAACGATTTTCTTACCTTTTTCAGCTGCCCCGCGTCATGGGGTTCGCTTGAAGTTGCTATAAGCACGAAGCGTACAAATACTTTCACAGCGTTTCACAGCGTTCGCAATGACCTAAGGTCTGGTAAATATTGTCTGATCATGAACTCATTCTTTGCTCTTTCTTACTCTGGCTGCACAGGATGAGAAACAGTAAAATATTGAGCGTATAGCTTCACGGTTCACAATTACATATTATTCAGCGAACCGGTTCACAATGACATAGGTTGCACTGGATAGACAAGTGCGAATGTGAAAGAAAATCATTCGCACCTGTTTAACCACTGCAACCTATGTCATTGTGAGCCGGTATATTTTGACACTGACATTTTGTTTTCGAGTAAAAATAAACGAACACGTCAAATTACAGAAGCGTTCCATATAATGTGTGCTTAAAATGCATCAGTCAGCCATTGGTTGCTATCACTGACAAAGCATTTGTATTCTTGAATACTGCTTCAAGCTCTGTCATCTGTTTATATAAAAATGGATGACACGTTTTGCACATGCTCGGTGCAGCTAGCTAGCGCTGTTACGTTCATTCCTTCCAAAAATAACTAGCTTTGAGGAAGCGCTCGCGTGTCCACCTTCTCTGCGTCCGTGTCTATTGTGCGTGCTACGAATTTCACCATGAATAAACCATGTAATTAACTTTTTAGTGAGTAACTCATTTATGCAGGTAGTTGGTAGAGAAACCCATTTTGTACACTTTCCTAATTCTAATAACACGTAGTAAATACAACGCAGCAAAGGATATGCATTGAATAGTGTGCCCCATCCTTGCCATCTCCTCTGCAAGTAAACAGGGATGACGGTCACAATTTTAGCATTCATGTGAACCTTAAAAAGCTGTTCTATGTATGTGATATGCTAACCTGAACATGATGTTAACACTGACCATCTTGTTTCTGTGCAGGGTTGGTTCATTCTGCAAGCATTCTGAGACATCAGCTTGCATAATCGATGCTTGCTAGAGATTATGCGACAGCTGCCATGCCGTAATCAACTAAGTCATTATTCATTTTTTTTAATTTCTCTACTACTTCTCTCACAATTCTGTGTAAATATTTTCGTGTGAATAAACTTCTTTCAGTGCAAACTTGCATTTGTTTTCCATTTACGTGCACCTTCTAGGTTGCATACTGCCGTTTACCAACATGTTCACACATACTGACAAATGTTTACGCTATGCTACTAGGTCGTATGTGGGACAAATGTTACTAGGGGAATAGTAAGACGTCAATAGCAAGTACATAAGCACATGTAAGTAAAATTTTGCCAGAGTGTTACTAAAGAGCCTAAAGACTTGTCTTGGTTGACGGTTAGTAGAATGTTTACAGACCATCTATGAACATGCTTCAGTTGAAGTACGGTAGCCAATTCTTGATAGGATCCAATTCTTGATAGGATGTTGCTAGGGTGTATAAAGACAAATGTTAATAGGGGATTGGTAGAAAGTCAACAGAAAATATATGAACATTTTTCTTTTGAAGGAATGTTAATACGGTGTATAAAGAAAGCTTGTTTATAGGGGATTGGTAGGAAGTCAACAGAAAATATATGAACATTTTTCTTTTGAAGGAATGTTAATACGGTGTATAAAGAAAGCTTGTTAATAGGGGGTTGGTAGGAAGTTAACAGAAAATATATGAACATTTCTCTTTTGAAAGAATGTTACTAGGGTGTATAAAGACAAATGTTCATAGGAAATTGGTAGGAAGTTTAAAGACATCCTATGAACATGTTTCTATTGAAAGTTGGTGGCCAATTGTTTCTAGGGTGTTACTAGATCGTTGTTAGGATGTATAAAGACAGCTGGTAGGATTTCAATTGACTGTTGGTAGGTTCTAGTAACAAAAGTCTATAGACTGTCTAAAAAATGTTGCTAGAAATTTTTATAAGGGCCTGCTGGCAAAAGTACCGTTTAATGACTGGCGCTGGTGTTATCTTCTTTTTTGCAGTGACCTCTGTCTAAAACTGCGTGCGAGCGACCATGCCTGGTTTTATTACAGGAGTATTTTGCATACTTTAGCCGGTACCTCCGGGCGGTCACGATATTGGCAGCGAGCTTAAGCTGGTCCGACGTCCACGCGCTTTATGGCCTCCGTCCGGGCTCTTTCTTTCGGTACAGCACGGCGCGATGACGTCCGCACAGCGAGCACAGTTGGCAGTATCACCTCCGCGTGCGTAGGCACCGTGCCCGGGGGATCTCGCAGGCTCCAGTCGATAAAGCAAGAAAACAACACTCGCCTTCGCGCGCCGCCTTCAGTGCGGCACGAGAACGAACAGACGAGAAAAGCAACGTTTTAGACGTAAACCGCCGTCCTGTTGACGCCGTGTGACAGTGGCAGTAGGAAATGTCACTGTACGCGATGCAAAGCTGCGTATACAGGCGACAGCGTTCTGTTGTAAAGCTTTGATCACTGTGTACAAGCGCGCCGTCTTAACGATCGGCGATTACTATTTTAATCGTTTGCATTGAAAGCGCATATGCAAATGCCCGCAAAGGGAAACAACAGGAGGAGGAACAGGCTGACAAGTGCCACCGGGAGGAATACGGCACCCGCCAGCTCTTTAAGGAGGAGGGGACAGACAGGATTGTAGGAGTGAAAGACAGGCAGGGAAGAGCAATATGAAACAACGCAACGACTAAAATAGAACATCGTCGTACAGCGCAGCAGTAGGAATAGGAAAAATATATGTATATCAACGGAGGTCGCACTATTTCAAGAACGAAAAAGAATATATATTCATAGGCTACTCCACAAGGCAGAAAGTCCGAGGTCTCATCAATCACAGAACGGGCCGCACAGGCGCTAAAAATCAAAGGTTTATGGTAAACATGTCGAACTTTATGGGCTAGTTTAGTCATAACAAAAGAGAAATTTACAAGAAAACCGGCGAATTCCTAGCACAGTATCAGAATTGATTCACAGTGTAAACGTAACGATGCGAGAAATTTAATATCGGCCATCAGGTATATTTCTCTTCTAAGGTGCCTGTCCTTAACAGCACAGCTGGAGGTAAAGTTGTGAGGAGGGTGACAAATGCGGGTATTCATACATGGAAACGCTAATGGTAATTAGTGGCTTAACCTAAATGCAAACGAAGAACTCATTCTAGAAATCAACATGTATTAGTGCAGTCGAATGTTGTAACTGTAACTACGAATAACTGATCCCTTAGTCACTTCAGAAAATATTCGAGATGGTATAGTTGGCAATAAAGTAATTGCTGCCTAGCCGCACGCTGCTTGTGATTTTTTTTTTCTACGTATTTCGGTGGGATCTTGTGCCTGGCTTATCTAAAGATATTGGGCATTCGTGAATGGATATTACCAGCACCACCTTTGACACTGAGTGCTGGAGGATTTCGCCAAGCTCCTCACTTTTTGCCTGTCATGTGCGTTTATTATCGGCCCTTAATGGGCACGGTTCCTCCTAACAAAGCATTCAATCTGACAAAAAGGCACTTGCGCCACCAGCATTTCAATTGACTTTTACTATTCACCACTTCAGATTGAGGAACCTCTCCTTTATTATTTATAATGACCAAGGCCTCGGGCAGTGTTAATCAAATTTCTCATTCACCTCTGGACGGATAATGCGACTCCAATACCGTGCGCGCCCCCAGGTTCACCAGGTTCTAAACACGTGAACCGAGATATACTTAAAAAAAAAAACGAAAGAAAGAAGGCGTTCTTAGGTCGTCAGAACAGTCCCATCAGCGTTGTCATTCTTGTTGGGTATCTGGACGCTTTACCCAGCACAGGTACTTAGTATGCGTGCCTGAGTAATCAGTGTCGAAGACAGAGTGCCCGTCGTAAATTAAAAAGTACCTGGCGGCGAAGGGCTATAGCGGTAGGCGCCGCATTCGAGGTGGCAGAGGATGGCTGAGCAACTTGAGAACCACGTCCTCTCCAAATATTTACTGTGTTTCAAGTGTCGATGACATGCTAGAGTCCACAGATGCATGTTTAGTTGAGGCTGTGCACGAAATGACCGACGTAGAGTGCATGTGAGCAGCAGGCGGGTGTACTAGTCCGCGCAGAAGTATATATATATATATATATATATATATATATATATATATATATATATATATATATATATAGAGAGAGAGAGAGAGAGAGAGAGAGAGAGAGAGAGAGAGAGCTTTGCTTGCTTCTTGTGCGATGTTCTGCTTACACGAACGCTGGCGGATCCAGTACGTCGCGAGGACGCCGCGTGCCTGGAGTCTATCTCGTTACAATCTAAATTTCTCCGCATAAAGGGCACGTAAATGAGGCGAAGTGGAAGCAAAAATGCAAGAATTGGTGGTTTCAGTGCTCTGGCCGCTAAATTAGGGCAACTAGCGCTGAACGAGTGCAGGTCTTTTTTTTTACTTATTTTTCTTTTATTGAAATGAAAATACCACAAGGAGATTTAGTGGAGGCTACTGCTTTCAACGTGGTAGAAGTAAAAAGAAAACAGGAGCATAAGATAAGGAGGAACGCCAGCTGTGTTGAATATTCTTTTTGTTTGTATTACGGCTATTCTGATCGCTGGCCTCTTGTCTCATTGCTCTACCGCCGGCTTTTTGTGCCATTGCATGGGATCGTCATCATAATCGTGATCATCGTCATCCTTGATACCAATTAGACGCTGTCCACACGAAAGACAGAGAGAGTGTGTGTGTGAGTGAGTGAATAAACTTTAATTCAGTGATAAAGCACTTGATGCCTGGAGGTGAACGGCCACCTTATTCCGGGTAGCCGTGACCCTGTGCTGATGGCCAATCCCTGTCCACCAGCCGTAGCTGGTCCTCAGGCCTTGGGCCCTCAACAGAACACTCGTGAAAGACAGATAGAGGGAAATAATTTTATTTTACAAACGGCTCATTTTCCAAGCCGCCATGGAGAAGTTAGTAGAATCGTCCACCGACGCCATCGAAAATTGCTCAATGGGCCAGCTGCAGTGGTGTCGGTGCGTGGGAAGCGCTCATTATACTTGGACGTCAACATACGAGCTTCACATAAGCGTAGAGAAAAGCGGACGGGGGGAGGGGAGGGCGGCACGAATTGTTTCGTACTAGGAACATGCAGATTTGGCACGGCATGGTGCGCATTAATGTGCGTGTCGCCTCCGCGCGTCACACTGACGTGCAGTCGGACGTACGGCGGCCGGTTTTACAAGTATAGGCGCATTGAGTGCCAACTAATGCCGCAGTCATGTTTCCGCGCCTCCTCGGCTACCAATTTGCGGTAATGGACCCGAAGAGTAAATCTGTTTCACGCATGGGACCGCTGGGCCTGCGCCTTTGAACAGTTACCAAGGAAGAATTCAATGCGTAAAGCTTACTTAATTGGTCCTCTTCTGCGGTAAATCAAACATTAATGTACGCGCGTCGAGCTACTTGCTCGAGTAACCTCTTCAGGCCTGGTTCGCTGGATTATTAGACTCTCGGAAACTCGTCAGCGCTCCGAATCAGGCGTACGTCCTTTATATGCGTACACGAAACTACCACCTTGGTACAGCTATTCGTGTTGCAACTGTAGAAACTTGCCACACGATGTTCCCTTCAGAATAACGGAACACTGTTCGCGATTTCACTCGCTCGCTGAGCCTCCGCGGCAAGTTATTTGCCGACATGTTCCTCATTGGCGAAATCGCGCAGAGCACAGCTCGTCGTGCCTACGTTTTGCCCGAGTCGCGCGTGCTTGAACTCGTCACCGACCGACTGATTGATTGATTGATTTGACGATGTTGAAAATGCAGGGAACTTTCGTCGCGGCTTTCGCGCAACATTTGGCCGTCAGGTGAACAGGGGAAAGTGACATAAGGAAATCGGCAAATAAAAGTACACGCACACAGTGAGCAGCGTTTAGCGTCGACATTCTTGGTTTGATCAATGTGATCTAGAGAGTGCGACAACACACTCGGTGCAATCCAAAGAGCTTCTGAAATGTACAGCCAAAGGCGTCACACAATGGAAGGCAATGATGACGGAATACACAAAATACGCAACAGTCGCCAAGGTGGGGAAGCGTTGCGACACTGGTACAATGATCGCAGAAATGGCCAATTAGAGGCAGATCATTTACGTACTGTGAAGTATATATATATATATATATATAAGTTTGGTCTCACTCGGCATGTCATCCTCCCTGTATACCTGGCCGCATCAGTCGCATGTGCCCGAGTGCACCTCTTCGTCCGACAACCACGTTCCGGTCCCGTGACGCGCGCTATGACCGTCAGCAGCTCACCTTTGGCGAAGTGAGTGCCTAGGAACCTTACGTAATAACTGGCGCCACACTATCGGCTCTACTTAAAAGAAAAAGAAGGGTTGCGAAGATAGTCTTGCCAGAGGAGCTTCGTTCCTGTCCTCAGCCGTGCCTACCGCGCAGGAATGTAACGACCGTTTCTGGCGCGAGACGCCAATGTCGTACGCCGCCAAAAGAGGCGCCTATATATGAAGAGAACGCGTGGCGGCTGCTGTTTATTGCTGAATTTTAAGTGAGCGTACTGCCACAATTTGCATCGCTGGCAAGCAACGTTACTAATCAAACGTGTCCAGTGGCGCCGGTTGAATCTATTATGAACTATCGAGAGTGTTCCTTTATGAGAACTTAACGTTGGAGTTTATTGCTTCCGGCATAATACAATCGTTAAAGTAACGCTTGAAAAAAATTATGCACATCCAACGCGCACGTTGCATTCTACGTGAAGCGACGCTAAATGCGATTGTCCCTATTTTTTCATTCTATGCAGCGAGTAATCGCATTCAAACTTTATGCAAATTAAGGGCAGGTCACGACTTCAATCTCGCACATTGTGCGCGGCACCGTCCGCAAGCTGGAAACATCAGTTCAGCCGGGTGCCCACTGCGACACCTGGACGCAACAATGTCGCGAGGATGGCGGTCGTGTGCGATTCTTGTCCTCGGAAGAGATGAACGCAGAGAGAGCAAGGACGCCTATCTAACACGCCACTTGCGTCGCAGTACAGATATGTAAATACATCTGAGCCTTCTGTGCCACTCGTGTCACAGAGGCCCATAGCCCACTCTGCAGGATTGGCCAGGAATGCGCACGTGCGCGGTGGTCCGAGAATGAACGTTGGCTACACACAAGAAATTTCGAAGGAGCTGTAGAATGCGATGGCTCTGTGAATCCGTTAAATGGACGCTAAAGCAAAAAGAAAAAAGAAAACAGTTTAGGTGTATAAAGCGTTCTCTGAAAACTCTGTTGTCGTTAATATCGAAATAATACGTTGAGTGTTAGAAGAGGAAATGAAGGTCGAAGTTTTAGTTTAGGTTTAGGTAGGTCGGTTTAGGTAGGTAGGTAGTTTTAGGTCGAAGGTCAGCGCCGTCGAAGTTTTAGTTTTTGAATTTCCCCGACGCCTCTACGTCGCTGTGACGTCACGAATTTCAAAGTATGCTTTTCG
Organism: Dermacentor andersoni; assembly: GCF_023375885.2. Lineage (NCBI taxonomy): Eukaryota > Metazoa > Arthropoda > Arachnida > Ixodida > Ixodidae > Dermacentor > Dermacentor andersoni. The sequence goes on from NC_092817.1 coordinate 160,277,794, forward strand.
GGGGGATATTGGCTTCCCTCGCTTAGCAAAAATCCCGGAAGTCGTCATCTTCAATCGTTCACTCTTCCAGAACACAACGTAGTCTATCTTTACCGATAAGGAATGACTAGGTCTTAGAATATTCCTTCAACCTCCGTGACCTCCCAGTGAACTGGTGCAGGAACTTCAAGGAGGCGTGACCACCCGTTTCATTTTTCTTCCCTTCTTTTTTCTTGTTATTGCGATTTGTCTGTTTTACCAGATTTGTTATCGTGGTAAGTGTGGCGTTTTTGGTATTGTAGACGGGTAATTTACTCATACAGAAGAAATCATTTTTTTTCTCTTTAGTGTTCCTTTAAGAGGTTTGTGCGTATTGGGGGTACCTGTGAGGCGACATTTTATGCACATGTTTTATGTCGTGATTTAGGGTTCGATAGCACACAACGAAAGTGCGCTCACTGGCAGCACGGTGTCGGTCCTGGCGAGTGCCTCGCGTGTCTATGATGCGGGAATAGAAAGATCATACATGTATATACGGAGCGCTACATTACGCGTAGGCTCCCTACCGAAAACCGACAACCTACGTTCAACCGCGGGAAGCTTAATAAGGAAAGCATCTCTTTAAAAACCTAGGTGGCCGTAGTTTATTCTAGTGGCCTAGTTGGTAGTGTCCACCAGCAGGGAAGGTTTCACTCGAATGTTTTAACCTCTGACTCGTCTTTCCGAAAGAAATTCGGCCGCCTTTCGGCACTGGACAGCCGTCAGAAAGCTTCAAGATGCGGCTGCAGCTAGTAGCATTCCGATACAGTGCAGGCATGCGGGATGGCTCCTGCACTGATTTATTGGGCAGTACTTCGCTTCGATATCTTAACTGTTATTGGAGACTCTACAAATACGTGCACAAAACAGAAAGATCACATAATATTAATAGCTGAGCTTAGGCATTTATTCCCTCGTAGCCATCTGCTTTTGGTTTCCGCGGCGTGGATTTCTAATGGTAAAGGAGCACCGATTACGCTGAACCCGTGGCTCCAATGGTTGCTGCCGCCTGCGCGGAAACAAAACCGCTGTGCGCAACTCATTTCGTGCTAACGACGTCACGGCCAGCTGCCCAACTTGCCGCAGCTGAAAGCAATCGCACATTACCTCATGCTCGTGGCAATACTGAATCACGAATGACCGACCGCGAGTGCCGGGTACAGCTGGAATTAGTGTGTGAACGGGAAAAAGCTGAAACGTTGAGGAAAGGCACGCCTTATCGTGCAAGCAAAGTGCGCGTCGCTTTGTATGCCGAACGTTGAATGTGGCTTAAATATATTTTATGATAAAGCTTGGAACAACCAGCCAACCACCCGACATCAATCTCCGTTCGGAGAGCGCCTGGTGACTGCACGCGACGCATAATCTGCACTGAATTACTCCCAAAATTCAAAACTAATGTCCTCTGCGGTATATCGTGATGGGACGTGTAGCACAGATTGGACACGCGAGACGACAGTGGAGAGTTGTCGCCTTGTGTGTGCACATAACTGAATCACCGTTAATCCAACAGAAATGAACCTCCGACTGCACAACTGTGGTGTGTGAAGTGCGGCAGAAGCGTAGAGCACACACGAGGTTACAGATTCGATTTTGTTTTTTCATCGTTGTTACGTTCACCTAAAAGAACTCCGAATTGAATTTATATTTTGAATGGAGGTTGTAAATCACGTTGTGTTGGTCAGTACTCCACCACACCACCGTGTTGGAGAGCTAAAACAATATAACATGGAGAACCGTCAGTCGGGCGACATCGTCGACGTTCGTGAGAAGTACGGCGCCACAGGAGTTATTAACACCCACTTTCTCGGCGGTCAGCATCGTATTTCTGTATACACGGCGCTTAACTTCACTGAGACACGTTACTGAGACAGTTACAGTGGTATATATATATATATATATATATATATATATATATATATATATATATATATATATATATATATTGGTGTAGTAAAGCATTGTAGACCACGTACTTGAACGTTCAGACGATGAAAGTGGACTCATACATTGACTCACCACTTCCTTGCTCTACATCGGTTATATTGATACTGATAAACAAGAATGATTTAATGACTTAACCTGAAGCATCTTGACCTCCACTACTCCCAGCGCGACTACTGTTGTGACGACTTTCTTCCAACCTTATCAGTTTTCTAGTCCCTGTTTCGCGCTCTCACTCCACCATTCCTCTAGGACAAGACGCATGTAAAGCCTCATGTGCACTCCAGCGAAAATACTGACCATGCTAGAGATTGGGAAGGGAGATTCTCGTTATATCGTGTATGGTTGTAATATAGCCATCACTTCCCCGCCGCAGGAAGTGATGGTCAGAGGATATGGTAATGGACAGACAGACAGACAGACAGACAGACAGACAGACAGACAGACAGACAGACAGACAGACAGACAGACAGACAGACAGACAGACAGACAGACAGACAGACGGACGGACGGACGTACAGACGGACGGACGGACGGACGGACGGACGGACGGACGGACGGACGGACGGACGGACGGACGGACGGACGGACGGACGGACGGACGTACAGACAGACAGACAGACAGACGGACAGACAGACGGACAGACAGACAGACGGACAGACAGACAGACGGATAGACAGATAGACGGATAGACGGATAGATAGATAGATAGATAGATAGATAGATAGATAGATAGATAGATAGATAGATAGATAGATAGATAGATAGATAGATAGATAGATAGATAGATAGATAGATAGATAGATAGATAGATAGATATTGCATCTTATACAGTCAGGAAGGTCTTCAGACTTGGGGTGAGCACCCCCGCACTCAAAAATGTGCTGTAATAGCTTGCAGCGAGGCAACTACGCAAGTTTAGTAACTTCGGTGCGCACCGTCTAGTCGCAGTCCGGTTGTGGCAGCCAGCCGTTCTGACTACTGCCTACATTTCACCATTATGGCTGAACCATCGCTATAGGGATGGTCGTTAGCGGTATAAAACCAACGCGTTAGGTGTTCCTTGTCTTTTGCTTGGTCGGGCCCGATTACGGTGTGTGTAATATATGTGTGGACGTATAGTTACAAGTGCTCAGAGGCTGCATGGACGGGGGCTAGGGGGTATCGCGGCGAGAATATTCGAAATTTACACCCCTTGCGCAAGTAGCGAGTTGTTGAACCTTTCGTGGAATACGTAATGACTCGTGATGGCGTACGTCTGGCGTACGCCCAACCTCACATTGCAGACACTCACATTAAAATGCGCACTAGAAAGCCTGTATTTGTCATTGGCTCCCGTACGACCGAAAGCCAGTTCATCTTACCCTCACCCCTCAGTTTCTTCATTGCTCGGCTTGCGAATGTATGCCGTAATTTTCTATAAGCAAGGAGAGTAACCGCAAGCAAGGGGATCAATGATTTGGTAGTTACAACCACGCGAGGTCACCAGACATTGAAGCCAAGGCCAGCATAGTGGAAACTAACTGTTCCTTTAGGAACGTAGAAATGACACAGAAATAGAAATTAAAGCGCACGAAAATGCAACGTACTACATCTGCTATGCTTTGTAGAAATTGAACTACAGCGGCGCCGATTCCTCCGCCCATGTTATTGGGAATATGTTTATGTGTGCGCTCGGTCTAGTCCTGGGAGTGTTAGCCAGCGTCACTTATAGCCGTGACGGCAGATGTGGAATATCATTTCCATCACGGGCTCTTTCATTTGCTTCCACGCAGCCTCACGTAGCGTACTTGCTATTAAATTTAAGTGTGACATCCAGTTTCCATAACATAAAATTGCGCACAAAGATTGCTAAAGAGGAATCTGGTGCTACTATCTTCAGAAGCCGCAAGTATAGCTGTCTGGACTGCCACACAAAGTGAGAATTGTGGACACCATTTATACTTGTTTGGATGTCTTGTTATTTTTTTTTCGTCCTGTTAATTTATTTTATCTTTTCATTTTTTTGCTTGGAACATCCTTGTGGTGCGTTATATTAAACTTGCTCGACTTTGTCGTGGCAAACTCCTGATGTGCCTGTGCATAGCTTCATATGGCACTGGAGCTGTAAAAAAAATTCGTGAAAAGGTACTAATTAGTCTATCACTGCGCCTCCTGTTGCTCAGTTTCCTCACTAACAGCTTTGCATCTGTGTCGTTTGACGGCCTATGGAGCCTCTTCATCAACTTGCTCACCATCGGTATCAAATACTATAAAAATTGTCGCCACAGTTGTCCTTTGGAGATGATCGACGACATTAATGTGATGAGCAATTTATATTATGATGGGTGTGTAATTGATGATGATATGTTTTATATGATGATTATTAGGATAGAGCAGCACGCAGCTACTGACACATGACCAGGGGCTCAAGCTTGCGTCGAAGAGGTTTGTTGAAAAGCGGCACACGCCCATGGGCACATAACCTGTGACCCAAGTTGGCCCGACAGTTGGTTTTGAACCCGCTACCCTCAGCACAGGAGCCCGGTCCTTTACGCATTTCACCATAGAGAACCCATTGACATACATACATACATACATACATACATACATACATACATACATACATACATACATACATACATACATACATACATACATACATACATACATACATACATACATACATACATACACACATACACACACACATACACACACACATACACACACACATACATACATACATACATACATACATACATACATACATACATACATACATACATACATACATACATACATACATACTCAGAAAGCGGTGGCTTCGTGTGCGCGCATTTCAGATCTACGCACAGGCAATCGCGCGGCAACGGACCAGGAGAACGCCGCGTGTATATCGCAACAAAGAAGCGCGCTTCTTCTCCCGAAGACGGCAGAGTCTGCTGCGATAGCTTGCGCTGCTGTCGCAGTGAATGAGACCAGGGCCGGAGGAATTGCTACAAGGGTGTGGTGATTTGTCAGAGCGAAGCTTTCTTTGCCTAGGAGCATGTGCAACGTCTCGCTCAAATGGTGTTCAGCAACCGTTCCTCTTAAATTGGATTTCGACGGCAAACGGATATTTTTTTGCCACAGTCTGCAAACTGGTGTGTTTTTACTGAAAAAATAAATCGCGATTGATTGATTGATTGATTGATTGATTGATTGATTGATTGATTGATTGATTGATTGATTGATTGATTGATTGATTGATTGATTGATTGATTGATTGATTGATTGATTGATTTTAACGTCAAAAGAAAGCACGATGTGGAAGATGCGATACCGGAGAACTCGCGGCAATAACTTTATAGCTCTGGAGTTCGTTAGCCCGAGTCACACGCTCAGTACGTGAACACCTTTACATCCGGCCCTTAGTGCGGCCTCCGCAGCCGGGAGTCGCTCCAGCAACCTCGTGCTGTGCTGTAGAAGGCCGTAGCCAGTTAGCCACTGTTCCGTATCTTTCGAGGTGGTGTGTTTCCTTGCGCCAATGGCGCTTAAAGCGTGGAGACTAGTAAGCCACTGTCAGAAGGTCTCAGAATTAGCACAAAAACGTTACCACGCCATGCATTGAGCAGCTGACCAATCACTTGTTCAATAAAATGTTAGTTCGGTCCCTCTCCTCTTGGAAGTCTCGGTGGCCCTCCTTACCTATGCGAGTTTGTTTACGCAGAACCTATAGCAAAGTAAGATGCGTGCACTGCAGTTGCATGATCGGCATGCATGTCGAAACCCTTCTAAGACTGTGTCTTTATTTTCCGCAAGTACGTACCCTTTGCGCATGTCCAAGTGTGCCTCTCAGAAGCAGCATCCGTGCTGTTGTATAACCCTATTCCCATTCTTCCTTCCCCCCTCGCAGGGTAGCCAACCGGACTCTTGACTCGTTAACATCCCTGCCTTCTTTTTATCTCTCTCTATCTAGCTCTCTCTCTCTCTCGCTTTCTCTCTCTGATGGATCCACTCGCGCGATTGCTTGAATTTCAAATTTGCCCGTACATCACCATTTGATTTAGCTATGGTATACGGCGTTTCAGTTTGCGACATTTATATATTACACGGTAAAAATCTCTTGGTGGTGATGTTCATTGAAGCGTGAGATGAAAAAGAAGCTAGCTTTTCTTTTCCTTGAACTCCTTATGCTTGTTTTTTTTTCTTTGCTTTTTAAAAATATTGTTGTGAGCATGACAACATGATCATCGTCATTTCGTTGTACTCTGGCAGTCGTCGCCGCTATTCCGGGCCGTAATTGTGCTCATCACAGGCTCTCAGCGGTAAAATATGTCCGGCAGCGAGATATTATAATGAAGTGCGACTACGTACTTTGCTTTACGCTTTACTTGTCCTACCTGTTCACTAAGTGATAATGTACTTATGGAACGTAATGCAATTAAGGGTTAACAAAACAACTCCTCCGGACAAGGACCAAGGCGAAATGCGAGCGGATGTGCTCCACCTTAACCGTATACGTTGGTCTGGCTTGAGGAGCGCTCGGTTAAGCGTTTCATAGACGCGCTTAACCAACTAGACCAACAAAGAGTACTTCTCTAGGGGCAATTCACGCACGCTCGTTCCAACATTACGACGAAAATAAAAAAAAAAGTGAAGAACTATGGGAGGAACGAACACAAAAGGCCGATGACGTCGGCGAACGAGAACCACCCGAAAAACAGACGCCAGCGTAATTTTCCCGGCACTGAAGCAGCGAAGCGCAACCTTGGAGACGTCGTGAGTCTAGAATCGCGTATACATACGCGCGCCCATTTCTTTTTTTCGCTTAAACAAGGGCCCTCGGCAATCAGGCGAGACCCATTTGGCGGAGTGTCGTCGCTGTAGCGTAGGCCGTGTGCACGACACTTTGTTCCCCCGGCTGCTGGCTAAAACAACAGTCGCCGTCCGAGATCGCGGCAAATCACGCTGTACGTAGCAGCCGGCGAAATCACGCCGTGAGGCCCCATCGTTCCTCCGAGATTGTTTGACCCCGCAGCGGTTATCTCTGCCATTCCAGCCAATGGCTTGCGTAGCGAACGTCAAATATCGTATACCTGCGGGCAACCTGACGAGCCACTCGCTTCTTTACTCGTGAGGCCTCCCCGCGGAGAAAGCCTCCTCGAACTTTTTTTTTATAACGCCTTGAGCATACCGCAGCGTCACATAATCCATTGCAATATCATTGCCAGCTGTTGCAATACACACTAAAGAAGTAGGGGTCTTTCTTTTTTTTTTGGGGGGGGGGGGGGGCGTCATTATAAAACCTATATTTTCTCTGTATGACGTGCTGGAAGCTTCTGTGGCATAAGGGCAAATGTGCTGCCGTGTGAGTTTTCTACCTCTTATACCGACAAATACATATGCTCGTAGGGAAACACTCCTTGACGACTAGAGATGTTCTTTTATAAAGCTTGCAAATACAAAACGAGAAAGAAGTATACAATGTGCACAGTTAAAAATTTGATGTGATAACAGAAGCAAAAAAAAAAAATAAGGCACTTTTTATAACACAATGTTTCTGTTCCCTTTTATCTGGTTTTTCTGTGATTTCACCAAAATAACGTTTATTGCTCTTCAGTCATTCTACAGAAAAAAATGTTGCTAGTTCATTCCATTAGCGGCGCAACTTTTACTCCCCTCGTGACTTGAGCTTTCATGTAGTGCGAAAGAGTCAAATACAGGAATATGGTTGTAACAGATTATACATGTACAGATAGGCACGCCACTTAGCGCTTATAAAATGTGACCACTGGCACGACAGCTGGCGCTGACACCCGGCACTACGTCACACAACCAGGCATCCACTCTTCGAGTGCGTATGGTGTCATGCACTCGATCAGGGCATGCGCCCTGATCGCACCTGCGTCTTATTCAGAAACCAAGACCAACGGGCTTGTGCATCGGCGATCTATCTGCGTATACTTCGCGGGGCTGGTGAAGTTGCACACACATGTTTCTGGGGGCGATAAAGCGACGAAGAAATATCATTTCGTTCACAGTATGTGCTTCTTTTTTACATTAGCGTACCCACTCTGTTGTCTGTTAAAACCGAAAATAATTGTGTGTTCGAACATAAACAGAAAAAAGATATCCTTATTTAAATAACATGACCTTTGTTTGTTCTATTGAAGAAATTTGTCTGTATTAAGAATTGATATTTGGCGGGTTGTTTTCTTCACACTTATTTTTTGCGGTGCCAGTACAGAAAGTGACTAATTTCACTTCCGCTGTGGCTGGAGGGTAGGCATTAGAAATACACTGAAACACCAATGTTGGGCTGGCTCACTGGACTCAAAGGCCTTCGACGTCAGTGGTGCGAAAGTTGTTCACCTGCTACCGTTCGAAGGATGTTCCGGCCGCTTCTCACGACATCGTTGAAATGTTAGTCACATGTTGAGAAAACGTTACACCGAGGACGGCTCGTAGAGTCGGAGCACGCCTTTCGGCTATGAGTCAGTTTCACCTAGTGGTTCTTAATTCTGCGCCAGCAGCATTCTCGGATGTGTTCTGGTCTCATGGCTGCGTGTTGCCCGCGGCCTCCTTCGACTGCTTACGCGCAAAAGAAGGCGAAGGTCGATCGTTTCGCTTCGTTGAAGCGTGCCTTTGAAGCCGAAAAAAATATATTAATGCAGCTTGGCGACGATCTTAAGACTGCCGGTAGTCTCTGCTTTTTCGTATCGCCATGACGAGTGCGGCGAAAGCTGTCTGGAAAAAAAAAAGTCAAGCTCTTGTAGAATCTTCATGTACATGAACATTTACATCTAGTCACGACTAATGAGCACACATGATTCGAGTCGATTGCGAAAGCCGTTATCTATTCATTTATCGTATCAAGAAGCGTCCATCTGTTGCAACCCGTCATTCGCTCACTCGTTCATGGTTTCAGCCGCAAGCGATGCCGAAGATTATTTAAGGCGGCGCTAATGGCAATGCGCGCTTCCAGTGTCCTGGATGGCGGCAGTTCTTTTTTTTTTTTTTTTTTTTTGCAACAGCGCAGAAAAGCTGTCGCAGCACGAAAACCGCGAGCGCGTAGCTTTGTGCAAGGGCACTGGTGAAAACTGTACCCCGATGCACCGCTGTCCAGAACGCAATATGGTCCACGTCATCTCGGCTGCGATCTCGCTGTTTGTTGCGGCGCTCTATCGCTCTGTATTGCATCTCTCGGGCATTCTTCTCGCCTCTGAAGAGTTCACCAGAAACTTCCATTAGCCGCGCCGTATTTGGCACAGCTTTCCCATTGCGAGGAGCTGGAGCGTGCCGTTTCTTGTTCCACCTATTGTGTGCAGTGTCATCATCTACTCTGCATCTGGATTTTTTTTTTTTTTTCGGTCGTGTCGCGTGTGCGAGTGTATAATGCACAGCGTAAAGTTATGCTGCGAGCTTCGTGTTGGAGGCGGAGAGGTCATCTTTCTGATCGGTTGGAGCCTCAACGAACCATAACGTTGTGGAAAATACTGAACGTCGCACCGCTGACTTGGACACCGGATGCCACGCGTCTATCACGAAAACGTTTTTTCGATGCCTTCTCGACTTTGTCATCGTTTAGTGATCGATCCTCTCTCTGGAAATGAGAGCATGTTCAATGCAACAACGACATTGTCTAGGAAACAAAAAATGGTAGGTGACCCTAATCTTTCACTTAGGTGTCTGTTAGTGGCAGTCGCACCTCGGCGTTGGTGTTCTTTAATTAGGTTGGCTTTAGGCGAACACAACGCACGAACCGAACTCGGAGGCAACTGTTTTCCAATAATTACCCTGTTAAATATCATGCCACCTCCTTGTGTGTGACGTCATTAGTGACGACATTACTTCCGCTTTCTACTTTCGGATTTCCAGGAATTTCGCCAAAGTCGTGCTCACGTGGCGGGTCTATTAAGTCTACGATTGAGCGCTTTGGTGTGCGGAAATCAGTGATTTGCAATTAATTCTATTTATTCCGGACACATCAGTAAGTCAATTTGTAATTAAAATTATGCTGTGATATCACATCTGTAATGAAACCCGCGAATTTTGTACTGTCCTATCTTTCTCTGTTTCTTTTTTCTGATTTATTTTGTATTTCATCCCCGGACGTCTCAGGAGGTGAGCCGGAAGTGCTGTGCAAGAAACAATAGTGTCTTTCGATGCTCGTGCCACGATAAAATCAACCAGGACACGTGACAAATAAGTCCCACGGCACCAGTTTTCTTTTATATCCGGGTGACACGTTGCCACCGTGGCTTTAGGAAGTGAATGTCGTTAAGCATTACCGTCCATGCGATTCCAGGTTGGTCTGGCACACCAGTGGCCCTTACACTGCAGACGTAATAACGCAGGCTCCTCCCTACATGCGCACATGAACATTGCCTGCCCACGTTATAACGTTGTTCGTGCTCGGAGGCTGCAGTGTGCCGTTGAGCCGCGCAGGTCGCTCCCAAGTGGCAAGTTTTCAGCGTGAGGCTAAGCACGTCACCAAAAGCGGCGAGATCAAATTACGAGCCCAAAGGCTTAATAACTTCGTTCTAGCGAAAGAAAGAACAGATGCGACTGGTTTAGGCAGTACGAGTGCAGTCGATCTGTGATTGCAGCCCACGGCCCTGTGAGTTTAATTTTCCGTTTGCATTGTTTTATATGATTATTTTTTTCGCCAGCGTCGCCTTGTTGGCGCGCGTGTCCATTGGCTGGGAGGGCTGCGCCCATCGCGTGCGTTTCCATTAACCGAGATCTGCATTAGCGGCAGTTACTCGGCCGACGGTAGATACGCACAGCGAGCAGCCACGCGTACAAGGGCGTGGGGGGAATGTTTCCTTTTTCTTAATTTTTATTTTACGACCGTATTGCTCAGAATAAAGAGAATAAGTACTTCGTCTGGCGGACTGTCTAGATGCTTGCGCGTGCAGCTACACTGGTGCAGAGAAAGTCTTAGTTTCCGTTCTAACCCGTCGTACTTACAGAAAGAGAACAAATATATATATATATATATATATATATATATATATATATATATATATATATATATATATATATATATATATATATATATATATATATATATATATATATACTGCTCTTCTCCTTATTCAGGTCTGCGTGAAATGGGCCTGCACGTTATTACTTCATTCACACTCGCATACGTTGTGGCAAACCGTGCACACACAGGCAAAGAAACTACGCTTCGCCGCTGAATCCGCGTGCTGATTGAATACGGTGCATTCCCGACGCAGGATGGTCGTACGTCTTGCTGTCTGTCTGCATCTGACTGTTCGTTGCGCAGCATAGAGGGGCCCCACAGGTTTGGGCCCGGTAGTAGCGCATACGCAGCATCGCGGCGATGGTAATGCTGTTTCTGCGGAAAGACACTGCGGTAAAGCCGAACTTGAGGTATAGCCGCTTCTTCCAGTCCTTGGCAGATAGACGTTTCGCTAAGAGGTAAGCACGTTTGCTGACTGGGAGCTTACTACTGTCGCTGGAAAAAAAGAAAGTGTAATATATTTTCACTCTACAGGTGCTAATATACGGTGCAGAAACTTGGAGGTTAACAATGGAGCACGAGAACAAGTTAAGGACAGCGCAAAAGAGAGATTTAGCGAAAAAAATGTTAGGCGTAACGTTAACAGAGAGGAAGGGAGCGGTGTGGAACAGAGAGGAAACTGGGATAGGCAATATTGTACTTGAAATTAGGAGAACGATATTGAGCTGGGCAGGCCATATAATGCGTAGCGTAGATAACCGGTAGACCACTAGAGTTACAGAATGGGTGCCAAGGGACGGAAAGGCCAGTCAAGGACGGCAGAAGACCAGGTGGGGCGATGAAATTGGGAAATTTGCAGGTGCTAGTTGGAATCAGCTGGTGCAAGACAGGGTAAATTAAAGGTCGCAGGGACGATTTCGTCCTGCAGTGGATTTAAAAAATAAGCTGCTGATGTCAATTATTATTATTATTATTATTATTATTATTATTATTATTATTATTATTATTATTATTATTATTATTATTATTATTATTATTATTATTATTATTATTATTGTGGTGGTGGTGGTGGTGGTGGCGGTGATGGGGATGGTGGTGGTGGTAATAATGTATGCTTCGAAGCCACCCTATTTTTTTTTTTTTTAAGCCGAGTGGAAACATCCACCGCATGCTCTAGGTTTTCTTAAGTCATAGCAGCCATCTCGCCGACGCGTCACCGAATACATCGGATTATATTGAAGCATGCGTTCCCCTTTCTAGAGGCATTCTTTGGCTTCAAGCGTCGAGCAACTCCCCATAGTAACGTTCACGTGAAGAGAGGTTGCGCTGTGAAAAAAAGAACAACTCTGGGCGTGCACGCAAAATAGATGGTGCGCCCTCCTCGTTCAGGCAGCACGCAGTTGTGAGCTGGCACCTGCCAATTGCTCGCGTTGTCTGAAAGCCCCGCAGGATTGGCATATCAGTACAGACGATAGAGCTTAATCCCATCACTATGTTGGCTGGTCCTAAGGCTTAACTGGAAGTGAACTTATTGAGGCTCTTAATAGCCGATAATAGAAGTCTCGACGCGAGCCGACCTGCTTGCGATATAAAACGATCAAATATGCGAAGTATATTTTGCTTATGAAAACTCTGATGGTGCCGTTCCGCATGCTTTTGGGAAGGAATCGGCATTACTGTTAGCCGCAATTCGTTCTCATGTAAACAGCTTTACAATTTCGGTATTTTTTGAGAATGGAATGCCGTCTTACTTCAACACTACGCTGTCGGGATTTTTAGAACTATCCAGCCGATTCATAAGACAAAGCGAAAAGTACACCTAAGCTGCCGTTATGCCCAGGGGGCCGGTTTTGTCCCTGTAGCGTGCGAGCGGCGCATTGATTTCACATACCGCTGTCCCAGTCGCGAACAAGTTGCCGAGCTGTCTATCGAGCGAGCGAGACTTACACTTCTAGGCTCAGGCGCAGCCACACAGCAGTGAGAGCCAGTCTGGCATACATAACGAGACACTGTTTGGCTAGACGAGGTCGGCTCCTGCTCGCCCCGAGTTATAACTAACACCGAAACTCTCACGCGAGGCTCTGACTGTGCCGTGTGCACCCGAAGAGCTCCAATGGGCGGCCCGAGACAAGAGCACCTGGCTGTCATACATGCAGCTACGAGGCTACAGGCCTTGTAGCGAACCCGTCTGCGGTACCTTTTCATGCGATACCTCTTCGGGGGGTATATGTTCAAGCCTGGAGCGTGGCATGCAATTACTTCGCATTTGCAAGCAAGAAAACTGTGACGTCGTTAGCCTTTCTATTTCGACCTCTCTTGCGATCACAGACATCTGTTGCGAACGCAGCTTCTTTATTTCGATAAGGGTACTTATGTCTCCCCGTTCTTCGTGCTCCTGCGCATTTCGGTGCGAAGATCGCTTTGCAAACACTACACGTCGTGCTAATGCAGCGGCTTCTTGCTGTTGATGCTGTACTGCCCTTAGGCACGCTTGTATTGGATGACTTTCAGAAGCCTACACATAGAAGAATAGAGAAACAGGACACAAGGTATGTCCTTCACAGTTTTGTTTTCGGCAAGTGGAAAGTATGACAGAATAGAACCTATTGCATAATAGACATTGCTGCAACTAATGGACGAAGCATGTGTAGAAATTCGTGACATGTGAATTATACTTGCCCGCATTTTTTTTTTTTTTTTGCTTTGAACGGGCATTAAATAGCAGTACTAAGTTAGATTCGACGAAGGGAAGTATGCTTCCGAGCCTTTATTTGCAGTGATGGGAAGGAAAATGGTTGCTATAGCGAGTGTGCATAATGGAGCGCCAAGTGCCTCTTTGCATTTCGAGCCCTGCCTAAGCCGTTAGCATGGTATCTTGGATATCGGTGTATGTTCGTATGTTAAATCCGTTTTTTATATATTTATCTTTTTTAAGTAATTAGGCCCAGAATTTACCAAGTTTTGCACATGCTCCTTTTGCTACGCAGTTCAGTGCAATGTTTAATAAATTATCAACCAGTCTGAAGCAGACACTCTCACAATATCAAGACGGCACCAGGAGCTCCCTCAGAAATTTTTGGAGTCCTCGTTCTTTCTCTTTTTTTTTCTTTTCTTGGGCACTTTCCAAGCCTTCTTTCGCATTGCAGTTCTGCAGAAATGCGCAACGTGGGATAACCTTCACGGAAGTCAGGAATTGTTATCCGCAACCTCGCTCCAAACACATGTATGCTGCTATCGAGTTTCCTTTGTAGCCTTTCTGCTCCTCTATCTTTCCATTTCAAGAGTAATATCACTGTACGACCTACGTTTCTGATATTTCAGGACAGTAATTTACTCATCTATGTATTATACAGAGATAAAAAGGATATATTGAGATACAGGTAGGTTAACCAGAGGTAGTTCTGATTGGCTATCCTGCACTGGGAAAAGGGGATAAAAAGAGAAATTAAGTGGAACGAGAGAGACAGCGGAACACGAACGAAGCAAACCACTCACGCTATACAACGTTAACAGGCGGTGCTCTTAAAGTCTATCATAAACACCCGTAGACCTTCGGAACTTTAGTAGCGCAATGAAGGCCTTGCGCGGTGTCCTTTTGGGAGCACGAGTGTATAAATAGAAAGTGTCATTGCTATATCACTACAACATCACCAGTCATGCATATAATCAGACAAATATCTTGAGGAGAAATACTAGATTCCAGGGGTTACCGTACTGGAATCTATTGCAGTCGATCACTCTGCTTGGTTCCTCTTCATTTTTCTTTTTTTCATTTGCCACAGCTGTTCTTATCGGAATATTCCAGGTGAAGTCGCTGCGTCACCGTATTTGGGTGCCGTACTAGCGCCGCGTTACTGATCATGTCTATTTCGTGATGCCATTGATTAAGTAAAGTGATTGAAGACGATTCCAGAGATTGCATCAAAATGCAACTTGCACCTCCTAAAATTCATGTTTCGATAACTGCGCTTCCCACGACAAGGACCAAGGGCAGGGTCTACGAGCTGCTCAGATTACGACACAGCAATTGCTTTGTGCTTTGCGTTCCACGAGCCAATAATAGAGCAGCAGAGACGAAAGATGTTGCAGGAAGACATCGACAATAAGCAAAAACACGCATTTTTCTACAACCGTTTTTCGTTTAACAGCCGGCTTCTTGGTCAATCCCCCCCACCCCCCTAGTGGGTACGCACCATGGTATAGGAAGCAAGCAATCAATCAAGAAGTGAAAGAAGGGGGTATTGAAAAGAAGAAGAAGCAAAAGCGATCGTTCTAAATATCTCCTCTTGTATCCACAAGAGAGTTCTTAAGATATCATCGTAGCAGACGTCAGGGGACCCAATGGTGTACGTCGGAGGTTACAGCTAAGGCGGCCCATCAATGGCAAACAGCATTTGCAGACGAAAAGCTGTCCGGATTCGGCTCTGGATTGTTCTCGCGCTGCTGCGAATGTTTTCGTCAACCGATGCTGCCCAGAGTGGTGCGAGTCCGAGCTGGTGCTCCGAATAGAGGGCACGGCAGACGTCTTTATGCCAGCTGTGTAAATACCGCACGGCGGCCGAGGAACGCTGCTCGCGAGCAGTGTGCCGGTTTTAGTTTCGACATTCGCGTGTGCCGCGCAACGCCCACTCCGCCGACATCCGATACGCGAAGCCCGCGGCGACGGGGTTTGCGTGAAACGTTGTCTCGACTCCCGACGATCCACCGCAGAAGTCGCAGACGGAACCGAGACGGAGACCGTGCTACGGCGCCATTCATTTTTTTTTTTTCGCCCCCTTACGTTGGCTTTGTTTCGCAACGATGTATTTGCCCAGGGTACAAGCATCGGCGCCCGCGTCTGCTGGGGCTCCGAGCCGAACAGCGTCAAGGTCAAGCTTGTGACCAATCCACGTACGAACTTAGTGTACTCTAGAGACTTCGTAAGGCACGCTCGTAGAACAGTCAGAAGACGTTTTTCGTGTGACATTCTTTAAATTTCTTTGGGCTATGCCATTCCCGCCTTGTGTTACGGCTGCAATTGAGTGTTGCGCAAAAAAAAAAAAAGAGAAATGTCAGCGTTCAATACCAAGTCGTTCTCTTTCTGTGACGATATGCTCCTTCAGAGAGCCGTTTCACTTTTTTCATTACTTTACTCGAGCGTTTATCGAAAGCTTCGGGGCGAAGCGTGTGAGACGCAAGGGCTAAGCTCAAGCGAAAAACGCAAGACGCATAACCATAAAACGCTATGTCTTTATATATAATTTTGTTGGGAAATAAAAGTATCAAGAACGAGTTCCCACGGTCGTGTGGTCACGTGCGTAGGTACCGAAACTACGCCATTTTCTACCGTGCTCCAGCTCGTGATCATGATATGCGATCCGCTTGTTCTGCCTCAGTATTCGTGCAGCACTGAATTATGCCGCTAGTCATGTTTCCTTGTGCACAGCGCGCAAAATCGTGCGCTGCGCGAACGAGACAACAGCTCGCGCGCGACGCCGTCAGCGGAAGTGCGTAGCGCCGGAAACAAAAAAAAAAAAAGCGCGGAGAAATAAAATAGTGAAGGTGAGGCCCGTGACGTATGTGTCACGCGATCCTCGAGGTCCGGCATGGGAGAACGCAGGGAAGGAATTTCGCTTACGAAGGCTTGACGGGGCGATTGGAGATAGCGTCTCGCTTGGCAGTGGAGCCCGCCTGCTGAAATCACGGGTTCGCGGCACCGAAATATTTCTGTCTCGGCTATTAATGAGGCGACTTGAAAAATTTTTGCAGCAGAACGCTCTCCAGAAGACACGTAACAACTTCCAGCGTATAACCAAAATTTGCTATGGGGCCTGGTGAGGGGCCGCTCAAGCTTTCAGAACTACATTGGTTGTTCGCTCTAATTCACTTTCTACTGTTCCTGAAATAGATACTGTAGTGTATTCGGCGTAAGCGACAAACTGCGCATCATGTGTGATGCGTACGGTGTCATTTGCGTATATACGGAATAATAATGGGGCGCGATAACGTAAAACTCTTCCAAACTTTTCTATTCCAATTCTGCTATCAGCCCTCCGCGATTGGTCAAAAACTTTTTTGGACCACCCCCATTTCACCTGTCTGTCATGCGACTTCACAAAAACCGCGATATCTCTCCATCTGATATGACGTGTAGACACTGATTATGCATGATCTGACCGAAAAATGAAGAATAGTTATTTCTGATTCGACGCCTTTTCGCCATTAGCCCCCGGCTATTGGTCAAAAGTTTTCGGGCTGCACCCACTTCACCTGCATGTCACGCGACGTGACAAAACCGCGAAAGGTCACCGCGTCAAGGTGATGTGTGCGCATTAAAGATGCATTAATATGCCGAACAAAACTGAATTTTCTTCTGAATAGCCACAGGCTGCCCCGTTACGAAAGGAATAAAAGATGGCTGCTGCAAATTGCTCAGGCGCTGGCTAGTCGCACCTGCCGGAGAGCATGGGTTTATGTGCGTATAATAAATCTTCTTCCGTGGCCGTGTGACGTTTCCGAGCACTTTAGGCACGTTTACGACCTCATTACGCCAACTCTTCTTTGCTGAGGATTCGTTTTAGCGCCATTCTTAAGCTTCCGTTGCATGCCGCCGCGATTTTCGACCAGCCACCGCAAGCTAAGTAAGGAAAAGCGGACCAACCGCTGACGCCGGCACCACCTTCTTCATCTGGTTATCGATTATCAGTGCACTGGCTCTGCCCCATCGAATCCCTCTCCAATTGAGCGTGTTCCTCGCCTCTTGTCAACCAATTAGATACGACAAGCCGCTCGGCGTACAGCAAACAAGACTGACCTCCTATGAACGAGAAGAGTGTTTGATTGGTCTGGTCAGACAACCGTGCGGGTGACCGCCCGGTACTTGCGCCGGCGGTTACGCAAATTTGACGTCATGAGATTGGAATAACAATATATTGGAATAGTTTTACGTTATAGTGCCCATGGTCATAAGACGTTGCCTTGGGGATCTGCTTTTTTAACAGGCTACATGGGAGATTTCGCACTTCCGATATCTACGTACTACGTTTTGTGTGTTAGGTACGACTCCAGGAGCGAATGAGCTGTCCCACAGACGCCGTATTTCTGGAGCTTTAACGGCAGAATGGGGTGATTAATAAATTCAAATGCTTTCGAACTCGATGTACAGATATATTATGATTTACATGCTATTGAACGCTTCTATTACTTTTCTTTTGCGTAACTAGTGCCGTTTCCATGGAACGCTGCTTTCTGGAACCGTGCTGAAACCGCCCTGTGCTGAAATTTCAACACAGTCAGTATTAAGCTTGTAGCTGCGCTTCAGTATAGTCGTGAAAGTGGACGTGATTCCATGAAGGCACACACGCTTGATTTGCGTGCTGCCCAAACAATTGCGCTTACACAGAACGGGTGACTGGGCACACCTTCAAAGGTTTTGTCCTGTCGGTGTCGTGGCTTTTTTAGACGCTCGATTCCGGTGAAGTGCGACGTATGTGGCGGAGCTTTCCCAACTCCGGTGGATATTTATTCTTCTTTCTTTTATTATTTATTTCTTTTTCTTGTTATTTTTCACGTCATTGTCTTCTGCTGGAAGACCGCGGACGCCGCAAGGCTCCCACGCGCCGAGAGGACCACGCGTAATGGCGGCCACTTTCTCGAGCTTTTTAGATTCGTTTCAACACATTCGCTGACGCAATGCGACTTCTTTTGTCGACAGTGCCGCGCCAACGCGTGTCTGAAATGAGCAAAAATAAAGCCCTGCGGCGGTCACGCTTCTCTTTCTGGACGGCATGACTTTGGCAAGCACGCTAACAGCCTTTCACGCGTCGTCTGTTAATCGTGTTCACTCAACGGAACCCGATGGTGGCTCCAGGGCCGGCGTTCTGTTTTTCAGCACGACGGGGCGGGTTCGTTCCCTGGTCGGAGCAGTTCTCATTTCGGTAGAGTCGCGATGCAAAAGCGCTTGCGTATTGAAAGTAGGCAACCTTAGGATGTCAGAATTAATCTGGATTCGACGGCTATATGGTGAGTCGCGTAGCCTCCCGTATCGCATTGGTACCTTTAAACGCCACCGAAGAATGCGAAATGTGCTTTCGCGTTCCCTCCGCGACTCATGGACGTATATATCGTCGCACTGGAATGTCAAAGAAGTAACCAAACAGAGCCGTTGCACTGAGTTAATGCTAAAAATTCAGCGTGCTCTAGAGCATTAACTAACAACTTCTTATTCGCGCTAAAGTTCCAACGAAGGCGTAATTCTTGAAATCGGAGCAAAAACTGCTGGCAGCTTCAGAACTTCCGTGCGGGCCGGGCGTGACACAGTGCCGAGGCATGATATTATACGTTTGGAATTTAGCGCGCTAAATTTTAAACGTATAATATCATGCTTCGGCATCGTATCTCCCCCGGTCCACGCGGAAGTTCAGAAGCTGCGAGCAGTTTCTGCTCTGATTTCAAGAATTACGGCTTCGTTCGAATTTTAGCGTGAATAAGAAGTTGTTACTTCATACTTGAGAGCGCGAAATGTGATTTTAGTAGTCTCGGAAACATTCTTTGACCTCTATAACGGCGTCTCTTTGTTGTTTCTCGTTTCTTTATTTCATATAATGGTTTCCAGCAAGTACGGACGCGAGCACAAGAAGTAGAAACAGACAGAAAAAAAAAACAGCCTTGTGCTGTCTGTTTCTACTTGTGCTCGCGTCCGTACTTGCTGGAAACCGTTATGCGTTCACCATCTGGCCAACTGCTGCACCAACTGGCCCAGCAAACTACTTTATTTCATCTAACGGAATCGACATTGTCGCATCGAACCGAAGAAGCCCGACGCCGTGCGAAACAGCACGTCGCTTGCTTCTCAATGTCGCCATTTTTTATTCTTTCCTCTTGCGTTCTGCGATGGGACGCTGGCTCAGTCAGCGGATGCGCCCTGCACTCGGATTAGCGAACGGGCGCACGCCTGGCACAGCGTCGCCGTTTCTTGCCGAAAGGTGCGCGCTTTGTTCGCGCTCCGTGGACTTAAGCAATCAGGTGGCGGCGAAGCGACCGACGTCACGGAGAAAGAGCCGCTTCGAATGAGATTGTGTTCGTTAATTTATTCTCGGGAGTAAACGGGCAGCGCTGGGGAAGACCCAACTGCACCGCCAGCCCTTCGGTGAAAGCACCGCGGAAGGGTGCGGAATCTCGGCGCTGTCCGTGCCTGTCGCCCAGAACAGTGCGGCGAATGCGGCACCGTCACGGGGCTGTGCAGCATATCTTGTGTGTATGTGTCACAAGCACACGAGCGATGTTCGTTGAATTAAGAGGAGGGGAGGGGGGGGGGGGGGGCTGGTCAAGGTCGTGCTGGAGCGACGTTTGAAGACAGCCGCTGCTGTGGCGCTGTGGCGTTAAGCCGCTGTGACCGCGAACTCGTGCGAATTCCGAAGTGGGCGAATTGCAAATAAGAAACAAATTAATAAAATACGAATAAAATAATATAAAGATCCAGGGGGAAAAGGTGATAGCGGCAACTCTGGGTCACTATTATACCTATGTCACTATTAAACCTATGTCACTATTATAAAACGTCTATAACTTAATTACCATGCGCGATTAGATATGCGCTTCTTGTCGTGTTAGAGCTGATAGCTGTCGCGAGTTACGGACGTCAAAATGGCGGCAAATAAGGAAATGAATCACGCGTAAGATAACGTTTATGTAGTCACGTGCCCGTATCTGTATTCTTCCACAGAGCTTCGACCTCCGCTACGACGTCAAAGACGACAAGCGCGAAGAAATTACACATGCGAGTATGCGTGGGATCGGTTGCGTCCCGTTTGCCCCTTTTATCGCTTCCGCGCCCCTACTGATAAGTCTCTCGTCGTCGCTTTTTCGCGGGGAATGCTTGTTCATGATAGTCGGCGCGACGGAAGTCTATCTTGCTTATCGAGCCACAACGGCGCCTCAGCCCCCCCCCCCCCCCCGCCCCCCCCGCCTTTGATTACGACGAAAGGACTATCTGCATGAGTATTCGCGAGAAATTTGCATCTTGGCACCGCTTACTGATGAACTTATGGACAGCATGTCACAAAGCGTGATATTCGTCCATATTCTTCACCAGAGAGGCTCCATATGAGAGCGTCCATATTCTTCACCAGCGAGGCTAAATTTCGGACATGACCAACGCCTTATAGAGAAACCATTCACGCAACAAGAGCAATTGGCCCAGGGTTCGTTACGATGCCTCAGTTTATCAACACTCCATTGGAAATTGTGGCTGACGGTGACAGGTTTCATATGCATATGCCTGGTAATGTCTTTTTTTTTTCTTTATTAAATGCAAAGCATTTCTGGGCAAACATTTCTCACCTTTGACAGTATCTGTCTAGCCGCCTACGTCTCTGTGCTCTCGTGGTCGTTTAGTTTACTTGGTATGTACCAAAATTGGCATAGTGTGACAAGAGTGTATGATGACCAAGATAAATGATCACCCATAACATGAATATCGTGACATGCGTTTAATGTAGGTGATCAAATAGCCGCCAACGCCTTGGTGCGCTCATTGTCGCTTCGTTAACCTGCTATGCTCCCCGCACACTGCTTCGCACAAGATCGATTCCCACAGGACGTGGGGCCTGCCGGCTTTTTCTTCCTTTGTTAACTAGCATTCCCGCTTTCACCCTCCCCAAGTGTAGGGTGGCCAACCGTGCGCGTACTTGGTCGACCTCCCTGCCTTTCAATCTTCGTTTCTCCCTCTCTCTCTAACGGGGAACAAAGTAATTAAAAAAAATCTCTTTCAAAAAATACGGCCTCCTATTCTCAGGCTAAATAATGCATTAACGTTTCAGCTAGCAGGTATCAGTGCTTAGCAAAAAAAAAAATCCCTTGCTGACAGATACCAGTGGAACACCAATTCATTTCGCCACAATCTTGAAGGCAGTATTTCGCGAAACTCTTCCTTGGCACGGAACTTTCAGTAAGCATTACACAACTTGGCTACAATTCTCCTAGTGGGCGCATCAAATGATGTCAGAAATTACAGAGTTAATTAGAGAAACTGTTGATCAGCTGACGCGACACAGCGATATGGTGATGGGCAACTACGTGTTCTCTGCGCCTTCTGCTTTGACGTTATTATTACGCGTTATATGTCATGCACTTCGCTGTTACTGCCACTTCACTCTGCGCTTAGACGTGGGAAACCTTGAATGTCCTCGAGACGCTTTAATGTTTTAGCTACGCGACTATATATTACCGCAACGCGTCACCGGACTGTACTTTCCCTCACGAATTCCGTGCAGCAGGGCCAAGTCTGCGAGGGCCACCTGCAAACGCAGCTGCTTGCGTGGGCGTCAAGTTGTGGACGGATACCTCTGGATGTGTTTGCCCTCCTTATTTGAAGTTGAGGCGCTCGCAACTTTTGTAGTGCTGCACGGAACTGCTCGGACAGAGTATATGTATGGTCAGATGGCACACTGCAAGCAGAGAAATTAACCCGTCCGCTTGTGGTTATGCACCACCACAGCAGTTTTTTTTTTTCTCTCGCCCTTTCTCCGTCTGTGCCTCTGGAGGAGCGAGACCCTCGAGGCGAAAGGTGTGCGCTGCTGTGTTGCAAGAAACCCGAGGCGTCGACGCACGTACAGGGCACGTATTGCAGCAACTGCACTACAGCCGCGGACTAGCTCAGCTGGGCGTTATATGTTGTTACATTCGTTGCCTGAGTTGCTTTCGCGCTGTAAGACCTTACGTAACTAACATTCGTCGGGAGCGGCCACCGCTAAACTTTGAGATTGCTTCGTAGTGACTCGGAGGTGCTGATGCAGAAGCCAGTGGCAACGAGCGTGAAGACGCTTCTGTTCGCTGACAGTGGCTATGAAAATAACTATAATAAAAAAACAGGAATGACTTTTCTCGTATTTATTTCCCCGCTTTTTTTTTTTTTTCTCAGGCGCACACGACATTAATGCCGAGCGCCCAGGGCGCCGCTCAGCGTTGCCACACGCTGACAATGTCTGCGGTACACGCCTAATTTTCTCCTTCAAGGTCACCTAGGCGCCCCGCGACGAGACAATTGTGGCGTCCAATAGCGCACGTTTCATATATAGCGTACACGCGAAGGAAAACGGTGCTGCGTCAACTGCTTCATGAATGAACAATTAATTTCTGGGGTTTAACGTGCCCAAACCAAGGCATGACTATGGGGCACGCCGTAGTGGGGGACTCCGGGTCAATTCTGACCCCCCGGGGTTCTTTAACGCGCAGTCGCCAATGCACGGTACGCGGGCGTTTCTGCATTTCGCCCCCATCGAAATGCAGCCCCCGCAGCCCCGATTTGATCCCGGCGCCCTCGGACTTAGCAGCACGACGGCGAAGCCACTACTTCAGCACAGCGGGTAACTCCGTCATGCTAGTGCATACCTCCTAGTCCGGATACTTTTTGAAGCGAAACTGTGTTGGCCAACCTCCCTATGGTTTAGCGCTCAATCCCACCGAATACTGGCAGACGTCGTGCGACCGCCAAGTTACCCCCGAAGCAAATTAGTAGACAGCTATACGAGGTAAGGATAGTAGTTTTTTTAACTAAATTAACAAGCATGGTATAAGGCGCGCTCAAGCAAATAGGAACACACCTCACTCGATGACCGCGCGCACTCGCTCTCAAATCGCTGGTGTTAGAAGGCGCGGCAGCAGGAGCGAGCGAAGTGATCTCCCTGCTGCCTCTCGCTTCAGCGCAGACTAAGCGGAGAGAACGCAGCGCGCACGTAGCTATCACCACGCGGCGCGCTCTGTCCCCGTCGCAGATCGCTTTCAAGGCACGCGCGGCCGCGCCATACGCAGGAGTAGAACGCCTCCCTCCCTCCCCCGCCCCCCACGCCGCCTCCCTCGGTGTATTGCGCGCGAGAACGCGCCACCATCGTCGGCTCACTGTCGCACGCTTTCACTCGCACATAAAGCATACGGCGCACGGCGACGATATTACCGCACTTTGACTTTATGCGGAACATCACGGCGACGCCGACGGCGGAAATGTGCCTCGAGCGTCCATATAATTGCAATCGCAATAATAGCATTCGCGTCATTCAGCTGGCCAAAAGAAGTTAAGCTATTCCCACTGGGCTCCTTGAGTGGTTCGTAAAGACCGATCGGGTGCGCTTTCGGTAATAAGGAGTTCGTTATTCCCATTGGTGCGCTGTCTTTCTTACTGATATCCGTATGGCACACGCAGTGTCCTGCGATTGCGAACCCTGGGGTCGTGTTCGCAAAGTTCGTCATCTCCAAGCCCTGCTTTTTTTTTTTTTTTTTTTTCAAGCGAAGGTACTGCAGCTACTCAACACACACAATGGGCCGCGTTGCCATCGTGCAATCTACCTGTCGAAATATTTAAGTAGCCATATTGTTCTCTGATGCCGATCATCGAGTCGCCGCTCCCATTGTAAGCCGCAAGGACGGCATTTCCGTGCGGCTGTCATGCAAGAAAAAAACCCGTCTTTGCTTACAGGCCCGCATAGCAAAATGACCACAACGTGTCGAAATTGATTCGCAGAGCTTCGCGGCGGTGTCCCTCGTTGCCCGTTTCATAGAGCTTCGGGAACAGAAGTCAGTTGAACGTGTGGTCACGGCCTCAATAAACATTGTCATGATCGTCACCGTCAGCCTATTTTATGTTCCTGCAAGACGAAGCATTTTCCACCAGCAATATTCATTTAACCCTGTCTCGCGTCACCTGACTTCATCCTGCCTCAGCAAAATTTGATATCATTGCACCGCTTCATCTTTGGCCGTCCGGGCGTTTACATTTCCTTGGCATCCACAGTTGCTCCAATAGCCTACCGGTTATCTGCTCTATACGAAAAACAATATCGCAACTTGAACGTCGGCTACAATCGTTTTGCTAATTTATACCGCTGTCTTAATATTGCTACGGGATAGTATTTCCAATGACGAAGAGCCGAGCAGTAAGAAGACGACGACGACGATTAGAAGCTAGCGCGGGTTGTTGCCTCTTGGCCAAGCGTAGCGTATTTTCTTGTAAATATACTTGTACATAGCTTTTCGTCTGCGTCTTCCTACGTAACATATCTGGTGGAGGTGCTGGGTATAACCGAATAATCTTGAAATCTTCGTAGATTTCGTTCAAGGATACAAAGCGCTTCCTCAGTGCAGTATACTAGATTGCGAGAGTCATCGCAGCACTCGAGTTCTTTCTTTTTTCTCCTACTTCTTTTTCTTTCCTTTTTTTTTTTCACCTTCTTTGAACACGCAAACGCCAAACAATATTCCACATCTAGAAAATGTTAAACTTGTTCAGCTTTATTTCTAGTCATGCAAAACACAATCGTATACAATAAAAACAATGAATCGTTACTCTAGCTGAACTAATTAGTCTAGTAATTATTATTTGTATCGGGTTGTCCGAACCATCCACAACTGAAATCTCGCTGCAGCGTATCGAAAACGCTGCTACAGCCTCTGCGTCTTCTCGCGCTTGAAACTGAACTTTAAGGTATCCAATTGATAGGGTGCGCGAAATCATACCAGGGGCCTCCAATACTTCGAAATTATCGGAGGACTCTGCTTACTCGTTGAATTCTGCTCGATTAAGCCGCGATGGGGTGATCCTCCCGACGTATTCGAGCTGGCGCAGCCTTCCTCGCTTCGCGAAACGCGACAGCCTCCTTTCTCTCGATTCGCGCCCCGTGCGCGCTTTCACAATGGCTCGACGCGGGCCGAGTTCGTCATCCTTCGCGGGCCGTACAAGCCTGCTGGGAGCCGAAGCACCCCGTGTGTTTTCGTGTGGCCGCGCGCATATTCAGTCACCGGTGGCGGCTGTTCCGTCACGCTGCCGATTTCTTGGGCAACCCCCGCAAAAGGACAGGCTTTGCACAGACGCCAGGGACTCGCACTTGGAGCACTTCATCGCCGTCATCGCGCCGCGTTGCATTTCGTGTACGCATGCGCGCGAGCTGTCGGCAACAGGCACGGCGGCGGTTTCGTAGACGCCGTGCCGGGACCCGCCGTGTCCCGCATGCAGAGCGTGACCGGCCGGTTTTCGGTGCGTATAGGCGCGCGCGCCTTCCGCGAGCCGGACACTCGTGTTCGCGGCGCGGTGCGGACGCACATCGGTGGTGACCGCGTGCGAGATGCCCGCGAGCGTCACGGCGGCTGTGACGAAGCCTGGTTAGATTACCCTTCGCTTCGTTTCACTCAGAAATATACCCCTCCTCACCCTCAAGCGACGGTAAAATACGTAAAGCGATGAGATGGCAGGCTGATACAAGTTATCCTATAAGCAGGTGATGATACGCTAACGATAGGTCATGTACAATATTTTGAGAAGGGACCACGTGGTTCGTAAATTATTCAACTAGAGCTTTCAGGAGTAACTTGAAGGAAAAAAGAAAGCGCTTAAGCTTTCGTAATCTAGTTACACAGCGAAAAATATAATAATAATAATAATAGTAATAATAATAATTGCACTGATACACATACCGTGACATCAAACAATATGTAGGAGTAAATTAGTTTAGAGTGTTCATACGACGTAGTTCTTTATCGCTGTCGAGCGTCTTCTGCGGTATACTACGTTATGTTTTCGTATGAACTCGCCCAAATATCAATTCGTCAGCATGCCTATCCTTAGTAATCAAACAGTCAGTTGAATGAATGAATGACGAACCATAAACCAGGACAAAAAAAATGAACCAACGAGTCACGCATTGATTAGCCAGTCGGTGTTACGGCACATTTATGAATAATGGCTCGTTAGATTCGTAAGGGCCAGATACTTATTCCCATTTATAGGCGTTGGCGAGGACATATCCCAGGACTGGCAGTTGACGCGGGCGAACTAAGATACGGGTCATCGTATGAGACATCGGAGATAGGCTATATATTGTTCGCCCCGCCTTCGCACATGCGCATAGAATGGCATAGGTTACATTTATTTCTTGTTTTTTTTTTTTTTTTCACACGTGTGAGTATGGCACCCAGCCAGTTATTTCCTCCGAGACGTCACCCGTTGTGGCGATTACGACCTATAGTAGTGGTGATAGCAGGGAGGACGCAAAAGAAAATAAGGCTTCAAGAGAAGGGAAAGTTCGTCTCGTGAGGTAGCACGCCCAAGGTTACATATACAAATACAACAGGATCACGATAAATATGTCTATTCTTCACTGCATCGTCACAAGTAAATGAATGAATGAATGAAAGAAAGAAAAAAGACTGACGCATAAAAAAAATCTTGATGTGGAGCTCTCGTAATGGAAAACGTAAAGGTATTTTTTTAAGCCTACCCGTGATACCAGGACACAAAAGCGAAAGTAGATAGCGTGCACCGTATACTCCCCAAACATTAAGAAATGTTGTTCGTACATTTGTGGCGTGCAAATCATGGCGATCATGACGTGTTTCCGGCTTCGCAATCACCTCAGACGCATGCAGCCACCACAAGCATAGCCTTCTAGATGCGTTTTCGTTACCCAGAGGCAGCCATTTCTAGGATGTGTATTTGGACACTACCTACGTGCCACGAAGACTCTGAGAGTTGTGACCTTTGTACACATATTTCGGAGGCCAGACCAGGCAATACTGCGTCGAAAAGAACAAGTTGTATATGAAAAAGAAATGGCGGTGGCCGCCGGTGTTCGAGCTGATGATTTCAGAGACGGAAACATCAGTGAAGTCCATTCGTTCTTGTTTTTCGAGAACACGAGCGTGGAGCATTCTTTATATCAGTGTGAGAAATGTCACAGCCAGTGCGTCCTCGGGTTTGTTGAGAAAGCATCGCGTTCAACCTCGCGGATCTCGGTTTTCTCTCTCTTCGTCTTCGTTTCGCAGCCCATTTGAAAGTAAGCGCGGGCTCTCCGCGTCTCCGGAGGTGAAGCGCGCGACATGCCGCGTGGTGGAACCTGTCCTTTCTTGCGACACTTGACCTCGCCGGGGTGAGAAATAATCCCCCCGTGACGAACGACGCCACAATACGTTTGAACAACGTGTACCTGGACTCAACCTGCTCTCGGGACAATTAACACGAGGCGGACGACGCAACGACACAGGAACTTGGTTGTCCCGTGAGCGATTCAGCAGATACCGAGGGCCGTAGTAGCAGCATATGTACGCGCTTCGCAGACAATCGCGTGTTCGCTTCGTCGCAAAGATTTCTCCTCGCGAGATGGTGTCAACCTTGGCCCGCATTTACAAAGACCTCTTACGCTGTAATTGTTTGTAAAATAAAATGTCAGCCAATCCTGAAGCATAATGTTATAATAATATATAATATAATGTTATTATTGTTATACATACTAAAGCTATGTTTTTACAGGAGGTATTCAGAGACCTGGAGTGGGAAGAATTGGGGATAAAAGTTGATGGAGAATACCTTAGTAACTTGCGATTCGCTGATGATATTGCCTTGCTTAGTAACTCAGGAGACCAATTGCAATGCATGCTCACTGACCTGGAGAGGCAAACCAGAAGGGAGGGTCTAAAAATTAATCTGCAGAAAACTAAAGTAATGTTTAACAGTCTCAGAAGAGAACAGCAGTTTACGATAGATAGCGAGGCACTGTTAGTGGTAAGGGAATACATCTACTTAGGACAGATAGTGACCACGGATCCGGATCATGAGACTGAAATAATCAAAAGAATAAGAATGGGCTGGGGTGCGTTCGGCAGGCATTCTCAAATCATGAACAGCAGGTTGCCACTATCTCTCAAGAGGAAAGTGTATAACAGCTGTGTCTTACCACTACTCACGTACGGGGAAGAAACCTGGACGCTTACGAAAAGGGTTCTACTTAAATTGAGGACGACGCAACGAGCTATGGAAAGAAGAATGATGGGTGTAACGTTAAGGGATAAGAAAAGATCAGATTGGGTGAAGGTACAAACGCGAGTTAATGACATCTTAGTTAAGATTAAGAAAAAGAAATGGGCATGGGCAGGACATGTAATGAGGAGGGAAGGTAACCGATGGTCGTTAAGGGTTACAGACTGGATTCCAAGAGAAGGGAAGCGTAGCAGGGGGCGGCAGAAAGTTACGTCGGCGGATGAGATTAAGAAGTTTCGAGAGACAACATGGCCACAATTAGAACATGACCGGGGTAGCTGGAGAAGAATTGGAGAGGCCTTTGCCCTGCAGTCGGCGTAACCAGGCTGATGATGATGATGAAAGCTATAAGCTCGGCGTCCTTAGCTGTGTACACTATATATATAGAAATATATATATTTATATATATATATATATATATATATATATATATATATATATATATAGCGTGTGTGTGTGTGTGTGTGTGTGTGTGTGTGTGTGTGTGTGTGTGTGTTTGTGTGTGTGTGTGTGTGTGCGTGCGTGCGCGAAGTTATACTGTAGTCAATAAGTAGAGCTAGCTGGGCGATGTATTAATGCGTAAGGCAGATAACCGGCACTCAGTAAGAGTATAGCAGAATGGACTCAATGGGAATGGAAATGGTAGCTGAGAACGAGAGGATCTTAGGGAGTGCAACGAGCTTAGTAAATTTTTAACAACAAAATAAGTGCATAGAAAACTGGCTGTCGCGGGAGTTACTAACTGGAAACCTTCGAGAGCCCTCCGTTGTCCCGGCGCTTTCTATTTTTCTTGCAATGGACATGAACTAACATCATGACGAGGATGATTGTGAGTCATCGTGAATAAGAAGTGGACTGGGAGTTCACGGGTGGAAACGGCAGCGGATCGACCGCTTCCTTTATTCACCTCAACCCGCGTTTCAGCCGCGACTTCTACCGCTACGCGGACGCGTATGCCCCGTCGTTCTCACAGTTTGCGGTCATGTCGGCAACGACACTCACGGCATCGGGACACGCCGGGCGTGCCCCCTTATGGGCGATGAATGTGTGTAGAGCAACGCGGCTTCGCTGGGAGACTCAATATACGCGCGGCTGCAGTTAGACGTAATTTTACGTTGTACGTCTATATATATATGGCCACGTTGTGGCAGACAGCGCCGACGAGCTGAAACGCAGAGACGAAGGCCTTGCGCAACGCGGGAGCTTGTCGCGGGAAGCGACCGGTATCAAGTGCATGTCGTCTTGCACGCGTGTGTCGTGTTCTCTGTTCTGCATTCCTGTCGCCTTGTTTCCCCGCTGAATGTCGTGTTCTTGTTCTTTATTGTAACTGCGAAAAAGGAGAAGAATTGACCACTGAAAGGAACGGCTATTCCAAAAATGTTAGGTAAGATAAACGAAACAAGATAAAAAATACACCTATTGAATTTACAAAACACCGTCATAACAAGTGTACAACCAAATAACGAGACAATAACGGAGCAATTCCTCCACTCAATAAATTCGCGACATACTGCAGCACATGTTAGGTGTAGCAGACGTGCGACCTGTCTGCAGTGCCAAGCATTCTGTCAGTATTTTTTTTTTTAAGAATCATCGAGGAATGTCGCCCTACAGCTTGGGGTTTGCATTGGTAAAAGAACGAGAACGTGCAAAACAAAACAAAGAAAGCTTTAGAGGAGCAGAATGCATCATGCGCTGTCGATGAACGTCCGTGGGGTATTGTCACTTCAGAGTGCGTTCCTTCTCAAGGCTTGCCATTGCCAGCATTGCATTGTCATCCTCATCATCATTGTCGCTCAACGTCATTCCAGCCTGAATAATTACTGAGCAAAGCGCAGTCCTTTTCTTAAAGTGTGACCATTAGGAGTGCACAAATTGGTAAAAAAGTGTATGCGTGTGATGTCTGGGAAACCGGTCACGTCGTAGAGGTAGAGAGGAGATGGGAGAGCCAGAAGAGCTGGCGTCTGTGCGTGTGTGCGTCCAAGAACTACCTCGGTGACTATAGCCACTGGAAGACAGAGTCTCGTTGCAATTTCATCAAGCGCAGCCTGTCGCTTATCTGTGCCCACTCGGCCGCAGCGCGCTCACTGACGCCACCGCTTGTTAGCCGAGCGTACGTATCTCAACTTGGCGCGCTTATGCAAGGCGCAGGCATTGTATGCCGCCTCGCTCAGCTCAGGTCTGTGGGCGGGTGTCTCCAACCTCTGCGGGCATCCGCTAATGCAATACCGTGGCCGGTTATCGTCAACCTGTGTCCGATTGGTGCACTTTGTCAGCCACTCACGGCGGCCAAACGGGACCCGGTCGCGTGACCGATGAGCCTATGTGCGCGCCCGCCTTGCGTGTTTTGATGCGAAAGAATCAAACGGCACATTGAGCGAAAAACTTCTGAGGACACATAAGCACTTGCACGGCCGCGGCGCGACCAGCCGGGTCTGTTTGTCTGGGATAGGCACAGAAAATGCGTCAGGAACGCGATTGGAACGCCGCCGCCCGAGGCGTCCGGTCCCCCACAACTAGCGTCGTTCGGCACCGCCAAGCGGCGGAGAATGCAAGTACGGCTGTCACGTTCGCTCCCACTGCAGCCCGTCCGACGCGTCAGGCTGCTCCTCTTCTTCTTTTATATCTCTTTTTTAATTCAGCGGCCGTTACTCTTTGTGTGAGTTGTGAATGCGAAATCATTAATGTCCAATTGCACGCCGCTGAGCGGTCCTTCGATTTATGAACTCCTCGCGGGCAAGCGAGCGCGTTGATACGCTTGGCGCGTTTTGATTTGGCATTACCGAGGCGCAGTTAGCACGCACGCGAGAGCCCGCGCGGACAAGGAACGCGCGGATAACGCAGGCTTCTGAGAGTGTGAGCGAGGGTGATCTGGAGTCGCGGCGATTGCCTCTCCCTTCGCGCAACACCTGGCGCCCTACTGCGGCAGCAGGTGTAGCCTTTCGCCTGGCCTACTCTTGTCAAGGCGCGCTCGTGCCTTGAGGTCGCAGCCAATTGGAATTTAGGTGCGCTTTCGCTTCTACAGACGCCGCAAGCCGGCTTTTCACAGCGAAGTTAGGATACTGGGATTTCCTTCGTCTCCGCACACAAAAACTCAACCAATAGCGGGAGGCGTGCGCCACTGCGTTTCTTGCAGCACCACGAGATGGCGTTCGCCTCCATACATGCCCGGCAGGGGTGGCCTCGCGAGGGAGGGAAGAAAGAAAAAGAACCGAAAAGCTCACCTTCACGCATAGCGTTCGCCGCAAGCGTTTCCCGGTAAAGATTACGCTTTCCTAAGCTGCAGTTGGCAGGAAGCAGCAACTGTAGCATACGCAGCAAGGAGTGACGTAACTACAATTTCGTATATAAAAGAAGAACCGGCCTAGTGACTGATTTCATTTGTGTTCTGATAGCGCTATGGAAATGACATGCATAGTTACAAGAATCCCGAAGAGCAGCGTGAACACGATGAGCGGCGACGGGAACAGTAACGTCAATATGCAAAAACGGCGTCGTGCTCAGGCCTAGGCAGGACCCAGTTCTAGGTTACGTCACATTAGTCTATCGGATGTTACGGGTCACTTTGAGCGGCAATGAATGGAACAGATGCCAAACGCCTGGGACACGGTGTGCGTAATGGTCGCGCTCGTCAAAATGAACAGACTTGTCCGTCGGAAGTGTGCGACGGGATTATGCGCGGAATGTTCAAATGCTACACCCCTGTGTCCTACGTTCAACCCGTCTGCGCCAAGGCGTGGTTTCCCTCTCATGCCCCTCTGTGTGGCTTGACACGACATGTCCTGATAAGCCCATCTACCAGGGGGCAGTAAAGAATGAGTATGCTCTGATAGTGGTGGGTATAAGAAAGCCAGCGAGTCGCCACGAGTGTTCACACCTTCTCTGCCCTTGCGTGCAGGTGCACGCACGCTGAACGTTCCTGGGCTCTTTTGTTTTGTTTTTGTGTTTTTTTAGCCCACCGCTCAGCCGTAATGGTGTGTTAAAGTTCTGTTGTTTGATTTTAGATCCCCGCATTTTCACTGCCGAACAATCTCCGACGGTCAACCTGGTTCGAGCTCCAAGCAGACGCTGTTGAAGGCCCCAAAATACCGCCCCTAAACACGGGGCATGTGATACCACAGCTCCGCAGGCTGACGACATTCAAACCGTGGATTGGAGCCCTTTTCTCTTTCGCTCAATGAGCCATTTGACGGTTTCGCATCAAAAGCCGCCGCATGTCGTCTGGTCAAGCGACATTATATTTATATACTGCTCGGATGATAGGACGCGCACTATATTTTTTCGACGTTACGGCCAGGGTTCGGCCTTTATATATAGCGAGGTCGTGATGATCGGAAAACCCTATTGCGGCACCGACATCTTCAATTTGCATTACCTTTCCCTCAACTGATTGATGGATTGTATTTTGTTCCTCATTTATCGCATCACCATTAAACACGTTTGTCGAATTTCCCTGTTCCATATGCGGATGAGGTATGTGTTAAATTGGGTGAAAGTCCCGTTCCGAAGTTCACAAAAAGATTGGTCCCGCTTAACCGAAGTGTCACACCCTCAATTTATTGCTTGGATCTTCTATTCGGAAAGATCTATTGAGCGCGTACAATATGCACTTCGAGGAGACAACTAGCTATGTAAGCATGTACTAAGCACGCAAGCGCAGCGTAACTATGCACTGGTGCTCTTTTGGAGCCGTATTCAGTGAGACCGACGAACTACGTAAATAAGTGCTGACGGATATCGAAAGTCTTCCCAAATTTCCCTCACGACGATCACTTCGAGGCATGCCACAAGGCGCATGGGTCTGGCACTCGGAGAACTTACAGGCGGTGGTCGGAGGGAATGCGCCGCGAGTGATGAGGATGTCGCAGCCGCAGTACTGCAGTGCTCGGCAATTTCAACGCCCGGTTTTCGCGAGGCAAAAATAGCTCGAACACCGCTTCGAGCATATGGGTCGCGGTTCGCGCGAAGGAGCGAAAGTAAAATTGCGCCGTTCTGCTGGGTGCGCTACTCTGCAGTGGAGTGCGGCGCCGGTGATAAGCGAGCCGCCGGCATTCGGAAACGTACGAGCAAGGACAGTGAACGCGCTCGCGCTGTAGTGTCTTCGACCACTACTACGACGAGGCGACGGTTGCTGGACGCACCTCGACTGCGTGTACCACGTACTGCACTCGAAGTGGCAACCTGCAGGAGGCGCCTCGAGGCAGGCACAAGTCAACGACGTGGCAAACGTTCCTTTGTGGCGCCATCGCTCACGTATTCACCGCGTCTCGCCCCTTCGCACCGCAATACTCGAGCGACCGGCTTCAGTTCGCCGGCCCTTGCCGCGCGGACGCACCCGAGCATTGCTCGCGGGCGGCAGGCAGCTCTTGGCGCGTTTCCAGCGCGCCTGATACGCTCGCAATGCCGAATGCGAGTTCGCGCTTCGCAGTATTCCTCGCCCATCGAGACGCACCCGAATCCTTCGGCGTCTTCTTTCTCGCCGGCTGCTCTATATTCAGCGGCGAGATCGCGCTCTCCGGTCGTTGCCACCGCCGCGCGCGGGCGCTCGGCATCGCGCATCACAAAAGGATACTACGCGCACCGGCTCGCCGATACGCGCGTCGAGCTGGCTGAAATCGAAACGCGAGGCGTCTGCTGCGCCCGGGGACGTATCGACGCGCCGTGCAACAGGCGGCGCGACGAGCACCCCGCGAGGCGGCTTGGCGCGCGGAAGTCGGCACGGGGGTCCCCCACTCTTTCTGTGGTTGTCGGTGCCGGCTTGCTCGCGAAGTGCTTTGCTAAATTACTTTCCGTTGAAGCTTTATAGGTCGCTCGATTAAATGAAATTGACCCTGGGGCGTACAGAGAGAGAGTAAAACATCTTTATTAATAATATTTGAATGGCGAGAGCAGCGTAGGAGGAACCTTCAGTCCAGGGTCCCTAAGATGATTCCGGCGATGTTCCGAGCCCGTTGTATCACAGCTCGGAGGACCTCGGGAGAAACTTCATCCGCGTCGTTGTCGTCGTCGTCGTCTGCTTCAGTTAAGCGTCTGAGCCAGGTCGCCGATTTCTCTGCGGAGCGGGCAAACAGCTGGACAAGTTTATAGAGTTCGGGACGCCTATTTTAATTTGTGACCTTAAACCTGTAAGTGGAAATTAAAAAAAAAAAAACATGTTTATATGACCATCAGCGGAACTAAAGTTCTCAAAAAGCGGTAAAATGGAAAAAGTGTATGAACTTGTAAAAACCTTTCACATGAAAAGGCAGCCTGATATTTGTCTATCTGAGTGCTCTATTTCTGTCTCTTTCTTAGAGTGAACACGCAGGTGCATGCAGATTTATTCCGTGATATCTCTTGGCAAGCAAGCGCAAGTGGTGTTTTTCTTTTGTGCGAAACTTCCGCTGTTGAGCAGCGCACGTCCTGTTCGTGTAACGGTCGTCTTCCGCGTAGACTTGAAGTGTGCATTCATTCGAACTAGCCCAGCTTGCTACCTTCATGTGATTCCGAAGAGCCTCCTCAGTGCGAGTAACGGATTTTTTCTATACCGAGTACGTGGGATGAACCGATTATGGTGACGGTAGAGCGCCACGCGGAGAAGCTCGCGAATTTTTGAATACACGACTTCCTCGCGGCTGCTGCGTCACCGCGTCCATCACTCCGCAGGCATTTCCAAACATATCTCCAATTTCGAAGTGCGATCTTGATTTACACAACAGGGATTATGCGAACAAAGCCGCAGTTGTTGCTATTTGCTTCAGAAGAAGAAAACAAAACTGAAATAACAGAACAGAAGGGAAAATCCGCAGTTTGTCAGAAGAGTTCAGTGCGTTAAACATGTTGCCGTAAACATGTTGCCGTAAACAAGTTGCCGTAAACAAGTTGCGTTAAACAAGTTGCGTTAAACAAGTTGCGTTAAACAAATTGCGTTAAACAAGGTGCGTTAATCAAGTTGCGTTAATCAAGTTGCGTTAAACAACTTGCGTTGAAATTAAACAGCGCGTTAAACTTTGCGGGCTACCGCAGAGCTGATTTTTCATATTCGGGGCCTCGACTTGTCGATTCATTCGCCTGCGCTTTGCGATTTGCTGGCATCCTAGTTAGCTCAGATTGTAAAGCGACCGTTCCTGAAAGGCGTTGGTCACAGGTTCGAGTCCCGGACCAGGGAGAATTTTTTTCGTCGACTGCGAGGATTTTTTTCTGAGAAACCCGTATGGGTTTTCTGCTTAGCTTCGTGCTACAATTCAGGCGAGTTGATTTGCCTTAAACAAGTTTCTGCTGTAGCGCATCGCGCTGGCATCGGCCACCTGCCGTTTGAACGCACCACGAGAGCGTCGGTATTTTTAAAGCGAAAGCTTTATATATATATATATATATATATATATATATATATATATATATATATATATATATATATATATATATATATATATATATATATATATCGCTCCCTAGTATCTACTGCGCATGCGCCACTAGTAGCGCCGAGCCACAGGTGTTCCACAGAAGCCACAGCGTATTTACAAGAGGTACT
The DNA here is from genome assembly GCF_023375885.2 of Dermacentor andersoni. Taxonomy (NCBI): domain Eukaryota; kingdom Metazoa; phylum Arthropoda; class Arachnida; order Ixodida; family Ixodidae; genus Dermacentor; species Dermacentor andersoni. The sequence continues at coordinate 160,314,005 of NC_092817.1, forward strand.
CATAGACCTGGATTGCGAAGAATTGGGGATAAGAGTTGATGGAGAATACCTTAGTAACTTGCGATTCGCTGATGATATTGCCTTGCTTATAACTCAGGGGACCAATTGCAATGCGTGCTCACTGACCTGGAGAGGCAGAGCAGAAGGGTGGGAATAAAAATGAATCTGCAGAAAACTAAAGTAATGTTTAACAGTCTCGGAAGAGAACAGCAGTTTACGATAGGTAGCGAGGCGCTGGAATTGGTAAGGGAATACATCTACTCAGGACAGGTAGTGACTGCGGATCCGGATCATGAGACTGAAATAATCAGAAGAATAAGAATGGGCTGGGGTGCGTTTGGCAGGCATTCCCAGATCATGAACAGCAGGTCGCCATTATCCCTCGAGAGAAAAGTTTATAACAGCTGTGTCTTGCCAGCACTCACGTACGGGGCAGAAACCTGGAGGCTTAGAAAAGGGTTCTACTTAAATTGAGGACGACGCAACAAGCTATGGAAAGAAGAATGATAGGTGTAACGTTAAGCGATAAGAAAAGAGCAGACTGGGTTAGGGAACAAACGCGAGTTAATGACATCTTAGTTGAAATCCAGAAAAAGAAATAGGCATGGGCAGGACATGTAATGAGTAGGGACGATAACCGATGGTCATTAATGGTTACGGCCTGGATTCCAAGGTAAGGGAAGCGTAGCAGGGGACGGCAGAAAGTTAGGTGGGCGGATGAGATTAAGAAGTTTGCAGGATAGACACGGCCACAATTAGTACATGACCAGGGTAGTTGGAGAAGTATGGGAGAGGCCTTTGACCTGCAGTTGGCGTAACCAGGCTGCTGCTGCTGCTGCTGCTGCTGCTGCTGATGATGATGATGATGACAGGTGTTCCGCCGCTGCGCAGCGCCGCGCCTTTCCTCCGCCACCGTTTGGTATGACGTCACACCACATTCCTCGTCGTTGCGCTCGCCTCCGCTCGCTTCGCCAGCTACGTCACATGCCTGATAACATGTCGGAGGAATGAAAAGGAGAGCTCGCGTGCGCCACAACCACAGTTGAGGCGGCAGTATGGACGGCAACAATTCTGATAAGCAAGAGGCCTGGAACCAACATCTGAACGACATGAAGAAGAAACGAATCGCCCAGGAAGCAGACGAACAGTGCGCCGAACGACTGGCTAAACGCCGCAACATAGATAGACAATCAGACTAACCTGGACTTGCAATTAAGATTGCAATGTTATGCCTTAGCTTTCGCTGCGTATATCCTGGCATAGCCGAGCTAAGCAACTGCCAATTTTTTGTCCTCAACGCCCCGATGTTGGTCGCTGTGATGGCGATGATTAATTTCTGACAATTATTGTATTTATCCCGAGAAAACTGAGTAATTTCGCCGCTCGGTGATACTAAATAAACGCCTATATATACAGTGGTAGCAGCGTTTACTGAATGACGTGGCTGCAGGCCACGTTCAATTCGTGCTGCGTAAAAATCAGCGCTCGAAAAGAAAGAAAGAGCGTAATTAAAGCGCAGCAGATACGATCTCGCTTGCCCCTGTCCCATTCGTAATGCGACAAGCTTTGTGCTTCGAAATAGCGAGGACAATGATAATTGTGCGCTCGAGCGTCTCACGCGCACGTTCGGGTTTACAAGCTGGGCGACGCGCGCGGTGGCCTCGCGATAACGCCGCCGAGCAGGGCTCTCATCACGTTTGACTTTTCTTTCTTTTCTTTTCTCGGTGGTCTTTGGCTCGCTAGCCGCGTACGTTTAGCGCACACCGGTCGAACACGATAAAAAGCAGACACCAAGATCCCAGAAGCACGGACAATTAAAAGGAACACATCGTGGAAAACGGTTTTGCAAGTCTTCGTTTCGTAATTCCCAGATGGCGACGCGACGCCTCTGCCAGGGTTTGCCCGCATCGTACAATTCCCACGAAGCAACGCGCGCGATCTCTGGGTTGGGTGCGGTGACGTATACCGGGTCCGTACCCAAGTCCCGCATCGCGTTCATACGCAGGGCGAGCTGGTGGCTCGATTCGAATAGACGTTCGGGCGAGTGCGAACGTGGCTTTCTCCGAATTCTCCGAGTCATCATCTGGTCAGCATTCTCACGTGTTGGAGAAGGGCGGAAACGAAAACAAGCCTTGGAAGCGCGACGCACTACGGACGTCTACAGTCGGCGTGAAAAGTTTGCGGACCGCGGTAACTAAGAAAACGCTAAATATTCCATCAGTTTTTTTTTAACCCTACGACCGGCAAACTGCACAACGTTGTGTTTTTTTTTTCCGCATGTATAGTCGACCTATTCTTTAACATTACCGCACGAGCGTCGAACTGGGCCGGCCGCTCAGCGCCTTCTGCATACAATTCGACGAGATCAGCAAGAGCAATAGGGATCAGCAAGATCTTTCTGACCTCTTGCTGATCTCTCGCAAATCCGGAGTTCGTATCGTCATTGATGCATTTAAGACGATGCTATCTCCGGACCCGTATATATTCAGTCGAACATTTTACCAGTTCCCCTCCACTGTTGGGCGCTCTGCCGATTTCCGAGAAGAGTATACTGCGGCTGGACAGCGCGCCAGCTGCTATGTGAATGTCACGTGCGTCGGCAGTGTTTCGCTCGCACAAAATGTTCACACAGGCTGGGTAATTACTTCCTGCCGCCCCGACTCAGAGAAGAGGTCGTCATCGATCATCGTCTTCTTCTCGTGATCGTGAGAGTCGCGGAGGGAGTCCCAACTTTTCTTCTCGCTGTAGACTGCAGCTCGCGCGCCTGTGAATGTTTCCACCTAGCCCTTACCTTACGAGAGAGAGAGAAAGAGAGAGACAGAAGAAAGGGCAAAGGCAGGAAGGTTAGACAGATGGGAAGATCCGGTTTACTACCCTAGGCTGGGGAGAGAGGGGAGGGGGAAGTAAAGTAATAGCAACGTAGGGATAGGGGAAGAGTGAGAGACTTAATGCACGTAATTTTCTGCTACCTATCGCGTCACTGTTTTGCATTATGTGCGAAGCTGCAGAGTCTCTCTCTCTCTCTCTCTCTCTCTCTCTCTATATATATATATATATATATATATATTAGGTTCCGTAAAGCAGCTCATTACCAGCTGATAGTGCAGGGATCTTGTTTTGAAATTGTAACAAGGCTGCATTTTGTCGTGCTGTTGCAAGCTTTCCCCACCCTATGAGCTTGTGATATTTCGAAACCTCGCATACCGCGAACAACTCGTTTTCCGAATAGTGCCATTGAAAGATCGAGTACACGATAAAAAAGGGAATTGGTTAGGCAATGGCATCGTTGTTTTCTTCTTCCTTTTTTTGCGCGATTTTTTTGTGCGTGTGAAATTTCTATTGAACTATACTGACCCTGCCTAAGCTCTCGAAAAAGCGTATGACATTTCGGAATTAAATTTTTTTTCGCACTTTCTGGGCAATCATGAGAATGCTCAACTTGCCTTCAGCGTTGTGCATCCCTCTTTCTACGTCATCATCGGCATCCCTGTTCACCCCTTTGCCTCTCCCCTGTGCAGAGCAGGAGGCGAGAGCGTGGCAGCGCTCTCGCCAACCTCTCTGCCTTAATTCCGTCAAATGAATTATCTCGCTCTCATCACCGTTCTTCCCTAGGAATCCACCGGCTCTAGGTTCCCTAAACCTGGCTTATCCCGGGGACTCTTGTATCAGAATGTCAACGCTGCTCGCAGCAAAGCACGGGCTAAGACATCGGTAGGCAACGACGTTAAACAAGATGTAAGACGCGCAGGGGAGTGTGTGTCATCGTCCTCCTCGCCCGCTCTTCCTTAACAGCTCGATTACCTGTGCCAGTTGTCCGGTTGCACGGAAAGTAGGGCCAAGGTTCGCGAGTGTATTGCACGCAACCTGCCAGCGATAACAGAGACCGCTTCGCTGTCGCCCTCCCGCTCACGCGACCAGCAAAGTCCCATTCAAGAAAGCGCGTTTTTTTTTTTTTTTCGTCGCACTATTAACGTTAGATACGTCGCTATCACGGCTGATAAAGTAGAACGCTCGCTTATCCGGAATATAAGATTCTGATAATAACCACCATCTCGCCGCTTTTATGTCGTGCCGCGCATACAGAACGAGCTATGTGTAGACCGCACTTAAAGGACACGGCTTCATGCCTGCGTCCCTGTATTTATATGCCCATGCTTTTCTTCTTTCCTTCTTTGTTTTCTTTTTGTGAGATGCATTTGCATCTCAAAAGCTTGTAATTAAGCGGTAGTGAAACACGAGAAGGGATTTAACGTGGCATGCGTAGAGGCGCCTCACCTGTGTCAGATCACAATTTGTGTTAGGCTACATTTGCATAACATTTTTTTTTTTTCAGCTGTTCTGCAGAATGCGTTCGGCGCCACTGGATCCGAGATGTTAGTGACGCAGTGCATTTTTATGCCTTTGCATTTCCTTACTGCGAGCTACGCAGACTCCGAGAGTGGTGGCCTCGGTGCATGTATTTCGGGGGCTGCAGCAGACAATGGTGTATAGCGGGCGAGTAAGACGTTGAGCGCATTTCGAGGAAGTGAATATATTGGAGGGAACAGCAACAACAAATTTGTCATCAAGATAGAGGCGGCATGCACGTGTGAGAGCCTGCTACTGTAAGACTAAATTAGTTGGAAGCCCGAGGAATCGCCGAAGTCTGCTGATATTTTGTTTATACCTCATGTATTAGATGGTCTCAAAGTTTTTCACGAACACGCCATCAGCGTTCCAGCACCATTCACGAAAAAGGCTATTTAGTTACATGCTTTCGCATTTTCTATCGGGACTCCAGAGCCACATGCAGATACTCTCCAATATGGGGTGTTCTAGCAGTGCGAAAAATGAACCAGCCAAATTCGTCGTGTTTCCTCGTGTGGACTAGAGGCGAGACCCTGGCCCAGCCGTTAAAAATGTCGCTCGGTACCTGCCCAATGGCTTGGTGAAATTGGTCTCGAAGGGTACAGACCGCCTTACTCTATCCGTGATGAGGCGTTGATGAAATAAATCAATTACTGTGTCTGCTGTCCGAGCTATTATCACCTGCTGCGGACAAGAAAGTAGGCCACTCAGACGTCCTGACTAAAGAATTTATTATTATTGTCATCTACTTTTTTTTTTGTCTTGAAGAGATAGCTATCGAGCAGCCGAACTATATTTTTAGGTCAGTCTCTTCGAAGCAAGCCAGATGAATGAAAGCTAATCTGGGCGCACCTCGCGCTAACGGCACCCTAAAGTTTTTCAAATGAGGAGTGTTACGCAAACAAGAATGCTTATCCATAGATCGTCGTTCCGTGCTCTGAACAGGCGGACGGATGCGTACCGTTACCTGGCTAACTCAATTAGCCGCGCTTTCAGCACGCATAAACGTACGCTTTCAGATAGCTGCCGAGCGCTGCAGATGGAACTTCCCTCTCATTTTTTTTCCTATTTTTTTTTTCGCCCCCTCCAAGTAACGGGCCCGCGTAACGGCTCGCCTTCTGCCGCACTCGTCGGTGTCCCGAGGTCGCACGGAGCCCGCACACAATGGACGGCATTGTACGACGCGGCTGCTGCTACCGGGGCGATATCAGAGCACGTCCCAGCCGGCGCCGCAACTGCTGCTTCTTCTTCGGCGGCCCATTAGCGCGCAGTGCGGATACGCCCCTTCCCCCCCTCCCTCGCTGCCTGTCCGGTGCACACCTCTCGGCGCACATCGGCGCGGAAGGGGTCACCGAACACCGCCAAGGATGCGCGGCCGGCCGAAACGGGGGAACGCAGTCAAGGTCGCCGGAATTCCAGCGGCCTTGACTCGGCCGTGCCTTTCTCTTGCGCGCCAGATCTGCAGGCGCCGCTACGGGGAGCCTGGCTCGCTCTTTGCACCGATTGCAGCACCGTGCACTGCAGCGCATTCTCCTCGCCCCTTGCTTGCCCGTTAGTTTGCGGTCTCCTCCTCGGCGCCCCCCTCGCCTCCGCTTGTTTCTGCTCGTCCCCTGACGTCGTGGTCGCAACCGCCGAGCATGCTAAGCAGAGGCTAACGATAAGTGACTGCGCAGTGATGTTGGGAGCCCGAGGGGGCCACTGGAGGTTTTTTTCTCACACTCTTGTTCGGATGACCAGTGCGAGGTGCTGCCAAGTCCTCTTCCCGTCGGACAACGGCACAGGGCGCGGGAAGACTTCGCCGCTAGGCAGATTCCGGAGAGCGATAGCTGCTGACATTTATAAGTGCCCCCTCCACCCCCGTCCCGACCTCCTCTTTCCCACATCTTGACATGCAGTGCTGCGTGTCGTTGCTGAAGTTAGCAATTCCGACATTGGGTCAGATGGCGCCGCGTGTGTTACATGATGAACGCTGCTGCACGCGAACGTGGGAAACGAGTGCATTAAAAAAAAATGCGTGATTAGTTCGCGCCGTGATTGCTGCGGTTCCGTGAGGTCGATTATGCAAATTATCTTGTTTCCTTTATTTTGCTTCGTTTATTGTCTTCAAAGTTCGCCTTAAGGAGCAACAGGGAGATGCGCTTCCTCGCCTTTTGTGCGTGTATGAGAAAGTTTCTGTGCCTCGCGAATCCCAGACAGCCCTTGTTGCCACGACGTTCCCAGCATCAGCGGTGTTGTTGAAGGTTGCTGCTGGGCGATTCCCTTGACGTCACTCGTCTTGCAGACGCGTTAGGGCTGATGACGTATCGTGTCCACTTCGCTCGTCTACGCTTTCTCGTGACGCGTTGCCACTCGGCCGGCTGTGTCCACGCAGTTAACAAGCTTGCGACGCCAAGCCTGACAGCCACGGTGCACGATTGCGAATCACAGGGTCTCCCTTCGAGGTACCAAAGCAACAGACACGGGGAACGAGACAAATGCCACGCAGGTCAAACGCATGTATTGCAATACATCTGAAGCGAAGCTTTCGTGGAGCGATCAGCTAAATGCCATAGAGCTGTTCATCTTCTCGAATGCTTTATGAAGCACAGCGGTTACGTACCTGGCCTGCAAATTAGTGCTGAACGCTTTGCAGAGGTGTAGCTGAATCCTTCTATGCGAGTTGATGTGCGTATATTTGTAAAATCAGAAATGTTTGGTCATCGTGGGTCGCGCTGAGCAGCGGTGGAAAGCGCATCACGTGAGCCCCGCGTGTCTGCAGAACGAAACAACGGTCAGAGAGTGCCGCTGTGCGTCATGTCCGCGTGACGATTGATCTATAGGAAGACGACAGCCTCCCAGAACTAACTACCCATCGGGAACTCCGTGCTAAACCTGTCTTCTAACTGCCTAAACTAATAGACGTTGATCATATAGGGCTCGGATGCCCCCTTGGACGTCCAGGATTGCATGTTCACATCAGAAGCTTGCCGGTCGCCACGTCGACTGTCTGTCTCTTCGTGATAGTCAGCGGGGCACCAATTCAGTCAATTGTCACGAGAGGCAGGTGATTCTTTCGAGAGTAATTTCAAAGTACCATTGTGTTTGGAAAGGCTCGACGCTCTTTTATCCTTTCCGGACAGTTGTCACGTGGCATGTTCTAACGAGTCTAGCTTCTTACAAGTGTTACGTATTTTTTATCCTGTGCTGTGCATGCTTCGCTGTGAGCTCCTCGGTTTTATCCCCCTGCCCTATTTTATTGCTTTTTTTTTTAACCCCTTATAGATAGACGATGCCCGTTACTCCTTTATGCATTAATGTGTGACACTACCGCGATACTCGCTGGCTTCTAGCGCCCCCTGTACTCTTCTCCCAGATTGATATCGTGAAGAAACACGAAAGCACGGTAGGACGTGGCGTGAAGCACAGATCACAGGCAATTCAGTGTGCCACGACAGTGGGGCACAGTCTCCCTCTTTCGTGCGGCTCTGCGTATGTATATAGGTCAGAGCGAACGCTGTGTCAATATATGATCAAGGCAGCGCGAGTCATCTACACGTGAGTATGGTCAGCCACACATCGCCTTCCACTGCGAGGAGGGGCGCGGCAGTACGCCTGAGTTCAGCCAGGCTCATGTTGTATAGCCAGGCAGACAACTGAGGAGATTGCCAAGTGATGGCACACACGTAGTGCAAAAGAATCACGGATCAGTTTTTGTTCTATCGCGTTGCGTCAAAAGGAAATTTTGTGTTGGAATGGCTTACTTTCTCGTGTTTGTCTAACCACATCTGGATATATATATTGCCCTGTTTGTTACGAATGAATCTTGAGTTCGCATTCGGCGCTTTTGTTCATGGTGTCATTCCGTGTTCGTCTTTTTCCGTGATGCCCTTTCCAATAAATGATATCACAATCCCCAGCCGCTGAGCTCGCCGCTCTAGTCGCACATGCATGGCCACAGATTGATGCTTGGTCGAGCCCTCGCGAGGTGGAAGCACCGTGGGTTCGGCGGAGCCCGAATTTGTTCATCTGCTCAACACCTCAACTACAAAACCAAGTATAACTCAGTACTAATTTCACTTTGGCACATCACAAAGAAACAAAAAATTAGCATACTGCAATGAAGAAGAACGCGTGGACATACGCGGCAGGATTGCCAACAGCACCGCGTGCCGCAGAGGCTCGAGCTTTGAGAATGTGCTCGTTGAAGCGCTCTACCCGTCATCGTCGAATAAACCTCTTTTATAATTTGGTCTCTGGCGCCGCGAAGCAGTTGCGTGAGGGGCCGATGGGACAGATTCAAATTTTCGCGCGAAGCGCCGGAAATAGGAGCACGAGCCGATGAAACTGCGAGATTCTTTCGTTGCAGTGGGCTTGGGAAACGTAGAGACGACCCGTAATTTCTCGGGATGCGGAAGAATGCCATGCTCGGACACAACGTGGCCGAGGATCGTCAACTTGCGTGCGGCAAAGCGACGTTCCTTGAAATTAAGCCGCATACCGGCGTTGGTCAAGGGACTGCAATACCTGCTGAAGGCGACGCAGGTGTGTTGCGAAATCAGGTTGCCAACAACGCGATGTCGTCAAGATAACATAAACAGACCTTCCATTTAACGCGGCGCGAAACGTTGTCCTTCATCCTTTCAAATGTTGCAATATCAATGTACTCTTGCTGCGTTCTTGCGGTTGTGGCTTTACGTTTGGCTGGTTTGGGGCTGCGATGCGCGAATGTGGTTTCTGGCAAAGCGCAAGTTCGACGCCTCCTTCTACACCATGCGGCGACAAAGGTAGCGTATCTCGGAGGCCGGTGATGGAATGCGTTTCGCAACCACTGAACCACGACTCGGCGAGAGGTCGTTCGAATGGCATCTGATTCGTATTCAGCTCAGGTTACACTTGGACAGCGCTCGGGGACTCTCCCGCCAGCGTCTTTCTCGGCAAAGGCAACTAACTGGAATCAAAACGGAGAAGGGAGAGGAAAGCCCGCATGGAAGAAGGCACGCCAAAATTAAAAGAACAGCCCGTGATTTCATTCAATGGAAAGTGATAACGGTGACTGGTACACAGAATTTTATTTTTTATTATTATTTTCCTTGTGATGAAGAAGGAATACATGAGGGAATGAGCCGCCATGAGAGGGTCGCCGAACGTTGAGTACAATGAACGCCTCGACCACAGGCACCTAGCTGCCCATTCAAGGCGAGCACGTATTTCGATTTCTCTCGTTGACTCAATTCTACCGCTTCTGCGCTCCTACTTCAAAGTAGGTCGTTTCAGAATTCAAGCACCGCTGGGCGAGAAAAACCGCGCGCTTTTCTTATTGATAACTTTTTTTGTGCTATTTATTGCATGCGGTCTCTCTTTCTTTTTCGTTTCTTCTCATTTTTTTTTTTTCGATGTTCGTGCGCCTCGATGGATGCACTCTTCTTCGACATTTTATTTCGTGGGTTTTCTTGTATCGTCCCCACTGATCAAGTGTACAACTTTCGGCTTAGGACATTACGAAAAAGATGGCATTTTGGCCTAAATGCAGAGATCATTAATAGTAGGCTCAAGGGAAAAAAACAAAAAGAGGGCTTCGGTCCTATCAAGCCGGCTTCCAGGGGAAAGCCCCCATGAATTGAATGCACTGCTCCGCAATCAATATTCATTGCCTATGGCAGTTTTATAGAAGCTTACGTTCCTAATACATAGCTGCGATGAACTACGCTCTAACTGATAAAATTTCAAGCAACGGGATTTTGCAAACAGACAGAAATTTGCTTCAAAGATAATAATAAGCTACTAGAAAAACGGCACTATAACCAGGCGCGAACAATAGCACTCGCTTTTCCTTAGCTTGAACGACCGGCATTTTAAACGTGACAACATGTTCAGGGATTATTGCTCCAGCATTGTGCGACCATAGTCCGGTCACAGCAGCGCACATCAAAGAAAAAAAACATTGAACAGCAGGAACATTGGTCCTGCAGCTATGGTTGCCCACGCTGCATAGGCAGCACCGCAGACTTGAATCGTTATCTCATATAACGACATACCGCATACGACGATTAGCCAATTCAGCGATGCTAATATATACGCGCAAATTATATGCAAATTAAATTCGGGTACATAAGATTCCGGCAGAAGTCACCTCACAATGAATGCCAACGATCTCGCGATTAGCATTAGAAATGTCTGGCGACACGTACACCGTATTTCCACCGCCGAAAGGCGTCAGATGTGAGGCGCGTATGCGGAGAGGCTCCTCTCTCGATCTTCCTTCTGGACACGCTGCGGCCGCTAAGGGCGCCACCGCTAAGTCGATATTTTAGTCACTTCCGATTGTATGTTTTCCTGGTTACTACGTTTTCCTCGTTTTTTTTTTTTTTTTTTTGTCAGAACGTATGAACGAGGTTTTACTGCATATACTCAGTGACCCAGATTAGCGTCACAGATGTTCATTGAAGAGAGGCACCTGCCCAGTGACCCAAGCTAGCGTGAAACAGGTTGTTTGAAGAACGGCTTGCACCCAGTGGTACATGCCTAGGGACCCAAGCTGGTCCGGCGGTTGGCTTCGGGCCCGGTTCTCTCCAGACACGAGCCCACTCCCATTAGACCATGGACTACCCAGTGACCCAGGTTGACGGGAAAACGATTACAGTGAGAGAGATAGACATACATCAGCTTCAGTGCACAAGCAGCGGAAAATACTTGTCCGATCATTCTTACTTCACTTCACGCTTCACTTCACGCTTGTCGTCTCGGAGTCCACACGTGGACTTCTGGGCAGCGTCACTAGATGGCGGTGCATGTGCAGAAAGCAGCGCGTGACACGAGCCTGGTTGCCGCGTGACACATTTTTCAGCGTTCGCATGCACCGGCGCGCCATCCGTATTGATCGATTGAAACTTTTATTAGAAGGGATGGCCTGTGGCCTAAGGTAGGGTTAAGGGATCAGGTGACAGGAAGGATGCCTGCCTCCTTAGCAAAGTACAGCAAAGCGCTAATTCTTCTGGTGGCATCTGCTTGCGGTGCCACCCAGTCTTCGTACGATGTCACTTTTAGAGGTCGGGTGTACTTGTCCCTGACGCTGGCTGTGGCAGGACAGGACCAGATCAGATGTTTGAGATCGACGTTGATCGCAGGGCAGTTGGGGCGTTCCACTTGTGTTCCTCTCCACTTGCTCAGAACATCCGGTATAATGGATGCCTTAGCTCTTGCTTTGTGGATAAGAACCTGGACTCTTCTGGGAAGGCGGGTGGGAATGGGAGGAAGGATGCTAGGGATGGACTCCCGTAGTAGAGCCTTCCTCTCGTGTTTCAGCAGGGCAGTCTGGTGATGTGGTACAGCGACGGATGACGGGGAGCATATAGGTGTGGTCCAGCAGTGACGAGCTCACTTCACGGCTGCGATGGCCGCTCTTCTCTAATTTTCTCGCCTGCAGCCTTATGGGCCGCCCTGTTCCTCGCTCCCCTCATCTTGTGACCTAGTGTGCAGTGTACGAAAATGCGTGCATGTCTATTGTCCCGCAGATGGCGACAGGCTTGTTTTATGCGGTTCGCTATGCTAGTCGTGTAGGATAGGGAGTTCGGTTGCTTGAGGGCCTCTTGACTGTCAGTGTAGATGTGAACCGTGTCTTCGATGCGCGCCTCACAGAGTTGAATGGCTTCTTCGATGGCCAGTAGTTCAAGATCGGTGGCTGTCCAGTAAGCATAACCAATGTGGCTCACGGCGTGCGCTTGCCCGTTTTCTCTGTAAAAAGCGGTAACGGCATACATTTTGCCTGAATGTTCATCGTATTGTAAGGCAGCATCAGTATATATTTTTGTTCCTTCATGCTTTTCTTGCGCGTCTAATACTCTTTGTTATGGCTGTGCCCTGTCTTCACCTTTGGTGTTCGTGGGTAGTGGTCTGGGTTCCGTAACCCTTATTTCATCCCAGGATGGAAGGAGGTGATCCAGCTCTGGCAGGTACAGGTTCGTGCCATGCAATGTAGATAGCAGTCGCAGACTATTCCACGTGTTCTTCAGCTTCGTTTCGTGATTATCCCAGTGCTTCCACCATCGGGAGGCCGAAATATCTGTGCAGCTCTTCTGTTTTTGTGTGTATAGATAGGGCCCTTATAGCCATGTTGTGTAGCTTGTCAACTTGCTTGTAGTTTGCAGCCTTCAGGTCCGGTGGGGCTCCGTACCTTATCTTGCCGATGAGAACATATACCGTAAGCCGTCGTGCAACCTCTGTTCCTGCCCCTCCACTGTGGTGGGTTAGCCTCCTGATAAGGTGCACCATTGGTTTCCATTGCTGCTTCAAATGCTGCAGCCATGTGCTTGCCGTGCCGTCCTTGTTGATTGGGATGTCCAATATTCTGAGGTATCCCACTTCAGGCTGGCGAATTTGGTGGCCGTCGAAGTAAAGGGTTACGTCGGACTTTCCATGTTTTTTCATGTATCGTGATGTAGTGCGCCTTCTCCGGCGAGGGCCGCATGCCTGTTGGCTTCAGCCAAGCGCAGGCATCACGGCGGCGCCGCTAGATGTCGCCGCGTGTCCCACAGCATGCCTCATAAGCAATTCGTTTCAACGGTGGCAATACGTTGTGTCGCTCTACTGATTCAATGCTAGACGCATTACCGTCGAAAGTCGTCGTGAGATAGGTTCTGCCGGTTTTTTAATACTTTTCAAATATTTCAAATGGGAAACTGTGTGCGATCAGGCATAACAGCGGGGCAATTTAGCCGCAACTTCATCCCCGATGGCGATATCAGACAAAAAACACGAGAAGTTACGTAGTGGCAGGCTAAGTCATTCAGGGAGTCTGACTTTTTCGGCTAAACTGCCAGCGTGCGCATTCACCAATTAGTCCTGAGGTATGAGAATCAACTTCTTATCTTCTTTTGATGCTCTATTTGAGATTTTAGTAAACGACACTTCATAACGTGTAATCTAATGACAGAAATGTGTTAACATTGTAAATATAGCATAGGGTAAGAAGATTATCTTTTCTTTTTCTTTTTAGGAGCATAGTGAAAACGGTTAATTATGCAAAAAGTATTTAATTTTCTATTCTATTCCATTCGTTTGGGGAGCTATTCGACTGGTGTTCGATTCGGTCTCAAAAATTATCATTCGCACAGGTTTTAATGAAGATGCGTGGAATAGAAGTTTATCAGCAAAGGTGCCGTTTTACACAAATATATGAACAGACATAAGGATGTGGGGATCAAATTAGGAGGAACAACCGGCTAATTTGTTTCGCCTAAATCGACAAAGCGAAAATAAGCGTTCTACTTAAAATTCCACGTTGCCCATATATAGGTTTGCTCGTTTCGCCCAACTTACTTAGCCCGCTCTTTTAAGTGCAACTATATTAACTGTGTGCGTACTGGGATACGAGAGTTCGCTTCTTTTAAAGTGAAGTTGGTATTAACTCACAAGTGGCGTTGCCATGATCACGCCCCCCCCCCCCCCCAAAAAAAAGGTTGCTCCCCGTGCAGAGCAGCTGCGGGAAAGGGCGGTACGATGACAGCTGCGCCGGTGCCGGAGAGTGAGTCATTAGCAAGGTTTCCAGCTGCATAGGCGCGCGCTCGCGCCACGCGCGCAACCAATCAAAGCCCTTTCGCTTCCGTGGTGGAGGGAAAGGGCAGGAAAGGCTTTCGCGCGCGCTGCGCTGGCTTCGTTTCCGTTCATTTCAGTCTCAGAAAACGGATGGGGCGGCCCCGCGTTGTGCGTTCCTCCATGGAAAGGGCAGCCTTCGACGAGTGGCGGAGAGAATTCGCCCGTGAAAGGGCTAGCCGTCGGCGCCCCCATCCAGCTGCTACAGCCGCCGGAGCTCAGGCAATCCGACAGCAAAGAGAAGATACCGAGCTGAGGGAGTGGGAGACCGAAGCGATCCGGCACCGTTACCTGTGGGTTATTTAACCGTGACGAAGGTCAGGTGCATGCAGGACAAGCTTCGCTTACCTCCATTTTCCGGTAGGGGAAGGGTTGGTAATGTTTTCTTTTTATTCAGTCAATGTGGCGGCTGCTTAGCCGAATTGCGCAACCGATTGTTCGCGGGTTCATTGAGGCCACACCGGTATCCTCCGGTAGCGAATGTCCACATCCTCGTCAAGTGATATAGTTGACAGGTTGCACCAGCAGGTGGTCAGTCACAAGTCTTGCTACATCATGCGTCCGCTGTTGCACTCATTCCAGGAGAACAACCTGCTGCAGCAAATCGCACGGTGTCTCGCGAGTCCGTGCCCCACGCAACTTCGAGCAGAGCCCGCTCTCGCTGCATCTTGCGCAGCCGACTTTCGACACGGACCTTCTTTTTTTTTTTCTTTTTGCGCATAAGCGCGTCCCGTACGCGTTTGCGCCGACCCGGCGCACGTCTCTCCTCTTGTCCGCTAATTGCGGCGAATTAAAAATCGGGAGATTAAAGTCGCCTCGCTTGTCGAGCTCTTTGGCTGCCCGTCGAGCCGAGAAGCGTGCCGCCCATGTGTACGCCTGCGGGCGCCTGAGAAGACGCAAAAAGACAAACAAAAAAATGCGACAAAGAGAAGAAAGAGTAGATGGAGGAGGCAAGAGATTTCACGTCTTCTTACTACCTTTTTTTTCTACTTACTCACCTTCCTCTGCGGATGGTTCAATTACTGCTGCGGTTGCTTCTCCGCGCTGACTCTCGCACCAAGCTGGGTGCTCTGGCTAAGAGCAGCGGTCAACGCAACCTTGGACGAACACGAAGCGTGAGTTCGCCAAGCGAGGGAGAGGGGCGCTCCCGGCTCGAGAACTACGCAGCTACAGCGCCGCGCCGCTGTGTCGCGCTTCGCGCGTTTCTTGCCTTTCTCTTTTTTTCATTTTTCTTTCCATTCGCGCTCTCTGACAAAAAAATCAATGCTGGATCCCCAGATCGACTATTGGAATGCCACGTATCTCTTTGACCATCGCGACCGCGGGATTAAAGGCGCTGCGCTGAGGATTCGTTCTACGGATGCTTGGTCAGGGATTTACGACCATTTCACCCGTTTCGACGGGGCCGCGCAAGCGCATGGCAACGAGCGTTTCCGTGTTAGAGCTATTCTGAGGCATAACTTGAGTCTCGCGTCTCCACTCGTTAACAAGCGTAATACCCGCGGCCGGGGCTCAGTGGCAGCGGCGCTGATTGTGATGCATTGTGAAGCAGGAGACGCAAGCCCATGCGTTGTACTCACATCTTGCGTCGCGTCTTTCGCGCCACAGATATATAGGTTCTGCTAATCACTGCATTTAGCGGGGTATATTTGTCCTCAAGGTTGCCTCCTTACAAAGGAGTGTAGGAACATCACAAGCCATAGCAGCGGAGGGCGACGAAGGCACTGTTGCAGTTTTTAACGGCAACAGAATTGGACAAGCGGCTGTAGCCTTAACAGATGTTTATATTGCTGCAAGTGCTACTGTGCTGTGCGGTGACGGTATGCGGTGACAGTGAACGACTGTGGTTGTATGTCTGTGGTCCTTTCTTTCTTTCTTTCTTTCTTTCTTTCTTTCTTCCTTTCTTTCTTTCTTTCTTTCTTTCTTTCTTTCTTTACCTCTAGTTTGCTATCACTTGACCTCCTCCTCCCCTCTCTCCCCAGCGTAGGGTAGCAAACCGGATCTCCCCATCTGGTTAACCGCCCAGCCTTTCCCCTTTATTCTGTCTCTCTCTTTCTATTAAGGCAATAAGGCTGTAACATTCAAAAAGCTATCCCACGAGCATGCACATGTGCATATTACGACGACAGAAACATTAAGAATCCACAAAGCAAATCGCGCGACTAATAAAGCGCCACCAACACGCATTCAATTCATTAGATGTCGCAGCAGAAATGTATACACGCTGACGAAGCAGTCGACTAGTGCTGATATTGTAGGTTCCGGAATAGCCTCCCTGAATGTGCAGAGTTTAGTACGACTTAGGTTTTGCTTTCTTGCGCGATACGCTGGGGATCTGCAGCGCAGCTGTCACGTGTTTCTTAGGGAAACTGCGATTCTAACGTAACATTTTGCTTCATGCACGTTATGTTTTCAAAGGGACAGTTATAGAATGAACAGGAAAAGGACACGAATATAGATGTTCGTTGCACGTGACACGAATCAAGGGTGGGCTTAGTTTCGGAGAAACACCATAAGCCGTGAATACAGAGCTTTTCCTTGTTTTTCCACAAAAAGGGATCAGACAGCCGCGTGAGCAACTCTTATTGCAAAGAAGTAATAAATAAATAAATAAATAGATCAATAAATAAATGTCCTCTCGACCCACAGGAAAAACATCGAAAGTATCTCCTTTCTCCCTTTCGACGCAACTTAAAAAGAATTGTGTGTTTTAACGTAGCCAATGTAGCACAGTGGAATGTGAGAGAAGCCGTTGTAAATTGTAAAAGCCGCAAATCAAACAGAATCGTGTGATTTAACGTACCGAATTCGGCACAGTGGAATGTGCAAGAAGCCGTTGTAGCGGGCTCCGCAATTGGGCTTTCTTTAACGTACGCCTAAATTTAAGTTCACTGGCCTTCTTCCTTCTTTTTTTTTTCTATTTCACGTACTTAACATTACCTTCGCTTTAAAGCACGCTATTACATTTGTTGCGGAGTCGCACACCTGATAAGCATGGTATCTCTAAGTATACCTAATCGTGCCGTGTCTTTACTGAGACACCGGCATACACCGCCCGTGCATGTTTGAATTTCCGTCCCCCTCTACCCCTTTCCCTTTTTCACCACTGCTCTGAACTGCGGGCTAAATCTCTCCGAGTGTACAATCAAAGTCATTAAAACCGGGTCACCTTAAATGATCGACTCCATCGAACGGTGAAAACATTCTGCGGGAAATGTATTACGATATCGTATATACGGGCGTTGGCGGCTTTTCATATAACTCCACAAGTCGGTGCAATCAGTGTGCGGCTTTCATTACTTCGGCAGCGCGGGTCCTGCTCGTTATGTTGAGCAGCGCTGACTGCGCGAGGCAGTCAACATCCAGCGGACGGTCTCACCGTCTGGAGCCTCTTAACACCTGATGCTGCTAAAGGCTTCTTAATGAGCGGCGAGCGCATGTATATATACGGGGAGTTGCACGCTTCAAGTGCTCGTGTATATAGCCTTCGCCAATATGCGTCGTGCAGCTGTGGGCTGCAGAGCCTGTACAGAGGAGACTCGCTAGCGCGCCAGCCATGAACTCGTCATTCGCCTTTGCTTCACGCAGTGCGATATGGCGGCGTCTTCTGCACAATCTTGGGCTGGCAGTGACTCGCATGCGCGGTTCATTCGAAACGCCGAATCTTCCCTCAGTCTGTGCGTTGTGTCAAGTGGTTGAGTCTATCGACCGCATGAAATGCGGTTGCCCTGAATGCATTAAAGGGCCCCTCACCGGGCCTGGCCATATAGAGCTGACAAGCGCAGAGCATACATCGCGTGATAACGACCTTGTCTGCGAAGTATTACATCGCTAGGCGCCGCGGAAAGGTAGTAAATTTAAAACCGAACGCGGTTTTCCCTTCTGCTCGAGGCCGCCGCGCTCCATGCCGGCGGATGACGTACACGTGCTAGTGCGGCTACGTACACGTGTTTGCACTGTGACGTCGCTCGTGGTGACACGTGACTTGGAGAATTCAAGGAAACCTCTGTTATTTGTGTAATATATTGCTTGAATAGAAGAATTAAAGGTTAGAGAAATAATAAAACAGACAAATTGAATGTTTGCATGTATTTATTTTACTTCGCATCGCAGCAAGAGGGATGTACTTGCGTTTCGTCTGCTTCTTCCCACGTCGTGCAGTCGCGCGCGCAGACACCGAAACTATGTCATTTTCTACCGTGTTCGAGCGCGGGAACATGCTCTGTGATCCGCTTGTGCCTGCCGCAGTATTCGTGTAGCACGGACTTACACCGCTAGTCAGGTGTTCTCGTGCACAGCGCGCGAAATCGTGCGCTGCGCTTAGCGAGACAATCGCAACAGCTCGCACGCGACGCCGTCAGCGGAAGTGCGCTGCCCCAAGTGGCAAGAAAGCGAGGGGAAAAAATGAAGGCGGGGCCCGTGACGTATGCGTCACGTGATCCTCGAGGTCCGGTGTGGGAGAACGCAGGGAAGGAATTTCGCTAGCGGAGGCCAGACGGGGCAAGTGGAGAGAGTGTCTCGCTTGGCAGTGGAGCTGGCCTCCTGAAATCATGGATTCGTGGCACTGAAATATTTCTATCTCGGGTATTAATGAGCCGATTTTAAATTTTTTTGCGGCAGAATGCTCCCTAGAGGGCACGCAACAACTTACAGCGTATAACCGAAACTTGCTATGGGACTTGGTAAGGGGCCCTTTAAAGAATCGTTGCAGGTTGGCTGCTCTCTTGCCCATCTCGACACCCAGCTTTTTTGTCAGAGGACCTTGGATCGCGCCCTTTGTGGTACTGTATATCTGGTTTCCACGCCATTCATGCCTTATAAAAAAAGCGAATTGCGGCGTCGCTTTCGTTTCTAGAAACGAACGGTGCGTTGGTTGTGCGGCGACCCCATCCTCGGGTGCCAGCGAGCTAGTGGAATGTTGTTGTTGCCTCTTGAGAAGCGCGTCACTGTTCCCGTCGTTTCTTTCTTTTCGCTGTGCGCGACGCCACCTAGCGACTTACGCAGGAAAACTAATAGTTATAAATGGTAGTAGTCATACGTATTACTATTTGCCAATGTGTTTAAGCTTGAGAAGAAAAAAATGAATTTTTATATGAAGGTTTTATTCATCGGAAGGCGAGAAACAATTCCTTTTATAATATATAGCCTGCAAGCAGACGACAAACGAGACACGTAAACTTCCGGGGAGTTCACCGCTTGCCGTTAGCTGCTCTCTCCCTCCCGTCCTCACAAATTTTGCATACCGCCCACTTTGTGACCTTCCAGCAAGTTAGCACAATGGGTTTCAAACAAAGATCTCCGATCGTGCTCCAGCAATTAACTGGCGTAAAACAACATGCAACAACACTCGCCTGCACCCACCCCCCCTGACACTCTCCGGAAAAAAATTTCCTGCCTATCCGCTGGCGCGCGAAAAAGAAACCGTTGCTCTCTGCATACTCCCGCGGATCAGTACACCTCGATGCGATCGTGTTGACACCTCTTCCGAACGGGCGTCCGTAAACGATTTGAATCACACTGCGTTTGAATACAGCCAACTTCGCCTGATGAGGTGGGAGCTTCCTCGCCGTACTGCTTGATGTTATAGAACTTTTCCAGAAATTACCAGGCGCAACTTATTTAGCGCTTCTGTGTACGAGAGCTGCCACTGTGACACTTAAGCCAGCATGGGAATAGCGCATATTACACGGATTTCTCTAAACTCGTTTTCTTTGCGAATCGATCGTTTTCAACGAAACTTTGTGCTACAAGTTAAACAATTTGCAATCATTATTCATTTGGGCAGAAAGTTACCGCCTTCTCGTGCTTAAAAAACTACATTCGCTTTTAAAGTTCAAACAGATAACGCGCAGTAAAGCAAAGTCACAAGGACGTCTCAATCCATAGGCAGCAAGATCAGAGAAATCCATGTATACTAACCATCATTCCCATACTATCTGGACGATCGGAGCGCCATAGGTTCCTCTAGCAGCGTTTCTTTTTAAATTAAGCTCCATAGGCCATACAACACGCTACGTATGCCATCTTGGTCAAGGCTGTTGATAGCTTCTGAACAAACTGATCGAGTTCGGATGCTGGAAACCCTGTGAGGCAATTGCCGGCACGTGTGTCCAAACTACATTTCCATTTCTGCAGTGTTTCTGTTATCTTTCTCCCTGTACATGTGCGTCAACAAAACAATCAATGATCAGTCAATCAGTCAACCTACCAATAATTCAACCAGTCTTATGGCCCCCAGTGTAGAAGTGCGGAATCATGACCCCCTCCTCCCTATCGATGGTGAACGTTTCTCGATAGACGGTTGAGTTTTCCGCGTTAAAAACAAATCTGCATAATGTACATCGCTTGTTACGCAGTAGTTATGGTTATACTGCTGGCTTCACTCAAATGCAGCACGGGTATTACATCCGAATGCCACTGTCGTGCTTCCTGCGGACAGTTCGTATTTGTGTTAGGTTAGAATCAATGGTTATGAAGACGGTTTTGGATGCGGCAGCCTGAGAGGGAGGAAAAAACTAAATGTCGGAGGCGATCTAGCGGTAAGTGCTAGAGAAATGCGTTAGCAACACTTCGCACCTCTGTGCGGTCCAAGATCTCTTATTTAAGCCGCGTTCACCACATTGCAAAGTGTGGTTCAAGAGCGCACTCGACACACGTCCTTCCTCTTCGAGTACCGAAGTGCAGCACTGACGGAGGTCCGGAGCAGACAACTATTAGTTTGATATGAGTAATAAAAATCGAGGCCCTCGGTTTTCTTCCCTATTCTTCATGATGATATATATAATGGAGAAAACGCAAGCTATACACGAGGTATACATGTCGTGGGGGTGATGTGACCATGCACTGCAAGACACAGTGCACAACGAATGGGATTTTCTGTTTGTCCTGCGGTGCGAGGAGACCATCGAGCGCCTGTTGTGTATCTACCTTCGCTGCGACGTGCAATGCCTCTCTCTCCGAAAGAAAAATTTTTAACCGACTGGACTGGAGACTGTTCTCCGAGCGCTAGATGCACCGTGGCTCCACATCCGTCACTGGCACAAACATCGGTTGGTGCACTAGAACAGTACTTGGAGTGGATGGGTTTGAGAAACCGCTTATAGCGTCCCTGTGCATCCTGCCACGCGCACTCAGCGTTCAATCTCTTCCTATTTCTATTCCCCCTTTCCCTCAGCCCCAGTGTAGGGTAGCAAACCGGACGCGCGTCTGGCTGACCTCCCTGCCTTTCCTCTTCTTGCGCTCTCTCTCTCTCTCCGTCTCTCTAGCATTCCAATTTGTTGAAATCCTATCTCACAGAGAATTCCATAGCGTTCGAGCTTTCTGTGGATACGGGCGCAGTTTCGGAGGTGGGTGCCCCACCACGTCACGACACACTGGCTCACCTCCTCTCTGCGCTCGCTGCGGCTGCCACGCGCAAGTGCAGACCGATGACGCGCGTGCAGCTCTCTCGTTTATTATTATTGTGTTTTTTTTTTTATGAACAAAGTCGTGGTAATTATGTATATAGGCTTATTGATTCGCAACGTCAGCGAGGTGCGCTTTGTGACATGACGTCACGATAATGCCGGTGACGTCATTCATATCTGACCTTTAGATTCTGGTTTACTATCAATTATAAAATACAATACAAGTGTACCCTAACTATCATATTTGCAGAGTGTCACGTTTTTACGTGCGATAAAGGGGAGTAGTAGTGTTTGGACAAATTCGCAGGAAAAGCAAATATATCAGCTCTCCTTTTAAGCGTCATTAGTTTTTGCGTTGACGTGAAACGCCTTTAGAAAGGGGCGCGAATGAGGTCGCTTATGAAGCCGCATGTAATAAAAGCTTGTTACAGCGTTATCTCTCACATCTTTGCAATCGTACTACCCATGCAGCTTACTTTGTTGACCTCGCATATAGAGGAAAGAAGCCGTTGCTCGATCATGCATGTTTCGCGCGTGCAAACGTTGTTGCGTCACGCATGACGCAATCGGAGCTAAATTTACCCTATATCGCGCGGCCTTCAGAGAGGCGTATACCTCGGCAGCGCGTTTCTCCATACGAGCAGGAATGGTCGCATTTGAGAGTGTTTTGATATACCACAGTTGCAACAGTTTATCAAGAAAGGAAGGAAAAAGTGGTGAAGGAAATGCAGGGAGGTTAACCAGTTTAGCTTAACCGGTTTGCTACCCTACACATAGGAGCGGGATGCGGGGATGAAAGATTGGGAGAAGAGATAGAGGGAGCAGATAACACGGCACACACATCGTTAGTTACAGCCTGTCACTCTTGCGCGGTACGTGACATCACTGTCACAGCCACTTGTCCAAGTCCGTCTCCTTGATAAACCGAAGAAGTCCCTTCGTCGCCTTCAGCTGCGATCTCTTCTGTCGGTGATATGCGAAACTAGTTGCAACTGACAATGGTCTATTGTCAAGGTGCGCTAGAACCTTGACGCTAGTTTATCAAGCTCGCACTTGTGCTCACCAGGAGTTATAAGGCCTGCAAGTGCGGAATTAGTGCAGGAATATCACGCCTGCTCGCCCCTGTATTCGAGACGTACGGTTCAGAATTGGCGTGAAGAGACTCAGGCCGCAAGGCAGAGGGACAGCCGACTCCTTCGGCCACTGCAGAAATGTATCCAAAGTCTCCATAGGGAGCGCAAGCGCAGGAACTTCAACCATCTACGAGTGCGGCGGGCTCGAGCGGCGTACAGTAACTTTAGCGCAGGGCCGACTCTGGCTCCACCTGTAGGGGGTTCACTTCTTTAGCTACATAATACCCGAACGTCCTCTGGTAAACAAATGACCCCACGATGAATAGGGAGCGAGCAAGCTAGCAAAGTCGGACTGTAAGACTATAACTAGCTGTATATAGCATATATAAACAAAGCATGTAAGCTTTCTAATACGTGCATAAATCTAGCCTGTGCAGTTGGTTACGCCGTTTCTGTACCCTGATGCCCATACACCGTCTGCAGCACGCAGAAGAGAGAGAGAAAGGCAAAGAAAAGACAGGGAGGTTAACCCGAGATTATCTCCGATTGGCTACCCTGCTCTGGGTGAGGGGCAAAGAGATGCGATAGGTGAGAGAGAGAAAAGGATAGAAAAAATGAAAAGAAATAGAAAAAGCTTACCCACACTGACACACACACACACACACCACGTACACACGAACTGTTTCTGAGGGCACTGTCACACAGCCTGCAAAGGCGTTCCTAGTGTTACGCAGTGTCACCGTACTCACACAGTGTGCCGTCTCAATTTGTCAGAAAGTCCCATGTCTTTTAAGTACCGCAGCAGCGCCTTCACAGCGCATGGCGCTGATATTCGCGTAGGCCAGTTTTCCAAGGATGTTGTTTTCTGTCATTGGACGCTTGTCCACTTTGTCTAGGGCGGCTGAGAGGACTGCTCTTTGCGGGTTGAAACGAGGGCACTCCCAAAGAAGGTGCGCAATTGTTTCATTGCACCCGCAGAAGTCATAAAGTGGGCTGTTAGCCATTCCGATAAGAAAAGAGTACGCGTTTGAATATGCTACTCCAAGCCATAGACGGACTAGAAGGGTGTAGTTGCGTCGTGGAAGGCCGGGCGGAATACGGAGCTGTAAGTTAGGGCCTAGGGCATGAAGGCGTGCACTTGTGAACTCGTATGAATTAATTGAGCTAATGTCAGGTTATGCGCATTTGCGGAAACTTTTTTCGCTGCGTCGGCTCTGCGCCGTCATGGGCAGATCGGGCAGCTGCGTGTATGCCAGTGACTAGGCAACCACTGATATATTATATCGTGTCCTTCGTCAACTATGCGATGGTGGACTTCTCTGACCTCTGCGACGAGCTGCTCATGAGATCCATGGCACAGTGGTGAGAGTACACTCTGTAGGACTGCCTTGGAATCACAGAAGATCGACCATGCATGGAGTTGATGTTCGCCTCGATGTCAGTGAGGGTAACTTGAAGATGTTGTGGATGTCGCGAAGTCCCATTACATTAGGCAAGGCACCGACGCTGATTGCAAATGGGGTTAACTGTTTATTAAGATAGAATAGGCAAGCGATAGAATGGAAAGCATTTACACGGACTTCAAACTACGAGTCAAATGTTAGAATTTTTGTCTTCTTTCTTAGCCGAATCTCCACCAAATCCCTTCACGGCCATGAACGTACCTAAAAGCATCCCCCGCAACCCTCTCGCCCCATCTCGTTCGTCCAATCACACTGCGGTGCGCGCAGTGTGCACACAACGAGGCTCCAGGTTGACACTATCCGGAGTTCCAATACGTCAAGGCCGTCGCCACACATCCTTTGCAGTGCATCGAGTATCTCGTCCCACAAACTCGCATGACACACTCCCCCGCAGAAAACACTTCCACGCCCCGTTGGGGCATCTGGTCCGTTTTCGGAATGTCTCGGCATGGTGCGGTTCAGCGGCGAGGGGTCGCCTACAAAGCCACGGCACTGCTTCTGCGAACCGACCGGCGGAAACCCCGACTCACAGTCTACTCGCTTACGCGCTCTTCGTAAACCGCGGCTCCTCCACCCCCGATGGCTATAACTCTCCGCCGCCGTCTTGGTGTTGAACCACGCGTCTCTTCTGGCCACTCCGTGTAACCCTTACGTGCAGCCGCCCGCACAAACAACACTGAACTCCACTCGTGGGGTGGTTCCTCCTGAATCAAATGAAGAGCCGCACGCAGGGCTACCAGGTCAACAGCTATCGTTGATGATACGTGTGACTTTTTAGCTGTATTTTGACGGATCTTGTTGGTATCACCGCAGCAGCAGCTGAACTTGCAGATGTGACTGAGCCATCGATGTAAACGTGTACGCGGCCACTGTGTACCTCATGTAAAAGTCCTAATGTGGCCTGCTTCAGGGTAAACGACGGCATGTTAGCTTTCTTCGTGATTCCTATGTTGGTGAGGCATATCTCAGGTTTGTGCAGGCACTATAAAGGTGAGGGCGGTCTTGCTGCAGGCATGTAGTTCGATGGCAACGAGGTACGACTGGCAACAATTATACCACTGAAACTTATGTGCGGCCATTTTGCGGGTAAAGCGGCAAGATGGTGAGAACGTATTCGGGCAACGTGCCGAATATGCGACCTGAGAGCGTCGGTTGCCAAGTACGTTGCTATTGGGTGATCTAAAGCTATGACAATCGTTGCCGCTGTAGACGCCCACCTCGGAAGACCGAGACACGTCCTTTGGGCTTGAGCTTAGTCCCTGGAGTACATGCAAGTTTGTTTTGCAGGTGTTACCAAGCACAGGGAGGCTGTATCTTACGAAACCGAGGAACAAGGCGTTATAAAGCTGCAGCATTGACCGCACCGATGTGCCCCATGACCTTCCGAAGACAAATTTGGGGAGATGTATTATTGTCACAACTCTTCTTTAGGTATCAAACGTGCGAGCTCCATGATAGGTCGCGGTCGATAATTACCCCTAAAAAAGCGGTGTTTCCGTGCGTTTGCAATTGCTTGCCCGTTGACACTTACAGAGTAACGCTTCGTTGCCTTCCGAGTGCATGTAATAATGACGTGACAGTGGCAACGTTCGTTCAAATAACCATTCGGCGGAATGGGGTGAATTTGCCATTTGGAGTATCTCTGTATGGCGGGAATGTGTGAAGCTGCATATGGCTATAGCCTTTCGTACGGAGCAGGTATTTTTGCTTGTTAACACGAACGTATTTTATGCCGGGGTCCACCATCAACTTCCTGTAACGGATGTGACGTTGGCACGAACGCGTAAAATATGCTTTGTCTTGACAGGATGCCACCGCCATCTAGGAGCGGTGAAGCGAAGAACTGCACCATGACACTAACGAGCGCCGACAGTGACCGCTTCGGTAGTCTCAAGGCAGTAGATGCTCCTACGCGGTGTAGCCTGGTGTAGACGGCGTAGGGCTTCTGCTGAAGCGACGGCGCAGTTTCCGCACGTGGTTTGTCTTTCGCGTCCGATTAGCCTGTGACGCCTCATCGCCTACGGTTCAACAACAGCTTCAACGCGCATCAGCCATGCTTACACGCCGCCTACTGCTTCGATTGCGATGGCGCCAACTTGGAAAACTGCGGCGCTAAGCGGCTCAGAAACGCAACGACGTGCCAATCTGACTTTGGTCCTGCGAAAGACGCGCCAGCGTGAAGCAGTACACCTTCGCGCGTTCGTGGCGCACGCTGCGAACTCTGCCACTCGCATTCCTGAAGCTGAGCGCGTCGCAACTCCACTGGCTGCCCAAAACACTACTCAGCCGGACCAAAACGCTCGTACGTTCGCCGAAGCGACTCGGCAGCTCGACGCCGCTCGCCCACAAGACGTCGCGCGCCAGGCACACCTGCTGCAACACGGCCGCCGACCCGTCCGCGAGTCGTGCGCCTTTGGCTGCATCGGACCGTGAGTTCACGAGACAAAAATGCAACCGCTTCTATGAAGACACGTTTCACTTTCGTGTTCTACCGATTTCTTGGAAGAGGGATATCTATTTAGACGACAAACGCCAACGCTTCTGAATATGTATTACAACGCTATGTGCAGCCGCTTTCCCTGACCTACGTTTATATATCGAGAGCGATGAGTACAATAGAGCATTTCCTACGTCAGATATACGATTATAGCCACGGCTGACGTATCGTTCATCGGATCTGATGCCTAGCCTGATACTTATTTGATCTTACGACAAACAAATGATGGAAAGCCCGTAGATGATTAACCTCGGTGGGGTTGTTCTATAAGTTCCCATCAGAAATAAACGTGTCAGAACACTATTGTTTTCACCCTATAGGCCAATATCTGATGCCAACCTAGAACTTGAACTTAGTTTGTCTGACATTTTCTCTTCTTTTTTTTTAAATCTTAGATTCATGACCCGTAACCACGCAGCTTAAAGCACAATAATTATCATTAAAGCGCTAAATTGTTCACCTACTTAATTCAAGTGCGGTCCCCGAGCTAAATGGCAAACTGCAACGAAATTTCAGTTTTGCTGAATTTGTTATAAGTGAGTCCTATGTACCATTAAAACAATCTCGGCAACGCCACACGGCTGGCAATTGCGTAGTTTTCTTGTGCGTAGTCGTTAAACAGAACCTAAGCAGACGACGCATGCACCTTGTGGTTGTCGCTATGACGTAAATCCCCAGCACGCCGCCTTCGAGATATATCGGCGCACCGCGGGCTGCAGTGAGCGCCACCTCATCTCGGAGGTCATAACGGCGAGTTGCGGGTTCTAGGAATACTTGTGAGCGTTTCATGGCGCTTCCGCTTGTATTTCAAACGGCAAGTTTTGCACGGGGGCTCCTTTGTGCCGCACTATCCTTAGCTGGGCTCCTTAGGTGGTCCAAAAATTCACTACAGTTGGCCTTTTGAACGGTTTTGTTGTCTTGCTCGGACAGTGCTCGACATCTTGTTTCGCTAGTTTGACCGCAAGCTGGTGAAAGCTCGGCGACCGGGCCTTGTCACTACTCCATTAAAAGGAAGCTTTAGCTCGGGCCCAACTCCGACGCGGCCTGTTCAAATACATGTAAAACGCAAAAACGTTTTTCTAAGATAACCCCTGGGCCGATTTTAATGAAATTTGTTGCATTTAAAAGAGCAAGTTAAATTCTAGTGACTGTTGGAGACGGAATTTCGATTTAGGCCTTGAAATTTGTTAAATAAATTTTTAAAAATTCGGAAGTTTGAAAAAAATAGAAGCACCAAGTTTACAAATTCATAGCTCTGCATCAAGAACAGATATCGCGGTTCTGTAAACGGCATCCATTAGATCGTTAAAAGCGGACAAATTAGATCCGTAATTTTATATCTTACGTGAATTTGCTACCTTGTTCACAAGGGTTCTGACAAAGCTGTATTTCCACATTACTAAATTTTTTTATATTCATGTGTGACATATCAATTTTGTCCGCTTTATATGTGGTATTAGATGCAATTCACAGCATTGTATTATCATGTTTCGTTGTTGAGTTACAGAGTTGTAAACTTGATAGTTTCGTTTTTCGAAAATTTTCAATTTTTGCCAATTTTTAATAAAATATTGACGACGTAAATCGAAAATTCACAACAAACAGTCACTAGATTTTAAGTTTTTCTTTTAAATGCAGCAAACCTCATCAAATTTGGTGCAGAGGTTGCTGAGAAAAACGAATTCTCTTTTTGCATGTATTCAGATAGAGCACCCGAGCTAAAGCTTCCTCTAAAGGAAAGGCACCATCTGCCAGATGCCGTCTACCGTGAGCTCAAAAAAAAAAAAAAAAGGAAAGGAAGAATGAAATTAAATGTAAAAGTGGAGCAGGCAGAAAACCCCGTGCAAGGCTATTCGTAACGCTTCTTGGATGCGTATGTGGGAGAGTGAAAACAAGCAGGGCAACAATAGTTCAGCTTTCATGCTCGCGTACCTCCCTAACACACCGCTTCAATCCCTGCTAGTGGCATTTTCTCGGTGCTAACTGGGCTTCAAATTATATACTATGCCGTCCATTAGAACGCTTTCAAATTAACAAGGCATTGTGTAGCTTCGCTGTGAATTACTAGTTGCTCGCGGGCTCAACGAAATCTATAATGTGCGCATTATATGCAGAATTTTGCGTCACGTGGAGCAAGTAAAGTGAGCGGTGTATGCCAAGGCAGCTTGCCGTCGGTGCCTGCAACCCGCCGCGGTCTCTGCAAGACAACACTCCCATCAGTCGAAGCTCACTGACAGCGTGAAGTTGTCGCGTGCGCATCGCGACGAGAGAAAGACAGCGCGGCATCTCGGCGGAACGGAGGCCTGGGAAAGCCGCAGCGCGACGCAGCGATCCACGAAGCCGTGTCGGCCGGCTATATTTAAAACGCCGACTGCTGGCGAAGGCCGCCGCGCTCGGCGCACTGCTGAGCGGCGTCCGGGTCACGTGCGCGCCTGACGTCAAGTTTGCTCTGTAGCCAATGAGCGCGGGGCGGCTTGCGCTGACGCAGCCAGCCGGTCTCTCGCCCGGCCGTCCCGTTCCGTGGCTACCGGCTCGCCGGACCAGACGACACACGGCAACGCTGCAGACGACAGCCGCGCAACGGCGGCCGCTTCTGTCCTGGCCGCTTCTTGTTACGTTGATTTTTTTGTTGCCCCAACCGTCACCACAGTTGCACGCGGTCGCGTCTGTCACGTTGTCGAGTGCGGCACCCCTGGACGGTCCTCGTCACTCTGCGTCGAGACGGCGTCGTGGTTTCGTCCTCGTGCTTCGCCGCAGCAGTGCACACGTGCGTGCGTTTTCTCGGTTCGCGGCGGTGTGACTCCACGGGGAATAACGACCCCGGCACATGGCGAACGGTGGTGTGCACTGATCCGCACTCCTGGTGGCTTCGCGCGAGGATTTTAGCCACGGGTCGAGGATACCGGAGCCCGCGAACTGGCCACCATTGAGGGCACCGACGTGCAAGATTCTGGGAGCGACCTCCCGTCGTTCCAGACGTTCAGGTGAGCTCGCACGGCCGGCCACCATCGCGCCCGCTTGGCCGTGTCTTCCGCCGCTGTCTTTTTTTTTTTTTTTTCCTTTAATTCGATAATGAAGTGGCGTGGGGGATGACAGAGGCGTATCTGTATCTGCTGAGTGTGCTTTTTTGCTTTCCACGAACAAGCCTTTTAATCGGGGGTGTGAATATGTCTACATACTATGCTCATTGTACACAACCCTGAAGCGCGATGGGTTCCTGCCCCCCCCCCCCCCCATCCCCAACAAATACGCAAGAAAAAAATATATACACACAGTGTGCGTCTAAACGGATTCTCTACAGCTTATACCAGAGGCGTCCCTATGCACACCTCATATCAAATTATATCGCAGCTAATATGACTACTTTCGAAGTTTGGTCAGAGAATGCTATACCTTCACGGGAGTCACATAGAAAAAAATGCATTTGCAGCCCTACGGCCGCCACGTACCCCACCACTTTAACTTCGTTGCTATGGTTTGTTTTGGCCGTAACACTTCGTTGGTTATCGCGTTGACATCCATGTGGGATATCGCGTCTTTATTTAGTGTCATTACTGAATAAGCGGTCGTGACGTCAGTCTTGCAGCAGCAGCTCCCAAATTTTCACGAGAACTTAGTGACGCCACGCACAGCTTGAGGAGGTGCCTTTTCCTGCGCGTCGGTCATAGGGCTCACAAATTCCAGCGGTTAACTTTGTCATTACCGATGTTTCGTAACCTTATAGTCTTATAAGGTTCCGTCGAGGGGGGCGCACACGTAGAGTGAGCTCGTCGCTGAAGCGTCGTATTGAAACGTCGTGCTTTTATGGTAGCATGCCCACACATGTCCACCAGTTCACCATAGACGGGCACAGCTACCATCTCATATTGCCCGAACAATGAATACAGATTTATGTAGGCCTAGCTATAACAAATTTATTATTTCAGAATACTGCAGGCCATTGCTTGGCCCAAGCAGGAAAAAAAAAGCAGGAATAAAAGCTCACAGGAGCAAACGACCAGTGGCTTCCAATGAAGACAGACTGCGCCAGCGCCTGCGAAACGCGCCAGCCTGAAATCAGTACCTTCCGCAGGGGAGCCAAAAATGCGCTTAAACGGTCTGTTGTTAAATATGACGGTGACTAGCTTCATGCACGACAGAGTGCACAACGCAGCAAACATCAAATGGCGAAGCATCAAATCCACCGTGACGATTGGGGCCCCGCTGTAGCGTCGTCTCTCGTGGGATCGGTGAGAGAATCGCGCTTTTACGGAGAGCGACGGGCGCTTAAATCCGAAACGTCGTCGGTTGGGGTCGCCGCTCGCGCTCGAACGTGACGCTTGTGAGCGAAGCCGACTACCAGGAGCCGAAAGCGCTTTGCAGCATTATTTCGAAAATTCGTCGGTGGGGTGTTACCGATATCCGCTTTTCCACTGCCTAAATCGAATTTCTTTTATTTTCGTGGGCGACAAATCCAGGGGACAAAACGAAAAATCTTTAATGCGACAGCTGGATCAGGTCACTTTTGTGCTTACGCACAATTACCTACAGAGGGTAGTTGTAACAGCCGCTCAACATTTTTGCAATGTTTACTCAAGTGTAACAATTTCTCCGTCGCCGTAAACAGAACTTTACAGACGCAGTAAGAGTCAGGCGACATGTCCCAGTACACTAAAGCAGACAAGTTATGAATTGAGAGCTTGTCCCAAAACATGTTCTAAGCAACAAACTTCGAGTTGCTCAAAGAGCTCTTCCAATTCGTTTCGGTATTCTTTTTTTTTCTACTTTTGTTCTGTAGCAAAGAGGTGTTTTAACGTTTGACCTTGTGCGGTTGGCCGCGGTATCAATAAAAAAAAAGAAAAGAATGAACATCCGACATCGGTTTCCCTGCCGTGTTCTGTTTCTTGTCTACTGATGGTTGTAGCTCAATTAGTTTCACCCGGTAGAATTAGTGCCCCGTGTGTTCGAGCTGGTCAGTATAACCATTTAAGTCATTAATTGACTTATCGGGCTTTACGTGCCAGAACCACGACATGAGTACCAAGCACGCCGGGGGGGGGGGGGGGGGGGGCGGACGACTCAGGATTAATTTCGACCAACTGGGGTTCTTCTTCAGCATGCGCCCAATGCACACTGCACGGGCGGGCATTTTTTGCATTATGGCGTCATAAATGCAACGATTATACGCGTGTGCACAGAGACTCGTCTCGAGGTGCTTGGTAGCAATTTGAATGCCTGGCAATTTCGAAAGATAAAACATAACGAACAACGTCACAAGCGGGAAGCACGACGATTAGCCAAATCCACGAACTAACGACTCCCATGGTGTCTGAAGGATCGCAGCATGTGGGGAATTCTACGTTTTACATTTCGCAATGTTATATATATATATATATATATATATATATATATATATATATATATATATATATATATATATACAGACAAAAAAGGAGCGGCGACGATCCTTTCCCTCTTTTATCTGCCACGGTCATCTGTGCCCTGCAGGAATCCGCGGGCGGTGCCCCGAATTCGGAGCACCCGTGCCCATTCTCTGCCCGAGTATCACGCGTTTCGCGGAGTTCTCGCCAGGGGAAGCCGTGGCGCGCGCCCATGCGGCGACTATGTTCCTCGCGGACGCGTGCATACCGCGTCTCGGCTCAAACTCCAGTCTCTGGCCTCTCGACAGAGTAAAGCGAATGTTGCCAAAACGAAGGCCGTTTTGGCTAACACCGCACCTATGCGATGGCGGCTTTGGCGCTTGTTAGCCTGACGGGCGACGCTGCGATGGCGGTACTAAACTTAATATACACGGCCTCACTGTATCAAGCGTCTTCTTTCCTACGTCATCCGCCAACACCGCCGCTTCATCTTTTCCTCTCTTTCTTTTTTTTTTTTGGTGTGTGTGTGTGTGTGTGTGTTTGTGTATGTGTTAGCTGTCAGCGACGTTACCCGCCGGGTGAACACGCTGTTGCATCATTGTTATCTTTATTATATGAGCTGCATTGGCGACGCAATCATTAGTTAAAAGAGCTCTTCATTTATTTATTTGTTTGTTTAGGTAATTTATGTTTTGCGACTGATAATTAATATAATCAATATGGACATAAAGAAACTATAGACAACCGGTCGGCACCAACTGCAATTTTCAGTTGGCAGACGCGCGTAGCCAGCTAAGACTGGAAACGCCGTTGCAAAATTCTAACTTATTTGTCATGTACATCGGAGAACTTTCCTTCGCCCCAAAACAACCGCAGTAAATCTCTAGAGCTAAGGAAAAGCGCTGGTTTGGAGCAACACTGGAAATGTTCTGCAACGACTGGCAACGTTCGCGTCCTCGGACGCTGCGAATCCTTTCGTACAACTGGCTTACCACCCACAGGTTCAATTTTTCTTCGCGTCGAGAGCTGTATGTGATGTGCGAGCTGCCGCATCATTTGCAATGCACGCGAGCGCTCATCGCTGCCTCATTTCGGGCAGAATTTACGCGCCCCTACCGACAGCCAGCAGGCGAAAGAATCAAGCTGGACAAAAATAACAACGAGACGAGATTCGCAGTTCTTTGCACGGCCCGGCGCGATCGCCATCTCGCCGGTGGTTTGCGAAGAGAGTGTCCGACGTCGGTGATAAAAAAGCGGCCGCAAATCGGCTGCGATCCCCGCGCGACCTTGACGCGAGTTTCAAGGTCCGACGCTGTCGATCGAACATCTCGACGAGCCTTCCGCGATCGAGCTCGCGTCGCAGGCAGCCCTTTATGTCTTTTGCATTTTTTCGGTCGCGGCCTTCCATCTGCGTCGGATTCCCCGCGGGGCTTGTCTCTTGTGCGTGCATGGGCAATAAAGCGCACCCTGACGCCGCTGAACGCTATTACGAGTTTCCGCCGCAGAGCGCAAGCAGTTATTCGAACGAGGCAAGCGAAAGCGTGAAATCGCCGCAATGCTGTGACTCTAGGTCGTACATTATAACGGCCGCGCTAAGGTTAAGCCGCGAGATCGTCATCCGCCGAGGGGAAGAGGCTTCCTTCTCTCAACAGTTGTTTCTTTCTTTTTTATTGTGCCTACGCTATATTTATTATTATTTATTTTGCCTACGCTATAGCGCTATATCCTATTCCATGTAGGTAAATCACTCCGGCAGGGCGCCTGACAATGGTGCAATGAGCTTGTCCCCGGAAGAAAGCGGTTTTTCTTTCACGTTTACAAAGTTTCGTTTTCGACATTTATGAAATTGCATCCTTTCTAGCGCCCCGCTACAGACAGCCGAATGGAATTACTGCTCTTTTTGTGTGTTTGAACGTCTTCCACCTTACGTAAGTCAGCAGGACTTAGCTAGAATCTGATTCGGAGTACCACGTGTTTATAAACACGCAGCTCTCAATATATATTCTACACCTTTGTCTATATGAGAACGGTATTTTCGATGTTCTCAGCCTCCACCATTTCGCGCGCCCTCGCCTTCGAAATTGTTACGCAACGTTTTGAATGGCTCTCGCATATTTCGCTGAATACACGGCCGGGAAAATGACCGCTATGTGAACGCGTTCCTTGTCACGTGGCTCTGCGACCCTGCTCACCGTTTAGAATGCGAGGCACGCACGGTTGTTCCCCAAGTGACGCTCACGCGGCTCCAGCACATGCGCCGCGTGGCGGTGCGTCCCAAAACTAGGTAGAAACGGGGTGGGGGAGGGGGAGCTGCGCGCGCTTGTATCGCGCGTGTGTAATCGCCTGATCCTCGTGTCAGTGCCAGAACGTGGTGCGCATTAAAGAGCAGGCTCTTAAAGGCCCGCCCGCTCTCTCTCTCTCTCTCCCCCTGATTGCTCCCTTCTCCTCGCTTCGCTGCCTCTTAGTTCTTTCCGTCCTCCTCTCAACCTCTCACTCGCTTCTTTCGTGCACATTCAGTGCTCAGGCCAGGGAGAGCCTATTAGGCGTTTTGTTCTCCTAATGACTGCGCCCTGGGCGGAGCAAATGGGTGTCGTATATGCGTATACAGCGAGAGAGAGAGAGAGAGAGAGAGAAATGTCAATCTAGAAAAAAGAACACGCACACGCAGAAACGATATTACAGGAGTAAATCGCGAGAAAAATAAAGAAAACGCGCGTCGCAAATGACGCTCGGTGAAATGGCCACCGCGCAGATTCGTACGAGGCCGTGACCAAAGCGAACGCGCTTAAGCGGCGAACGTTTGCGCGTCCCGTGGTGCGCGGGGGGGGGGGGGGGGGCAGAAAAACCAAGAAAAATAAAAAAATAATAAAAAAACTTATCCTGTTGTGCGCCGGGCACCCGAGGTCGCATCCACGGAACGCGACGAGAGGACTGGCCACGTGGCCTGTCGAAGATATTTCATTTAGTGACGAGAACTCGGCCCTTCCCTGACATGATCGACGATACGGCTCCGTGGCGGCTCGGATAGATCGAGGCGCTCGTTCGCCCGTGTGCGTGTACTGCACTCCCGTGTGGCAAGGCGTTCCCCCTATGTATGCACCCGGAGGAATTCGACGGAAGACTCCTTCGACGCAGTTCTTCCTACGACGTACGTGTCGTACGTCGAACCACGTGCGCGTGCGCTCTTCGTAACGCCGCGCGGTCACGTGCCTCGCGGACAAAAACTGCGGTCGGTTGCAGCGCTGCACTCGCTGCGCATGTTACGTTCAACGCGCGGCGAGAACCCTCCGCATGCGAGTAGCCTGCGAACGTTGAGCGAAAGTGACACCGGCAAAGCTGTCTCCTCTGCTGCAGGAACGGTATACGCGTGTCGAGCGCAGTCAGCCTCTCTTTTCTTTTTTTCGTTTTTTTTTCTTTCTCGCTCTCTCGATTTACCTGTCGACTGCGCACGAATTATAACACTGTTTTTCTTCATTGCCTGCCTCTTTCTCGTTTCTTTTTTTCTTAGCTGCCTGCTCACTGGTTCGTTTTACCGGTCACCAGTGTTACTGGCCCCAGCGCGTCTGTATAGTTACGCCCAGACGACTCAGTGTATGCTATAGGTGCATGTATAGACACACTACGCTCTGCACGCTGACTTACTTGCTCCCTAGCTATCAATACCAGAAATAAGCTGCTACGTGGGTAGGGCTGATCAGAGTAGCTCCGGTCTCTGCACAGCCTGCATTGCGCGATTTACATTATAATTCGGCACTTATGGCACTGACCGAGCTATACAGTACAACTGTATGCCTGATGGGAAATCCTGTCGTCCAGCTTTGCGATTGACGGATTATTTCAACGACAATAACTTCTTCAGTCGACCTAGTCGGTTATCCACTCGTACCAACGAGGCTAAGTTTCTACGGTTGAAATTCTCCTTGCAGTGAGCTGTCCCTGTGTTCAGATTACCCGTGCTATAGTATGGCTAGCTGAATTTTAAGGTGTATCTCAGTCGGAAGTATATGGGCATCTTTCTCGGAATACAGCGATGTGCATACGAAGTGCTGCTGTTTGGAATAGAACTATACCGCGAGTGGATTGCCGTGTTGTCTGCTGAAATTTGATTTCGCCCATTTATATTCTCGGTAAAACGTTTGGAGGGTTTGTAATAAGATTCATGCGGTTTCCAATCTTAGCCCTTGAGCGGAGGTTGCGTGTTCCC
The DNA here is from genome assembly GCF_023375885.2 of Dermacentor andersoni. NCBI lineage: Eukaryota > Metazoa > Arthropoda > Arachnida > Ixodida > Ixodidae > Dermacentor > Dermacentor andersoni. The sequence continues at coordinate 160,349,922 of NC_092817.1, forward strand.
GCGGGCACAGGCAATTCGCAACCTAAGATGTCGCATGTTCCCATGCGCCTTGGTCGGCGGTCGCTTGTGGCGTACGTCCGAGGTTTTTTCTGCGTCAAGTGAAGTGGATAATGTATGCTGCCCTGACCCCGACACGCAGTGGCGGTCATAAACAAGCCTCTCCCCTAGTCAGATGGAGCTGGAACCCGAAGACACGCAAAAAACGATGGGAAGCTCGCAGAGGCAAAGAAACAAGAGAAGTATATGCGGCCAGCGGTAGGATCAGCGCGGCGAACGTCAGCAACGACGCTGTGGTCTGTTGGGTGCATGCGGGCGGAGGAGAGGTCATTTGCATGACCGCGCTTTTCTTTCCTCAAGATACCCACCAGTCCGAGACCGAAGGAACGTTAGCTGAAACAAAAGAGAAACAACAAGAAACAAGCGCGCAGCAAAGCCGCTCCTCGCCGTTTCTCTCGGCGATAGAATCTCGCGGGCCTAAATAAGGGAAGGAGAAGGGGGGGGGGGGGGGGATTCGCATGCAGCAACGCGGCGTCCACGAAGTAGCGTTGGTGAGGCCCGGGAGCCTTGTTTGCGCTGCTGTTTAACATCCACGTGCAACGACGGCCGAGAAACAAGAGAACCAAGATCCCGCAGGGTCGCGAGGCGCTGCATAGCGGGCTCCGCACGCCGGCCCGCGCGAAATCCGTTCAGAGACCGCCGCCCGCTGCGGCGTTTATCCGCACAAGTGCAGAAGGATTAGCCGAGGCTGCTTTTGTTTTCTTTGCTGTCTCCCCCGTCGCCTGCTGTTTGTGTCGTCTGCTAAGGCGCCCCAGCAGACGGCTCGCCGACCCCGCGCGTCGTCTGCTGAGGAAGGAAAGACGTGTCGTCTGCTTCGGCCCGCGGAGGCGGTCGCGTGCTTGCCTGCGGGGTGCTGAGGCGCGCGCGGGCATCGGCACTTTCGCTCAGTTCCCGCGCCACCTCTTTCAATTTTATTTTTGGTCTTGCGTGTTCCTTGCCCCGCGACGTTGTTGTAAAGCGCGTTTCTCGCACCGCGTGCTTCGCTTTCTTTTCCTCCAGCGTTTGGAGAGATGCTCGGCGACATCCTCCCTCCGGCATGCGCGCGCCGTCATATCGCGGCACCCGGTACGTCCTCGCGCGCGCGTGTGCGACTTCGCCTCCGGTGCTGCTGTTGCGTTCGTCGGCGCCTTCTTCTAACGGGTCTTTTGCTCTTTCTTTCTTAATCCCCGCCTCTCGCCCGTAGTTCTTGGGCACCGCCACACTCTCTCCCCCTTCTCTGCGGTTCGATTCGTTCCGTGTTTGTTTTCGTCCCTTGGGGTAGCTGTCCGTGCAGTTTCCTCTTGTCGGCGCGTTCTTTGCTCCCAGCCCCTCCCAGAACTTCCCATTTTCGTCCATCCTGTGGGGGAATCCGACATCGCCACGCCTCGAGAACTTATCTCACAGTGACACTACATTTGTTTTGCGGCTCGTATACTGACCTTACGCCCTCTTTTCGATCTTAGTTCTGCAACGCGACATAGTGCTCGTATAGTACTTACGACGACCGCATGTTCAAAATCTACGAGTTTATACTTGGTGAGCGAGAGCAATCGCTTGAATGCTATATTCTGCTGCTAAGCTAGAGGTCACGGGTTTGACTCTCAGCGCCCAGGTGCTCAATACTGGAGTCGGTCCTTCCCCTTTTTCTGCTGTGGCGTCCCGGTAGCCCATGTGTGACATCGGTGTGCTAAACCTCACTTGTATCTGGAAAGCCAACTCCCTTTCTGCGTTACTTTCTTCCTGAAACGAATGTAAACATCGTCTACTGTAGATATTGATGTAGACATAAAAGAAACATAGCGCTCCGATTGGAGCTTGCGCCCTTTGTTGTCTAGTAATCTAATCTGTCAGCGCTTACTGGAGCAGTCACCGCTACATTGTCACCTACTGCCGTTGCCACCCTGCGAATTTTATCTGAATCGTATGTTCCGCGGAAGATAACGAATTCCGCGAACAACTCTTAGCGACAAAAGTAACTGGTGTTCTCGAGTTGAGGTCGTTGCCGCTTTCGCCGATAAGCCACAAGCGAATCCGCTCGAACGTTGGAACTTGTTTTGCACCAATATATACGCACTACGTGTATGTCGAAGCCACCAAATGTGTGCTTTTGATTTTTTTTTTACTTTGAGCATGAGAACCTCATTGTGAGTGCAAGCGAGGGCCTCTCTCTCTCCCTCTCTCTCTTCTCAGTTATCATGAGCTAAACTTAGAAAAGATAGAAACACTGGGGGAACTGTGCCACTTGTTGCAATGCCCAGCCGCAGTCGCAAAAGTTACGTGTTCACGGGTTTTCTGAACTGATCAGTTTCGTGGCTAGTGCTTCGCTTTCGGGTGACGTGACTTCTGGCGGGACGCCTCACGTATGGGCCGACAGGACTCTCTGCCCTCTAGTTCGGTCGTTCTACGACCACTGCGAGTGACATTTCCGAAGCTGATCGCTCCGGTATACACCGCGCGCGTGATTGCAGCGAGCGTCCAACCCACGAAGCGACCACCTTCCTTTAGATCGAAGTTCCGAGAATGCCTTTGAAGTCAGCGCTAATTTTTTTTTTTCCACTATATTTCACCGTCTCTGGAGAAGGTCACGCGCTGTCGCCGAGGCCCGCAGTTCCCAGGTAAACACGCAAAGCCCTCGGAGCCTCCTTCCTGTCGACGAGAGAGGCCACGCTCTTTCTCGACTCCACGGACCTGCGACGTGCACTCGAAGCCCCCTTCGGGCCGCGATTGACCCTGGCCCCGTTGATTCAGTCGTTGGGCCGGCGGCCTCTTGAGCGCGAGCCGTGGTTCCTAGCGCACGCGACCGCGTCGAAGCTCGTGCGCGCGAACTGACCTCGATGCGCGTGGTTCGGGCAGCAGTCGACCACGCAGGCTCCAGCGCTACACAGCTCGTCGCGTCGTCAGTTGGCGCCGATCGGGCCGCGGCCATTGGCGTTTTTTTCTTTTTTGTTTTCGTAAATTAAATCATACTGCGAGCCCTCGCGCCAAACACGAGCGGAAAAAATAAAGTTCATTCAATCTCTCGTTAATCCGTCTATACTTACATACATGCGTGCTTCCGTTTATGTACAGCTATATTATGGCGATATGATTTATTTAAATCGGGAGCGTCGTCTGTACCGCTTTTCGCATCCGCTGAAGAAACATTACCGAGAAGGTCGTTTTTCCGTTGCGTATGCTGTTTAGAGTTAACAGAAATTGTGATTCTTTTCGCTGTTTCGTAACTAATAATTTCGCGAACACCCACAGCGACACTTCGACGATTATCGGCACGTCGGTGGCTGTTCACATTTGACGGCCCTGCTATTTGGCCGTACGCGTATCGTCGCGTTCTCATTCTGCTCGAGCGCACACAAGAATCCGTCCAACAGCTTGCACACCCGAGTATACTTGAGCGTGAAACTTTCCACCTGCTCTGTATATTGTTCCCCAAAGGAGCGAGTCAGCTGACGACTCGCTTCTCTACGCAAATTCATCTACGTTGAATCGACGGCTGCGAGTGGTGACGCAGCATTGTTATCCCAGGGGGGAGCTACACGGTCGGTAACCACTGACTGACTGCAAAGCTGGATTGAGCTCGAAGCTTTGCAGCAGCGGTCGTACAGAAATGCAAACGGCTGTTGGTGCGCTGCAGCCAGAGAAGGACCGTATAGACACCGCTACAGGACGACACTTGCGCGCACCAGCGTGATTTATACAATTGTTTACTAATACTGACGTTGTCGTCGGCTGCCTGTCATCGCTTAGCAATGCAAGATGGCAGTGGTTACGACGGCACGGAATCTGTACGGGGTGATGCTGGCTGCCGCTTATAGGTGTCATTATGGATACGACTACTTCCCGCACTTAAAAAACGAGGCTCTGGTCGTCGTGAGCTTGTTTTGTCCGCCTTTCTAAACATTGCGAGTTGAGCGCAGTGTCGATAAAGCGGCTCAAATGCAGGCGACGATAAGCTCTTCTCTGAAGTGCTTTGGCGTCTTTTACACTACAGAACAGTCATAACTCACGCGTGTTTGCAAGTCAAAAAGAAAAAGAAGAAAAAAGCTCCAATTCCGCGTCACATACTGAAACTTAATGAAACATGCGTGACAGACAGGTAGACTGGAGCGTCGGAACGTACAGTCGCAGAGCAGCGAATTCGTCCAGATATTTGCTCCATCCGCTTTTTTTTTTTTTACCTTTAAAGATATGCGTCCCATAATCTACGTAACCAACAGGCACGCCTTTCAGGGCTTGCCCAGGAGGCACGCTTGTCAGTGTTAATATATTTTTGAAGTTGCTCTGTAACAGCCAGCTGGCCGCGGAATCTGTAAAACTTGCTGCTGCCGCGTGGGGGGGGGGGGGGGGGGGGGGGGTGCGCTGCGCTGCACTAACTGTGCCAGCCTCGATCGTTTCCACGGATCGCGCTCAGCGACGGGGCCCAGCCCGTGGTGCCCCCTCCTGCTCTCTCTCTCTCTCTCTCTCTCGTGCGGCCCTGTGTGTGTACACAGCCTCGCAGATGCGAGCTTATCGCCGCACGAGTAGGCGCGCACATGCCGTCCCTATAGCGGCAAACACGCCCGCTGCGTACGTGCAGCCTGCAATATTCGCGAGGTGTTAGCGCAGCTTGGGTTATGTCAGCCTGCACTGCTGGTTTGTCAAGAACAAAAAATAAAAAAAGCCGTAATATAGGAACAACACACAAATAGGAAGGGCACGTCCTTCGCCGCCGCATGTCGCACGCAGTTGCGTTGCCTGTCTGCTTGCGTCACTGTACGGCAGGAGGGGGATCCTCGCGATGAGCTACGACTGTAGCGCAGGGCGCTGCTACAGAGAGGCGACTGTGGAACTGAGAAACGTTATAAAACAAGGCAAAAATGAAACGATGAAACAGCGCGCAGCTGTGCGAGTTGGCGCCCGTTGTGCGCGTTACGGGCCCGCCTCTGTATTGCTGTACGGGTGGCAGAACGAGGCAGCGAACCAGAGGGGTAAAAAGCGCGCGGAACGGCAGATCCCATTGGCGTTGTTATTCCGAAATGCCTCGGTTGTAGCGGCGAGCGCAGTCTAATATCGTGCCAACCCTGACGGCGAATTGGCCCGATGTCGTGAAGACCAGCGAGCTGCCTCTTCCCCGCTTGAGGTCGCTCGCTGCATAAGCGGTCTATGCGTCGTTTATTGATTGATTGATTGATTGATTGATTGATTGATTGATTGATTGATTGATTGATTGATTGATTGATTGATTGTAGCAGTCGAAGTCTCGTCAACAAACATATCGCTAGCGTCTTCAGAGCGCCAAATTGTTGTGTAGATTAGAATAATGATGTAAGGTGACGTGAATCCTTACATATATAAAACAGTTCGCTACAAGACGCAGTCTACGATTTCGCATAGACTGTGTTATATTTGTCGTCCAAGGACGATACCTGGTCATTTCAGGCCTCAGAAGGTCACTTTCCCGCGCCTCTTTATACTATTTCGAGCTTATAAATCCGCAACACGCATTTCGTGGCCTCTTCTGTCTCCTGTTAAGAAGTGTTTAGCTGTAGTGCTGTCGGTTTTATTCTATAAAGTACCATGGACGCTCTCGGCTTTACACGGTAGATCGACCGATGCGGCCCCTTTGGCGCAGACAGAACAAGTATGGGAATCACACCTTTATGTGAAAGAACGGCCGCAGAGCGCTTCCTTTCTAAAGGATCAGTTGGCGGTGCTATAGAAAGGCGTCTAGACACACTTAACAGCATCCTGCATACAGTAGATTCTACATACTGGACGCTTTTTTTGTCGTCGGTGTTTCACATCGCTCGACTACGATCCGAGAGATCCGATATATTGCGTGCTTTTGTTGGGGGGGGATAGAGTCGGACATTTGTCCCGTGCTTGATTCGTTCTCGAACTTGTAGACATCTTATCGTCCATTGTCACAGTAGGTGCGCCTGTGCCGTTTTGTCACGCACATCGACGCCATCGTACTGACTCCGAGGTTCATGATGCAGCTACCCGGCCGAACGCGTTTCCGTATCGGCCTTTGTAACTCGCACTTGGGGTTTTCGGCATCTTTCCGATCCGATTGGCGTCTTTGCGCGTTGATCTTAACCGCCTCGATGGTTGCCGCAAGCGCGATCTGACATCGTCGACATGCACGACGAGCTGTGTATATACGACCGTACGCCTCTCCACGAGAGTTTCTTTCGCCACGCGAAACTTTCGAAAACGACATTTAACAGCTTTATAGGGTATACCTGCTGACACCGAGAATCATATTCGAGCTTTTTCTTTTTCCGCAGCTCTCGCACTCCGAAAGCGTTTGTGACCGGATGCGCGCTGTAAAGCAACACGGGTCGCGTTTCCCGCCACGTGGTCCCCTTCCTATTGGCGTCGCAGCTCCCGTGTGGCCCTTCCTGTACACCCGTGTATATGCTGCCGCCCGCAACACCTGTCGTTCGCGCGAGCGCGCTAGCGCCTGTGTGTCATCGTCGCCAAATCGTCGCGGTTGCCTGCCAAATCGCTGGCGTTTCGTTCGCTGCGCGGCTAACTGTGGGCTCGGTGCTGCGCCGCCGGCTCGCGCCGCTCCCAGCCCGCACGCACGTAAACGCACACACACCGCTTTGGAGGCGCGTGCTCGCGTGCGTGCGTCGTGCGCGCACGTGCGCCTGGCGACGTCAGCGCGCTGCACATTGGAGCGAGCAAGTGTCGATGCGATGGAGGGGGAGGATGTGTCGCGCTGAAAGCAGGCGGGCTACGACGACGCAGTTCGCGGTGGAGTGCGCGATCGTCGGTGCATGCGCGTACACTGACTCGTCCTACTCGCGCGGGCCAACGGTCGTTTTTCTCTTACAGTAGTAGTGCATGCTCATGTTGGCACCGGGAGAGACGCTGCGTTGCGCCGAGCCGCCGTGGTGGCACCACCCCTATCTCGGCGCGCTCCACCACCCGGCCCCGGAGGTGCACCAGTACGAGCCGGAGCGATGGCGCCACCAGTCGCACCAGCGTCCGCTGCCGCTCAACCTCTCCAGGATGGCCGCGCAGTGAGAGATCCTTCCTTATTTCGGCAGCACGGTGGCTCGCGCGTTTCCTCGCGCGCTGTGGGTGGTATAGCGTACGTGGAGTCGGCGTGTATACCTTTCGCGTCACCGAGGCGCGTTCGGTGCATCTTGCATCGTGCCGTCTTTTCTCTTCCGGAGTGCACCCTGGTACTTCCACTTGCCTATGTTTCTTTCTTTTCCCCATTTCCACTCCGTAGTTTCACGTACTGCTATGGATGGCGTCTGCGTAGACCGGCATATAAGCGACTTCGCAGTCATAAGCCGCGGAAAAGTAAAAAAATCGAAACGTGTCGCTTGAACTTTATGGCATGTAGGTGTCTTCGATTGCAACTGCGTCGTTCCACGTGCAGTGTTATAAGCGCGTGGGAACAAGTGCCGGCGCATTTCTGGCACCGGGTCGCGCGACGTAGGCTGTTGAGTTGAACGCACCGCTTTGTGACACCCAAATCCGAAATTCCCGGCATTACAGTGCAGCTTACAGCTCTGCCATATTAGCGCTGGAGAGACGCCGGAAATGCGTTGTACGTAAAGCCATGTTGTCATATAAGGCTTTACGGGGTTTAGTGACACGCATTTTAGAAATCGTAGAACCTCTACCAGCCGCGTTTCGCGCGCGAAATTATCACACTTACCTATAGCATGACTTTCGGGCAACACTTATGAGATATTTCGATTTGATACTACAGTCCCGGGTGTCGAAATGCCGGACGTAAAGTCATCGACGTTGTCCCGACGTCATGATTGACACAGGGCAAAGTTTACCGATGTAACGAGACTCTAACGCTGAACAGCATAACGTGAGGCGTACGAATTACCAACGAGTGCTTTCCAGCTCGCGTATAGTAGCGTCAGGCATAGAGCTTCATACAGTAACTGCTTGGCGAAACTCTAACGCTATAGTGTCTACGGGATCTGCAATGGTTGAGCCACCATTAGAAGCATGGTAAGTGCACGGATTTGCCTACACTTAGTCCTTCTGCCTTCGAACGGCTCGGCGGCTTTGTAAATTCATCGTTTTCAACAAAGTACGGTATAAAAAATAAATAAATGTTAAGACTGCCGGACTGCAGGATTCGAACGCAGTGCAGTGTGAACGCAGTGTGTATATATATATATATATATATATATATATATATATATATATATATATATATATATATATATATATATATATATATATATATATATATATATGTATATATATATATATATATATATATATATATATATTATATATATATATATATATATATATATATATATATATATATATATATATATATATATATATATATATATATATATATTATATGCACGCTTGGCGCGTTTCTATTTGGCCACCTGGTCAGGCTGAACCGCTGCAATTAGTGGCAGTTGCGTGTGTTCGCAGAGTATTCTGCACTTAGAAAAGAATACGTTGCTCTTGAATGTAGGACAACGAAGACAAATAAAGCGCGCAATAAGCAAAGCCACAGGAGCCTTTCAATCCACAAGCACGAAGTTCAGGCCCATCCTCATGCTGCGGTCGTTCAGTCACCATTCTCGTGGTGAACGACCGCAGCGCCAGAGTTCCCTCTAGTGATTGCTGTGTGAAACTCTGTGGCCGCAGCAATCGTAGGAACGGGGGAGGGAGAGAACGTACCATGAAGCCAAGGTGCCCCCGTCCACCTCTTATAAGTTGCAGAAACCGAGGCTGGCTCGTAGAAACGAGTATGTCAAATTTGTTGTCCCACTCTTGACATTTGTCGGAACTTGTTTTTCTAGCGTTTAGAGGGCTTAGGTCCTCACTTAAAGCAAGAAGAGCGACAAAGCTAAACTGTCGTGTCACTAAACCTTCAAGCGGAAATCGAAACGTGCCCTTGTCGCTTTGTTCATTCATGATTGCATATGCCGCAGCAAAGGGTGGCCGGCTGGTGGTTTTTCTGCGCGCCAAAAGTGAGGCGCAGCTGAAGAGCGAAGCTGTTTGGCAAAGGGAGCACGGCCCCCTCGCTAAAACAGTCTTACGGCGCGCGACAACACCGTCGATCCGTTCGCCCGCTCGGATCGAAAACGGCACTCGAGGGACCCCTGCTATGTATGACGATGTGGAGTCGGTAGACTCGCCCCCCCCCCCCCCTCCCCCCACCCTCCGTTCTCCGCTTCTTCTCCTGTGTATGTTCCGCGTTGTCGAAGCCGCAATGGCTGAGGTCGCTCAGGCGAAAGCAGCCAGCACAGCAGCAAAAGTTTGTAGACCGGGGCGGCCCAACTGCGACGTGCTGCCGCTGCGCAAACAGCACTCGGCCCCTTTGCATCGTACCCCCCTCCCTTCCTCCAGGCCATACCCTCCTCTCTCTCGTCGGTAAGCTCGTGCTTTCGCGCATACAGGTAGCGTTACCACGTGTGGCCACTGCCGCAGCTGTGACGTCGCTTCCGTGTGGCACGCTCCAGCAGGCACGCGCACATACACACACAAACACACACACACGCACTCACACACGCGCGCACACACACATACACACACACACAAATGGAGGGACAAAGCGTACAGCCGGTAATCATGCATCTCTCTAACGCAGGCAGCAGGATGCCAGGCCAGTACGTGTTAAGGAGTCTTGCGTTCTTCATCCTCGCGTAGCCGGGCGCCGTGTGTTTTTTCTCCGCATTTCGGCGCTCTTCTCGTTAGCACCCGACGTGACGAGTTGCGGTCCGTGCGTGTTTCCTTGACCTCTGTACGTGCCAGCGGCTTGCCGGCGTCGTGAGCGTGCGTAAATGCGAGTGCGTATAATAAAAACTCGCGGTCACTTCCGAGAACGCGTCTCTTAATTGTCCTCCCTCCCCTCTTACCTTTCCACGTGCGCTGTTACTTTGAACACCGCACTCGCTTGCGCTACGCACCTAAAAAAATTAAAGGGGAAAGGGGGCGGGACTACGTAATTCTGCCGCTTCGTGGCGAGCGCGTTAAATCACTTAACGCGGCCCTTTTAGTACACCTGGGCAACCAGCAGGCGCCTCGATACGCGAGCTGTTACGATCCTTCCGTGCAGGGTGCGCTCGCCCCTGCGTGTGCGCCACCCCTGTGCCCTCAGCGCAGGTGCGCGCAGTGGAGCTGCAGGCATGCCGCTGTGAGTCTGTCCGCTGGCTCTCCCCCTCCTCTCGGTTTCCGTTCTAATTGCCGCCGCATGCAATGCGTCGGACGAGGTTAACTTGCTTCTTTCACTGCGTTTATACAGCGTGTGGCACAACGTTCGCCACTCATTGTACAGCTCTTGTTTTTCTCCGTCTCGCTCTCACGCAAAAAAAAAAAAAGTAATACACCGACGCGTCAGAGCACGTAAGTCCCGTATACATGAGATAATGTGCGTGCATATTGAAAAAAGCGCGGTTCGCTTTCTTCATACGGGCCTTTCTTGTGTTCACGCGATCGCTTGTGCGGGGAAAGACTACAATTAACGCCGCAAATCGAAGCGCACTGCGCTGTATACACCGCGGGGTCAGTTCTGCGGTTTGCCGAATAAATTGAGTTGGAAGGGGAATCCCCTTTGCGTCTTTCTACTTCTACGTGACTGATACGGACTTTATCACTCTCGCTCTCTCTTTTTTCTGACCGTTCAGCGTACCGGGCAGCTCTCGCTGTAGCGTACAAGGACGCGAATCTCTGGCGCAACTGATGTCCCTCGAAGCTAACGTATAACCGTATAACAGCTGGGAAAACACCGCTGTATCTCTGGGGAGGCTTCGCCGCCGGGCACTTGGTCGGCTCTGTCATCCCAGATTCAGAAGTAGGGGAATTGCCAGTGCTGTCCATTGCACGCACTAACTTCGCCCTGAAGCCGATCCCGTTGTCATTACTTCGGACGCAACACTTGCGTATTTCGTTATTTCCTGCAAGTATATCTCGGCGCAATCGCATGCCCGTACGATCCGCGCCAAAATTCTACGCACCGTGTGATATCGGAAAAAAAATAAAAGAGAGAGAGCCTGGTATTCAAGTTTCCAGCCTGTAAGCTGTATTAGTGCATGCGAACAACGTAGTGTTCAGTTTATTCAGTACGGTCATAAACAGCTCGCGCGCGGGCATTAAGCGTATTCTCAGACACGTAAACCTCCTATGCCGATTGTACGTGCGAATGTCGTGTTTTTACCCGCTGTGCTCTACATAGCACTACGCGTATCAGACTTACCGCCAGGATTGTCGAGAGCTTTATTTTCTTCGTGGTAACCTTTTATTTATTTTTTTATTATTGCTTCGCGTCTTTCATGAAAAATTCGGGATCCTCAGACCATCTCCCGCATTCTGCCGTCGCTGTTTATGATTGGTGTCATCCGGGTTCTGTTAAAGGCAGCCAAGACAAGAAAAAGAAAAGAAAAAAATATCTGTAATTGTCTAGAAGTACTTATATTATACGTCCGATTGGCCTCCCTGCCTTTCGTTCCGCTTCTCTCGCTCTGTCTAGGAATGTAGACCCACACGGTCGGCTACTTCTAGTAGCGTCTGCAGGTCACTGTGCATTCAAGTTATACGTTACTTATAGCCCACGGCTGCGCTCGCTATAAGCTGACATAGCAGCGAGGCATCGCTTAACTTTCGTTTCGCGCCGCCTCTCAACCGCAGAAGCTTCTCGGCTGGCTGTACGCGCCACGTTTTTCATTGTTAAGCTGGCATAATTCGTAAACATCGCTCACCGTTATAGCCGTAATCTTGCACCATAACGAGACAGCGAGGAAGTTTAAGGTCTAACTGGAGGAGTGCCACAAGCGTAATAGTCACCACACTTGCGCGCATTTCCTGTCTCTGACGCCGTTTCACCCGTCCTTTGTGTAGCACGTGGCAGAACGCCATTCACACGCATAGCGCTTACGACGAGTGCCTCGCATACGCGGCGTTAACCAAAGGAAGCACCCCCCAGGCGATGGCGATTATCGTTGCCGGACAAAAGTGCAGCTGGGTGCAAGGCGTTCACGGAGGAGTCGAACGCTTGCGCCTTGGAGTCGCGGCTGAGACTAAATTCCCGTTAGCCGCGTCAACAACCGAGCTCCGCGACGGCGACTCCTGCATTTTCCCTCGTCGTTTATGTTGTTATTTCTTAACGCGGCGATAACCGTTTAGTCACGAACGTTTTCCCAGGCGCGTCTTTTGTATGCCGGCCGGCGGTAAACAAGTAGTTACCGCGAAAACGTATGTGCCGGGGGGAACCGAGCCGAGCAGGTCGGGATCGTATGACGCGAACGTACCGACCTCGTCGCGGAGGGTGAAAGTGTGCCAGCCCAGACTATGTATCCGTTGAGGGGAAAGCCCCCGCCCGAGAGTTGCCGCGGCCTCCGTATATCGATCCGCGCGCTGTTTTGTTATTTCCGAAGCGCTGCGGCGATGCCAAGATCGTTTGCGGACTTTCGCAGCGCGTGGTTTTTTTACTAGAACTCCGAGGCTGGGGAGAAAGTGACGCGCGCCTCCTCTAACGAACGCCAGTGGTTGCTGCAGGCACGAGGAATGTATCGCGGATGACGTTGTCAGTGCGAAATAGAAGAATGTTCACGGTGGTGACACTTACTCGCGCATGTGTACTCGCGAGCAAACGTATAAGGACCGCAGGGTCACCGAAATAGGTACCGAATTCATTCCTAATTCGTGCGCAGAAACTCAATTTGAGGAGCGCAGCGTAAAGTTTGGAATGGCAAGCCTGGACTCCACTCCTGAATTTCGAGTGACGTCCGTGTAGGTCGAGGAGAATATCGCCGCTGTCCAGGTATCGCTGGCCCGCATGTTCTTTTTTTTTTTCTTTTTGCTCGAAAGAATACCGCCATTTTTTTTTCCATTCTTGTCATCCGTTCAACCAAGTTCCCAATCCCAGTCGGCAAAAAGTATCACGCTTAGCAATAGCCGTCACGAAATAACGACGTCGATAACGATTTACGGTTGTTTTTCCGCCCGTGACATCCGAAACTGTTGCGCCCTAAAAGCCCCTACACTTTCGGTGTGTAACCGCCACTGCATACACTCGTCTAGGCAGCTCAGTTATGGCTATAGGACTGAATCTCTCGTTATATACAGCTACAGGACAAAGCTTCTTACATAATATGCACGTTGCTCCGGGGCTACATACGCAACAAACCTCGTTACAACGAAAGGGAAAGCCAGTTGTGTATAGTTAGCACACTATAGCTGTAACCATTTCTCGCCACGCTGTTCGGTCATGCAATCTTCTACGAATTGCACATTCCACTTCTTTTCTTTCCCCTTTTCTCTCTCTCGTTTCTTTCTCTTTTTTTTTTTAGGAATGCATTATTTTTTTCGGAGACCACTTCACACCAACGAGCTTTCTCTGTTCAAATTCACGAAAGGTGCACCGAGAAAAAGAAAAGAGGGGGAAAAAAATCCCCGATTCGTTTAGCGTCATCCCTTGCGTGCGAGCACATTCAAGCGCATGCGTATGTCGCGTCAACTGCCCTCTGCCACCTTCTGCTCGTTTTGTGCGCAAGATTACGCAGTATATATGCGGTATTTATGCGCAGGCGCGCGCGCGGTGTGGCCGACGGGCTTCTCCAAAGTCCGTATAGATAACGGCCGGCCGCGGCCTTGACGATGCCGAGGTGTGTTTCCCCCCTGCGCGATCAGGCCGGTTGACTCACTCGCGAACTGTGCGCGCGCGTATACACGGCTTCAAGAACCTAGATACGCCCTGAGAATTCTTCTTCTTCCAGCAACGGACGAATGCGACGAGTCGTCCTTCTCGTTGTGTTTCTGAGCCCTCGCTTGTTCGCCAGCCGTGACGGACTCGACACCGTAATTACGTGCGACGCACGGCAGAGCCCACAACGCGCGCGCGTGCGCAACTGTTCTTTTTTTTTTCTTTTAGCATTGTATTTCGTACAGTTTTACAGGTGCTTAAACCTTCCCCTTAATGAGAAATTTCCGCGTCAGACCCCGCTGCAGTTTGGCCTCCGCTTCGCTTTAGTTCTCCCGTATTCTGTTATGTGACTTGGTTCTATGGCGCCCATGCAAGACGGGAGCCTTCATTGGAGGCGGAGACCATACGTAACGGCCAATATTTTGGAGGGCATTCTCTCACTTTGTAATGGCAGTTAAGAACTTACGAGCAGTCTAAACTTGTTAGGAATTTAACTCTTTTTTTTTTATCGAACTTGCGCTCGTATTAAGACGTGCAGGCAAACCTAAAATCACGACTACAGCGGCGAGCAGGGTCGTCGGTCGTCGACTATGAAGTCGCGGATCCGGTACGTCTTCTGTTTAACATTATAGCTGTACTTTCCGAAAATAATCGTTCGTGGTCGCGTGTACGTTCTAGAAAGTACGACGCTACTTGCGTCGCCTGATTAGTCAAGAATCCGATCAGTCGAGGCTATTTGGCCGTAGAATCGCGGGGACAACAATTACGAAATTTCGGACACACGTGGGCGCCTCTTGAGCCGACTGATAACTGCATAGATAGCGGCGACATTTCCGTGAGAAAATGATGACCGGACGAAAGCGAAACAATGTAACTGCCGGAATATTCTGTCATGGGGCCGAAAAGCATGAAGACGTTTTGTTGATTGATTACCTTGAATAATGATGAAGTGGAAAAGGGGCCGCCCGAACTGCGACGCCACCTTGGTTTCTGTTACGCGTCTGTGGCCTTTTGTAACTTGACATGTAAATGGGCGTACGCGTTTTGTTGTAACAGTATCAATAATTTCTTTGAGAAAGTGCACGCGCGAGGATATATATATATATATATATATGTGTGTGTGTGTGTGTGTGTGTATAGCAGACAGCTCTGCCTATAAAGAGAATGATCTTGCGTGAAATCAAGAATAGTGGCTCAATTCCACCGTGATTATAGTGGAGAACGCGCAGATCCTTCCTAAGAACAGCCTTCTTCTCTTTTTTCTGTTCGCTGGGTCACTGCAATTTTAACCGCAGACAAACTGGTGAATTCACATTTGCCTGCTTAGTTACTAAATACCTCTAGGTGGCTAAAAAAATTAACCCCGGCCCCTCCACGACGTATTGCTTCTTCTCTCCGAGGTACAGCTCTCTGACGGAAGAACCTTCGTCTCCGGAACCAGCGCTGTGCATAATCGTTGGCGTACCCCGCGCGTTTTCGCGAGTCTCTACACTTTTCCGAATGACGCACTTGCGGTCAGGGTCCAGTCGGAGTTAACTGCTAAAATGCGCACGTGTAATAGCTCTCTATATGGCGTGCGCTCTATAATTAAATATAAAACAATGCGCCTGAAGAAGACAAAGCGGAACCTGAGTACCGCGCATAACGCGGCGATTCCGTGGATTCGTTAACGAGTTCTAGCGCAGCAAATTTACGCCTGATGTGCGAAGCTGGCCCTCGAGATCTGCGCGAAGTCGCCGCCGGCCGCCTGACGAGAAACCGGCTTGCGGCGCCCGCCATGTGTATGCCCACTTGATCCTTGCTTTTGCGTCAGAGTTGAGGCCGAAAGACGTCATAGGCGAGTCCGCGGCTTCCAAGTAGGACTCGTGATGGCTGCGCGACACCGTCTCTTCCATTTTCTTCCGCCTCCTTGTCGGGAGTGTCGGCGCGTGCGAGAAGACGCAGTCCACTGCAAACGCACGAAGAGAAAGAGAGAGAGAAGTTAGCGCGAGTGAGGTCGGGCAGTTTCGCGACGCTCCATTCTGTTTTTGTTTCAGGAAGCGAATGGGACAAAAAAAGAAAAATACCTGCCACCGTGGGCGGAGAAATCTTGATCCGCTTGCTTTCCTCTCGCAATCAAGATTGCTGCTTCCTAGCGCTTCAGGTGCTAACGAACGCGCGCTTTTTCTCTCTCTATATATATATTTTCCCCCTTCTTTATTTCATGCGTTCGCTATAACGACCGTTTTCGTCTTGGCTAGCTGGCCGTCTATTGTCTCGGCCCGGCGCCGCCATGGCATCTAACTCGCCTAGGTGCACAGGAGAAAAGGCGTAAGTGAGAATACCCCGAAGGAACAAGCACAAGAAAAAGTTGAATGATGCGGCGTTCCTTCGCCATAAGCAGTTCAGTCCTCCTCATCCTCCTCCTCCTCCTCCAAAGCGCGGTGTTCCAAAAGGCGCAGTTTCCAGGTTCCCAGATAGCGCCCAACTCTGACGTATACTCCGTGCCAGCGTCGCTTGCACACCCTGGTGGAAGTCGTCGGTGTGAGTGTGTGCGTACGTGTTCGGAAGGCCACGCGCGCGCCAAGCCGGCTGCTCAAATTCTCTCTCTCTCTCTCTCTCTCTCTCTCTCTCCCTTTATTTCGCGAGTTATGTATACTCTGGCCTACATTTTTGCTCCTTTCGCTGACTCCAAAAGTTTGGGAAAGGATGGCGTATCAGCCGACTCGCTGAGGGACGTATGGTAGTGAGGCCAGGAATGGGCTAGACAGTATACGGTACAAAAGAAAACCAGTAAATGAAAGAAGGACACGAGCACAGTGGCAGCGGACTCGCACCGACTCGGTTCAAGCAGTCGAGATTCAACGGCAACTGCAGGTACCTTTCCACTGTCGGGCTACGCACGGCGCTGGCGTTAATCCGCAGGGCCGTTTCCTACCTTTGTTTCGGGTAGTGCCTTTCGACGCTTCCGCGCCGTCTCAACGCGCAGATGAGTTGAGCTTCGGCGAAACCCTCAATTATAAACGTAAGCGGCCGTCATTTCTTTTTTTTTTTTCTTCCGCAGGAATTCCCCTAAAACAGGGGGAGGGCGCGGGTTTTGGTACTTACCTGCAGGGACGGACAGTGACGAAGAAAACGCCTATCGCGTACGTGCGCTGGCATATTAAGGCAGCATTCGCTCGGCTCCTTGACGCAAGAAAGGTTTGCACAACGGCGGCAGGCGTCTTTGTTCGGCCACTGTGCCTCACGCATCGCGCCCGTCACGGTTCTTGGCCTCACCCACAACTTCGTATCACTCCGCTCGCTCTCCTCATCCTTCTCCTCCTCGTTTCATTCTCACCGCGGTTCGAGCATCTTCCTCTCTCGCGCGCAAATGAAGCGCGTGGACTTTTTTTTTTTTTCCATTTCACCCCGAGTGGTTCACTCCCCGCGGCTCGTCCTTTATCTCGTCAAGCCCAGTCGACAGCCAGCGGTTAGAGTGCACGCGCTCGCGTATATCCTTACGCCAGTACTTACGCACCTCTATATGCACTTGCAGTGCACGGCGCCGGCGTCCTTATTGCGCGGTTGTTGGAGAGCCCTCCTCCGATCCGTTCTTGCGAAGTGCCGGCCCGGCGGCGTCCCACAGGGAGAAATGGAAAGCGACCTTGGCCGCGCAAGGCTACCTGCGAGCGGGAGAAGCCAACCTGCCCGCGCCGCCGGCATCGACGCAGCTTTCGCGCCGAGCACAGTCGGGGCAACCCGAAGCCGCGCTTGGCGCTATCGCAACGCAGGGCAGCTAAACGTGGGTGCTTGCGGGCTACAACGGAGAGACAATTCCCGCGCCTCCGTCCTGGTTTTCTCCACTGCGGGATTGGAGGTACGCAATTGCGAACGGGAAACCCCCGCGAAGTGTTTCGAATGTCGTTTAGGATGAGGTATACTCGGTGGACGTCTCGGATGGCGACTGCACCTCCACAACTTCGCCTCCAGCGGCTAAGCACTCTCACCGAGTTTACCCGAACCAGCTCTAAGCCCCCGCGCCACGTGACCATGACGCGACCGCTGTTTCAAGCGGCAGCGGGTTGCGCGTGGTCTCTAGCGATAACGGGTCTTCTGTCATCGAGCGATCCTCGTCAAATCTGAGGTGACAGCAAGCCGGGAGCTGATTTCCGTGAAAGCCTGTCCTGCATGTCTTCACGTGTCTCGAATCCAGCGACGCTGTTCGTGCTGCGTTCCATAACACAGCCTTATGACAGCACCGCATCGGCAGCACGGCCTAGTGCTCGCGTGCCACCCAACGGGCGGAGTCCTTCGAGCAGTCGCGCGAGATTCGTCGCGGTGATATGCGGGAGGGTAGAGGCGGCCGCCACTTCCGACGACGTCATCGTCAGCCGGCTGTGACTGACCTAATGGGTCCCCGGCGGCACGCGAGCCATCCACGACATGCCACTGCGCAGAGGACGCGCCACGGGAGGGCCGAACGGGCACTTATTGCATACGCACGCGGTTGCATGCGCCACGGCAATCGGAAGCCGCGCCGGCACCGAAATGCTTGTCACCAGTTGCGTGCAGCAGGATTGGGAAGTGTTGCTCAGCGGCTGGGGCGTCCGAAGGCTGAACACGAAAGGAGGTCTCGGGTTGAGATCGTGCTCCTATTACAACGCTTGTGTAACCCTTGCTGGTGCCTGTCCTGGTCTTTGAGTACGCCGTATACAGCCCCGGATGGCCAGGAGGAGACCCACTGGGTGTCACAGCCCCGAGTCGCAAAGACACGCCGGTCGAGGCTAGCTGTTGGTCATTCCACCAGCCGTCCCACACTTGACCACTGCCTCCGGGAGGAAGGACACAACATGCAGACCTATGTCAAAGCTTCCAAATGGACGCCGTGAACTTTTACCCGAAACCCCGCGCTTGCTCTGGCTCTGTGCTGGAAACGTTCTCTGCTGTAAGCCTCCAATCACGCACGAACTAGCCCGATTCCCCGTGTTATATTTGCAGTCCCGCAGGGCCCATTCGGCGTTCTACGATTGCCGTGAAAGGAAAGCTGGCTCACAGATAGCCTTCTCCCCAATAGAAGCCTCGCCTCATCTCGAGAATTGGACACGCTTCCGTTCGGAAGCTATAGTCCTTCCCAAGCTCATTGGCTCTGCGCCATTACGTACCGTTGCGCACCCTGTAGCCAAGAAAGCGAAGCCATGAGGGGCGGGAGGGAGGATATCAGGGCGCCTCGCACTAAGCCTGGCTGCTCTCGCGCGCCGCTCTCGCTGCGCGCAACTCCAGCTCGTACGGCGGTCCCCGACATGTATCCGCGCATTGTGGCCCGGGCTGCGCGCGTGCGGAAAATTTGGCGACGCGCTCGGACGCGCCTGCGATTGCTCGCCTGCCGCGCCGCTGGTTGGCCACCGAGTTTTATTACGTTGGCCGCGTGCTCGCACGCGGGGCAGACCCCGCGCGTAAGGGCGAGGTAATTAAGTGCCGGGCTACTACGCCGACTGCGGCGGCACCCAGTGTGTCCCAGGCGTCGCGTGAGCCACGGAGCGCGCCCGGCTTCTTTCTTTTCATCTCTCGGCGCTGTAGACCCGCGCCGGCAGCTGTGTTCGAGAATGCGCGTGCGTGCGCGCGGCGCGTGTTTGAGTTGTGCGACTCGGTCATCCGAGCGAGAGCCGTCCTCCCCGGTTCGAGCCGCTGCCTCCTCCGCAGCGCGGAACCTGAATTGCGCGGTCATTTCGAGATGAATCGGCTTGTTCCGTGCTCCATCGCCGTGTCTCTCTTTATTTTTTCTGAAAGAGCGCCCTTTTCTTTAAAGGCCACTGTAGGCGTCCAGTCGGAACGCCGTTGGCCGTAGCCTCCTCCTCATCCGCGTAGTTTACCCTCACCGTAGTACGTCACGACGGCTGGAGCGAAATGGCTACTGTGTGTACATACATCGGCGGGAGCGGGCGACTTGCGGGTGGCATATGTTCAGGAGTCGCCGCCGGTTCTGCCCGCCGTCGAGCGGTATCTACGAAAGCAGAGTTTCGTCGTAACGAAAATTATGTGCGCGAGGCTGACACTGCCTACGGTTATTAGACTAAGGACTATTTGAGCCGCTCTTCGTGGCGATTGTCTGTCGCGTGCCTACGGGCTAAATCTGAAACCGAGGGCATCGCATGCGCACGACCTGTTGTGTCGGATCGATGGCTTCCGTTGAGATGTACGGGCACGGAGCTCAACAGCGAATTTAATTGTAGGTGGTGATGACGATCGCTGCAACGCCAATGACGATTGTTGGAAAACATCGTGATGTGGAAACATCCGTGAAGTGGAGATCCCACCAGAGCGGAAGAAGAGAAAGCCAAGGAGGGCAGTTAAAAAAAATTTTCGGCCAATCTCGCGCCTCGTACGAGTGACGCGGACGCTAGCGAAATCTCGCTCCATGGGGGGAAACCGAGCTACCCGCATTCGATATACATTAACGCTGTCATCGGACGTCTGACGGAGCACTATGTGACAGCAACAACAAACTCAGATTCTATTCTGTATAATGTCTGTCGTTAGCCTCTCGAATTAGTTGGTCCAGTCGTGCGCATTTGCTTGATTTGCAAAACTACGTAGCGACAGCGTTAAACTGTCAACCGGAATGTGGCATTTTCGAGCCGAAGATTGTACCGAAGACGCCGCCGCGTCCGTCCCTCCGATTCTCGCGTCGTGCACCCGGCTTCGCACTTCGGCTTCATTCCGAGCACACGGCAGCGTGTGCCCTTCGTTTCGGGTGGAAAAGAAAACACCGAGAAGGACAGTTGTCCTTTTGTGAACGGTTTTGTTTTTGTTTGTTGTTTGGAGAAAAAAAAACCGCTGACCGTGAGCGGCGGGCTAATCGCGCCACCGCCGCTCGTCCTTGAGTGCTCGCATCGAACGCCGATTGCTGCCCGATCGTCGTCAGCGAAGCCGCGCCCGCCCCCCGGCGCCGCCGTCGCGCGGTGCAGGCGCGAGCCACCGTCCGTGTCATCCCTCCCCACCGACGACGACCCGGGGACGCCGCAACATTAGCGGCCGCTGCTGTTCACGCGGGCCATCGCCGTAACAGCCGTACACAAATGAGCCTCGTATTCTTTCATTGCCGTGCCGGTTTTTTTGCCCAGAGGGGGACGAGTGATGTTGCGATGTTTGTCCGTTGTTATTTCGTTTAATGTGGTGCCTAGATTAACGTCTTCTTTTTATGCAGCAAACGTGGACTTGAGTTCGTTAATTACCTCACGATTTGCATGTCAGTGCGACGAGCGAGATCGTGCATTGAGCAGGGCGCGAATGGTAATGCAGAAAATGCAGCTGCGCCGTTCGCGTCTGTCGCGTCGCGCCTGCATATATTTCGCACCATGTCGTCTATCGGGTTCCGCACATTTTTGCTGTTGTTCTTCTTTTGCCATTTCGCGATGTCTTTTCTTCTCTCGCTCTAAGCGCGTGATCGCATGCGCCAATTACCGTCGACTTCAATTTACCGCAAATAAAGTTGCAAAAAAAAAAAAGTAATTTCTGCTAGCGTTAAAATATTGTGTGCCGCGAATCTATAGGCTGGCGTATCGTATCTACATGATTGAATTGGAGCGGAAACTTCGAAACTTAGGCTCCGCAAAGCCGCAAATGACGTCTTCAATTCAGACGGCGGTGTGTGTTTGTATATAGCAAGTGTTGATCGCTACACGAGAGGCGGAAGACAACCTTGTTAGCGCATAGCGAGGTCACGAGGAGGAAAGGGGAGGGGAGGGGGCACCATCAGTACCTACAGACTGGCGCGTGCGGTGAGCTAAGCGAGATGCTCGTTTGTACGATACGTACACAAAAAAAAAAAAAAAATGCTCCGGCAAGGCCGATATCATCGCTGCTCCCGCTGCGCGCACGAAACACTGTGTACACGAACGTTCGCGAGAGATGCGATTAGCTTATCGATCGGTAGAATCGCTCTTCGGCTCAGCATACGGGCGAGTCGTAATGCGCCTATAGCTGGGCCGCTGTGTCGTTGTTTCGCCACCCTTATTGTAAGGGTCGCACCACGGAGCGTATCTGGCTATGCGAGTATATACTCTCCGCAATAACTTGTGCGCGTGCCGATGTAGGTATACGGTGGGAGTATATGTATAGGCAAGTGATCGGCCGTTTGAGTTGTCGCGCCCTTGTCGCATGGGCTTGAGGGCGCCAGCCAAATTATTTATCCTGCAGTTTTGCTACTTGAAGTGGCAGTTTCCGCGGATTAATAGTTCGCATACCCTATGACTATATATTGTACGTCGTCGCGGTGATGCGCACTTGTGAAGTGCGCGTCCCTATATTGGCGCGCGTTGCCCGAATTCGAGCTCCCAGCTCCGATTGTCAGCCCGCGGCGCACTTTACAGCGATACTGGAGTGCTCTCTGGTGATGACTTCGCTGTATATCGTGTAAAGCAACTTTCCGTTGCTGTCTTCAAGACGTGCAAACGCGTCGCGACGGCTATGCCCGATATTATAACCACCCGCCGTCGGAATGGTCAGCGCCCTCAAGTACGGAAACCGCCGTGCTGATTATAGCTTCCTTCTGTGCTTGCGTCGCCCGTGTGGACTGTGGCGTCCGTGGTCACGCATAACGCAGCAGAGAATGCCAGTTGTGATCGCCGAATCGAGGTATACAAAAGTCCAGGCTGTATAGGTATGTAGGGGCGCGCGTCGCTGTGCTGCATGGTTGTCGCGAGCTTTCTGCATCGCAATTGATCATTCCGCGCGAAATATATCTCGCAGACGAAAAGAATTGAAGCTCTGGCCACAACTCGAGAATAACTTGGTCGCTAAAGGAACGAACGTGTAAAATGGCCAAGGCATCGTGGAGCCCGCGGCGCAAACACGGAACTGATGTGTGCAGGCGTTTGTCGCGGTGCCGGACGTAACTGTCAGGCCTGTAACACGACGAGCTATTACACCGCGTGTACGTTTCGCGCGGCAGCTGTCTGCACAGAATAAGCACTGCGCAGAAACAGCAGTTTTTGTTTTGTTTTTGTTTTATGACCTACAGTGTGAAAGTCGCACTCTCGATCGAACACCTTGCGGGGGAGCTTCTCTTAACTCGTTGCGTGACGTAATGACCGCAGCGACGCCTCGCGGGGAGGCGTGCATGCTGGCAGTGCAAGCGCTATGCGCTGTCAAAATGACGCTGATGAGAGGCGTGCTGCAGACGACTTTACGGGAGTCTTTTGAGCGCCGCCATCTTAGGGCTATTTTAACGCTGCCGTTTTCCTACCTGTAAGGCAACCAAACGCAGTGGGCTGCACGGTCGATTTGTACGCAGGACAACGGTTGCACAGATGCGTTCGGTGTTTCGTGACCTTGTTAGTTTGGTACCACTGCGCACAAAGCTGAAAAAAATATTTCGCCTAAGGTCGCGCGGTTCACGAACCTAAAATCCAGAAATGGACGTCTACACAGTGCTTGCGGCAAAGTAAACTTTTGTGATATGTTTTTATACGGGTTATTGCTGTGAAAGTCTGTATATCTAATCTCGTGGTGTTTCCCCTTCTATCACGTCAAAAAAAAAAGAAGAAATCTAATAATAACCTGAGTAGCTATTTGAACCCAAAACATCCACGCTAGCTATAACTACACCGTGACATCCGCTTTGGCCATCCAGGGGCCACTATTTGAAGCGACATACCGAACAGCAGTCAATCGAGAACGCCCACGGGCCCAGCGCTAGCTGTGCATGCGACCTCTTCAAACATCTCGTTGCAAAAAAAAAAAAAAAAATAAAAAAAAAATAGAACAAGATAGAACCAGGCGCAGCTTGTTGTACCACATTTCTTTCGCGTTTGGCATCGCCACCGCCGCATGTTGCGGCAGATTGCGCAGAAAAAACACGGCTGCTCGCAACCGACTTCCAAGTATTGGCAGGCGACCGGTCAGCCGACGAGGCTCGCTCGCCCAGCGCTGGCACCGGCGGCGCCCGTGGCCGGTTGCGCAACGGCCGCCGCGCCTGGGCGCGCATCCCGCCGCGGGCCATCCCGCGAGAGACGGCCGAGGCACACGCTATACGGCCGGCACGACGCGCCCCGTGCAATCCGGCGATCGAGGAGCCCCTTTGGCAGCTCGTGCCAGCGCGAGTGACGAAACGACGATGGCGCCTGCGCGTCCAGCTCGATTAGAGGCCGATTACGGGTGCAGCGAGCTAAGTGCGGCGAGTGGGAGGGTGCGATTCGGCAGCGAGGGAGAAGTACAGGGGGGAGGGGTTGATTGGAGAGAGGAATCCGTGACAGGCAGTGCAGGAGGCTATGGCAGAAGGTTGCAAGTGTATGTATAGAGTAGCGTGGCAATGACGCACAGGGGACGTGCATTGAGAAAGGTGGGGTCGCTGAACAAATGATCTGTGCTGACAAGAAGGGGGGGGGGGGGGGGGGAGGGGCGGGGTTGCGTAAAGGCAGGACGCGTAGAATACAGGCTTAACCGCTGCAGTGGCTCTCAAAGCTGTCGTGATGACTTCTTGCAAGAGTGGAGATTCAACAGCTGTTGCAAACCAGCCGCAGGTGAAATGATCGTGTGCAAGTGTTTATATTTTCTTTATTTCTCTCTCTCTCTCTGTCTTCCTTTTTTAGTTCGTTTCGTATTTCTTTCTTCGTTGCGTGCGCGCCTCACGGCGCTTTGTTCATACGTGAAATCTCCGACATACGTTTAAATAGCACGCGGGCGTCATTCAGGTTTTAATATCAATGCACAGATCTCGAAGTCCCTGCCGCGCGAAAACCGGCGGGCCTCGTCGGAAAAAACAAAAAAACAAAGTCACACTCGGCCAAGCGTGCATAACCAGCAACGCGTCACACGCGAAGGGGGGACTCCCAAATGTACACGACGTGTGTGTAACAGGCCGTAATTGGAACTTGGACGCCCGTCGGCCGGAAGTCGCGTCTCCGCAGCGAGAGTCGCTGGCGTCCTCCGCGATTCCCAGCCGCCGGACAAGGCCGCGTGCGCGAGAGACGGCCGCCAGCGGAACAAGAGCCGCGTGCGGCCCAGACGAGGCGCTGACTCGCGCGGTCGCACGCGTTCGGGCTGTCCCGAGTCACGTGGCCATGCCGCGGACACCTTGCGCGACCCGGGGAGAAAGAGAGAGAGAGAGACCCGCTGTGATGCGGCCTCGGATAGAAACCGCGCCAGCTGGCAACACTTGGACGCACGCAAGAGACGCGCACCGCCGCATCGGGTGTAGTCAACGCCGCGTATACTCGCACGCCACGCAAACAGCCGTCCCACACGCAGCCGTGTGTGTGTGTGTGTGCCAGCTTCCGACGCCGTGAAACTGCGTATACGTTCTGTGAAAGGCGCTGAATGTGGCTTTGGCATTCGCCTTCGGATTTGCCATTCACACTGCGGGGAGCGGAGCTAAGCGAGAGGTGGACGGCGCGCTCCCAGGTAACAGGCACAGGAAGAGTGTGTCACGCCCTGCCACGCAGATCAATGCCTCTTTTTCCCTATAGAGCGTGTTCTTGCGCGGTGGGATATGTTATACTGGTTTTTGTTCATGCTACAACCACTATGCTGTATTTTTGTCTCCCTCTCTGTAGCGCTAATCTGATCCATCCCGAGGTATTTATGCCGCAGCTGTCTGCGCCATTTTGTTGTATCGGCTAACAGCAGCTGTCTCCCATCCGCGTAGCGAAGGGTTTTTGCGACACATTCGACTTAACGAGTACCGCCTTAACGCCGATAACAGTATCGAGCGGTGCTCCAAATCCTTTTAGCGGAACGAGCGAATATTGACGACTCTTGCGTAAACGCATGTTCTGATACGTAGGACCCAGGATCGAACTGAATTTGAGGTACCGAGCGTCAATAGTTTGGCTTTCTGTACGGGTTAGCCGCTGACGAGCCGCCAACGTGAAACTCCGCCGAGTAGCGTCACATGAGTTTCGCCAGGAGCTCCTGCGCTGAGATTGCGCGGAACCTCGCAGCGCAGCGAAAGCCGTACGTTCAATACAGCGCCTTTTCTAGAGTCAACTTCATTTATTTTTAAAGACGACCGCGCAGCCAATTCTTTACTCGCAAGCTATAGGCAACGGTACCGCAGCCTTCCGACGTGGGAACAGGCACGCGAAATCCGGCGCCTCGAGCACAGCGCCGCAGCAATTGCCGGCGCAATGATTCTGACTGTAAGTATTAGACTTGACCTTCGCAAGAATCCGGGTCGTTCCTGCGGCCAACGTTAGCTCTCCGCCGGCTCTCCTCCCAGGAGGAGGCGTGCGGCTACCACGAACGGCAGGGGGACCCGTTGAGGCGAAATCGGCGACAAATCGAAGACGATGCAACCGCGTTCGGTTCGCTCGGCGTGTGTGGTGGTGCCCCCGGGGCTCCGTGTCACGTGATCGCCGCCAGCCACTCGAGAGGAGCGAGATGGCGCGAGCGGCCTTGGGGAGAGAGGGGATGGGGCTCGGTGCCTGGCTTCGCGACGCGCACGCACAAACACGGCAGCCTGACGGCGCCGATCGGCCCTGACCTTGTCCCACTCCGACTGCCGATCACCGGTCGGCCCCTCCCCCCCGGCACCCGTCCACTGGGAGATGCACGCGGGGGGTGGCGAGCACGACTGCTGGAGAGGGAGATCGATAAGGGTCGACAGCTTTATGGAATACGCGCGAATACGCAACGCGTAGCGTTTACGCCTCCCGCTGCTCCTTGTGTGCACGCGGTGCGTCGGGATGCTCCGCTGCGGCACGCTCTTCTCGAGTGCTTGTCGCTCGATCCCGGCGGTAGGGACTCGCAGTACGACGATGCTTCGAGTGTTCGCGTTGCTTACAGCTGTACTTCGGTAGCGTAATTAGATGCGTGCAGCGGTCTTTCGGAGGCAATTCGCTGGTGCGGTGTGCCGGCACCGAATGGAGGCTTTCGGAAGGGTAATTGGACTAAGTAAAGCGAGGAGTTGGGTGAGCGGGTGTTCATTCGTCTTGCAATACGCCGTGTTTACATGGCCATAAACAAGGAACGACACACGTGACAGGACGATAAAAAGCGCTAACTACGCCATCTGGTTAGCCAGCAATATATAGTTCGCGCTATATCGGGTTTGCCCTTACTCTGTTCCAGATGGAGGAAGGTGATGGGAACTAAGCCTCGTTTTCTCTTCACGTTTCTTGCCAATTTCTGACCGAACATCGAAGGAAATATTCGTTGCGCGCACTTCCAACGCCATCCCGTACACGATCCCGCCTGCCATCCCGAGCGGTTATAGAACCATCGGCCACAATTTATGACGGGCACGTCAGATCGGAGAATGGGGGGCGACTGCTCGAAAGGCTCGCGTGCCCCAACGCTGTGGGGTTATATCGGGCCGCATAGCGATGGCGGAGGCGCCGATTTCCCGAGTACCGTTTCGGTGCTTATACGTTTCCTATATAGGAAACGTGTAAGGCGGCGGCGGCCCGGTTCTTTGGCCCTGATTTGGTCGGCACGGACGTGCACGAATGCCGCGAGGGCACACACACCGCCCGAGGCGGATCTCGATCAGCGCCGCACTCACGTCGGCGGGGCTGCTGCGCTTGTATATATATATATATATATACACACGAAACTACGGCTCCCGCTCCGCCATCGCCACATCCAGCGCCTCCTCGGCTTGCAGTTCGTTGTAGTTTGGTTGCTTTGACGATGTTCTCGTTTTTTCGTTCTCGTTGCTACTTTGTTTGCTGGTTTGCGGCACTGATCTCGCGTGATAAGAAGCGAACAGGGCAGCCAGTTTACCTTGCGGCATCGCTATCTCGCCACTGAACGCGCCTCTGGAAAGAGAGAGAGAGAGAAAGAAAGAGCTGTTAGTCGGAAGAGATGCCGATTCCGAGCCGTTTCGGTGGTCGGAAGAAACAGAAACGGACATCCAAGGGTGCGGTTAACTGAACCGCCGGGCACACGGCGCCGTTTTCACTAACTATAATAACGCTGATGGTATCTGCATATCTCATTGACAGCAGCGGCACGCAGTCAGTCTTTATACTGCTTCAATTATGCTGCTGTATTTTTGCATCTCCCGTAGTGGCCGGCTTCGCGGCGTTTCGCCTCGTTCCTCGATTTCCCACCGCCCGTGCACCCGCATATCGCTGTAATCGCCGCCGAGTTAACGTCGATATCGCGTGGTTAGCTTGTGCCTCGGCTGTGCCCGTGTATATAGATGTCATATGATCATCATCACTTTCTCGCGTCAGTGACATTTTATGTGGTTTGGTGCGATGATCGTTGGTTGCATCTAAATTTAATGCTACCATCATTCTTTAGTTTTAGTTATACTTCTTACATCATTTGCTCCACGTGAAATGATTTTAGCTTGATTACAGGCTGGCTATTCATGCTTGTCACATGTCATGCACCGACTATACGGTTGACGTGATATGCATGTACTTGTAACTGTACGTCAAGCTCTTTGTACGCAGTGTGCGTTTCTTTTATTCTATGCAATTGCGAAAGGTCGGGATCATTTATTTTTTCTATTTGTATATTTATCTAGTTAGTGTATTCCTTGTTTGTTCGCATCTGGCTATGATATTGAAATAGCGGCCTCCACGCTTCCCTTCTTGTACCAGTTAGCAAACAAACAAACAAACAAACAAACAGCAACAAGTGTTCGTTGAGATCTCGGGTCAACTTTGAGCGATACAAGTTATGACGTGGTTCGGTATGGCATTCACGCCCACGTAACGCTTCTTTCCCAGTGTTTCTTGCACTGCTGAGAAGCCGTGTATACCTGCGTCGCCGGTAATTTGCTATTAGCCCTTAGAAAAAAAAAGAAGCAGAAGAAGAAGAGCGCTTTCGCTCACGTCTTCTTCTACATTCCGTAAGCACGCCCGTGCAACAGCGAGACGCTACCGTTCGCTTTAATACCCCCGATTGTTCCGCCTCGGCGTCTCCTTGTAGCCACGCCACATTTTACTTTAATTATACGCCTCGCACGAGCCCGCACTGCAGAAGGGGGCCATAAAAGGATAAGCGGAAAGTTCCATGACCGGTGACGAGCAAATTGCCGTTTGTCCGTCCATCCCGTGTTAACAAGGGGTACCGCCGTCCTGATGCGGATGAGTAGAGAATTAAGAGCTGAAGGTCCGCCACTTCTCAGATAATTCTCGGCACACAGGAGAGCCACACATGCGAAGGTCGCTTTCTTTCTTTCTTTCTTTCTTTCTTTCTTTCTTTCTTTCTTTCTTTCTTTCTTTCATGGTGCAGCACAATTGGAGAAAGGCGGCGGCCGTAAGTCAAGATTCTCCGAAGGCGTTTCTCTTCTCGTATACGGAACGCTTGCCGACTCTATAAAACGGAATGTGTGCGAGGCTTCTTCGTGGAGCCCGCGTGTGTGATGGAATCGCTTAGCTGGCCGGTTGCGAAGCGCCCAGGCTCGCGCATTTCGCCCTCGGCAACCTTGCTTCATTCCGTCGTCCCTCTCACTCTCGTGCATATCCTGACAGTGCTTTCCAACTACCCGTCTATATAGTTGCGATCCAGTGGTGTTACCAAGGCGAACTTTACTGCGGCTTCGAGCTCCGTCGGAGCATCTTCCGTGGATCCTATACAGGCGCTTGCTGAACTGTTGCCGCCGTTGGCTGCAAGTATACGCCGATCGAGGTAGGCACGCTACACTCAACTCCCGCCTTTTCCGAAAATAAAGTGCGCCTCACGGTGATTGCGACCGGAACACTTTCTGTATGCGGTTTGTCGAGCCGCTCAAGTTGCCTGCGTAGCAATCTGCTCCGATGTCGCAGAGGCTGTGAGTGTGCACTCTAAGCCGACAACCACGCGAAATATCCTTCTCCTCGGGCGAGTACTGGCACGTGACGTCATGCGTGCTTTTGTTCAGTGCCTGTAAACAAACGCCTGTGCAGTTTTGTGTGCAGTCGTTTTGCCCCATCTCTGTATACTATTCTCTCTGCTATCGTCTCTGCGTGTCCTTTACACGCATGCACCTACGCCATATTCTGGCAGCTCTCGAGACATGAGCAGACCGGGCTCGTATAGATAGAGCCGTCAGCGGGAATTTCCTCCTCACTCTTTTCTAGTTTTCTAAAGACCAAAGCACCAATTCCAACTATTGCAGCTACAACTGATGTCCGCTACTCGTGTTTCACGTCTACGGCGTGGGGTTCTCGTCTTCCATTTTCGCATTAATTTGGCAGATTAGGTATTTTAGTGTCACTCCGCAGCATTTGCATTTGCAGGCTATTTTGCCGCCTATGCTTTGGCAAGCGCATGGTTTGGAGAACTTGTTCTCCTCCTCATCCAGCCTTCTCGGGAACACTTCGTCGACACTCGGGAACGCAACGGCATAGGTCGGCAGCACATGCGAGTGCCTCGCTCGTGCACCCCACTCACCAATATCTTCGCGCTCTCGTGTGCTGTGCGGCAGCGGCTATCGACCGTTACGTCTCGTTCTCCTTTTTTTTGTGAACAGAATGGTCGCACAGAGGCTAATGTGCCGCTCCAGCGATGCACGAGGTACGGTTCGCGCGGCATTCCTCGCCTCCGCTGCTCAAGGACGCCTTCGCTTCCCATCCGAGGCTTAATTCGCGCCCCTTGAATAGAGCTCCCCGCGCAGGCGCGCTTGAAGGCAGGCGCACGTCGTACTGTTGTACTACCCCTCCCCCACCCCCTCGCAAGCGGTCGCTGTGCCTCTCGACGTGCCGCTCTTTCGAGTGCGCTCTTGCTCAAACCCTTGTTGTCTCCCCCCCCCCCCCCCTCTACCGATTTCGTCATCGCGCCTCGCGGCCTGCCGTGCACGTCGCTCTGTCCACCTGTCAGTCAGCCGAACAAGCACCGCATTTATTCGCCTACACGGGGGGCTGAGTCAGCGGGGCGACTCGCGCTCATCCGACGATGGCGCGTAGCAGGTGTCTACAGAGAGCCAGGTGTTCCGAGTGCGAACGACGGCAACTATCGGGAGGCGTCACTCTCTCTTTAGTTTCCTGGTTCACCAGCACTTCTAACTGTAGCTCGATTCGGGACCCAGAACGTAAATTTGGGAGCTTCAACTGCTTGTGAAACCGTTGCAGCGCGCTTGCACATCGACTTGTGTAAGGATGAGTTCCGACCAGCCTTTGTCGTTTTCGCGCTTCTGTGTGTGCCGGGGCTGGAGTGTGGCACGTAATGTGATCGAGAATATTACGCGAACTCATTGAACCACAGCACACACGAACATTAAGAACGCGCTTTGACGGGCTGGCTGTCCGGCGAGAAACCTATTTGGTGCGTGTTCGGCATGCTAGGTTCCAGCCCGCAGATAAGGAGCAGATGTTGTTCCAAAGTTATTCGCCGTTGCTTTTTCATGTTGCCCTCCACCGTGCGCAGGCATAAAACCGTAACTACATTACGCGTAGTTGCAACCTATTAGCGTCTCGTCGGTGCGCCCATGTCGAGTGTTTCTGCCATCATTGTTAAACCATTGGTAAACTGTCATCATTGTTAAACCATCGTGTGTGGGCTTCAATTCGGTGACTGGCTGTAAAATACGTATTCCGCGATGCTCAGTAAGGACGCCACTGCCCCATGGTGCGGTCACTTTTTTGCTCCTTACCGTTTATATTTGGAATACAGAATAAGAGAAATACGAGCTTGATTGATTGAGTGAGTGAGTGAGTGAGTGAGTGAGTGAGTGAGTGAGTGAGTGAGTGAGTGGGTGAGTGAGTGAGTGAGTGAGTGAGTGAGTGAGTGAGTGAGTGAGTGAGTGAGTGAGTGAGTGAGTGAGTGAGTGAGTGAGTGCACTATACTGTAGGGGGGGGGGGGGGGGGGTAAAGGCGCGGTAATCGCGTAGCGCGTAGAAGGGATGCGACGCCTGATGCGTGCCATGCCGATTGTACTTGCAAACCACGCTTGCTGTATAGCTACCGCTGAGCTACAATGTGTGGCACTTCCAGCTCTCTTGGTAAAGGAGTGAGAGTCAGACTTTTTGTTATTTCTCTCCTGGCAGCAGCTGTCGTCCTTTCTGTCGATTCTATAGGACGCCGCGGCACTAACCGGTCGCGCAAAGCAATCGCGCATGTTCACTATTCTTTTCCTTTCCGTCTTTAGTGTTGCATTTATTCTTGGTTTATTCGTGATGCCTGGTCTCAGCTGGGTAACGTATACATCTCGTTTGACGAGATGTAACCACTGTTGCAATTTGTAACCGTTCGGCGGAGTATGTTAATATCTCTATTGCGCCAGAAGGTTTCGGGTTGTTATGCCCGCCTACTGTCTCTCTTCCAAGCGGTTCGAGTGCGCGAATTCCTCGCGTGCGTCACTTCAGCGAATATTTGCTTAAAGCGACTCCGTCGTTGCACCCATACTAATCGTACGACTTGGCACCTTTCGCAGGTCCCTTATCTAAACGATTTCCGGGGCCCACTTCATGTTACGTCGCCGCGAGGGATTCGTCAACAGCGCGGTTGATAAGACTAAAAGTGCGTGCCCGTAATCTTATGCAGCTGTGCTCCGCAAGCGTGTATCTTTCGACATGCAAATCAAACCTGGTCCATCCACTTCTATGTGCCAAGCAAAGCTCTCAAAGAAATCAATGCGCACTCTGCAGCTTTTACCTGATCTGTAGGGAGGTTATAGCTTGGCAGTACGGTTCTGTGGCGGTATTTTCTAACTAACTTTCTCATTAAAAAAAAAAATATTGAAGCATTATATGCCCCATTACGCGAAAATCCGGCGTCGTCGTCGGTGGCGGGACCGAGCGATGGCATATACCACAGATGGCGCCGACGGCGCAAAGAGTAAAAAACACGTCAAAATACGCTCGGATTGACGTCAACTTTTTCAGGGAGGTTCCTGTAAAGAAATGAATGGCTTTGGAAAGAAGATTTCGCAGATTTCCCTCTAGGTGGGAATCGAACCCGGGCCTGCGGGGTACGAGTCGAGCCCGCTTCTCCGACGCCGCGGCGGCTGGGGTGGGCCTGGGGCGTGCGTCATCGGGCACGTGACGTCGCAGCCAATGGGGAGGAGGTGGTGTCACGTCGCGAGTGTCCAAAATAGATGTATAAAATAAAAACGTTTCACCATAGGGACTATAATGCTTTCGCGTTTCCGCGCGTAAGCATTATCAAGTGTCTCTGCAGATTTTTTTTTTAATTACATCATTCGCTCGTACTTATCGCGAGACTGCGATGTTACGGGTACATCGGACACCTGTGGCGAAGGGTGATGAGGGATGAATCACATCGTCGAAAAAAGAATTCTCACCAAACAAGGTAATCGGAAAACAATGTGAACAAGGCATTGGCCACATGCTCGACGATAAATGTG
Organism: Dermacentor andersoni; assembly: GCF_023375885.2. NCBI lineage: Eukaryota > Metazoa > Arthropoda > Arachnida > Ixodida > Ixodidae > Dermacentor > Dermacentor andersoni. The sequence goes on from NC_092817.1 coordinate 160,382,788, forward strand.
CAGGCTCTCGGTATCAACACGTGGGCTTTTTAGGACTTCATTCCGTGCTTGGATCCATGCTCAAGGCCACGCTCTAGTGTGAACAGAGCGACGTAAATTAGAAGTATACGCGCACATGCAGCGCCAGGCTCCAACCGCAAAAAGAGGGGCTGTATGAAATTAGTGGCGACGCGTGAATTCAAACTGCCACATTCCAGCCGGCGCAGAACTAACGCGCGTACGCAAGTTACACTTGCTTACGCGTTACCTCTGTCAGAAGCTCGGCGGCGGAAGCACCATTCCAAGTGCTTGTTCAAACCTATACACCGTTCGCGACCGACGAAATTCGTCTACCCCCCCCCCCCCCCCCCCCCCACCCCTCCTTTATGTGGGCTCCCTCGAGTGAGTGAAGCAAGCGTCGGCGCAGGAGAAGCTCGGATCGGGTGTGCGCGGCTCAACCGGAGCAGTATCGCGCTCGACTTTGCATGCATGCGACACTGACACGAGAAGCGGAGCCGGCCTGATCGGGTGAACAGCCCCGTCGTGTAAGTGTCGCGCAGGGATCGCGAACAGCGTGACGAGGCAACCCCCACGTGATCGGGACGTGAGTCGAAAAGAAAGGAAAGAAAAAGGCAGAGCGAGAGAGAGACGAACTGGTCGCAATTCACTGTTGCTTTGATTCTTTCGCGTAGATCGAACAATGTGCACGGTCTGGATTCTTAGCCATACGGCTAGCGAAGGGTCCGTGCAAAAATGTGTACGAGCAATCCCAGCGACCTTGCGCGAAAGAACGCCTTGGAGCTTTATTAAAAAAAAACAAAAAAAAAAAAACAAGGAGACGGAATCATCGTTTGGAAAAATCGGGAAGGCGGCGATTCCTTTGAGCTCAGCTCTCGCGATTACCGTCGGCGATGCGAGGGTGGTTAATACCGTCTTTCATTATACTGCGTTGAAGCGCGGTGTATTCTTTTGTCCACGCCATTCAGCCCGCATGCCGAGCACGGCTACCGATCACCGAAATAGCGCAACGCACGACGAAGTGGGGTAAGAAAGGCGCCGCGTTTAACCTACAGCCATAGCTATAAGCTCGACGGCGTCGCCCTGAGGGTTTTTCGCAACCTTACAGCGTATAGCCGCATGTCATGCGCTGGAGTTGCGTAAGCAATGCCGAGCCTTTAATCGCTGCCCGGTGCTGACTCGATGCGTTCGATCCCTAGCCAAGCCAAACCATGGCGCGTTACGCAAAAAGAAGCACCTTCATTACACGCGCGCCGTTCGTTAAGCGACGTCAAGCACGCTTCGACGTCAAGCGACGTCAAGCACGCGAAAATAACGCGGTGCACAAAGCGCCGTTGGTGGGGGTGGGGGGGGGGGGTGGGTGGGAAGGAGACACGTCAGAGAATCTTTCGAGGCTCCTCTGTCCCTCGCTCTCCAAACAGGCCTGCTGCCGCCTCCCGCTCTTCTCGGCCCATAAAAAATTGTTCGTGCGAGCGGACGGCAATCTTTCTCTGAACGATTTTTCCCAGCATCTCTGTGTTCGCAGAGATGTTGGGCGTGTTGAGATTTCGTAGAAGCCGTACGTCGCGGCCATGCATACAGCGTGCAAGAAGGTTAACGAGCCTCGCTGTTGCCGTCGCGTGATGCGCGTGGCGTGACTTCCTCGTCCGCTCGCCGACTCCTCTCTTCACGTTTCTCGACACTATGTGGGGAATCGTAAGATTAAGCACACAACTTCGGAATTAGGCGTACAGAGCAGATTCGTAAGTGATGTCCTTCGTGAACGCGTCGCAGCGATGGACGGGCGCCACCCTGCAAGACGCTCGCAAGAGGCGACACGAGCATCATCCGTGACGGCGTCGCGTTGAAGTCTGGCGTTGCTCTGTCCGTCCGTCCGTCCACTCGGTTTCGCTAGCCGTCATCGCGTGGTCGGGTCAACTGCTCGTCCGAAAGTGGCTACGAAAAATATACTTTGTCGCCGCCATGGTCTCGCCGAAGTGGAGCAAACTGTGCGACGACAGCAGAAACCGAGTCAGTGCGGCCGCAGCTCGGTGAAACAGCGTGACACATCACTGACACCCGCGTCCGCCGGTCACTCGCCGGTCACTCATGCAAACGCGTTCGCGCTCAGCTTTGCGTTCGAGTTCGCGGCTCTTGAGCGAGAGCTGACTCTTTGCAATCATGAACATGCCTGTGCAAGTAGCGAACGATGTATTGAGCGAGGAACTGAAATAAATGAGAAAGAAAAAGGAAAGAAAGGCAGCCAGCGTTATTCTCTCGATTGGCGAGGTAAGCAGGCAGAGGAGAACGAAGAAAACAGTAGAAGGAGGTTTGATTAATGTAAACAAACTGCGCACGCAGACGCGGTACCGGTGGTCAGGAATAAATCTCTGCGCGGACAGACGAGCACGGGTCGGAACAAACAGGCGTACGGAGGCCAGCTGCTAATTTATTGGGAATTACGGCGCGCACTCGTATGCGAAAGCGCGCGTGCAGAATTCGGAATCAGCTGTCACGCCGCGCCAAAATATTGTCGCGAAAAGTGTATAGCGCGGGCCTCTTTGCTTACTTTCGGGGAATTTTATGGGCTCCTCGACGCGGGGGCAACCTTTGTACCCCAAATAACCGCGACGGCGCCGCGGGCAGGTACTGACCGCCCGGCCGCCGCGCCTGACGTCACACGTGCACCTGACGCGTCTTCGTCCCACGCTCGGCTGTCAAAAGCCGATTAGTTATGGTCCGAGTGCTTTTGTGTAAGGAGTGTTGACGCGACTATTTCTTGACCCCTTGAACTCTGCCGCTCATTGGATGATGTCGGCTTGCCTGATTGGTCGGAGTAACGAAGTAACCCATTGGTGGAGAAAAGTGTCTCTTGGATGCTGTGTAAACTTATTTAAGGAGAGTTCGAGTAGTTTTTGAGTGAGCAAGTAGACAGCAGCAGACACGGCGCAACTTCACCAGGGGAGACCAGGCCGGTCAGGCAGGCCGACGACGACGGGTATGACATCGTTCCGTTTGTAAATATTTTTATACAGTGTTAACTTAAAGTAAATCTCAAGTGAATAAACTTAGTTATTGAAATGCTACTCTCGTCGTCGTACCTGTGAATTTGGACTTGCCCCTGCCAGAACTCATCCCCATTCTTCTTCCGTCTCCCTGGTGAGTTGATGCGTCAAGTATCTAACGGCTGCGTCACTTCGCTACAAAGTGGTGGAGTGTGCTGGGTACCGAAGTCCACGCTCTAATATCGTGGGCCGTGGCAACAAACCTCAGGAACCTAGCTCTAACAGCTCGACTATGACCGGACCCCCTACTGTTTTCACTACCATGTCCACCCCTCAAGCGGAACCTTTCATCGGACCGCCAGTATTTAAAGGCACACCAGAAGAGTCAATATCCGAGTGGCTGCTTTGCTACGAATACGTAGCCTCCCTCAACAACTGGGATGAAGGGACGAAAGTAAAATTTTTATATTTGGCATTAGAGGGCAATTCAAAAAAGTGGCACACCACGCAAATTTTAACGGGTGCCCCTAATACATGGAAAGAGTGGACGACGCTCTTAAAAACGTCTTTCACAAGTCGCCACTCAGTTGAGATCGCATATTTGCGGCTACAAAACCGAACGCAGCTGCCATCAGAATCTCCCGAAGATTATTACTATGATGTTCTGCAGCTGTGCGCCAGAGCTAATCCGTCTATGACGGAAGAGGAGCGGATGCGGCACCTCGGGCGCGGATTGCGTCCGGACGTGCTGGAAAAAATTCTTATTGCAAACCCGGACAGCTGCTCTGCTTTCCTCGAAATTTTACGCCGAATTTATTGGGCAGCTTTTTTGATGGTGCGTGCGTCGCAACCAGAAGCGACCGGCACCTATTTCTCTGCCGGCCAGCAGTCGTGCTACCCATACACCTCGGCACCTGCCGCCGGAGTGACACCCGCTGGAGCAACAATGCAGCCGCCTCCGACATGTCTCGCCACCTGCGCTGCGGCAGAGCGTCACTGCACGCGAGAGGCCACCGACCGCGACAGGGACTTGAGGGCGATCGCGGCCTCTATGGCCTCATTATTCGACCGCCTGAAGGCTATTGAAGAAGATGTACGTCGCCCTGCAATGCCCTGCCCAGCGAGAAGTTCCTGTGACGACGACGAGCGACCACGCTGCCAGCTATGCGACCGCATCGGCCACATCGCACCCCAGTGCCGGCAACGGTTCCGCGAAAACGGACCCCAATGGAACGAGCAGCGCGGCGGTCGGGATGAGCAGCCTGGACGACCAAGCGAAGGGGACCCGCCCGGCCGACCATTTGGCAGTTTGGCGAAAAGTCAGCCCCTCGCATCGTCTTTCCGAGAGAATGGGACTGACGCAGAGCTACGGCAGCGCTCTAACTTTGAGCAGAGCAACTCCGGCTTGCTTTCCCGACTTCCCCATGATTCCGCACCAGCAAGCGAAGAAAATCCATTACCGTTGCTCGTGCTGGATCATGTGGACATCGGCGAAAGGCAGAGAGAGGATTCCTGGATGCAAGAAATAATACAGCACCTAGAGCAGCCGAGTGCGCCCGTTGTCAGAAGAACGAAAAGAACGGCACGAAGCTTTCGATTGATCGACGGTGTGTTGTATAGAAGAGCGAAAGGCTTTCAAGAAGGTCGCATGACACTCGTTGTCCCAGGGTGTTTGAGGTCGGAGGTGTTACGGCACTGTCACGTCGATAGCTCGGCAGGCCACCTCGACGTCAGGCGCACCTGGGGGAAAGTTCGCCGCCGTTACTTCTGGCCCAAGATGTTTGGCCACGTCAACAAGTACGTCCTATCCTGCCCTGACTGTCAGAAACAGCCGCTCGCCCCCAAAAAGCCAGCCAGTATCGCCCCCTTCGTAAGCTCCAAATATGAGCCTCTACTTCAGGTAGGCCAAGGAACTCAACGCGGAACCCAAAACGCCAAGAAAGTGGCCCACCGAATGGAGCCTCCGCAGATGTTGCTGAACCAAACCGGCAAAAAACGCGACGCTTCTAATGTTGCGCGGTTAGAACCGTGCAACGTCAGACAGTGCTCGGATGATGACGACGCAGACAGCGAATCTGATAACGAATGTCCAAAGAAAAAGAAAATGTGTTGTGTTCCTCGCGTAGTGCATCAATGTAGTTCGCGTGGTGATCGGAGGCATGCCGCGTGTGATCGTGTGTGTGAGACGTGGACTAGTGATCGTGGACGACAAGACAAAAACCCGGACGGGATTGAACTTTACTCCAATTGGAGTACATTTAACTGGAGGACATTCCACAACGAGGCCGATCCGAGAACTATCACTGCTTACGACACAGACACTGATGTGTATCACAGCGCGAGCGAAAAATCTTCATTGTTAATTTTATTGTGTAGCGCGCGTGAATGAACTTTTATGTTTCTTGTCTTGTGCATTTTGTTTCCATTGTGTTAAAACTTGTTTTGTTTTGTTTTATGTGATGTTAAATCTTCCTTACCGATACTTCAGTTTTTATACCAATCCCTAAATGTACGTGTTTAATTTGTTAATTTGGTTTTGTAGTAATGCTTTTAACGAGTGGGACACTCTTTTTCGTAGGGGGGAGGTGTCGCGAAAAGTGTATAGCGCGGGCCTCTTTGCTTACTTTCGGGGAATTTTATGGGCTCCTCGACGCGGGGGCAACCTTTGTACCCCAAATAACCGCGACGGCGCCGCGGGCAGGTACTGACCGCCCGGCCGCCGCGCCTGACGTCACACGTGCACCTGACGCGTCTTCGTCCCACGCTCGGCTGTCAAAAGCCGATTAGTTATGGTCCGAGTGCTTTTGTGTAAGGAGTGTTGACGCGACTATTTCTTGACCCCTTGAACTCTGCCGCTCATTGGATGATGTCGGCTTGCCTGATTGGTCGGAGTAACGAAGTAACCCATTGGTGGAGAAAAGTGTCTCTTGGATGCTGTGTAAACTTATTTAAGGAGAGTTCGAGTAGTTTTTGAGTGAGCAAGTAGACAGCAGCAGACACGGCGCAACTTCACCAGGGGAGACCAGGCCGGTCAGGCAGGCCGACGACGACGGGTATGACATCGTTCCGTTTGTAAATATTTTTATACAGTGTTAACTTAAAGTAAATCTCAAGTGAATAAACTTAGTTATTGAAATGCTACTCTCGTCGTCGTACCTGTGAATTTGGACTTGCCCCTGCCAGAACTCATCCCCATTCTTCTTCCGTCTCCCTGGTGAGTTGATGCGTCAAGTATCTAACGGCTGCGTCACTTCGCTACAATATGTCGACCCGTTGCCGAAGCAGGGGCCTCCCTGCGTGCGCCACGACCGCGCGAGGCGCTGTATACACGTGACCCAGACACCGAACGAGCGCTGGCCCTGCGCGAATCAACATGCTAATTTGCATTCCTTTAATTTGATGATCATCGGTGAACTTCTCTTTTCTACTTTCGCTGTATATTTATACGCTTCGTTGTATAACGGACACCGCTATGATCGCACCTGGGGCTCATTAGAAATTGAAGTTAGTTATGTATATGTACCCAGAACCTAACGCTTGCCTGTCTTTTGTCTTACATCTTCATCATCATCGTCTCGTCATTATCACACGATGTTAATCATCGTACGCCCGCAACATGTCGTATGCATGTTCTCGTCACCCATTCTGTTAACGTAAAAAAAAACCACAGGAGCGCCGTCTCGTGTGCGGCTTATCTCCAGTTAGTCAAATGTCGATCGCATTGCGCTAACCGGTTCATAATTTGTCAAAGCGCCGGCAACTTGGGCATGCAGACTTGCACGAATCGACCGAAAACTATAGATTTCCGTTCGCCAGTTCTCAATGCTCGGTGGTGTAAGCGCAAACTCGAGACAGATTCGCCAGATTGGAAGCCCCAAATCTGTACCTCCAGATCCTCGCATGCAGTTCGTAATCACCGCTCACTTCGTGATCTTTCCTGTTCTTGTTCTTTTTTTTTTATATGTGATCTCGAGCCTTCACCGGTCGCACGTGTCAGGCCAGTGCCAACATGCAGATTGAACGTAACAAAAGCAGAATATATATATATATACACGCACACGCCTGCTACCATATGCGCAGCACCGTGACCTCGATCACCGCGTTTGATCTGGGCTTATCCGGAGTATCGTGTATCTGGCTGCATCCATTGGCTGCCAGACGAGACGCGCCCTTCGCGGGGAAGCCCCCCCCCCCCCCTCCCCCCCTCTTCGCGTCAACGACACAGCGCGTGCCGGCCCTGCGACAAGTCGATGTCTCGTGGAGGCGCGTCCTTTGTGCGAAATGCGCTTCCGCTCTGGACGAACGGCCGTCCTTCGGGTTTCCAAGCTGGGCTGTCGACGTCAGCTGGGAGACTTGGCGGACCGCCTGGCGTTTCGGAAGCGGCCGCAGCGTTCGTGTGTCTGGCGTAGAGCGGAAGAGAAAGAAACGGGCGCGGAGAATTTTACCACCGCCACAAAATCCGGGGGAATAGCCCCGTCTTACGACGCGGACTGCTGGCAGTAGTTTCTCCGGTCCCAATTAAGAACGGCGAGAGGAGCTTACCGATGATTTCATCGATATATACGAGATAGGATGAACCATTTGTGACGTAGGTGTAGCCTCGCGGGCTAAAATAAGCTTATCGAGGCTCTTTCTCTTTTCCAGTACGGACGAAGAGCCGTTTCAAATAAAGTTTTATTCATTCTTTTCCAGTGCTTCTGGTGTTCATCTCAGTAGCTCGACAGTGCAGGCAAGTTTGACCTATACGCTGGTGTTTCAAAACTGCTTTAAGACGGTGGATTACCGTTTGCGATCGTCGGGCGACGATCGGGCCGAATTCCAGTTCCACGTGACATTGAGTCGCGCGGTGTACGTTAATACTCGGCCTATATACGCTCACAATCACCACGGCCGATTCAGCCGCGTTCCTTTTCGGCTTGGAATTATATGCCTTCGAACGGACAGATAACGCGCCTCGGAAGGTAGGTGTTGGCGTCGACGCTGCTGCCACTTGGGAGCAAATAAACCCCGCTGGAGGTAGTTAGAATAAGTAAGAAGAAGTTGCCCCCCCCCCCCCCCCCCCCCCGCCTCTCCACCCTTCTTTCTCGGCCCCCGAGCGGCTGGCTGGCCCGCAAGAAGAACAAGAAGCGACAGCAGCAGCGCGTGCGACGGTGGCTGTGCGAAGGTCAGAGCCAAGGCCGGCAGGCGACGCGCGGGACGCCTTGCGACAGCGTAGCAAGCAGCTCCTCTCGTCGGCCCGACGTCGCCGCCAAAGCGCAAACGGCGCTCGCGCTGTCGCTGTTTCTGCTGCTGTTCCAGTGCCCGCTCTCTGGCCGCCGCCTCTGGCTCGGGAAGCGTCGTGTACGCGCGCGTTCGTCTCGCGTCATCCAACCGCGAGGCGCCAGGAAACCACAGCACTCCCGGAACGGACGTCGCGAGGTGCGCGTCCCCGTGCTCGCTCGGGGAGCCTGCTGTCTGTCACACCTGTGGAACGACGGTCCCCCCAGCGGTCGGTGCACGTCGACGCTACTGACGAGTGATCGCTGCCACGCGCGAGCGACCGGATGCGGACCCGTTAAGACTTTGTGTACGCGTCGCGGCGAAGACTGTCAACCCCACGCAACCGGTGAGAAGAGGCGTGTACCAACTGTTCCTCGAAGCACGTTCCGAGCTCGCCAGCCGCTCCTCGACTGCCCAGTGTGGTAGAGAAGCTTCGCCGAGCGCCCGCGCTGCTATTCGTCATGGTGCTCAAACCTAGTGCGCGAAATAGCCCGTAGACGGATCCACGCATCTGGGCTGTGCATCTCTCTGGTGTCGGCCAAGCTCGCCGCCGTGTACGTCTCTCGCCAACACTGTGAGTTTCACAACCTTGAGCTTTCATTTGATCCTATACTCGCGCAAACTTCCTCTGCTGTCGTTGTGGCTTCGATTTACAGATCAGTCTTCTCTACATTGATCTACTGTTTGGGTGTCTATACTAACTTTTCCCGAACCGTGTTAACTGCACGGCTTTTTTCGCTTTTTGTGCTCCGTAGCTGGTATCGCGTCGTATACGTAATTCGCGGCAGCCACGACCACTCTCCGAGTGACTTGACCTGTGACTTAGTTGCCAAGACGATCTGTCTGTCCACTACCTCACGGACAAGGAGATATGTGTTGTTTATAGGGGTATCGTCGTTCGCCTGCAGGAATTTAAACCTGCCTCGACAACCCGTTCTCTAGAATGAAACGTAAAATAATGCGTGGTCTCGCTACCATATGCGCCTGCAAGTGTTGTTTGTCGTTCGCAATTGTTCGCCCGAGTGACGTTTGAGCGACCGGCTCGTCACGACGACGACGAGCGCGCGCGACGAGTCGCCCAGCACGCGAAAACCGTGGGTGCGTCTCTTTTTCGGGCCGCGGCATCGGTGGCCGCTCACGTCGACGCTAATCCTGGCGTCTGCGCCTTCCTCGCCCAATGCCTCGCGCGCCTCTCGCACGATCCTGCGCGTAGCCGCCGGGCTGTAGGCCTATCGGGCCGGGGCCACCTTTTCGAGTTGCGCAATGCGTTTTGCCAGCAGGCCGCGGCACAACGCTAGTGCTCTCGTGGATGCGATCGAAGAATGAAATAAAAAAAAAAGAAGGCAGGAGATGCGGCCATCAGAGAAACGCGGCAGATTCCGCGCTGGCCTCCGGCGCTCTCGGAGGAGAGGAGGAGAGCCACAGAAGGCACTAGGTGAGGGAGAGAGACGACTCGCGCTTCCCGAACGAGAAAAAAAAAAAAAAAAACCTCTGAGAAGGCATCATCCATTGGGTTATCCCGGCCCACCGCTGTTATTTTTTTTTTTGTGTGTTTTTTTAATTCTTTCGCTCTGCTCATCGCGAAGAAAACAGTCGTCGTCGATGGCGGCGTGCATCGAGGGGCGTGCGTGCCTCGAGCGCAGTCATGGCCGCCGCCGTCCGTGCCTTTGGCTGGATTCCCGGGCGGATTCGCCGCCGCACGCTATAGAGCTGACCGAAGCACGCTGGGCGCGGTTTTTTTTTTTTTCAACGAGAAGTCCGTCCGCGCGCGTTGACTGCGGCGAGACCGCAAGGCCGTGCTGCGAACTCGCCTTTCCCTCTCACGCGGTTCTCGCCCCGTGGCACGTCACTGCGGATCGAGGGAGCGGTTTACCCGAAAACTGCCGTAGCTAATCGAAGCGCCGACTGACGTGAAACCTCTCTGCACGTGCTACAAACAGCCAATTTGTGCGTAGCAAAAGCAGCAAAATATGCATTTCATTCGTAACGGCAAAGCTTGCGGGGTTAAGCCGCGTCATAAGGTTAGACTGCGTCGCGGTGCTGTCACTTGAACGCGAGTCCTGCTCGTGGGTGTGAGTTTCCGTACTGCGACTCACTTATTGGCCGCCTGAAATTGAAGAGCAGCGGAAACTGTACGCATTAGTGGCACGTAATAGTCTCTCGCGACATTATAATACTGCAGTACAGCTTCCCTATCACTGGACGTCAGCTATTGTCCAGAATATTGCATGCGCAACTGTATATACATATAGAATAGAGTACACTGTTCCACAATTCTATGAATGTTCGAGGCATGTCACTTGTCTCTCTCGCATACGGGCTGACCCCCCCCCCGAGAAAAAAAAAAAAAAAGAGGAAGCTACTCTTCTGCGCCTGCCGGTGCGGGTTCCAACCACGATTTCTTCTACCCTTCGCACTTCTTCTCAACTGCGAGCGTTATGGACCGCGTTTGATTGATTTCAGCACAATAGCTGCCTCTGCAAGTCTCCGTCCGTCGCACGTGGGAGACGTGTCTGGAAAAATGACTGCACGAGCTAATGGTTGTGATTTCATTCTTATAACCCAGAGTGTCTGGAAGGGTATACCGTGGTGGTAGAAAAAAAAAAAAAAAAGAAGCCGGAAAAAAACACATGTTGCCAGAAGGTCCGGTCATTTGGCCTCTTCACCGTCGACATCCTGATCGCTATCGCTTGCACACATCTCAGTATCTGTCACGCTGTCGCTCGTGGATGAGTCCTAATTGGGCTGACGCGCTGTTTAGCGTAATTTAGCGACGCTTGGCACCCGCGAGGAGACGGCAGGTAGAAGCCGTTGAATCGCACGTTGGACTACATAGGATCAGTAGGCAGCCTTGAGCGTTAACCAATGTACACGGGGGAATAATAACGACCCGGACCAGTTTATTTATGCGGAGAAAAACCCAGTCCGTGTAAACCGTGGAGTAGAATAGAAAGTAAAAACCGCGAGGGAAAGATAAAAAAAAAAAAGTGAAAATAAAAGCCCCACTAATCGGCAGGCCGGTTGAGCAACCCTTCACCATACGTGAGCGGCGACATCGTGCGCTGATTTGGAGCTAGAGGCGTCCTGCGTCGTCGGATGGACGGTGTGGGCCGCCGAGCGGCGAAGGTCACTTCTCAGGGGGCGCAGCGCACGCAAAACTGCCGGCATGTACGGGACCTGCGTGGCGCTCTGGTCACGTCCCCTCAGGGCCAACACCGAGTCCCGGCGTCCCTGGAGCCGAGTGGTGCGCCTTTATTTAAGTAGTACAGAGCACGTAACGTCTGCAAAGTTTGATGGCTGCTTAGCCCTAGAGCGCTCGTTCAATTAATCTTTGAAGGGGGGGGGGGGAGGGGGAGGGGCGGCGGCGGTTGTTTCCAACGTGCGAAGGGAAACCATACAAGCCAGTGCTAAGGCTCATATTTTTTTAATTTATTTTTTTGGCGACTGCTCGCAGCCCTATTTCCAACTTTACGCGCCTATTTTCGCTGGAAAGTTGCCGCTTGGTAACACCACGGGCTGCTGAGAGAGAGAGAGACAGAGAGACTTTTTTTATTACCCCTTAGATATGTTCGCCTGGTGGCACGTCTAACGTGCCATACATGCTCGTGATGGGGATGACGATGAATGAACGCTGCAGACACACATCGATCCACAAAACACAAACACGGAACGCACTAACCGATTAGAGTCCTGTATTAAAGTGATGGCGTTGCCTTAACAAGGCTGCACGCTAGTTTGACAGAAGCCTCCCAAATTCCCCGCCTTTCTTTTCTGCCGCCTGCGGTGGGCTCTGTGCAGCACGTTTTGAGCCCATCTAAACGGGAAGTCTCTCATGCCTGCTGTCCGGCTTTTGCCGCGTCCCACGCAGTATTTTGTGCGACTTTGCCCTCGTAAACGCGATGTCCGACGCTATGTGCTGACATGCCCCAACTATAGAGAAGCCAGCTGCTTCTTGGTTCTTCAGATGGGAGTCCCAAATCGCGATCTGCTCGTGCGCCATAGCGTATGGGGTTAAACGGGTTCTGTCACGGGGCGCGCGTAATGCTGTATGCGCGAGCGATGCAGTGCCGGTGGAATTTATGGCCTGCCCAGATGTTTTCTACCGAAGTGGCGAGGAGGGCCCGTGCCGCCTCACCTAGAGATATAGGAGTCTGATCAAGAGAACGCCTATGTTTATCGCCCTGTTTATGACCTTACTCTTCGTGGGAGGCACTACTAATACCGATCATTACTCAGCCTTGATCACGTGCCCAACATCGGAAGCCAGAAGAATAAGAAAAAAAGTCCCCCGCGTGAAATGCGAAAGTGCAGTCAACATGTAAATGTTAATGGGAGACTGCGGAATCTGGAAAAAAAAGAAGAAAAAAAAAATCCGCTGATTTTCCCCGTTGACCGTGGCCTGCAAAACCGTACGGCATCACCTTGTTAGCAGATGTAATATGACTGACTATCCAAACAAAAGCTCCAGGTTGCGAGAATATTCACCCCACGGCCCGGTAAGTCTCGAGTTTGACCATATCGCAAAAAGAAGTCAGGCCAGTTGCCGAGTGCGCGACAGTGTCTGACTGGCGCCTTCGCTCTTGTTTGATGTCAGAACGTGTACCCACCGCGAAGAGTACCTTTTCCCCGATCAGAGTATTCGCGCACTCTTCTCGAGGGTCCATGCCGTGGCGCTTCGGGCCCGCCTATAGGCCAGGCAATTAAGAGGACCGACGGTGGGACACAGAAGCGAGCGCGCGTTTCGCGTATGTGTAGGCGCCACCCTGCCGTCTGTGTATTTATGCCTCGGGGGGTACCGCCGGGCGGGGAGCAATCATTTTGTTTTTCCCCTCGCCGCGCGCTGTCCCCTTTAATTCATCCGACTGGTGTTGAGCGCTTGCCACATAGTCCGTACATGACGGGTGCGTTTGACGACGCACCGCCCGCAAGGCGTTGAGCGACTTGGTATTCCGTGGAGTCGATTCGGTGCCTCGAGGCGGGTGCCTCTCGAGCGTGGTACTGCATGGTCGCGCACGTAGCGTCCAATTAAAAGCGCGCTTCGCATTCCTCCCCTTTGCATTCCGGTGCCCGTTATAACCAGGTGGAGGTTACGATTGCGACAGGCGGTGCGGATTCTCCGAGGCCTGCAGAGCGGGAGACGATGCCCACTCCGCTCGTTAGCGCGGAGCCGGCGAGCTTAACGAGCAAAGAAAAACACGGAGGGGCTTTGTACGACAGGCGTGCTTGCGAGAGATTTGCCGGCTCCGGTTAATTGATCGTAACAAGCGCTGCGCCTATGTCGGGCCTGTGTATGTTTGGTGACTGGTACGCGTTACACCAAATAGAATACGGTATATGCGCCGTCGTGCATACGTGTGTGGACGGTTTGTTGCCTAGACAGACCGGTCAACGTCAAAGAGCAGTGCGTGTTCCATTCTATTTTGCTCTCGGGATGGAGGTTGGCGAAATAATGCCCCGCCACGTTTGCAGTGTTCCTTGCCCGCTAATATTCAGTTTTTTGCTTTCGCTCTCCCAATTCTCAAATGTGTTCTGACTGGTGGCTCAGTTGTAGAGAATTCACCATCCTGCGATGAGGTTGCCAACCGCTAACGGTTAACCGCCAGGACACGGACGCGTTCGGAAAGCGAGTCGCTGTTAGGGCTGCCCACGGCGTCTGCCGATAACTGCGGCAAGGGAAACCGCACCGAAGTCGCCACCGCTGATTATAAGTTCTCATACAAGCTAGAAGCCGCATTCACAAACGCCACTTCTAGCGCGTACGTGTCTGCAGTCCGCGCGAAACAATTCGCCTTCCGTCGACGACCCATTCAGCGAGGAGCGAAAAAAACCACGGCCCCCTCGGCTTCTCCGCGCCTCTGATGACCCGTATTACGGACACATTTGGCAACTCCGCCTGGCCAACGTCGAAGCCCTCCGCGAGGGGCGAGGTGCATAATATCGCGCGATGTGCCGAGAATCTAAAACTGGCATCGCAAACGCCAGTGTCGCGCGTGGACCTGCCGCGACGATCGCGCTTTTCACACGCAATCCCGATAGAGACGGCGTTTTGTCCGTCACGTAGCCGGTTCGGAACTCCTTCGCGCCCAGCCTCCGTAATAGTGGCTCTCCAATTGTGTCGCGTGGTTCCCATCGGCGACGAGCTTGGGATCGGGCGCCGCTCGCAGCAGTCTTTGGACGCGAATGCTCTGGGAGAAATCGCAGGTTGCGCGGATTCTCCGAGCGCTCAAGGCCGTCGGAGACGCAGCCGTCGCGACTCTGTGAAAAAAAAAAAAAAAAAAAAGAGACAGCAGAAAAAAGTAAAAGAAAAAGGATATGCGCGAGGCTCGTACTTGTGGCGTGAGAAGAGGGTCCCGCCGCCTGTTCAGCGGTTCTTGACGTGCCCTGCAGACATGCGTGAACTAAAGAAACTGAAGCGGTGCCCAGAGAGAGAGAGAGAGAGAGAAAGCGGCAATAGGAACGGGTCGACTGTGTGAAATTTTTTTCTTCTGGGAAATGGGCATCGCCCGGCCCCGAGATAGGCGCACGTGCTTGATTCGGCCGCGGACGACTTCAGGTGCGATGTATGAACGGTGTGTGTGAGTGTATATATATATATATATATATATATATATATATATATATATATATATATATATGTATATCATGAACCGTGAGTCACATAACGCGCCAGTAGGCAATGAAGCCATGGAATGCACTGGGGTAATCGCTGTGGTCGCAATTGAAATGTAGAAATTCTGAAACACGAAACGTTGTGGGTTCTTCTTCCACCGGCGACAACTGATCTTTTCGTGCACACTTTCATGCCCCCTTTTCTTTCTTATTGTCTACACTTAAATTTGAACCACAGTTAATTATAAATATATATATATATATATATATATAATGTGTGTGTGTTTGATCTTTCATGTAAATATATACTTTATCTTTTCATTCGTATCCTCCCAATGCCCCTTCCACTCTGGCTCTGCTGGTAGCCGTTCAGGTGGCAGCAGAAACGCCAGCCGTGATAGTCGTAGGGCGGTCACCACGTAGTTTGGTCTTCGTTCATTTACGTAGGTCGCTTGTACCGACTACTATAGTGCCCCGGTTTCTCGTGCATAGCGCACTGCATGCTCACGGCGCCGGCAATCGCATCTCTAATGCTCATCGTCGGCTGATGCCCTTGGCTGCTAGCTGTTTCATTATTTTTATGCCCCCCCCCCTCCCCCCCGCCCCCAGCCTGGACTCTGATCTACTCTTTCGGCGATTCCAACCTCCTCGGCAATTCCTCGCCCGCTGTCGGACAGGGGACGAGGCGCGCGCACCTGCCGGAAAGCCTACACGCCGCCTCGCTGCATCTCGGTGAACGATCGGCCCCGAGATCCGCGCGCGCGCGCGTTTGCAGCAGCGGCACAAGGCACGTGCCGTACCGCAGAAAAGCACCGACGCGGGATGGGGGGGGGGGGGGTGACGACTGCAACGCTGCCGTTGCAGCGCGATCCGCGAGACTTCGGCGTCCCTCGCAGGCGGCCTTGACGGCGCGCCGTCGCCGCCGGCAGGGCTTGAGGGCGACGAAGGCGATGCGCGCTTCCGTTGCCGATTCGAGGCTTCGGGCGAACGAGTTCGCCAGAGGTCGATCGGGGGTGGCCGCGTGCTTCCGTTTGCGAAGATCTAAAAAAAGAAGGAGCGGGCGTCTTGCGTTTACTGCACGGTGCGCGGCC
The DNA here is from genome assembly GCF_023375885.2 of Dermacentor andersoni. Taxonomy (NCBI): domain Eukaryota; kingdom Metazoa; phylum Arthropoda; class Arachnida; order Ixodida; family Ixodidae; genus Dermacentor; species Dermacentor andersoni. Next base: position 160,398,728 of record NC_092817.1, read on the forward strand.
ACTGTTCGCGGATAGACAGAGATAGGTGGATAGAGAAGCGTGCCAGTTTAGAGATAAGTAAGCTGGCTTGTCAAATGAAAGCCGACCACTTTGAGACCTTTGCGCTTCGGGAGCAAGATAACGTCGCGGCGGTTTGTCTACGTCTAGGAGCGCTTACACGAGTCATTAGGGCCGGTCCTGCACGCGTTGATTAGTTACTGTGCATATACTACTACTGCTACTATTACTACTACTACTAATACTACTACTAACCATTTCTTGCACTATCACTATACCAGAACTAGAACCGATTTTGCTTAGATGAATGTGGTTTATTTGGTTTCTGTGTTCCCTCTGCGGATGGCGGGAGTCGGGCACTCGCGATATACGTCTGCTTCGCCATAGGTTGCGCACGGTAACTTTGCCAGTGCGCTGCTCGCACCTCGTACGAGTAGCGGCACGCATAGCGCGTCAAGCCGTTGTTGCGCCCATACCTGTCGCCGGAATGGCTCGGCTGCACCGTCACGCCGACACGCTCTTTCAAGTGCCGTGACGAGCCGCGTACATACGTGCATATGTGTGGGGACTGTATTTGTTGACATCCGGCGACGCGTAGCCACACCTTGCGCAAGCCTCGTGTCGCTCCTTGAGCTATCGCGCAATGCGCACGTGCGCTTCCCTCTCCCCGCGGCCGCTCTGCGGTTTTGAACCTCACTCGCACGGAGAGCGGAAGGTGCGAAAGTGAAACAGTGTTGCGATATCGCGCCTCCCGGAGGAGGACGAGCGCTTGAGGTCAAAGTTCGATGACCGCGCGCCTTAGGCTTTATATAAAGCGGTTCGCGTATCTCGTGCTCGTTGCGCGTGGACGCAGCGTTGCTGTGGGCACTGTTACGCGCGAATCACCTCAGCGGTGGCTCCGAACAGCGCCTAAAACTTCTGGTAATGCACGAGGCCAACCAGAGGTGCCGCTGCACTTCTGGACAAACGCACCACCAACCGCTCGGGTGACTGAGCGGCGAACGCTTGGGCGTGTGCTTGTGTGCTGCTAGTTTTGTTGTTGTGGCTTCGAAACGTACTCCGTGCACTCTACGAAGAGTGGCCGTACAGAAGGAGATAAACGTATTCAGCTGTGCGTGCAGAGAGAGAAAACAGCTTCGACGGGCATCTTTTATGTGCGTTGCTCCATTAGAAAAGCGTTTCCCGCGCATTCGTCTGGAAAACTGCGGCTAATTGAAAATGAAGCATTCGCTGGTGTAGCAATTGCTGAGGTTACGCTGGGCACCCAAATACTGCAAATCCGTCGAGCTTGCAGATAGGCTCGTACACGCAACGAGTTGCGCGAAGCATACCGAGGTATTTCTTTCGTTTCAGGTACCCTTTCTTTCCCCTTTTGCCAACGGTGCCAACGTTGTTGTTCTTTCGATATTCTTTAGTCCTAAACAAGCGTTGTCACTCAGTCGTCTGCGTTACATCGGAAGGTAAATGAGCTAACGCGGAAATTGAATAAATAGACAGAGTAGACTGAATTCCTTTTTTCTGCCATTGGCCGAACGCCCCACTGTAGCGTGTATGGGCAGGTTATATAGAAGTCAAAGGGTCGCCTTCCCGTTATGTGCTGAGGAGGGCCCCACTTGATATACACGAGAGCTCTAGCAGGTATTTCACTCCCCCGATTTATATCCTGCAAGGTGAACCAAATAGATCGCGCTACGTTTCAGCCCATTTTTCGAGATACATTTAGGTGAGCAAGCGCATCGGTGAATGTCGGATTTCGTGGTGTCCTCGGCGAAATCATTCAACACGCCGGTAGAGCAGCTCAGAAGAGCCTCCGCCTTTCGCACGTTTCCGCTGGAGATGACAGGCAGTTAATATGTTTTCTTTTTTTCTCTGCGATTTCTAAACCTCCGGCGCAAACGCCTTCCTTCTGCACTTGAAGTGCGTTGTCACCATTCATTTCCCGAAGTCCTCTCGCAACGACCAGAAGTATAGCCTACGGCAAAGTTCGAGCCACGCGAATGAACACCAAGGAGCACAATCGCTCCTCTGCGATGGGACGACGCGCAGCCTGGACAGCGTGCGATCCTCGAAAATGGTTCGGCCCTGCGTTCAACGACCACTCGCTTCAGTATCCCGGTACAGAAAGAGCGAAAAGATAAGAAAGGAAAGAAAGAAAGGAGAGCCTGCGCGAATTGCGTGCAGTTGGCGCGGGTGGGGGCACGGGGCATCCATCCCGTGTAATGGAGACGGATATCGTGACGCTCACGTCTCAGCCGTGCCCGTTCGCAGTACGAGAGCCGCCACTCCGCGAAGCGGGACCCCCGCTGCGGCGGCGAAGGAAGCCGAGCGCGCCGCCGCTCTCGCCACGTGCGTCACGTCAAGGCGCTGCATCCCCGCGAAGCCAGCGCCGCTGCACCGGAATTCCGGACTCACCCCGACCACGCGCTGCGATGCGGCTGACAGCTGAGCGATCGCGCGCCGGTCCCCGCCGAGGATCCGGTCGCCTCTCGATTCGTGATGCGCCCCCCTGCTGCGTGGGGGGGGGGGGGGTGAGATCGGAAAGGGATCGCCCTTTATTGGACGCGGCGCGTGTTTGTAAACAAAGAGAACGTTCCATGTCTCCGTTGAGGGCCGAGCGAGAGAGAGGGAGAGAAAACTTCGCAAGACTCCGCCACACACACTGTTTCTCCCTCTCCCTTTTCTGTGCATCTGCCACTCTGAGTCGAAGAGAGAGTACTTTCGAAAACTGACGTCCGGCTGTTTTTTTCTTCTTTTTATTTTCTTCGAGCACTAATCTTGCGCAAACAGAGTTTGTCGAAATCGCGTTTATCACACACGCGAGCCCGCGATGTGAATGTCAGACATAAAGTTACAATAGGGTTTCAAATTGGGCGTGTTGCATGGCTCAAGTTTATTACGACGGCAGTGCTAAGGGGCGCGAGGACACGGAAAAAGACAAGGACGCAGGACAAGCGTTTGTCCTGTGTGCTTTGTCTCCTCGTCACCGTACCCTTTGCGCTGCCATCGCAACGCACATAAACTTAAGCGGGCTGTCACCCAGAAGGTTAGTTGTATTAACCCGCCTTTTAACTACTATCTGTGCCCAGTCGGGCCGAATGCGTAATGTCGAATTCTACGAAAAAGGTTATTGATTGGTGTAAAGACTGACTCAAAAAATTGAAGGGGCGCTTACTCATCCTAACGTGGACGAATGCGAAAGCATTGCGACCACCGCGCGATGCTTAGGCGTTATGTCACAACGCAAGGTCGGGATTTCGACTCCCACCAAAGGTCGTAGGTTCGACTCCAAACAAAGGTCGTGGGTTGGAGTGCCTTAATTAACTCGATCTTAATTAACTGTACCTTAATCACATTCGCCTTAACACCAAATATCGAGGGTTCGACGCCTACCAGAGATCGTTGTTTCGAGTGCCCTAATTAACTCGATCTTAACTGCACCTTAATTACATTCGCTGTAATTAACACCAGAGGTCGTCGCCTCGACTCCCACCAAAGGTCGAGGCTTCGTAGCCTTTTCGTACCATCGTTTGTACACGCCGCCAACGCCGGATTTTCCGCCTCATGAGTCATTTAATGCTTTCGCATTAATAAGGTGGCCGCCGTTTACCCTCTGTTAAACGGTCTTGCGGCGGCGCAACTACTGCGCTGTTAACTGCTGGAGAATCGTGCTTTCGTCTAGGAACGATAGAGAGAGAGAGAGATAAAACAAAAGCTTTCGAAAATTTGTGTTGGAGAAGACGGGGATGTCTCGTAAGGACGCGGGGTAGGCTTTGCTGCCAATTGAGCGTGTGCTGCGGGAAAAGCAGCGTGTCAGTCGGAATTCTGCACATCTTTCAACACGAGTTTGGTTGCCTAAGTAAGGCAGTTCGAAGCCGAGTCAGCAGCCGGTGAACGTTTTCAGGTGGTTACCGATAGCGCTAGTGTGTCTGGTCATGCCTTTGCGAATATCATTATTGGGTATGCTTGGTGTGGGACAATACGGTCTACTTGCACGCTTATCTGATCACTGCGCATGCCATAATTATCACCCAGCACCTGGAGTAACATGACGGACGACGCCAGCATCTCCGCAGTATCATTCAAGCTTGCACATCTCTCTTTGTTTTTGATACAGAGCGGGTATAGCAAAGTAGCAAGCAAGCGCAGCGCCATCACTGCAGCGTTGGTCGGGAGACGCGTTCCGGACCGAAAAGAAAAGGCGACAAGCTGCAGTGCAACACACACATGTATGACACCCCTTCTATCTTGTGCTCTTCTGACGCCCGACGTCCGTTGGGGCAAAAAAAGTCGCGCTCGCGGTATCTCGCGTTCCTTGTTGTGGGCAGGGGAGGGGGCGAGGATTGCCACTGCGGGCCGCAACACTTCCGCGCCGGCCGAGAAAGGGCGTCCCGATAAACACGAGTGCGCCGCTCTACCCGCGTGCCCGAGAGAGAGAGAGAGAGAGAGAGAGAGGGAGCCGGCTCCGCGGCTGCTGTCTCGACGCCGGGTCGCGATAACGGGGAGAGGCGAGGAGGAGGAGGTGCGCGCCACAGAGAACGAGGCGGCTGTGTCGCAACTGCTGTCATGTGTGCGCGACCGTCGTGTTCACCGCTCAGCGGGGCGGGGGCCGCACTTCGACGGCCGCCGCGGTGTGACCACTACGGCGGCGATGAAGCGGTGTCACCCGCGGTAATAATTGAGGAGAAAAGCAAGGCTAGATATCTCGGCGGTATACTCAAAGGGACGCCAAGGGGTCATACGGCAAAGTTCGGGAATACCAGAAAGGTCAGCGTTACCGTGAGCGGAGTCCGCGTTAGTAAGTGGAAAGGTCGCGCGAACGAAATAGAGGTTCCAGGTTGCCGTCAGAGCTCCCCGTCGCATTATAGGTAAGATTTGGAAAGTGCATGCTAAGTACTGGCTAATAGCATATTGATAAATAGGGACCACGTTTTTAAGCTCTTGGTGCCAGACTAGTAATATGCAGTCGCCGCGGTACGGGCACAATGGAAAACTTTGTCCCTAGTTTTCTCGGCTCGTTCGGGCCCCCGTGGCAAACGCGACGCGTGATGAAGTCCTGCTTTTGCGGTGCCTTCAAACACCACCGGCGCGTTTTGTTGGCGTTCTGTCTATAGAACCAGTGTGCACGATGCCACCCGTCCTTCTGTGGAGGCCCAGACACGTCCGCTGCACGTATCGCGTTAAACACCTTCGCTCCTGTCGCGCGCTGTTCTCGCCGACCGCTTTGAAGCCGCGGGCGCCTCTCGTCGGCAGGCGCTGTAGCGTAGCGCGTGCGATACCTCTCTCGTCGCTCTCGAATTGACCGTCGAGAGAGAGAGGGAGAGTTGCCGGCGAGCCCACCTCCCTTCATTTGTGCCGTATAGCTGTCTGGGAGAAAGCGGAGGGGCTGACTGGCCGTCTCTGCAGGAGCGTGCAGTTAGATCTCTCGTATGCTCGCGATACTCGCGCGCGTGCCCCCTCTCCTTTGTACTGTCAACGCTTCTGGCTCTCCTTTCGCACAATGGGCACTGCCGCCGCCGCTGCTCGCCTTATAATAGACCGGCGCCTGTTTCGCGGTGGGTGTGTTAGATAGATGGCCCCGATGGCGTCTCTCGCCGTGTTTATCTTGATCTCGGCGTCCGCAAACTTCGCGCCCCTGGGTCCTCTCTGTGTACGTTCGCTTCTAATGTGTGCGTGTAACATCGGCGGTGGGCTGCAGGCTTCTGTTTGCCTACTTCGGTGGGCGTGACTGCAAATTGTACAGCCAGCAACACCGCCTGCAACGGGACCGCCCCTGGCTTCGCCGGTGGGAGCAGAAGCGCGCGGGCGAAAGCGGCTGCTCGAAGAGGAGAGCGTGTGGCGCGCGGTAACTGTCGGCGCGTCGAAATCTCATCCTCGTTCTGATGTACAAACGGTAGGCTTCAGCGCACTCTAGTGCCTAACTTTTGTAGACAAGCTGTACCTTTGTCAACAACAGCGCTATGACGTCGCTAATCGCGCATGCGCATGGGCCTAAACACACACACACACGCGCACACGCACACACACATACGCACACGCACGCACAAATCCATATCGCTATTTTTTTGCCGAGTCAATCCCATTCCTGACGGCAATAATGTACGACTTAAACAGTTTTCTTAAGTACGATGAGAACCTCTGGAGAAATAGCATCCCGCGCTCCTGTAGGCAACGGTAGACACTTATTTATACGACTTCGTGGCCTGGAGAAAGTAAAGGTGCATTCTTTTCGCAATCAAAGGCTAATCAGTGCTCTTCGCCCTATATAACGGAACTATTCGCTCTAAACTTGGGCTGTTTCCAATATTTCTCACCAGACCTAAGGCGGACGTCATCCGGCCTCACAGGCGCAAACTACATATAATATATATAAGTAGAACGCAGGGTTCCATGTTTCAGCATGCATAACACAACGCACAGCTGTGAGGCTACACATATATAGTGCCTTTGTAAACGATACGGAAACTGTGCTATGCGGTCAGACCTTCAGTGACCGAACGAACAATAAGCAAAGCATCCGAGCCTGTACAGTTCTCTATCTTCGAGCTACATACACAAAGCATCGCGGTTGCCTGTAAAATGTGAAAAACGGCCATCTTTGTAGAAGTTGCGGCGCACTTAGTATCCCAGACAGGTTCTCTCTTCGCGATGGGTTATAAAGGTGAGTGTGCGAAAAAAAGCAGGCCTTTCGTATACGCGTTGAACGGCGCATCACTGGCACTATCGTTCGCTACACCCTCGCTCGAAGAACGCTGCGCGCACGCCGATGAAGGGTGCCGACCTCAAAAGGGGAGCGCGGCTCTTTTAGTGCGCGCAGGGTGCGCGCTCTTTTAGCCGCTGCCGGGTCCCACGCGGGGTCACCTTCCTGGTTCGTGCGTCGGGACGGCTCTATTGCGTTCGGGCCTCCCTTCAACGCCGTCGAGAGATGCAGTGCTGGAAAAAGCGCGGAGCTGCTGCATGCAGGGACAGCCAAAAGGTCACGATGCTGCCGCAGCTGCAATGCTGGCGGAGGCATACGGCCGCTCGAATGTGATGGGGGGGGGAGGGCTTCGGAGGTCAGAAGTTCAGCATACGAAACGTGCTTGGGCGACAGCAAAACTAGAAGACCGAGGACTACGCCGTAACGTGGCTTACATACTCACTCTTCGCAGCGTCTGTGGTATACGTGTTGCCGCGGATAGCTCACAGCAGCTCATTTACTCGATTCCAAGATCCGCCTGGTTTCCGTAAGTGCTCCGGCTGGCTCGACTGGACTGTGCGAAACAGCGAGCCAGACGCAAGATTTGGGGGGGAGGGTGCAAATTGCTACAGGTACCCAGTTAAGAAAGGCGTCAGACATCTGGAATCGAGACAGACGTGAAACCGGCAGTGGCTGAAGACACGTGACCCGGGCAGTTGACACCAGTGCGACGGAAGTCAGCATGGACTTTATAAAATGAATGCGACTTGAAGTCGAAAACGATGTGGCGCGCACGAAGAATGAAGCTTCGCGCCCAAAGCCTTGCGTTCGTGCTTCGTCTAACCTGCATACACGGCACCACCGTGACGAAACGCGCAGCCGCGCCAAGTATTCTGGAAAGTCGCAGCCTGGCTTATCGCCCGCCCCCCCTTCGGTCGCATCCTCGACTCTGTCGAACGGTTCGCGGCGCGCATCTTCTCCGACCAGACCGTGCCACGCCTGTCGGCGCGGCCGACGGCCCTATAAGGAGGTCACGGCGCCGGCCGGGTGACGAGCGGGCGTCGTTCTGCGTGGCAGCTCGGAGGGGACTCCTGGAACCGGTCGAATCCGTCAGGACGCGGCAGCGGCGCTCTTGACCGGCCCCGTTCGAATGTCAAGGCGACCGTGACACGAACGGGGCGCTCTCTGCGCGTACGGGAGGCGGTCGTCGAGCCCGACGTCGCGCGTGTCCCTCGACGCTCGCGCCCGTCCTAGCTGCCATCCCTCGCACGTCTTTTTTTTTTTTTTTGTTCTTGCTCGCCGAAGCTGTCCTGGCCGACAAGCGCCGGTGGGCCGGACTGTTTGATTTGGCCCCGCGTTCGGCATGGTGGGACCTCCCCTCGTCGATCGCGCGCTCGCTCGCCGAGAAAGAAGAGCGAAGACGAATCGTTCGATTCCCATTCGTCTACGCGCGGGACAGCCGCTCGTATGAGTCGGTTCGCGAAGGTAGGCGGTTCCTGCCAATTCCTGGCGGCGCCGAATGCCCCGTAGTAGTCCGTCGTGTATGCGACTCCTCACCTGCAGGCATGCTGAAATTACGCCGGTGAATATTGCTGTAAAAAAAAAAAAAATCGCTGTACGATTATATTGCTTAGCCTGCGCATCTGTAGCATCGAGTGATTTAAATCACCGCTGCTTACAGGTCGCCGTGACGACGCTGCTTTGGCAGCGAGACCGTGGCGTGAAGACACCTCCTGCTGTCCCCCCACCCACCAGACGGCGTAGCTCGCTTAATTCTACTTCCACTCTTATTGCCTCTGTCGTATAAACCCATATCTTAGCGACATGGCGTCCGGAGTATTACTGCACGAGAGGCGCGGCAAAAAGTATATGTACGACCTCGGCAAGGAGTGGCTCATCTATACTTTATGTGAAGAAGTTTGTGTGGGAGTTTATGTGTACTATAGATGCGAAAGTCCGTACCAGAACCGCACTGTGTGTGCGCTTAGACGATCTCTAAAGAAGCGTTTCCCAATGTGACCTCAATGTACGTGCTAAACATCGGGCGCCTGTGATAGGCTGTCTCCTTCTGTCTCGAACACATCCAACTGTGTTCACAAAACCATCCCGTTTTGATTTGTTCCTCGTTTCAAATAGGGCATGGCGTGATACAAGGCGTCGTCTTAACGAGCCTTAGAGTTCGATCAGACCGTTGTTTGTTCCAACGCCGTACCGATAGGGACGTATTTGACAGACTTCGCCAGAGCGCGGGTGAGTCGAGTAAGGTCCTGCTTTTGTTTTTATTTTTTTAGTGCTATAGGACACTGTTGGGAGTCTGGAGGCGTGCAGCGTCATCCTGTTAAAGGCGCCAAATTTTACCGCTCGCTGTAAAATGTCATATACTGCTCCGCGACAAACTTCAGTATGGTCAGTGCTGGTCAGCCAGTACAGCGCGCGCGTATACGGTGGAGAGGCAGGACGGTGGCGCGCACGGCGATTAAGAGCCGAGCAAAAAGAACGGAAGCGGTCAGAGCGGATGCGGTCAATTTTTTCTGCGCTCCCTTCCGCTTCGCACGACCGCGGCGGCAACCAACTGCCTTGAACTCCTGAGTCCGTGACGAGAAAAAAGAAAGAAAGAAAGAGAGAAAGGAGAAAGAAAATGAAGAAAGAAAGCGAGAGATGCCCGCACGCAGTCGTCGGCTGGCCGCCGTGACTCCATGAAGACGCCACGGGTGCCAGCGACCCCCAAGCGGGACCTTCGTCAAACTCTCACAAATAGTCGCCGGAAGTATAGCCGTTGCAAATCGTCGAGTCCCGGAGCTACATGCCAAACACTCGGAGTATAACGAAGCGTTTTGGAAGTCGCGAGAGTTGCTTTATAACACCGGGGCACTTTGCTATACGTCACATTTATCGTAGTTTGACTTCGCGACCACAGTTTTAGCTTTAACCGGACGTTATTCTGGTTAACCTCCCTGCCTTCTACTTTTCTCTTCCCTCCTCCTCCTCCGCTCCTCGTGAGACCATAATCTCGAGAGAACAATCCTAAACCCTCGGATGAATTCGTGTCTGCTCTAAATCCGGCTCCAAGGAAGGTGTTGGTGGGGAGGCGCACTTTCTCTTTTCGTATCAGTTTGCAGTTCTCAGCGTTAATTATAGTCCACGGTGTTCCTCTTCAAAGGTCCACTTCGTCAGACTGACACCAAAAAGACCGGATTGTATTTATCCGAATGACAGTCACATACTGCCCCGGAGGCGCGCGCAGATAGAGCTGAACTCGACGGCCACTCTGCGGTGGAGCGACGCGTAAAGCCGACGCGCCGCCGAGAACGTTCGCGTCATCTCGTTCCAGTTAGTCGCGCATTTGTCTCGGGCCGCGCTAACCACAGGGACTGCTGGTCGTGACAGGCCGGCGTCGCCCAGTGCGCGCCGCGCTGCCAAGTACAACATGGCTATACACGTCACGCACGCTCGTGGCGCGGAGCCCGGCGGGTCCTTGCTTCGTTTTGAGCGGGCCGCCAACACAGCGTCCGCCTCGCTATAGCGAAGGACGGCATCGAGTCGTGTCCTAGACCGTGACACGGATCGGGCAGCGCGTACATCGCAGCACGTACGTATACGCTGCAGTCGGTGAAGCCGCCGCGAGCTTCCCGCTGACAAGTGCGGCTCGTTTACGTTGCGCGGAATACGCATCGACGCTCGGCGCATAAAAGTCACGGCGCGCGGGCATGCACACGACGACGGGGATGCGAACTCCTTGGCCGGCCTCGGAAGACGCGCACGAGCGGTCGTGTCCGCATCTCTCTCCCGAGGCTGCAGCCAAAGCTGGCGGGACCCTGTTTTGTGTTTTATTTTTGCTACGCGCAACCGTCTTCGGGCGTACAGTGGCGGTTCGCATTGCACGTTCTCCGCAGGCATCGGCAACCACTGGCGTCGAATGGCAGGCCGCAGCTCGTGCGTGCTCGACGAAGCCAGGTTGCGAGGGGGCGGCACCCGCACGCTGGTTTGCGAAGTCGCCGCTCGCGCTCGCGCACTATGCGACGTCACCGCCGTCGAGTCGAGCGACGTGCGACGTTTCACCCGCCGCGACACAGGCTCGCTCGTCCTTTTATTTGCGCGCTCTCGACAAGGACAAAGCGTCGTTTCGAATCGGTCCCATTCGGCGATGCCTTCCGCCGGCGAAAGCGGGGTGGGCCGTTTTCGACCTATTATTATTCGAGTCCCGCAGCAGGTGATCCTCCATGTGGCCAGGCGGCGTCGACGGCAATGAGGAAGATGAGATGAGAAGTCGATGCGCGGCAAGCGAGTCGCCGTCGCTGAGAAAAAGAGAGGGCAAAGCCTGCCATAGGTCGCCGAGGCAACCCCCAAGAGACGAAAATGTCACAGTTCAGATTTGACCCTCCTCTGATGGTGGCGGCGGGTGCTCCTTATATACGAGACGTCCGCTATACGCCGATAAGCGGAGACGCTACGGTGAGGATTCGATCTCCCTGCACTTCCGCTATATATACGGGCGCGGCCGTGGCCCCGAAAGAAACAACCAAAAGCATAGGGACAAAAGACACAACAGAATGCTAGTTCGTCTACGCAGCTGTATCGTGTACTGCGGGACTGTCTCGGAAGAGTATAGAAAGAAATGACAAAAATAAAAGCAAAGCTGAAACGGGAGTCGTGGGTGCCGTTAAGCGTGGCGGCGTGGCAAGTATATATATACACACACTCGCACAACGGCGCTGCGAGATGCGGATCGTTCGCGGCGCCGGGACGTCGACCGATCATCATCGACGGCGGCGTCGTCTTGTGTACGCGTCGCTCGCGGACAGGTTTCGTATATAGCATCGGCGCACGCGAGGCTGGCACGCATGTTTCTTTTAGGGCTGTGTTGCCGCCCTCTGTTCAGCAGAGAGGAGGGGGGGCTTTTAAAAAAAGGCGCTGGCCTAGAAACGGGGTAACCCCTCCGCCGTTGTGCCGGATTCCCTTCCTCCGCGCGGTGGGGTCGTCGTCGCTGCAGCCGGCCGAGCCTCGTCCGCGGCCACGCCGTTGCTGCGTACTCGCTACGCTTGCTGGCGTGACGGACACTGACTGACCGGCTGGTTTTCTGCTATGCAGTATACAGGGGGGCGAGGATGGCTGTACGACTCCCTCCCACATCGAAAGTGCTGCTGCACTGTCGGCATCTTCAGCGACCCCTCGCTCAAACGTCGGCTCTCCTCCTGGATCCATCACCCGGGCGCCGCAAATCGTGCGCGACCCGTGGCCATCCGCGGATCACAAACAACACGAAGCATACAGGCACGATGCGATTCTCGGATCTCTGCGACACCGCACTGTGGTGATGGCGGTGCAGAAGGAGAGAGTGAGAGAGAGAGAGGGAGAGAGAGCTATATGTCTCGAGCAGCGGGGCCGCTTTGTAGATTCCGACGCGGCGGCCGCGTTGTGTGTGTACGTACACACGTCCGTTGCCCAACCCCCTCGCTGCGTCCCCTCCGGGGCCTGGATGGCGCAGCGGCGCTCTTAATCGGGCAAAGCCGAGAGCGCTGCCTGCCGCAGGCCGTTCACCCGAGCAGCTCACGGCGGGCACACGGAGAACCTATACGTTGCACGCAAGCACGGCCGGCCTCGGCTTCACCTTGCCAGCCGAGCGCACGCGTGCCTTTTATTTCTCTTCTCCGTTTCTCTTCGAGGTTCCTAGCGCGCCACTTCTCCTTCTTCCATTGCCGTCTTCTAACGCTGCCCCCCTCCCTCCCTCTTTGGTATATACCGCCTGTTTTGAAGGATTTCTCTTCTTTTTCGCCCTTTTGCAGTTTCTCTGTTTCTGTTATTCGTTCCCCCCCCCCCCCCCCCACTCCTTTTTTTTGTTTTTCTTCTCGCGCGTTATTCCGCCCGGCTATTTTCATTGCTTCTCTGCCGGCCTCCCTTTCGTCTCCTCCTCATTTCGTGCGTTCTTGGTGCTGGCCGCGCAGAGCGTCCGCTTCGGCTGCTCCCCAGCTCGCTTCCCTCGCTGGCGGCGTTACAGGCTCACTAGGAAGGCGAAGCCGAGCGTAGCGGACTACGCTTCGACCCCCCCCCCCCCCCCCCCGTTTCGAGAATGCCTCACTTCCCGTTATACTGGCGCTCACCGACTCGTTGCCGCTTTCGGCTCGCTGGGCTGCAACCGAGCAACTCGGGCCTAAAGCGAGAAAACAAAAACAGCGCGCGCGAGCGCGCCTTCTTCGTTGAAGCGCAGCTCGCGCGGAGTGAGATGGATGCGCGCACCTTCTCTCTTCTTTCGCCGTTCATTCCGCCTAGTTTTTTTTTTTTCGTTTGTTCCTGGACCCTCGAGCGCTCTGCCTGCGGGTGAACGCTGCCGCCGGCAAACGCTAATGACCTGGCTGATGCCGTCCATCTAGCGCCGAGTCCAACCGGCGTCTCTCGGGGTCTCGTTCGCGTGGCAAGCCAGTGTGCCAGTGCGCTGTATGTATACTGTGGACTCGGCCACACATGGCCAACCCAGCAGGAAGCGTCGCGGGGTACGTGCGCGACGAGATTGCGACGCCGCGTTTGCCCAGCTTATAACTTGATCGACGCGTATAACGCCGGTCACTGTCCGGCCTTTGCTCTCGCCTCTTCCGAGGCGTCGGTGTTGAGACTGACTGCCCCGCTTGGGGCAGTCAGTCTGAAGGACGTTTGAAGGCAGAAGGACGTTTTGCGTTCGCCCGATCGTTCTTCTTCTGTCCGTGTGTTGTACGCCTGCCTTTCCGAACCGCGAATCCCTGTCAAGCTTGCGCAACTTTCGTTTGTTACAAGCGAAGAGCATCTCCGCTGTAATCCGTTTACTTTGCAGAGAGACAGCTATAATGTCCGTCACGCTTTCGAGCTCGTTCTATAGACATATACAGAAGGGAGAGAGACGGGTGCCGCCGCTTTACGCCGTTACTTTTGCCAGTAACTTACTCTGCGTTAATTTACCTAGATGTAGCAGCTGCTTTGATGCGTGAACCTCTATCACGATTGTCTGCAACCAAAGAATACGGAGAGTTTTCACACGTTGCGGGTCAGGAGTGATGTGTATAGCGGGTTACGCGGTAAGACCTTGTTCTGCTGTGTTTGTAGCTAGCGTTGAACGCGTGTATAAGTCTGCAGGCATTGATTAGGGCGCTGCAGTGTGAAGTCCGGCGTTTACGCTCGCTTACTTCAACCAGCCGCTTAACGTGTACACTCCGCGCGGGCGGGCGGTCGTTTCGGGCTCTTGGTGCGGTAGGAACCGCGTAGAACAACGTATGTCGAGCCCTCGCTACGAACACTGCGTGCGGCCTCGCCGAACGAGAACGCGTACGCGCATGCGCGAGCAGTGCGTTTGCTCGGATCAGGCGGGTTAAAGAACCAGAGAGCGCATTTAACGGCACAAGCTTGGCTCCGGGAGCCGCAGGCGGGCGATATAAGGGACCAACTGGCTGAACAACGCCCACAGGCGAAACAATCATTATGACAGATTGCACTCTATAGTCGGCATCGCATCGTGCCTCCTCTATATGCACCGAAGCGGGGTGAGCGCGGCGGGCGGATGTGATTGATCTCAGCTATACATCGTTGCTAGCGGTGGTGGCAGCGTCGATCTCGACGTCGATCGGACACCGCTGAGCGTATGATGAACTCCCCGGGGAGAAAGGGAGAAGGCGCTGTGCTTAGACGAATGCGCCCAAGGCCCGAGTACGCCTGCGCACCAACGGAGGGTGCGATGCGATAGTGCGCGCTAGAATTGGTTCGCGTATAATTCCGGTGTGGCATATTTTATGTTTAAACATGGCGTATGCGCGTCGTGTTTCCGGGCTTCGCTTTCGACATGCCTTCTTTACTGCGATAAACGCTCGTCGTATGCGACATTTATCCGAAAGTTGTGTTGCGTGCGAGTTCGAGCAGTGTCTCACACCGTATCTGTTATCGTGCGATTCTCGGACGCAAATGCGCGGCGTTCGTGGCCCTGACTCATTTGGGGCGCGCCTGTACAGTGTACGCAGACTTTCGGTATGTGTTTCCGTTACCGGTCAGGTCGGCGTCCTTGGAGGTCTGTTAGTGTGACCACTACCAACGAAGGATCGAAACGTTAACTGCCATCGTCCGAGCTGCGGCGACGTAGGACGGCGTCGTTCGCGCATGTTTGATGAGGCGCCCCCAACTGGCCGTGCATCCTGCCGTCGCGTACGCGCATACTGCTCGCGTCGCCGCGCATGCATGACGCGTCGTCCGCGCGGTAATGGCGGGCACCGTCTCGGGCGGCCGTTTCCCCCGAGACCGCGGCGCCGGTACCGTGCCCGGCGCTGACCGGCGCTTCTTCTTTTGGGAAAGACGCGGCCCCCGCTGGAGGCACCACGCCGTCATCGCTGCATGCACAAGCGGTGCGCGGCCGCTGCCGCGTTTGTTGCAGCGGCGCACGCGGTGACCCATTCGAGACGGCGGCCGCTGGGGAGAGTCCACCGCGCGTACGCTGCGCGGTTTAGTGGCGGTGCCCCTGTAGCGGCGTTCGTGCTGTTCTTTTCTCGGTCGCTTTCGCTTCTCTCTCTCTTTCTCTCCCCTCGAAGCCAGCTCGTCGTTCGCTGCTCCGGCCGAGTAGTACACACGCGGCGAGCGGTGGCCGAAACAATGAACTCGAGAAAACTCGTAGGAGGGAAGGACGGCGACCAACGCGGGCGACGGCCAACGACCGGAGAATGGTGCCGCTCGGCCCGCTGCAGCCGATGGACGACGACCAGGGGATCGCTGCCCCGCGGGCACCGCAACTCCCGCGCAGCAGCAGCGCCGGGGCTTTTATTAAAGCGTCGCATAGTGTGCGCTACGCTGCACTATAGCCGCATTCGGTGCGTTCGACGCTGTGTCGCTCGACAAACTCGACGGATGTGCCCTTACGGAAAGCGGAGTCAATGAATCCTGGTCGCAATCCGTACGTTAGCCAGACTTGCACTGGCGTGCCCCCTTTTTTTTGTTTTGTTCTTAAAGCATCGGGGCTGTTTGAAAGCCTACAGCCGTTGTCAGGCGCCTGCGTATTGTTTGAACAGCTCATTTTCGAATCGTAGTTCATTTTGTCCTTATCTTTCGTACACCCTTCCCCCCACTGCAGATAAAGCCAACCGGACACTTACCCTGGCTACTCTGCCTGTTATACCGTGCTTATATGTTTCCTCTCTCTCTGTGTGGAACCTTTATCAGTGCATTTCTCCGACCACCGGGTGTCTCCATTGCACTTTCACCGGCGTCCATCTGTGTCGGAGTGAATGCACTTGCCCCGTGTCTATTATACGCGCACACAAGTCGCCTTCTGTGCGGTTATCTTTCATCCAAGCAGCTCCAGACTTGTCTCCTGATAATCCTTGACATGACTTTCCCCATTTGACGCGACTGCGCGCCATATTAAAGAAACGGCGCGTGTTCGGCCTTCCCGAGGCCGCGTTTGTCGCTAAACTCCCCATAGGCAAAACAAATTGACGGGTGGCACGGTTCCTTCGATGGACGTCGTTATTATATATACGATGTGGCGCGCGCGCGGGCTCCCCGCCACTTATCCTAGTTCTCGAGGCGTGTACTATTCAACGTTTCGTTTCTCTACTCTGGGAATGCGCGCCGTGTTTATAGATACGGTGGGGGTGCCTGGCCGTCCGTAAACGAGAGTGGGTCGGCAAATAAAGAGAAAGGAACAACGAAGGAACGCGCGTAGAGAAGCGAAGATACTACGATGCGATGGGACGCGCTCCCGCGCCCTAGGGCGATTCGGCGCCTCTTTCGTTCTGCATAGAGCCGCGCATACATGCATGCATGCGCGCGGGCAGGCCCGTCGAAAGCTCGGACGCCGCAGTGGATTCGGCTTCCACCCGGGCATTCGACGGATCGACCGGTTGAACGACTAGTGCAACGGCCTGCGAATATATGTGGGGCTCGCCCATCCCCCCCCCCCCTCCCCCCCCGTCCTGCTGCGACCACATTCGAACCAACCAAACTAGGCCAGCGGCGCCATAGACTCATTCGGGAGGGATACACCTCCCCCCCCCCCCCCCTTCCCACTTTTCTTCCATCGGCTTCCTTTGGCGTCTCCGTTCCGTCTCGATTTCGTTATCGCGTGAAATTGCGCTCTGCGTCATTGAATTCGTCTTCGGGGTGCGGGAGAGCGACTCTCCAGAGAGATACGAAGAGCTTCAGACGGGGGACGCATTGCCGGAGGCCAAATTTTGGATCTGGACCACTTCGCGGGCCCGTTTCAGACGCGATATACTAAAGGTAGCCGTGGGCTATTTATTTATCGGCGGCTGCAGACATCGACCGCGCATGTTTTCTTTAGGGTTCGCGTTATTGCTCACCGTTGTAGGCGCTCGCGGAGAACTTTCAGCGGCGAGGAAGCGAAGCGACGAAGCCTAAGCGCACGCGCTACAACGCTCGTGAAAATAGTCCCGCATTTGCATTCGCGTTTGTTTAGGCTGGGGAAGTGAAAACACGGATCTGCGTCCTGTTTACTTGAGCGCGCGTAATAAAATAAGAAATCAGACACGCCTTCACCGTTAGAGACGAATTTTATTTCTTCGGTTTGCTCTTCCGCGCATTGGGAAATGCGAACTGCTCACCAAAGGTGCCGCCGATTCAGTCTCGGCTCCAAGAAGCCGAAACACGAGGCGTCATGAAACTCTGCCATATTACTTGGCGCAGCTACACAAGGTCGGGCTCAGTCTCAAGAATACACGCCGTCGTACTGCGGGGCCCAGATGTACAACCGCCGTTTGCTGGTAATGCAGAAGTGCCGTCAAAAGCTCACGTACCTCCGTTCGCTAAAGTTCGTGCCATATTCTCGTGGCATTCTTTCGTGGCGCCCTCTTAGTCGCAGTGCAGGAAGAACGCACCGAGAAGCCGCCAACTAACCGGTAATTCTTATACATCGTTAGGTGGCGCGTAGACAAAAAGAATCAAATCGAAATATTTAGCTTCTCGTGCATAACGTTTCGGTGTGCTGGCAATTGATCCATTTCGGCCACGTCGCGTTTGGTCCTATTTATTTCGCTAGCTCGTGAGGGAAAAAGAAGAAAAGTGCCCCGCTTCTCGCCACGCACGATGCCAAGTCAGAAACCCAATCAGACGTGTTTATTTTGCTCGCTGCAACCGAGGTTCTTCTTCTCGTATATTTTAATTTTGCCTTCGCGAGGCGAGTGACGCATTGCTTCCGCGTACGGGGGGATCTCGGCCGACAGCGTAGCCGAGACCCTGTTAGCGAAGGGTCGAAACAAAGAAGCAGATAAATGACTAAATAAAGGAATCGCCTACGAGGAAGAACGGCTGGGCTCTGCAGGTGGGCCCGCCCGAGTGCTTTCGCTTTCCGAGTCCGCCACGTCCGCCTAAAACGCGTCGACTGCATTCCATTTGGGGAGGGGGAGGTGCTCTGGTCACCGGGTTTTCCTCGCACGCACAGACGCTCTCGCCTTACGCTGATTTCTCTCCGTGACTCACCCGCACGGAGTGCGCGCCGGAGACGAAAAAAAGGAGGGCGGCGAGTGACGCGGTTTGCCAGATTGTACAAGATGGCGCAGCGTATTGCACAGGATGACTGTTTCAGGAAGACTGGCTGTTGGGATAGTCGGTTTTGCGTTCTGACTGTGGGTAACCAAGCGCGAAGTGGCACGCAGTCAGGAAAACAACAACAAGAAACCAAAACAGACGAGGTTCGAGGGTTATCGTGTCATGGTGGTGTATGTAGTAGTATCACATTCTATATAGTATCTAGGCTAGTCTTATCGTATCGCGACCTAAGTGTTAGTATCAAATAGGAAAAATATCGATGTGTGGTCTGTTGTTTAATAAACATTTCGTAGCAGCTCTCGTCCTAGTCTTTCGTTTCTTTTTCTTTTTTTTTTGTATGTGTACCTGTCCGCTCATTTGCGCTAACTTACCGCAGTGAGATATGGCTGTTAAATACCGAGACTCCGGATTAATTTCCAGCTCCTGGGTCTCCTTTAACACAAGTAAATTAAACGAGTACAAGAGCATTTTTTTTTCTTCCATTCCGCTTCCATCGGCACGCAGTCGAGGCGGCTGGCAATCGAACCGGCGACCTTGTGCTCGGCAGCAGAAGGTCACAGTTACTAAGCCACCACAGAGGAGGCCTGAGAAAGCTCACCGAAACGCCATAGGCCATCGTTGGCGCATGGCACACGCGTATAGGGGTACTGACATTTATGCGTTCCTTCTGGAAATTGCAATGCACTGGAGCCACCGCGGTGGCGTAGTGGCTTCGACATTGCGCTGCTAAGGCCGAGGGCACGGGATCGAATCCCGGCCATGGCGGCGTAACCTCGATCAGTGGGGGCGAAATCGAAAAACGCCCTTGTGCCGCGCATTGGAAATTACTCTGGAGCACCCCACAACGGCGTGCCTCGCAATCGTATCGTGGTTTTTTGGCTCGCGAAACACTAGAACTCAACTTTATTGCGCTGGATTTTCCCGAATGACGTTTGCGGTCTCTCGGGGACTGATAGGACGCGCTTTTTTTTTTTTATCGGAAATATGGAGCGAGCACAGCAGGCCGGAATTGCGGCGGAACTTCCATGGGCGCCGCTTGGATATCCCCGGCCCCTGTGTTACTCGGTCGTCCGACGGATGCAAGCTTGATTGATATTTATAGCCGTCGTCGCGCTGCCTTGCCTCGCCGATCGTCGTCGTGTTGCGAGCGATGGTGCAATACGTGTGAGTCAGTGGCGCTAACTTTGAGCGAGAGTAGATCGCAGAACGAATGACGGCGCCGCTTTTCCAGAGTTGTCGTCGTCGTCGTCATTATCATCATCATCAGAATTTATTCAATGCCCAATTCGTGACGATAACTTTTCCCTGTTATACACTTGCACACGTATTGTCTGAGGATAATGCGCCCGAGAAATCGCCTTATTCGTCACGCCGTCTAATATGATGACGCAACCGTTTACTCCGCCTGCCTTACTTTGGCATCCACAGAATGCGCCACTAGTGATCTGGGCCAGTGTCCTAAATAGGAGAAGCGGGCAGCCGTCTTACGCTAGAAAGTATTCGCAAGAACAAGTGCGCGTGGTATCCATTCGGGGCGCTGAAAGCATTACCGTATAGGCAGCCGCGGCAAATGGCATGCTGCTCTTACGAACGAAAAGCTTCGTGGATTCGGCCCCTGCCACTCGTTCCGCGATTTCCCAGGCTGCACTCGTTCCTGTTACGTTCGACCGGAATGTCAGCTTCCAGCGTTTGCGTTACAGGGCGTAGCAGCTGTAAAAGTCGGTTGCAAAAAAGAAAAATGCAACAACATTAGTTCTTTCTTTTTTCCTTATCTGTTCCCCAAATGTACTGCTGGATCGACAGTCGCTCTTTGGAGCGCTCCAACGGCAGCGCGGACTTGTAGGAAGGACCGTAAGCGTGCCGGCTACATACTGCACCCGTTCGGAACGGAGCTCCTAAAAAAAGAAGGGCGCCGCAGAAGGCGCGTACACACACGCAGCCGAACGACGGCAACATCGTCCGCGTATACGGCGTGAGTCGCGGCAGATACGGTCGCGCCGCTGCAGCGCGCTGGCTCGGCCCCTTCGCGAGCGCGTTAAGGCGCTCGCGTATCGACGCGCCGTGATCGTGCCGCCCGGCACCAGCAGCGAGCGGTCGGTGCGCGAATGGCGTCGACGCAAGCGATGCGCGGCAGCGGAGGCCACGCAGCCGAGACTAATGACGTTGCGCGTCGTCCCACGATCGGGCGTGCCGTAGACCGTGGACGCTTATTGCGGGCCTCGCTGCCTGCCGCCGCCGCCGCCACTGCTATACGCAGGCGTACGCGTACGCTCTTGCTGCTGCTGCTGTTGGGTTATGCGCCTCCAAAGTGCTCTCTCTGCAGGCTGCCCGAGTGTGGCGCTGCACGGGCTGCGTGCATAGCGCGGCCGCTGAGCCCGCAGCACTGCGTCGTGCTGTAGCTGCGCTTGCCTCCGTGCCACGTGTGACCATTCGCACGGTCGTACGCTCCGGCCCGCGTACGGACCAGACGGCCCGTGCGCCGAAGTGTGCTTTGCTATAGCGTGTAGACGCCGTCAGATTTAATCCCGGTGTATGAAGCAGCTTTCAGGAACAAGGGTCGCAAGGAGCAAACGGAGTGATTCGAAATCAATACGCATCAAACTGGCACGCTCGAGGCATCCGAATCGGGAGCCACGTTCACGAAGACCTCTTATACGCTGGCACTGTTCGTAAGAGAAAGTTCTAGCCAATCGCGGCGTTCGGCACATTATACGCGTTAGCGAAGGCGGTAAGCCAGTCGCAACGAGTCGAAAAGTTTTGTGAATTCGGCGAGAACGCCTAGGGAACGGTCAGGGTAGGCGAACGCGCCGGAGAACCTCGGCTGCTTGGTAGTGCGTGTCATCGGGGACTGTGCACGACCGCCTGCGCCACCGATACGTGCCGACGATGGCCGCTCTGATCGGGAGAGGGGGGTGAATGCGTTTTTCCCTGGCGAGAAACAGGAAACGAACGTAGCCGAAAGGCTTTAACCAAACAAACAAGCAGGCGGGGCGATTTCGCAGGGCGAGCAGACAAACATTTGGAGAAAGCGAGCAGACGGCAGCCGCGCAGTCTCGCGAGGAAGAAGTCGACCGAAGAGCAACGCGAGAGGGGGCACTGTGGAACGCGGACGTGGCCCCGCAGGGAGGAAGCAGACGCGCGTGGAAGGAAGAAGACGGAGCGGACAGGCCGACTCTCGCTTTCTTCTTCTCGTCTGGCGACAATGCGGTGCGGCCGCCCGTCCAACGCGCGCGTATTCGGCGAGGCGACGACGAGCGCCATGCATGCGAGGCATCGCGCCGCGGTTCGTGGAGCGAATCCGGCTCGCGCACGGCCGCGGTCTATAGTGTGTATACGCGTACTGTACTACGTGCCCGCGAGACGAGACCGCGGAGGCGCGTCGCGCACAAAAGGCAGCCTTTTTTCGTGGCCGCGCAGGTGTGCACGCGCTGTGTACACTTTCGCTGCTCGTTCTGCCGAGTTTGACGGTCGCCGCCTTACTTGCACCGCGAGCTTTCGCTTTTCTCAAGTGCCGCCGCACTGGACGTTACTCGTGTTGGTGCCGCGGAGCGTTTTATCGCTATGCCCACCTCGACACGCCCCGGGCGTCACAACTCTGTTTAGGCGTTACGTTGGTTGGTCTGTTTGTTCGTGGGTCTCTCCCGACGGAGTATTCGTCGTATCTATATTGTCGGCGCTCATTTTTTTTTTGTTTTTTGTAGCGCTCGTCACATTACTCTGTGTGGCCGATATACCGAGTGAGACGCTCGCACAGTCGGCAGCAACAATCTGCAGTCCATAGGTGCCGCGATATTCTTTCTCTTCGCAGCATAGGCATGAGGCATCGGAGCAGTTGGAGCAATGTATATACGCGCCTCATTTCTATACCGACGCAATGCATTGATACAATTCTACGCTGTACCGTTGTGGTGGAAGAAAGCTAAATGCTTTGCCAATGCCCGTGGTTTCTATACTTTTGTTCCCGACTGTACATACGCAAACGTCCGCTTCTTCGCGGGCATAGGTACGCTGGAAATTTTCCCGACACATTAACACGTACGCCGCGGCGCATGCGCGGTTGAAGTTAGAGGGGCCCTGTTTCTTCCACGAGCGAATCGCGACAAAATCGCATTCCGCCATAACGTTGCACGACCCTGAAACATGTCCCCCCTGTAGCGGCGTCCTGCATGCGCGGTTAATACCCGTAACACCACACCTCACGCTGGCTTCGGATCGCGTAGAGCCCGCTTTCTTGATATCATTTTTCCGAAAAATCACACGCTGAAAGTAAAAAAAAAATAGAATAGAAAGAAAAAAAAAAGACCAACGGAGACGCGGCAAAATGCGGAAGTGGCACCACGCCGGGCGTCGTGGTGCGGCGTGTTTTGCATAGACGCCGCCGCTGCCGTGGTGCGACCCTCGCCGCCGCCGCCCCGCGGAGGAAGGGTGGCGGCCCCGCGTCAAGCGCGCGCCGCTGGGGGTTTGACAGCGTGGCAAAGGCGGCGCGATTGAGTCGTCCTCCGCCGTCGCGCCACCCCGTCCCGTCCTTCCGGCAACCGACGCTCGCTCGTGAGCGTTTCGGCAGGTTGCCGCGCGCGTACGTTGACACGCGCGCGCGGATTCGAGCGTGAACCGGGCCCGCGTCTCGACGGCGCTTGTGTAGTGATACGTGCAGGGGGCGCCCGTGACGGCCGCGCGCGGCATCCCGGTGGGAACGAACGCGCGTGGCAG
Organism: Dermacentor andersoni; assembly: GCF_023375885.2. Taxonomy (NCBI): domain Eukaryota; kingdom Metazoa; phylum Arthropoda; class Arachnida; order Ixodida; family Ixodidae; genus Dermacentor; species Dermacentor andersoni. The sequence continues at coordinate 160,421,619 of NC_092817.1, forward strand.
TCGGCGGTCGCCAAAGTGCCGTGGTTGTGCTAGGGCCACGTATAGGAAAGTACACGCGGGCAGGTGGGGGCCAGACGTAGCGTGCAATACGACTTGCAGCACCCTCGTTCGTGGTTGAAGGGGATCAAGGCCTGCGTGGCGGCTCTGAAGTGCGAAGTAGCTGTTTAATAAAAAAATTGCCAGGCTTAGCTTGGTTAAGCCAAGAATGCGTTGCATATTGCGCGCGAGTTGGGGCCCAGCTTTTCCTCCGGCTGTCGTGACGTCACGTCACGTGGTTGCGCTAAAGGTCAATGGTGGCTGCCCGGCCGCGCCCAAGGGCTGAACTGAGTGATTGCAATATGCAACGCATAATAATGCTAATTGGAGCTACGCTTAGGTCTGGAACTTGCCCCGTGTCTGTGCAGCCGTACAGTCTCGGAGCCCCTTCGATCGCGGGCACCGGTGTTGCAGGTCGCATTGCGCGTGACTGTACGTGTCAGCTTAAGATGGCAATTTATAGCCCGGCGAAGTAACGCCCCCCTGGTGTTCGGTGCGTTTTAAACTGTCGATTTTATTGTCCTCGCGCCATTTCTATGGCGCGATGTGCACGGCGCAATCTATCGGCCGCCAACGGAGGAGGAAGCGCGGTCGATGCCTGGAATCGCATCGGGGCTACGCAAAGTATAGCTAACATAGCTTTGTGCTAGCGACTACTCTTGTGTGTGGTCTACTACACTGCAGTGCTCTAGTGCTACCCTTGGGTATCTGCGCTACGTGGCGTGCATGTAAAGTAGGTTGGGTTGGACGATACTCTTTCGATTTACGCTCCGCTCGCAGTTTCGGTGGCAGTGGCGCAAACAATGGCGTCTCTACTGGTACAGATCTCAGTACGAGCTGTGTTGGTGCCAACAACTGCCTTGCAAGAAAAGCGTTAGCGACAGCAGCTGTCAGAGGAGGAATGCAGTTGACGCCGCCGCTTACACCATCGTCGCCGGCGTGCGGTGTCGTTACCCGCGCTGGTGTCAGGTTCGGACGCGAATAGCGGAGCGGCAAGAGATGATTCAGTTCCGTGGCTTCTTTTTCCTTTTTGATTTTCTTTGCTTCTTTTTCGTCTCGCGATCCTCTCGTCTAGAGAGGGGGAGGAGGAGAGCGGAGGGGGAGAGAGAGAGAGCACAGGGAGGATTGCGCGCTCGAGGGAGAGGGAACTCAGCTCGGCAGCACCATGGACGGTGGCCCGCGTGAGGCGGAGAGCAGCGAAGCCCCCCTTTCGCGCGCGCGCGCCATGAATAATGAATGGGCCGCGGCAGCGGCAGTCGGCGTCACCCAGTTCGCAACTCGGCCCGCACGGCGACCTGGTTTCTTCTCTGCGCAGAGAGAGGGAGAGGGCAGAGGCCCGCGTGGCTTCCACATGCACTCCTCCTCGCGTGTACGCGAAACGTGCGTGCGTGCTTCGCGGCCAGTTCTTTGACCCGCTTCCAAGGCTACGGCCAAGGGCGCCTCTGCCTGTGCATCCCCCTCCCCTCCCTCTTCTGCTCTTGTTCGCTCACCGTGCTTTGCCCCGCTCTCGACGCGCGTTTTCTCGCTCGGCTTTTGTCACACTTTCTTGCGTCTTCTTATATTTCTTTCTGTTTTTCATTAACCCCTCTCTTGCTAAAATTCTTCACTGCCGCCGCGCGGGCTGTAGCGCCGGATCTCTGCTCCAGTATGCGCTTGCATTCCTCCGGGGCGTCCCCATCTGGGCTGTGGAGAGGGGCAATGAAATTGTAACGGATGACGGGAGCAACGGAACCCGGGCTGGTGGAGGCATTCGCGTGCTGCTGGGGATCCCCGTTGACGGGGCAGGGGTGATCCCGCACGACGGGCGTCCCCGTGCCTGCCGAGGAACGCTCCCCACGTTACTGCTCGCGATTCTGCATCACCAATGTGGTCTTCGTTCCTTGAGCCCCGTATTTTATCGTCCCTATCCTTCGATGCACCACTGACAACCATCTCGTAGGCGTCGAAGCAGTGGGAGATATTTGGGTTAATATACCCCGGTTAAATGTCCTTACCTTGGTGAACTTGAATTGCGTATTCAGCATTGGCGTGTTCTCGGTGCCAGTTTTCGGAGCTGTAAACCACTATGTGGTCGTAAATACTTCAATATGCGCCAAGTCAGCGGAACGACGGTGGCGACGCACTTGTCTTTATTGCTTTTTATCGTCGTTTTATCGTTTCAAGGCAAGCAGCTTGGAGAGTGCACTTGGATATGCAGAGCAATGCTCATGACTGACATTCCTGGTCTTTGTTTGCACTATCACCGTTTACAACGCATTAAAAAAAAAAAATATCGATAGCTATGCGGCGCATGGAAGATTGACAGACTGACGTTGAACTTAGAGGTCGATCTTAGAGCTCCGGTGCGATCGAAAGTGCTCTGAGATGCAGCGTCGCAAACTGAGTCATGCACTTGGTGATAAAAGGTGACCGCTAAATGTGTAACGAAGACGCATGCAACTTTTTGACAAACAAACAAACAAACAAACAAACAAACAAACAAACAAACAAACAAACAAACAAACGTTTTGTTCCTTCATAACAGATATCCATAGGGCAGGCTGTCAGCATCTCGCTCCGCAAGGATCTCAGGACGTCAGCAATGACGGCACCAGATCATTTAGACGCCAAACGTAAGTGTCGTAAGCTGGATCGAAAATGGAATTTACAGAACAATACATGCCCCGTCAACTTGCGAGGCGAATATAGTCACACCAGTGAAAAACTGGGAGAACGATCGTGGGCACCGATCGCATCTGACAGTAACAAAAATGCTGCGAGGACGATGCGTAGGACGAGAGAAGTTTGTTCGGGGATCGGCGAAGGACGACGCGGTTAGCCGAAGACATTAGCGAGAAACGTGTAGCGCATATAGTCGTCGGTGCACGGGGATGCGCGCACAATGGCTTGACGTTCCCAGCGTGTAGAATTCTGTGGCGGACCCCGCGTCGACATACGAAGGCCGTTCAATGTCCTCGCTTCTTTCCAAACGCGCGAATGTGTATTTAAACGGGAGGGGAGCGTTTATCGTGCTCAGACCACGTACGGTGCTCCGTCACCTCCAGCGGGCACCATTCGTCCGAGGCTCAACGAGTATTCGCGTCATTGCCGGGAGTAGCACGATGGCGACCCTTCCTCAACGTCACGTTAAACTGCGAAGACTCGCACTACAGTGCGACGCATCGCGTGGCTGTTTCCAAGTCCGGGAGCATCCAAAGACGCGAGGAGATGTCTCGCGGCCTTCTCCGCGACAAGTTCGTGAAAGGCTTTAACAAATGTGTCGTTCCTGTGGCGCGCAGTTATCTTTTGCTTTACAAGAAAAGAATCCAGCCGCTCAAGGCTCTTCTCATAAAAAAAATCGTGCCGAGCCTGCTGCGCGCAGCATTTGTGATGCTCTTCGTCGCGGTTCTTTGACCCGTTTCCAAGGCTACGCGCTCTGGAGGGCGGCCGCACTGCTCCGGTAATTCCGTTAATTCAGTGGCCCACTCACGTTTTGCCTTTGTCCTTTTCTGTCTGAGTTTCTTTTTCTTTTCTCTCCTTTCTCTTTCTTTTTTACCGTCTTTGTGACGAAGCACCGCATTTTATTAAATCGGAACGCTTCTGCTCGGACCATTCCACCTTTCGTTTCTATAGCATATGGTCTCAGCTTTCAATCGTCTGTATCATGGTTGGTTATGATTCTGAAAGAAGTACGTATATGATCACAATTTTTCTGGCCCGGATCTTCTAACCCTTCTATGACCCTTCCACTAAGCCTTCTACTACGTCTCCTATTACAGAGTTCTTTATCAGTCTTCCCGATTGTATTTTTCCTTTACAACACCTGGCCATGGTAGCGATATGCACCCTTTCGGAAAAAATAACAGTTGTGGATCGTGCCACCAAGATATGGGTGTTACCTGTGGTTGTTATAAAAGCGCGCATTAATCTGCATCGTTCTCTCATCGCGCCTTTCAGTCGCCCCTGTTTGGTGCCTGTGAGCAGCGTTGGAGTTACCGCCAGAAAAGATACTTGAACGGCGCACGCTTCTACCAGCCACTTCATCCATCGAGTCGCTCCTACAGAGACAGCCCGAGGCTCTGCAGCGACATTCCCGTTTTTTTTTTTTCGTGCTTTCAGATTACCGATAAAATAGCAATAGTAAAAACAGGCACCGCAAGTCCGGGTGCAAGGTCAACGGAACGCGGTTCAATTTTTTTCTTATTCTCCACCCGGCCAGAGCCGGCCGACTACCGTTCGTACTCCAAGCACGCGCACCGAACCGGCGCACGCAAACGTCTTACATTAGACACACACACTCGAGCCGAGCGTGTGCACACAAAGCGGTGAGCCGCCGTGTTCGCCCCTCCCCCCTCCCATCCCCAACCCCCCGCAGCGCGACGTCTGTGGAGAGATGGCGTTTGCCGATAGGTGCACCGCCTGCCTCCCCATCGCCTGTACGGTACAAAGGTGTACGGCATTGTCGGTGCTGCGCCGCCGCTTGAGGAACACGCGCTTGCACGCAGCCAACGACCAACGGGCAGCCGCCGAGAGCAAAGTGCCTCGCGCGTGCTTTTCTCCCGTTCATTACGCCGTGCGTCTTCCGTAAGAGGTAGTCTTTCTGGTGGTATGGGTCTTACACGAAGACGACTCCGATGCCGTGCCTGGAAGAGCGCTTTGCCGCTCAGCCCGTTCCTCTTCTCGGCAGCACTCCCCTCCGCATTGACACGCGCCCCCCGTAGAGGTCGAGTTTCAAGCGGAGGGAGGGCGGGCGGTGGGGTGAGGGCACCGGTTTGACCTCTCCACCCCGTGTGCGCCTCGCGCACGCCACACGCGTACCTACCGTAGCGACACCCCCCTGCGTGCTCACCGCCCCGCGCACAGCGCGTGGTCCCGGCCGACACCTAAAGCGGGAGATACAGTTGCCGAAACTGTCCCTCCCTCCTCCCCCTCCCCGTCCCCCCGCCGTCTCCCTACCCAAGCTGCCGGCTATCGCGTTCACGATAAAGCATCGACCCAACGTCGTAACGAATGGGCTGGGAGGATTTGGCGGTGCCCCCACTCCTCCTCTTCTCTGCTAGCTGTGCACATATGTGTACGCTATAGCCGATATTGACTCCCAGTCGCCTTGATCCTGCCCTTGTTCCGCTGCCATAGTGAGGTACACCGGTCCGCTCGTTATTTTTGTTACACTGCTCCTGTAACGGGGCACGTAGGCGGGCCATTTCGACATTTTTCTATTTTCTTTCAGTTGCCGTCTTTCTTCCTCGGAGACTCATCTTCTATAGATTTTTTTCCGCCAACGATGCCGTGCGATCCGCGCGGAATCTTGGGAGGTCGTGTGCTCCGCCACCGCAGCTGCCCTCTTACAATTTTACCTTTCTCTTTTCCCTCTGTTCTTCTTCCTCTACTTCTTCCATTTTTTTTTTTTTTTATGCGTCGCGAGGAGTTAGCTGATAGTTCACATTCTTATGCACTCGGCATGCTCAGAATCGTGGTTTTTCTTTGTCGTAATGTTTTATCTTTGTCACGCTCCGATTGTTCCTAATAGGTTTCCAGACGGCGCGCAACCGCAAGTTTTGCTGATTATAATTATTTTAAATATTACCATCATTATCCTACGCTCTCTCCCCCTTTTTGTGCCAGTGGATCGACTTTGCTCGTGTTCTCGTACGCCCGATATGTATACCCACACGCGCTGCTTTTTTTGTCTGCATCTTTCCCGAACAATTAAGAAATTAGCGAAGTACAGAAACAAAAGAGAAAAAAGCTCCTCTCGAATACTGTTCTCGAGAGGCTACTTTTATATCTCCCCACAAAAATGTGCATTCGGTGCTCCCCTATAGGGGCTACCCGAGCTGCTCTCGAAAGATCGCACGCTCCTTTGACCTCGGCGCTTCCCATAACACCCTATGCCGTCCGGTTTGACTGTCCGCAGGCGCGCAGCCGATAAGAAATGGGGTCGCCGGCGGTGTCGCCATCGAAGCGCTTATTACGCGGGCGAATTCGCACCCTGTGAACCCGTCCATTCGGCGTGCGCGCTTATGAATAGACCAAAAAGAAATAATATAAAGAAATAAATAAAAAAGGAATAAAAGAATGAAAAAGAACTGCTGGCTCACGTTAGGAAAAGATGCGGTGGCGCCCGCACTAGCGCGCTTTTTTTTTCTCAAGCTCCTCGGCATTTCGTAAATGGCGCGGTTGGTATGGGGTGTCACTGAAGAGCAAGTAATCTTTCTTTTCTTTTTTTTCTTTGGTGAGGGTCTCGTAAGAGCTGCCGTGTTCCTTCTCCTTTGTTCATCTTGGGCCTAATTCACAAGAGGTTTCGTTCTTAAGCCACCTTCGCTATTACCCAGCCACCTGTGCTAACAGTGCCTAGCATCAGGATTGGCTGGAATTTTTCTCTTACGAACAGTTGTAGTCTTACGAATCGCTGTATTTGATGCGAATTTGTTTTACCCTATTCTGATGAGAGGCCCCATCACGTTTTTCTTTTTTTTTAATTTTGGGCCTCATCTTGAAGGACGCATCTAGTTTGACCTATGTGTCCCGTATGCATTTACGCTAATTACCTTGAAAGCGAGCGTGACACTAGTTAGCAAGCAACGTGGCACGAATACTGCGAGCGGGCGCGCTACTCTGAACGCGACCGGGCAATCGGTCGGAAAACGCCGCAGTGCTAGAAGTTTTCGAAACGTGTTTTGCAGACCACATTACCTTTGAGTTTGTGCAGGGCTGACGCTTCGAACGAATCTTTCGAAGGGCAGGTTTCGGAGACAGCTCTGTAGTTTAGCGCTTCAACAAGTTATGTGAGGCAGTCTTCGTTTTTGTTTCCTTTTTTCTTTTATTTTTTGTATTTGCGTGCGTGACCTCGAGTTGTAATTGAGCGGCACTTATTAATCTTCGTTTATGTCTACCCGAACTAAATCATTCCTTGGTGCAGCTTTTTTTCTTTTGTGCGTTTACGTTTCTGCTTAGCGCTCGTGCGGGTATTGAACGTGACTGTAACGGATGTCGCCGTAAAATTGTCGACCGCGGTGTGAATCGACGGTCTCGTATATTTCGCGACAGCCCTGTAGAACACTGCGCTGCGTTGGTGCTCTATAATGGCACTCAAGTCACTATGACGCGTGAAGCACATGTTCGGCTTTGTCGTTGTTACCGCTCGTGTCATTTTCTTCTTTTTTTTTCCCTTTTTTAGTGAAAGCGATGCCGAGGAGGGCAAGTCGGAAAGCACATTTGTTTACCTGCGTATCAAAGAGGCTGTCATGAAGAGCAGCTCTAGTTACTGCATAGTGAGAACATAAAAAAAAGAAACGAGAAAGAAAATACGCACACACACGCACACGCACACACGTACACACGCTCACGCACACGCACACACACACACACACACACACACGCGCGCGCGCGCGCGCGTGTGTGTGTGTGTGTGAGAGAGAGAGAGAGAGAGAGAGAGAGAGAGAGAGAGAGAGAGAGAGTTCTTTTTTTTTTGAGGCCAGTGAGCGTTGCTGTTGTGCGAGGTGCCAGTATGAGGGTGCGAAGTTGATGGCGTCGCCTCCGAGTCCGGGGTCAGTCCGCTTCCTCGGTAGTGGTGAGCCCAAGGCCCATGGTACGGCTCGGCTAACGCGGCTTCACTGGCTCAGTGTTGGGTCAGGCAGACTCCTGAAGTGCGTGGAGGCGTTTATGTACACACTCGCTTAAAGAGTACGTCGAAGTTTGTTCAGCCATCGAACGCTCGAGCACAGCACAATAGCAGTCGCGCAAGCACCCCATCACGTGATTTTGCTTGTTTCGCGAGCTTTTGTCGTTTCTCGGCAACAACAACCGCAAAAATGTCTGCACGAACAATATGCGTGAATCCAAGGGGATTTGAGGTGCTCTAGAAATGTATAATTAATAAGTTAGAGATTCAAGGAATAATTAAAATAAGTTAACCAAATAAAAACAATAACTTAATGTTTAGTGATGAAAAAAACATGCTGGTCGTAAGTACACACGACTACCGCTAATCTGCGGTTGGTGCGATTTCTTAGAGCTCATAGTTTTTTTTTTAATCTTGGCCCAAGTTGGCTGGGACAGCCGTGATATATCCTTTCTTCAGAATCCTTCAATTACTAATAATTTGTCTCGCGATCGGCGGCAACCCGGCTGTTACCCTTCTTTCGTCCGATAACGCACCCAGTTTGGAACAGGCGCGGGATAAAATGGCGCTCGTTTCGCGTCGTGCCGGAGCTGAGCTCTCTGCAGCCACCGCAATCGCTGACGTTGCTGCCTTCGTGAAATGTCGGGGAGCCGCTTCTTTCGGCGACACTGCCTGCCCTCGCCACTTCACCTGGGGCGCCTGTCAGGAGGTTCCCGAACCGTTATCTTCGCCCCTCCTCCATCACTGTCAGCGCGCTCGTGCGAACGCGGTTTTGTTCTCGCCCGGCTCGTCTCCATTGGACGCTTATCCATGTTCTCGCCGAGTAAGGTCCGGCCCCCTGTATTGTTCTTGTCCGTTATCGTTTTACCCACCTCTATTTCTCTCGCTTTCTCTCTTGTTCTGTCACTCGCTATTTTTCTTGCAGAGCGACGTTGAGATGCCGCACTGAGCGCTTTGCTGACGGGACTTTTGTCTCTGCTGCGGGATGCACTTGTGCTTGTCTGGGTCTGGATAGGAAATTTTGGAGCCCGCATAAAAAGCCTGTGCAGTTCACATTGAAACACGTGCCCTTCTCTGCCGGCTAAGGCATGGCGACGCCTCTTCGATTTAGCCGGTGCACGTCGACCACGATCACGCGCTCACGTATGCTCGAGGGTGACTCACGAAATAATTCTCGTCGCTATCACGAGTGTTGCCTGCGCGGCGGGGCCGCGGCCTTCTTTGTGATACCACCGGAGGCAGTCGGAACCCGCGGCTGGAAGGCCGGACGGGTGACCCGCACGCTGATTCCGCTCCCTCGCCGTGTGTCCTCCGCGCGCGTTGCGACGCAGAGGCGGCCATGTCCCGGAAAGACAATCGAAAAGAAAATGCCACCCTTGGCGCGCTCGCCTCGGGTCCCTGGTGCCGCGGCGTCGGCGGCCATCTAGCAACCCGTGGCAGCGCAACCGTGACACCAGCGTCGCCACCCGCGACAACAGGCAGCCCGCGTAGCAGACGGAAATTGCCGCTTCGTCGTCTGCCTCTTTCCTACCCGTCGTCTGCTTCTTGTCTTCTTTTTGATCGTCTCCTTACGGGACTTCTGCAGTGGCTGCCCCCGGCGACGGTGGAGATGTGAAGAAAGAGAAAGGCAGGGAGGACGGGCCTCTTTTTAATTCGTCGCCGCCACCCGTCGCATTGTTCTCACGTGACCCACTTCGCGGCGGAGAACAAGGTGTAGGTCTGCGGCTAGAACGGTGGCATTTTGGTGGGAAACGGGATCAAGGTGCCCTAATGAAGCTCCGCGTCGCGTCGGTTGTGGTGGGGAGCAGCCGACCCTGAGTCGGATCTGCGCGTTGCCGGAGCAACGGCGCGCTGTGTACTGGAGTCCTGCAGCCGGACGGAGCCTCCTGCCCTGCGTCGTGCCTTCACAGAAGGCCCTCTCGCAACGCCAAGGTGTCCGTGCGGGCAGGCGTCATTGGTAGCTTGACGCTAGGAAATATGTTGCATTGTCTCCTTCTAAAGCTCCTGCTGGTGTCCCTACGTAGTCTGATAAGTCCACGCAGACGATGTTAATGCGCGGCATTCGGGCTGTTTCCGCTGTAATGAAAGTGAGATCTCGTCTTGCCGTTGCGGTGTGCGAAGGGTGCATAGCCTCCTCTGCAATTTCTGGTTGCCTCATTTTGTTTTGCAACCTGCGTTACCTTGACGGCGCGTATTTCTTTACAGTGTTGGCGGCCGGCACACGTCCTGCGCGAGTGCATGCTTACTCGAGGGGCGGCGCGTTCTCATCTGGCATCCGGCAATCTCGGCTTTCCTTCTGTGTCGGCGCCAGTCGTCGTTAGGTAAATTAGAGCCTCCCGTCCCGGGCATAGTTACTACACCTCTGCCCTTGGGATCTGTCGCGCATAAATTGTGGGTTTCTCGACTAATGTCGAGCCGCTTGCGCGATGCGATTCAGCTGGCTGTTCTAGACGGCCAACCATTGCTAATTAAACGTTATCTGATCTATCCATCGCTAACGCAGAGTGCGTTTTGTGAGGCTGTCGAACAGGAAGGTATAGGTTTTCTGTCTTTTTTTTTGTCCGGCAGAATTTAGATGGCGCAACATGGGCGGCTGCGTTCATCTGCATAAAGCAGAGGATAAATTCACAAAGCTTCCCTTTCCTATGTGTCCTTTGCCATTGGCTGGTGACATTAGCTACAAATATGCCCAGACTCAGGATTGGCTAGCATTTGCTCTTAACCCGCTGTGTGGGTGTACAAGCTATGACGTTGCGCTACTATGCCCAGGGGCGGGATCGAATCCCGGCCGTAACGGCCGCATTTCGATGGGGGAAGAAATGCAAAAACGCCCGTGGGTAGCGTACGTTGAATGCACGTTGAAGAACACCAGGTTATCAAAATTAATTCGCAGTCCCTGGGTACGGCGTGCCTCATAATCAAATCGTGGTTTTGACCCCCCCCCCCCCCCCGCCCCCAATCTTGTTTTAATTTGCTCTTACGAACAAATTCTTCCTTAAGAACTTCTTGTAAATAGAGGCCCAGATAGTGGGACGCAACGGCGACCACGCCTTCTTCGCGTTGTCCATCGAATGAGACTGTCTATTACGTTCTAAGTCTATCGGTTTTCGTCGTAAATACGAGCCTCAAGACTTCCCAAATCTCTTTAGCGCAATGTCAGCGGTAGTACCTCTTTGCTCGCCTGGGTGCGCTGCGCTGCGAGATTAAGGTAAGGTGAGGTCGAGGGGTCGTATTCACGAAGCTTTTTGTTCGTGCCGCGCTTCAGCCATTGGCTGGTCGCCTTCGCCAATAATTGTCCAGCATTAGGGTTCACTGCTATCTGCTTTGACGAAGAGTTCTAGCGTATGTTTCCTTTGAATACGGGGCCGTGGCCCGTGTTCATACAAAAGCGCTTACGCTAGAGCTTGTCAGAAAAGATGTGTAAGAGAAGAGCATAACGTCGAACGTACTTATTCGCGAAGGCAGCCAATCAATGGGAAAGACCACTTACGAGCGAAGAGCTTTGCGAATTCGGCTCCAGTTTCACGGGCACAACTTTGCAAACACGACCGCTCTTCTTGTGACCCGAACCCGCTTTGTAAGTCGGCCTGTGTATACGATGACGCCTCTGCGATTCTCTTATAGAAGCGTTCAAGGCCATTTGTGGCCTTTACGATGTCAGAGTGAGCGAAGGAGTAGTGCGCTTATCTGGAGCGAGCGTGTAGCGAGATAGCGGGGCGCCTTCTCAGCGGAAGGGCACTGTCCCGCATTGGTCGTACGGTCACGCGCAGGAAACGCGCGCCTAGCTTTAGAGTGACACGAACGCGTGACCGGAAAGGGGACGCGGCTTCGAGGAGAAATAAAGTAAAATAAAATAAAGGCTTGGGCCGGGGAGGGTGATCCACACACGAGCCGCGTGTTCTGCGTTGTCGCTGTTAAAGCAGAGATAGCAGTCGACTCTCGCAAGCCGCCTTTTGGTATAAGACGGTCGTTTTTAGCCGACGCTAGGCTATTCGGAAGGTTATCCGCTAAAGCTGGCCAGGACAGTGCCGTTAAACCTAGGCATAGGCCAGGGGAACGTTGGTTCCACCACAAAGCTGGTCGTATCGAGAAGCGGTCACACTGCGGTTTACAATCGGTAGACTTATATGCAGTTAGCAAGAAAAAAGAAGAAAAGAAAAGCAAGGAGAAACGAGAAAGAAACGAATGTGCTTAACAACCTGTCGGATAATGAGATAGGATAGAAACAGAAAACAAAACGACGTCGGTGTGGTTGACTCTACTAAGCAAAGGCGTTCGTCGAAAATTCTGAAAAAAAAAAAAAAAACAGTCGGGAAACCCGAAACCCGCATAAAAGAAAGCGTAAGAAGAAAGAGTAACTGCTGCCAGCAGATGAGATACGTGCCGCGATAAGACGTGCTCCGTGTCGTCCTCGGTTCGAGAACAAAAGGACGCAGTCCTTGTTGCGCGGAGGTCGTCCCGAGTTCTCAACAACCCCGCTGTCGCGCTGTTCTGTCCGCGCGAAGCGGTGCAGAGTGAAAAAGACAGCGCGGCCCGTCTCGGTGCACGATTAGCGGTTCACTTTCTCCACGTCGCGGTCGCGCCGAGGGTCGCGACGGTGTTGGGTGCGCAATTGCGTCCGGCGCCGTGTTTGCCCACGCACCGCCTGTACGGGCAAACTTTCACACGCCGCGGCGTGCTATTTCGTAGATGAACCTGTTTATTCTCCCGAGAGGCGGCCGGCGTCTAATTGCTATCTACGGACGGCCGCAACGCGTGAGCGTTGCGGCCCGACAGTGACAAATGTCTGCGCGCGGTTCTCGCGAGCTGGAAATTCGCTCCCTAATTGAAAATATCGCTTTGTTCCCGTCGAGGACGCAGGAACTGCAATGTCGGACGGCTAAGTGAACCGTCATTGCACGCGTAGGCATGTTTCCTGGACTGTGTGGTCGCGCGAAAGTCCAGTACACGGGCCCTGTATTCGTGAAACGGTGAGGGTGGTTTTGTAGCGGAACGCGCAGCAGGCAAATGGGGTAGCAATGCAACGTTTATCGCTGACGCGAGGTGAGCGACAAAGAGTTCTCAGAAAAACGACGCCATCTCCGTATTTGAAAAATATCTTTAGTACAACTAGACGTGCTTCCTTTTTTGTATCGCACCACGAGTGATTCTGATTGATATTGCGTAATGTGATAGCAAATGCGTCGCCTGCCTCTCCGCAACGACAAAATTGATCGAATGAAACTCGGTTCGCTGTTGTACGCCGTGGTTTTCCGGCCGTCGCCTCTTCCGCAGCTGCAGCCTGACCGTGCGGCCACGTGCAGTTAGGAACTAGGCACGCTGACCGCTGCGTTACTTTGGCGCTCGGTATAGTGTGTGCGGCGCTTAATTGACCATGTAGACTTTGAGACTGGCGGTGCCTGCGCACACATTTAGGAGGCCGCAACACGTAAGGTATACGGTGTAACGGAGGATGGTACGCCGTGCTTTACTTGGCGAAGTAGTCGTTCCAGAGAAAGTGCTGCGGGCTACTTGCGCGAGACACGCTATATAACATCGTGGTGAATAAGTTCAGAGCTGGAGGAAGTCTGCCGGTTTATGCTGCTGGAATCGCTGCGCGTTTTCGTGCTCTATAGTCCACTGCTTTTTCTCTGAGAAACATGTGCGTGACCCAATCATGACCCCATGTACCACCTCCGCGTAGGCTACGTATCGTTCTCTAAAACCAGCCGGTCATTTCTCGCCTGACAGGCCCAAGAGCATGCATGGCTTGGCGAGTGGGTGCTAGTACACCGCACACGTCACTGCTTGTTGGGTCAGATTTCAATCGCCTGGTCGGTTCTCGTTCGCCCGGCGTAAAGAGAAAAAAAGAAGGTACATGCTGTGGAGTCTCTTTTACGAAGCTCGTGCGTTGTACCTTCAAAGAGCCTCGAAGTTCACCCCCTGCAGTATACGACGAGCGGCCTGCGCTCCTCGGTCCGTCTCACTCGGTCGCTGACGACCTCCCGACGTTCACCGTGGCGTTTCTGCAGCTGTGAGACAAAGACACGCTTCCGCGGTGCCCAGTTCGTGCGCGAGATGCAAACGCGAGGCCCCCTGCTTTTGTGCGGTCGCGCCCCTTTGAGCCGCTAATCGCCAGTTCGTGTGCGCGCTGCGTTCAGCCGCCGTCCGTCTCGCCGCTTCGTTCACGCTGTATCCGAAGTGCAGAATCCGTGCGCGCACCTCTTCTCTGCAATAAATAACAACAACGACGACGACAGCGCGCGCCATTCTGGTGCTAAGTGAGCTTCTGTGATTTTCTTTTTTTTTATCTTACTCACGGACTGGCGTTTGTTAGTGTGCAATTTCTCGGTGCTGTGTACATTGCCTTGCGGACCTTTCTTTTTTATATCCTTTCTTTTGTGCAACTGTTCGCGCCTGTAGGGTCATTTATTGAAAACACAGTACGGGAGGGAGCAGTTATCAGACATTGAACAGTTTTCGTCTCTGAACTGCCTTTTCTTTTTTGATTGCCCTGTTACTCTTAAAGGCACAATGCGCATGATGCCCTTATACATTAATTTGGACCCTCAATTTTCGGTTGTAACAACCATTTCTTTTCCTTCCTGCTTTTCTTACCGATAAAATTTTTGGCTGCTCGCCAGTTGACGCTTTCGAGTAATCTTGTTTGTTCAGCGGTTGGAAGAGCGTGGGGGATTTTCATCTACACCTCAGGAAAAAAGAGTTGGAATCAAGAGGGTTCCGAGTTTTCTATTTCGTTTGCGGAATGCAGCTAAACGCGTTCGTAAGAGCAGCACCAACATTATAGCAACATTTTCAAGTTTACACTCTCATGCAAGAGGTGAACGAATATAAAGAGAGAGAGAGGACAGGAATGGCAAGGAGGTTAACCAGACGCACGTCCGATTTGCTACCCTGCACTGGGAGAAAGGGGTATGGGGATGGAGAGAGAGAGAGAGAGAGAGAGAGAGAGAGAGAGAGAGAGAGAGAGAGAGAGAGAGAGAGAGAGAGAGAGTACAGTTTCGCGCACAGTGGAAGGTCCGCACCGAGTCTTCACATGGTTCCCAAGAACAGTCGACTTGAGGTATTTAAAGAGCGCTTTCGTGCCCTTCTGTGCCATCGACGCGAACGGGCAGGGTCGAAGGATCTTCATTACGGAAAATGGTCTAGAGTCCAGCTGGTTCAGTGCTGTCCGGAGAACTTCGCGCTCGACGAATATAACAAATTCTCATTATACGAGCAGCTCTACACCTATTCGGAGCAGGCGAGATGAAGCCAAAGCTGTACGTTATTAGACTATACAGTACGCACTGGTGTTCGACACGCATGTTCTTGTATCGCAGTCCTTCTAAAGTAGGTTGTACGGGCGTGTCAAGCCGATCTCGATGGAAGAATAGATTCGTCCGCAGAGAAGGCCGCGCGAAAGCTGTCCGCAACCGTTTGCGCGCTTCCTCAGAAGCGAGTGCGCCTAAGCTGTCCGCCTAACGGGCGCCGGCGCGGAATACAGATCTTCGGCGATTACAGCGTCTCGTCGACGAAGCGCGCTGCATCTTCACGAACATCGAGGCCCTCCCTCTCGCTCCTTTCGAGAGGAAGCACGCGCGAAGTGGCCGCGTTGCCTATGCGCGGCGGCACGCCGGATCGCTAAACAGCTTAAGTGCCCGAGGGAGACGCTAAGGATAGCGAGGCACGAAGCGGCGCCCAAGTGGAGAGCCACCGCCTCGACGAGTGCGCCGAAAAGCGCCGGGCCCACCTGAGGAGGTGGCTGATGCTGAACAGCTATATAGAAGCACCGATGGCGAGAATAAAGCCGAACGAGCGAAGTTAGGGGGGGGGGGGGGGAGGCAGCGCGCAGCAGAGATTAAGAGACGAGAGTTGTACGAAGCTGGGGCCGGCCTGTGCTCGGCCGTTGTTTTCGGGTGCAGCGAGCCGACGGAGGGCGGCAGCCAGTGAGCGCGGCTACTGGCACTGCGCGCGCCCAGCGGGAACAGGATGCGCAGCGAGGCGCGACTCGGGGCCAGCGAGGAGCGCCTCCGTCCTACGGGGTGTATGCACGCGCCGACGGCCAGGGCTACACGCAAGCGGTGTCCCCTGCAGGGGGTGACCGTGGGCTTGGTCGAGCAGCCTGCGCACAGACCCCCGCCACCGGAAGTTTAGGGGCAATCGACGACTCGCGCGGCTGCAGTGGAGAGTACGTCTGAATGCCCGATCTCTTCTGCGACCTCGTCGTGTTAGGTTAACGGGCGAATCATGTGCGAACTTGTCGTGCGGGTACTTCACTTCTCGCAAGGGTGTTCTGATGTAGAACGCGCTTCCAGGGCGTTGCTAATGGCGGAGACTCGATTGTTGGAGAACCGGGATGTTCGATGAGTTCTCTCGGTTTCGGGAAAAAAAAGTGGGTACAAAGACGGAAAGAAGAAAGAAAACAGAAAACCCTCTCCACCAACGCCATCGCGTATTCGTAATTATTTCGCGCAAACCGAGTTTCAGAGCGGTTTGTCACAAACAATGACCACGCTCTGCCGATGGTAATAACTGTCTGGCCTACTTTTTCGTGTCTCTTAGCAGGGGTACATGAGCAGGTTGCAACTTTGAGCGACACCGAGTGATCGCGGTGCGTACAGCCAGTGACACCCGACACCCAAATTCAAAGATATGTGTCGGGCCGGACATAGACGAAACACTTTACGGCAAACGAACTTCGTCGAACCTCGTCGCGGTGCCCAGGCGTACTGAAAGGTGCGCACATTTTCCCGAACTCGCGAGGACGGCGTTTGTGCTGGCGGGTCGACATCGGCAGAACGTTGCGACAAGCTGTCGCGAATCGGAACGTCATCTCCGCCTTGCGTTTCGTCCTAGCGGTTTGTGCCGCGCTGGTCATCGTTACACCTTCGCCACTCGGGTCTCCTCGCGCCGTCTTTCGACGAATGTGCGCCGAATACCAACACAGTTTTCGACGTTTCGATTGCGGCTCGCGGGCGGCGGACGCGGAGGCTCGGCTGGGGGACGGGGGCGTGAACCTGGGCGACCGGCATTCCTGGTCCCGCTGTGGCCCCTTATACGCGAACGAAGGGCAGGAAGGACCGCTGCGGGCGGACGCAAAGGTACACGCGATCGCGGCTGGCCTCCCGGGCGCCACAAACGAGGGCACGGCTAGCGGAGTCGAGCACAGAGAGAGAGAGAGAGAGAGAGAGAGAGAGAGATCTCGAGAAGAAGTTCAACGTACCCTCTCCCCCCCCCTCCCTGTATGCCGCAACGAGCGAAGCACTCCGTTACCCGACGTGCGTCGTCGATTTTAGGCGTACCGCGGGCAAGGCAGCGAGGGAGGGAGAGGAGTCCCAATCTCGGGTCGCGCTTCATTGAAATGCGCCACTCTGCCAACGAAACTCGCAGCGTTCTCTTTAGTCTTCGTCGGGATGCTGGAGGATTCGAGATGGACTCGTGCGTCGGGAATTTGCCCACGCGTCGCGCTATCGTCCGCATCTACCGTCGTCGTCTCTGTCGGCTCGCGTTCCGTTGTTGCGCGTGAATCGCGACGAAGTGGGGAAATTTCGCCTCATTTCGGTTTTGTTTGACTTGTCGCCGACCTTCGCGCTGACGCTAAAGTGACGCAACAAACGAAGCAGGCCGCGTCCACATATCTTAGGTAGAGTGTAAAACTGCACGAGTTATTCGATCTTCGTGGTAAAAGCAGCGCAGAAGAGATAACGACAACACCAGACAGAGAAATACGCAGGACAGGTGCTGATGCTCTTGGACGCCTTAGTATCTTGGCCCTCATCGCCCATCGGCCCATAAAGCGGTGAAGGCGCTTTTGTGCTTCTTAAGGACGACGGGCTTGTGCGACCATCTGTGACTATTAATGCAATTTCTGTAGGGCCACACACGTCAGCGAACTCACCGCAATTTCCTTCTTTCCTTCCCTCCTCTCTCTCCCCGTTATCTTTGTTCTCCCCTTTCCCATTCCCCCGGTGTAGGGTAGCCAACCGGACGTTATTCTGGTTAACCTCCCTGCCTTCAACTTATCTCTTTCCCTCCTTAAGTGCCGAGCGAGAAATGGTGCGACTCTGCTATAATACCGTTCTACTACAATGCGGTTACTGCGAAAACGGGCCGCTTGTATGCGGCACGTCCTGAGAGCCTGTCGCGTGTCAGGCGTGTTGGCATCGGAGCCTGTATTTCCGATGTCTGCAGTCATTACGCTCTCGTTACGTTTTATCTCGACTCATATGTGCTTGTCTGTAGTTTAATGTTCATTAAAATAATAATCGTCCTGCAGTGTGTGGCAGTGCACGATTGCCGATTTTCGCGCAGCACGTAACACGTGTGCACGCTATTGCGCGTGTGTTTGAAACGGTTGAGTTAACAAAGAAAGAAAAAGATGCAACCTTGCCCGCGTATATCGTAGGCTGTTTGTGTTTACACGAACCGCCTTGCGCTTATTTCGAGGCCAGATGCGCCAAAAGCACCGGTAAATGTGCTGCGGGAGGCCACACGTTTACGGTGATTTCAAGATTGTACACCCTTCGTTTCCCGCGCGTTTTTTTTTACGACTCCATGCACCGTGTTCTGGCGTATTAACGCTCTCTGCAGCTTCTCGGCCTGCGTTGGGCAATCTGCGCCGCAGAATATACTCTTGGCAAAAGCTCTCATCATTGTCGCTTTGATGTCTTTATTTCTGGGCGCGCTATTAAATGTCATCAACTTCATAGCAATTGTAAGCAAAACGGGCGCCGGCTCGTTATGAAAGCGCCACTTTCCTTCCGGCGCCTGTAATTTGTGCTTCGCCGCTTCTGGCCTGGTTCGTACGCACGAGCCGAGCTCTAATCGGACACCCGGGTCCATAGCCGGGGGCTCGAGAAGCTTGCCTCGCACGCGACGCTCAAGGCCGTCCGCTCGAAATGCACGTCGCGGAGACGCGAGTGGGCGCGCCGGTTGTGGAGCTGAGCCTTGTATTTGTTTGTCTCGTTTCAAGGATGAAATACGAGAGTTTCGACAGCAGTCGGTTGACTGGCTCTTTAAGAGAAAGAAGTGTCCCCATCACTCTTTAAATGCGAGCCTTGTTAGCGTAGCGCGATCGTATTAACGCCTCGGCGGCTGCAATTTTTTTGTTGGCGTCAGCCTCCGCTTTAGCCGCGTGCGAGTGGCTGCTTGCGTATGTCGCCACTTTGCTGGTGTTTTTGTCTCCGTGTCTTTGTAAGAGGGACGAGTGTGAACGTTGGAGGATGCGCCTCAGTTAGCCGAATAATACGTCACCGGCGCCTATTTTGTGAATATGTATATTTTTTAATGTTGTGCTTCAAAATAACACCTTCGTAGTTTGAGAAGAGCACGTATATGTGATCATGGAAGCCTCCGAGCCTATGCTACGAGTGCTAATTGGCACTTGGAAACTCGAGGCAGGAGAATCTATAGAATGATTTTGAGGAGCAGGTGGTAATGTCGTCACTATAAAAGCGGGCGTTGCGTTTGGGCCTCCTGGAAATTCAGCACTCGAAGGCGTGAATTCTAGTTAACGATCTGGTTGCTGCAGATTGCGGGTAGCTCTGGCTCTCTGCACGTGATTCCGCAACAATGCCGAGGGCGGGTCTATGTATCCCGCTCTTCGGAAGGAACCACGGACGAAATAAAAGCCATACTTACTTGTGGAAAGGGGCATTGAATCACGTAACACAAAAGAAGAGGAACCGCACACACACACGAACTCTCCCAAACTTCAACTTTAGAAAAAAAAGCCAGTCGACATGCAATGTTGAGAGCTGCTACCTATAGTGAAAACGAAGGAATGAGTGAGCCGAGCAACCAAACGACCGCGCGCACTGATAAGAGCATTACCGCCGCTTCCACTCTGTACTCCGCCACACCCACATAGTCTGAAGTCGTTTGTGCACGGTCGCGTGCATTGCATGGTGCGCATCTGAACGTTCTCAAACACCAAAGACAGGAATCATCCCTCGAAGAAAGGACTACGACGGCGAAGTCTTGTGCCGCGTGCATCCGGATACGATAAACACTGCGCAGTCCGCATCAGAACTGTGCTACAGCCCTCGCTCTCCCCTCCCACCTTCTGGTATGCCTCGCAGTCCCTCAACGCGTCCCCTCGGCGTCTTGTCGCTGCCGAGCAGGAGTAGCTCTATGGTGACGTCAACTGTGCGCAAAAAAAAAAAAAGAAAAAATGTCGGCGCGCAGCAGAGACGGGAAAAAAAGAAAACGAATGCGACACGAGGAATTAACTAGAGGACATCGCGACACTCGCCCGCTTTCCTAATTGAGGCGGGGCCACCAGAAACGCGCCGTCGTCTCTCAGACGAGCGACGCATACATGCACTGCGCCGTGCCCCCCGCGTGGAGCTGTGTTCGAGGCGCGTCCTATCCGAGGACAAAGAGCGCCGGCAGCACTGATGAGCACGATCTGACCTCGAGCGGCGTTGCCGTTGGCGGATGTGCGAGGGGGCGGGCGGGGCACCTTGGGCTTGATGACGGCCCGCGGATGCTCGGATGAGGCGCGTATTAAGAAAAAAGAGCGAAAAGGAAAGAAGCCGCTTTCGACGACGGGCCGCATGTCGACTCAGGCATTATGTGTCTCCGTGTGCAAAAGTAAACAGAGCCCCGCCCACCAGCGTTTCGGTGCAGATTTATGCCCGAAATACCGAACCGTATGACGTTGGGCGTTATATGCGGGGCAATTTGTCCGCACACGTACTCTACAGGCAGCAGTGATCGATGTGGCCAAACGAGGAATGTCGCGGTAGCCGACGTTTCGACGGGGCAACTTGTATTCGTTAGCACAGCAACTGCTTTGCTTAGCAACGTTTATGTATACGCGTAGCTCCCTCTCTCCCTTCCTCAGTCGGGGAGCGGGAGGATGGTGATGGGCTGGTGCACAAAGAAGGCGATTGAAATAACAATTTTCAAAAAGAAAAGGAAATCGAGTTTTGTTCGTTAGTTGTGTCGGAGAGGGAGAGGTACAGGTACACACCTACAGGTCCTGCCAAAGAGAAGGGTTGGCAAAAACGTACTTGTCGCCGAGTGTCATTGCGTCATGGGGGATGCGTGCTAGCGCATATGACTGTCTCTATAGCTATGTGCGCTTACACGCGCAGCGCGATTCGTTCGTCCGTTTGTCGGGCCTAAAGTTCTGTCATTACGCATAAGGATACGATTCGTCGGCGCAACGGTGCACGGGAGCGCCGAGGCTCGTTTGGTCAGCCTGACGGCCGACTCGACACGTTTACTGTCTGGAAAACTGAGTAGCGAAAGCCGAACGCGGAAAACCTTTTTCTCCTAGGAACATTTTGTCGGTTGCTCTCCCCCCTCCACCCGCCCCCAGATTTCCCTTCGTTTAATATACACTTTTGTTTCAAATTCACCACGAATGCGCGCGAAAGCGTTTCCTATAGCTTAGAGTTATAGTCGCCTACTAAATGCAAATGAGTGCAATTTTCTGCGATGCAAATACGTTGGATCGCGCCGTTCGGGGAACATTCCAGCACATTTCGTTATAACGAAACTCGTTATAACGAGTTTGTACTACGTGAGCTAGCTGCTGTAGCCTCCGAAGACGCGCGAATACAATGGGAGAGAGGCGTCAAGGCCATTGCGCAAACAGAAGCACCGCACCGTCGTATGGTTAGTTTAGAGGGACATCAGTAGCGCAGACAGCAAGCTCTCGCTGTACGCTCAGCAGTGGCGTGACATAAAAAAGAAAAAAAAAAGGAAGAGACAAGAAATTAAGAGCCCCACACGCCTCGTCGGAAAATGCGGAACCGGGATTCTCGTGTAACCTCCCCGTTTACCCTCTCCCCCCGCGGGTATTTCTTTCTTTCTCGTTGGGGGGTGGGAAGGTCGCGTCGGGTCGCAATGGGTCAGCGCGGCGCACGGCGACCCCTCCTCGCCCAGGATGGAGACCGGCTTTTTCTCCGAGGCAACCATCAGCATCCGCTGGGGCACACGCGACCGAGTCCTGTCTCGCATTACGAGCCGGAGCATTCGGCTGCACATCGTCTGCTTTGCATTGCGCGGAAGGGGACCTCGCGACCGTTGGATATGTATGCGCATACGAAACGCTGCGGTGTTTAAAATTTTGAAACAATTTGTGCAAAATTTGGCTCGTTTATGCTGGTGTCGCGGGTTCTATGTGGAAGTCGTTCGGGCCTTCTGCAGACTCGCGGATGTACTCTCGGGTCGCGCTGCGTTTCATGGTGACGTGTTTGTTTGGATTCTTATACTAACTTAAAAGAGCGGCGAAAAAAAAAAATCAGATTGATTAGGACAGAAAAGCGAGCGCGCTGCTTGACAGTTCGCCTTTGTACAAGCGCCTCCATGGTCGGCTGTTTCATTTTTTTGTGGCACATCGTTGGGGCTAAGCTGCTGCCGCCAGCAGGGGGACCTGGTAAGAAAAAAAGCGTCGAGTGCGTCTGCGGGCCCCGAAGGACAGAAAAAACAAATCAAATTATTTATTCCACAAACGCGCAGGAAGTTAGAAACGTACAGAAAGCTTTACAGACGATGGTTCCAAAATTGGATATTGCACCTCAATCTTCGCTACTCACGACACAAGCGCCGTATAAGCAACGGTATACGGGGCGTCAGGCTGCAGGATAGCGAAAGAGGGAGGGAGTTTGCTCGACGTTGCTCTGGTTCCTCGGAAAAAGACGTCGCACGATCCTCCGCCCCGAACGACACGTGCCTTCCCGTCGGCGTGCTCGAGATCTCCGCAGAGCAGAGCGTCGTGGTCGGCCTACCAACACCGACGACGACGTGTCGCTCAGTCGTCGCCGAGAAGGCTGACCCAGTGGCTGCGGCAGGCGGGGAAGGTCGCTCGACAAGGCGGCGTCGTTCGACCGCAGGGGTTTTAAGGGGGGGGGGGGGGGGGGGGACAGCCACATCCGCGTTCGCGCTCCTTCTTCGTCCTAGCCCGCGGCGCTTTAATTGGGAAGCCGCCGATGGCCCGCCGCGCGGATCTGGGTTATTCGGTTAGGCGCTCTCTCGCCGCCGCGCTGTTATCGCCGCCGCCTCCCCCCATTCTCTATCTACGGCCGCCCAAATGGCTCGCCCGCCGGTTGTGCGCAGATTGCCGCCTTCTGCGCCACCGGCTTCGATTTGGTTCCTCCGAAGAGAAGCTCCGATGTATATATATATACACACACACACACAGAAGAGGCGGCCGCGCGCGCCGCTGTTGGCAACAAGAGGTGGCCGCCGTGTCTGATATCCTCGCTCTGGGATTCGCGCGGCGCCTCGGGCTGCTCGGCGGCCCCGCGCGCGTTTCGCCCGTGATGTTGACGCGCCTGCGACTGGCGCGAGACAGATAGCGGGACGGCTCGTGCGGAAGATCGCTCGTTCCAGGCTGCTCTCGGGCTGCGCGCATCCACGGACTGAAAGGAAAGAAAAAAAGGAATCCGTTCTTTCTGAGCTGGCTAATCGGTTACTCTTTCGCACGAATAATATATGTTTCCGGGGACGACGTCGCTGGAGTTGGCGGGCGAAGTTTAGTTCGCAACTTTTAAGCTGGTAGCGTTAGTGGGTGACTGTAATGGCGAGACCGTGCCCTCGCGGCCTTGTCGCCAGCTCGGAGCACAAAGTGTCTCGGTTCCTCGGTTTGCGCTGCGTACGTGGCCAAACGCGTTTTCTCGAAAAACGCGACACTGCTTTCCTTTTTGACAAGTTTACGTACGCTGCTAAACGCCGAAGTAGTGGTTTTTTTGATAATGATATGACTAGAGAAGTGCAGGGTATAGGATGCACCGTTCAGTGGTGAGCTCGTGTCGTTTTTTTTTTTTTTTTTTTTGTCGTGAATGCTGACTTTCAGCTTGGCTTCAATCACGCTGTACGTGAGGCCATCCCCTGGAAGAAAAGAAACATTTCGATACTGATACTCCTCTGTCAGGAAACAAGTTCAACTCCAATGCTGACGGTGCATATATAGCGTTTCCCGTCCACTTGCGTCCAGCTGCCTAGCGTATACACACTGCTCACGGACGTGTCAGCAGCGCAGTTCGGTGCTTCACGTATACACTCAGGCAATGCGCGCTTCGCGAGAGCCCCGTCCCCGACGTCGTTGTTGGCCACTCGGCGAACGAGTTCTGGCAGCGATGGGACGGCGTGGCGAACGCTCGATTAGAATGATATCTTCGGAAAGGAACGGCGCGGCCCCCTCTGCGGGAGGGGAGCCCCCTAATGCTCGCGTCACGTTGCGCGCCTCTCTCTCTCTCTCTAACTGCACGACATTCACTCCCTCTCCTGCCGCCTCGCGGCAAACTGCCGATGATGCTGTCCGTCGTACCCCATTCCCTCTCGCTGGTCCATTCGGGAATCGCTAGGCCTAATGGCGACCGCACACCCGCTCTCTCGACGTATATAGTGCCCGTTGTCTATAGCAGGTATAGCAGGCGGAGGGCTGGATGGTGGGGGGTTGGGGGGGGGGGGGTGAGCAGTGCGACGTGCTTTCATGCCACGCGGAACTGACATGCGCGACGGCAGGTATCGCCGTGCGTGCTTCCACCGCATCGCGGAAAAGAACAGAAACAAAAACAAAACAGCAGACGCGCAGGGACCCAGCGTCGTCTTGATAGAAACGCTGAACGGCCGTCTATAGTCGCTGCAGACCCGTTTTTTTTTTGGTATCGACTCGTCGACTTCGGAGAGGCGTTATGTACCGGGGCGGCTTCCAGACGGTTGTTCCTCGACGGACCGGAATGGAAGAACCAGCGAGCACGTTTTCCGTGGCCTTTATCCGACGGCGCTATTGGCTTACCTCTGAAATCAGCATAGAAGTGGGCTCGATACGCACGGGCAAGGCTCGCTGCACTGTCTCTTTCTTTTGTGTCGCCCGTCGCGCGGTGCCTTGCTGTCAGTGGCACAGAACTGCAGAACAAGAGGTCGAGGGTGACATGCTCGGTCGCGGACAGCAGCCGCATTCCTGTACGCTAGCGCAATGCATATATATATACGCGCTTCGGGGTTGCATTTAACACCGCCAGGAGATCAAAATTGCCGCGCAGCGCTCCAATATATATGCAGCGTCTCTCACAGCGTTAATCTTTGCGACGGCAAAGCCCATCGATCGACCAAGCATCTCCTTCGGTGCCGCTGGCCGTTTGTCTACTGGGTCACGTGTAGACAAACGTGGTCTGGTCACGTGTATATATATACATATATATATATATATATATATATATATATATATATATATATATATATATATATATATATATATATATATATATATATATATATATATATATATATATATATATATATATATATTGGCGAAATCTGGAACACCGTCGGAAATTGTGCGGCATACGTGAGAGGGGACCCCCGGTGGCTCGCACGTACGCAAGGGGTGAGGGCTGCATAAATTTATTTCTAATCTATTATTTTGCGTCACGTCTGGCCTGGGACATGTTTATGGGCTCTTATCAGACGCGCTTCGACCGCGCGAAGGTAAGTACATAAGGTGCGCGACCTGCGAGCGTGAAAGAAGGCACAAGAGCATCTGGCGACCGTCGCCTCCGAGTTATGGCAGGGTATAAACAGCGCACACGAAGCGACACAGAGCTCGAACATTGCCACTCGATCGCCACCAAAGAAACGGCGTTCCTCCGCAAGCATCGTGCTAAAGTTCTGGCACGTTTCATCTTGGTTCTCGAAAAACTTCGCCCCGCCACTTGCTGGCTGCTCGCGACGTACAGATACTTAGGGTCCGATCAGATGAATATCTAATGACCGTAATTACCGAGAAAGACAGTGATGTGCAAACAGAAGCTCAGGGCAGTTAAACTGATGATTCAGTACGACATCTGTACCGCAGCATGTTAATCAATGGTGGATATATCGTTGGCAAACAGCGATGGTGTAGCCATCCGGTGCGTTAGGCTCGATGTTAGCCTTCCCGAGCCTCTTTAGCTCGGCGAACCGGATTCCAGAAGTTCAGGCACAGTACAGAAAGCGACGAGTATCCGTGCCGCACAGGCGCGGTTAGCACACGCTTGAGGGTCTCGCATTACACCGTAAGATGGGCGCGCTGTAAACGGCGAGCCGGGAGCGGCGTCGTCGGCAGTGGCGACGGCGACGCGAGCCCATCCTCCTACGTGCGGCGGCTCCTTGCGTCGTCGGCCGGGCGGGCATCCTGAGCGATGAGGAGGCACGTGTCGGCCGTCAGTTCGTGGACGGTGAGGCGGAGTGGGAGACGGCAAACGACGCGGGATCCCAGAGGGTCACATTGAAGCGGGCCAGCAATTGTTATCCCCCCCCCTCCCCCCTCGGAGTTTCCTACTCTTCCGTCTCACCTTCTTTCGTTCTTTTCTCGTTCGTATTCGTTGGAGCGCCGGTTGACTAGCGCATCATTGGTGACGTCGCACTGACGTGCCGGCGCTGATGTTTTCGTGCGCTGTATTGAAAAGACGAGGCAGGCTAAACCTTAATTTTTTCGTTCACTGGTAAACAGCGCTTTCCCGCCCAAATGAATACCACAGTTTTAAACTAGCACCGAACAAGTCTAAACTGATTCAGTGTCTCTTTAGGGTGGTACCAGGGCCGGTATAACTTCAGTATTATGCTCGATTTCATTCCGTTGTTGTCATGAACCGATCATGACCCGCTGATGTCGGTTATTACGCTGAGCGCTGCTCAGCGCTCGGACCACTGACCGAAAGGCGAAACGGAATAGTGATGAAATGGAATCGTTACATTATCGCACCCCGGATCTCGGCGCTACGCGGATTTTGCTTTGCATTGGAGTCGGCTCAGGTGTTCACATACGCAGCGTCATGGGATGGGCTGCATCCCAGAGGAGACGCTGCTGTGCTTCGCCTGCGTCCACTACGGTATCAATTTTGTCTGTATTAAGCGCGGCCACACCGCTCCATAGTGCTAGTAGTACAGCGGCAAACGACGGCAGTACACGACGGGCTAAAAATGCGGGCCTCCGCTGACACGTGTTCCGCTACGACGCGCTGCGGCAGCGCGGCCGTCTTGGGCGCAGAGCGGCGTGGAGGACCCGTCGGCGTCGGCCCGTGTCATTCGAAGACGACAGCGTGACGCGCCTGTGACAGGCGCCGTTTTGTTCGGGGGGGGGGGGGGGCGGGGGGGGGGGGGGGGCATCCAAGCCCTAAGCGTTTTTCGCGGCACTTGTTCTCTTCTGTTGCGCTCCATAGCGCTTAGCTCGCGGTTACCTCGGTAAACAATCCTGTCGCAGCGGGGACCGCTGTATAAGGGCCGACGGGCCTCTTGACGGCGCGTGACAGTAGCGCGCTCTGGTGGACCCGGGCGGCAACGTGTCCGGGGGAAAAGCTACGCACGACGTGCCAGAATCGCTGTGCGCGCAATTTTCTCGGCTTCGTGACGCGTCGTTCGTACTGACGCTCACCCTAGAATAAAAGGAATGCGTGGCAACTTTGCATAAGGACATCGACGTTGAACATACTTGACCAAAACTGTGTATTTATGATAATGAATTAACAACAACGATACAGGTGTATCTTCTTGTAAGCACATGTGGTGTAGAGTCCAAGTCAAGCACTAACGTAAACGATGCAAACATGGAAGGCTATGTAGCTTGCTGATTGCAGGGCAGTTAGTGTCGTCACTGGTCCTGGGTAAACAAAATAATTTCAACCAACGTATGCAACGAACCTCGGTGCATGAGGGAAGTTGTTTGAAAAGTACATAGCGGTGCAAAACTGACGAGGGGTACTTTGCGCTGTAGAATGGTTTCAGCGTACTTACACTTCCGCTTTCTTCTTTCTCTATTGTTGCAGAGTCCAGTCCCGGACGCAGAACCTCGCCTACAGAATGATGCTCAACCAGACAGACCTCATGGGGACCCATGAGGTACGCCAACTTCTGCTCTAAATACTCAGCACTCTGATTCTGCGACAGTCTAGCGGCTTATTACATATTGGCTGTCGCGTTGTGTCAGTCTCAATTTAAGTACAAACACTACAGAGTGTGGCCGTCCCTTAATTATAATGTACTTATGGGACGCTTTTACTTCGCGCTGAAACAGTATGTGCTGGTTAGTTTCACAGCATTCCTGTCATACTGCGAAGTCGCGAGGCACCATCAGATGAGAAAAAAAAAAAAAAAGATTGTCGGTGGTCCACGCCTGTGTTTGGCAATATTTGAGAAGCCGCACTGTCTTTATTACTGTCACGTTTAGCGCGCAACAAGTTGCGGGTTGATTAGCGGGCGCCAGTAATAGGAGGACGTATTTTTTGCTTCTCTCTCGCGCATGCGCAGTCCCCGTTCAGCACAGACGAACAGTTCATGTACGACCCGTCCGAGGAGGACAAGAACGCGTACTGCAACCTGCAGCCCATCGGCTTGGACGGTTCAGACCACGTGACACCCTCCTTACAACACATGGACCTCATGGCTCCCTCCAGGCCCATACCTTACGAAGGTACGTGCGCGTGAAACAGAGCTCGCTGGCAATGTGGACTGGGACGGAAGTGGCGTCGCAACAATTCTCTTACACCTATTGGTTTAGCGTCATGGCTACAATGCTCTGTCGGGCATAAAAAGAAATAAGAAAAACAGTGCAAGAGTGCTTAGGGCTGTTGCAGCGTTTTCTTAGGTTTCGTTCGGTTATAGTGCCGGAGTGCTAACAAATAGCTTCTCCGCTAGCAGCGGCATACTAATCGGCATATTTGTTCGTTTCCGCACGTTTTCTAAATTTGTCAAGAACAGTTGCTATGAACTGGCTGATAGTTAGGCATCCAGTTAGCACCGTATGTTCTGTGACCCTTTTTCTTTTCCTCTTCCCCTTCCCTTGCGCAGAGTCTATAGCAGGCCAGATACTTCACTTTCCGGCCGAGCTCTCTGTCTTTTCCATTCAATAAACCTCTTCGTGCTGTCGTGGTCGGTGTCCTGCAATAACACGTTGAGCGGGTTCTATAGATTAGAAACGCCAGCGGGTTCGTTAGAGTTCGCACTTACTGCGACGTAGCCAGGGCGCCACTCCAGCGAAAAATAAAGGACGCCTCAGCACGGCTTGGCGGCCTAATCCTGCATCTGCCGCTATCGCGATGCCGCAACTGCTGTCAACGTAAGCGGATGCCTCTCTTTACGATGAAAAGCCCACGCTGCGGGGTTTTTTCGCGTAGAGTCCCACATGATATTGTGACGTAGCGGTGCGGCGGCGTTTGCGCAGGCGACACGTTCCCGACGGACGTGCTGGACCTGGGCGAGAGCCGGTGGCAGAGCCTGCCCATCCAGCACTGGCAGTCGCACGACGTGCTCGAGTGGCTGGTCGCCTGGACGAGCCACAACCAGGTGGAGATCGTGGACGACGAGATCAACATGACCGCGTTCGCCTCCTTCACCGGCGAGCACCTGTGCCGCATGAGCCTCGACGAGTTCCGCGCCCACGCGCCCTCCTACGGACACCGCCTCTACGAGGAGGTGCAGCGACACCTGGGCAACAGCACGGCGGCCGCGGCCGCGTCGCGCAGTGAGTGGCACCGCTGCCGTGGTTTACTTTCTTTCTCCTTCCGTTTGCACGATAAATGCTAATTAAGTTGTCATCCGCACATTAAAAGGCGACGCAACCGCCATCAAGAGTCCGGTGTCTATCCCGCTACTGACGTCAGCGCTTCGGTGAGAAGTAATGTGCACGGATGCCGTATAGGGTCGAAGCTAATGTTCAGCTGCTGCGAAGGTGTCTAGATTTTCGCTCGTTTCCGGGTCGGAAAGAACAGGAGCTTTACTTGAAGGACGTGTCTGATATATGGCAACAAGTACTGGCCCGAACCGGTTACGTTCTTTCGTGAACGGATCCACCCGTGTTCTAGTGCGAAAGAAACGCTCAAATCATTACACCGAGCTTCGCATGGGAGGGTTTCCACAGTGAGACACCTTTAACCCGATGCCCCTTCCTCAAAGAAGTCTCGAGCTATCATTTAAACCGTGGATATTTCGCTGTACTTTCCTTGAGTTAGGACAAGGTATACAGAGCTAGTCACTGGAATTTCCAGAGCTACCGCATCGGTTGTCGAAACTCGTCAGCTACGCTAGCAGTTGGGGTGCTCTGACAGTGAACTATTAGCTATTCGTCTAGCTTTAGGGAATTTCTCGTTTCCTTCGTGGCTTCAGTACCCTGAACGAGTCACAGCGAAATTACCCACAGTTGCAGTCCGTTTCATTGTATCAAAGAATGGCGACGCTTCGCACTGCCTAGCCTTCGTCAGTATGTGGGTTTGTCTGGAGAAAGTCGGCTTTGCTGCACTGAGAGTCTTTATGTGGCGAAGCCGGATACAAGCGCCGTCGTTTGTCGACGTAGTTAACTGAGGGTAGATTAGTTTATTGCGATAGCAATCCTATGGACACTCCTGGCGCATTTATGCCGTCGCCGTTAGGTTCGGTATAAAGTGCAATGGCAATAAAATCGTCGCCGCGTGCCGTATGTTGTACTATCTTCCGGTGAAAGCGTGCGAGGGAGAGAAGCGTGGACGAAGCGCGCCGTCTTGCGTTGTGCGCAAGGCTCCGAGGAGGGAGGGTAGGGAGGGGGGTGCATTGTACTCCGGGCAGCGCGGGCGGCCGCGCCCGCCCGCCCGGGCCGCTGTACTTTGAAAGCCATCTGCGACGGAGACAGAGTTCGGCCGCGCGCTGTTTTCGCGGCTTAGTTCGCGTTGATGCGAGCGGCAGCACGGAGGCCAATTCGCTCGCTGTTGATGCCGCGCTGCCTTAATCCAGCGTTTTGACAGCGAGTTTCCGCGGTCATTGAGGGAGATGTGTTCATGTTTGCTTGTGCGCGTGTGACACCATGCTTGTTAATTTAGTTGGTACGCCTACGTTTACAAGTTTATATGGCTGATAATTAAATCTATTATCTTTAATTCGTATCGGTATCCACTAATTTGCCATTGAGGGAAACTGCTACTTTCTTGATCATGATGTTCTTGAACGCAACCTTAGCATACTCGTGAGTAAACTGGCGTATAGTAAGTTCGCATATCACGGCGTCTAAAGTTATGTTAAAGAGTGGGGGAATTCAGAAGCGCTTTCATCAGAAAGATAAGGCTATTTGTCATTCGCTGGTTACCTTCGCTAATAACGTTCTTGTATTTGACGTGTGTGTCTGCTGTGCGCTCAATCTCAGGAATTCCGCTGCCAGTGTAAGCACATAATGAGCTGTGAGCTTTCGAAAACTAATCTTAATCCACCACACCCGAATACGAGCACCACACCGACAAGTGTGAAAGCCTCGGAAGAAAAAAAGTCATCAATCATGCAGGGTATACCTATACACTGAAGGTGTATTTTGTAAAGCAAGTGTACGTCCAATGTGTTGAGCAGCATCTGCGCAACGCTCTTCCACGTGGCTTAATACCCGATTTCCTAACCAAAACGTCATCCTCTCGTTACTTGGAATGACGCAAGCGAGCCCGCACGAGAGCAAGCTATACTGGTGAGCTTTCGTTCTTTCTACACCGCCGAGAAACTCTCGTGCGCATTAGTTATTGCGTCCCGTTACGACAACCACTGTATCGTCGGTGCGCGTGTCTTCGTCTTCCGGAACGATGCAGCTCGCCGATTCTTCTCCCGATTTGGCGTGTAGACCGAGTGGAGTTAGGCAAGCCCGTTGGCCCGGTTCGCGAGGAATCGTGCGCAAATGTGTCCGAGCTCGTGTCCACTGAACGATGGCGACCGATTTCTGCCCGCTGGCGCGCGGTACATTTGGGGACTCTCTACCCCTATTCTTGTGCGGCTCTCTCGGGTGTGGCCGAACAGAACCGCGTCGTGACGACATCCCGGGCGGTTGCCGCATCTTTAATTTCGCCGTATCTCACTCGGCCGGGCCGAGGCGCGCATTGAGGCGGAACGCGCGCGCGTGCGTTTGTCGTTCGCGTATCGGCTATACGCGGCTTGATTTGTTTCGCTCCGCGGTCATGACCGACCGGCTGTTGCTTCGCACTTAGTCGCGCGCCGCTTGACGGTCAGTTTACGCAGCGCACGCTGCATTCATTGCACTTGCCGCGAGCTGCGTGTGCTCGTTTAATGTATGCTTACTCGTACTCTGCAGCTTAGAGCTCGCGAGCGCGTATATAGTCATTGGAGATGGGTTACGGTTGGACTATCTGAGAAACGATTGCATGTAGTGACACATAGAAGGCCAACACGGAGAAAAAAAAAAAGCAATCAGAATTGGGTAGATTGAAGGCAAATAAGCTGCCAATGGTAAAGCTGTGCGTAACGTTACGTTGCCGTCGTATGGCACGGCTTTATAGCTTTTTGCTCGTCAGTTAATTAAAGCGTGGCCTATGTGCATCAGTGTATAAGAAAATCGGTATTGTAATTTAAGCTTGTTTCTGTTCCCACGTGACTAATTTTTCAACCACCCCTTGCAGATGTCATGGGCATGTCGGACGCCTACTTCGAACCCGAGAAATACGCCTTCCACCCTCGCTATTTCGACACTCTAGAAATCCAGAACAGTAGTCCTGGTTCTGAAAACGGTAAGTTCTGCAATGGCTCTAGAAGACGTGCTGTCTTCATCTTCGATCATGCTTGCACATCTTTTTTATTCAGGGATGACCCCGCATTGACCTTTAGACGTTGCAACAGGAGGGGGGGGGGGGAGGAGGGGGGGTTGCCGCATAGATATAAACAACTTTTCAAATTGGCAACGTACTCGCTATTGAGGCAGCTTGTACCATTGCGCTGGAAAAAGAGCTAGCGTAACAGGCACGTACTGGGCCGGTATTCACGTATTTTGAGGGTATGATCATTTCTTTAGGTAAGTTTATTAATTGCAACCTTACGGTAGAACATCTGAAAAGAAAAGAAAGCTTTAACCTTAGTTTCCTTCGCCCTAAAGACAACGATTTCCAGCTCAATTTTTCCTTCATCATGGTAACACTCTCCGTTATTCGTCCAGGGCAAACCTAGCCGCTTTGCTCTGAATACATTCTATTTGAAAAATCAACGTGGTTTCCGATGGAGCCCATACGGGGCAGGCATATACTCT
This sequence comes from Dermacentor andersoni, assembly GCF_023375885.2. Classification (NCBI taxonomy): domain Eukaryota; kingdom Metazoa; phylum Arthropoda; class Arachnida; order Ixodida; family Ixodidae; genus Dermacentor; species Dermacentor andersoni. The sequence continues at coordinate 160,454,210 of NC_092817.1, forward strand.
CTAATATCGGTTTCACGCATCTTGTAAACGCATTGCGTTATAGCTCAGACTGGCCACATTTTAAGTTTCGCTGAACAAAGTTCAACACTGGTTCAATCAATTGAATGAATTAATGATTGATTAACTGATAGAATAATTGTTCGCGTTTAACCTGCCAAAGAAAGAGAACTGCTACCGGAGACATCGTAATGGACGACCAATATTGTTGGATTTTCGTCAGGGGGCGTCCTTTAGCGCGCTCCAGAAAAGCACTATCGTACGCTCGACTGCATAGGCTAGACCGGGCGCCCGTATTGGAATGTGGACGCCCGGGCGGCACTCGAACCCGCCGACCCGTGCACTGCAGTATTGACGCTGCGATTAATGAGCAGTCGGGTTTCCCCAAGGGTTCAACACTGAAACACGCCGAGCAGAAGGAGGGACGAGCGTGAACCCACAACAAAGCTAATCCTGCAGTTTCTATTTCAGGAAGGTGATTTTCCTCCCATTCTGTTTGTTTGCCATTAGTGGCGCTCGTGCTTCATGGCAGGCGATAAAGCAGGCGTGGTTTATACGGACTAACCACGAAAGGCAGACACAGTGGAAAACGAAAATTGCTGCCCTGTTTTTTTTTTTTTTTTTTTTCTGAGAGAAGCACTTTGGTGGCTGGCGAGCCGTCCTACAAGGACCCGCGTTTCAGCGCAAAATCTGGTGTGCATTTGTCTGCGTTATTGGGCGGCAGCCTCCAGTTACCCTGCTGTAGAGAGTTGTAGGCCTGCACACTTGCCAGTATGTACTGCCGGCGCGCAGTCTTCAAGCAGATACCTTAAACCGACGACAAGATATACTTTTTTTTTGTTTTTTTCATCACACTTCGCGCGCTGCAGTTACGTGTTCCCCCGTAGTTGTTTTTCATGCCGCTGGTACCCAGAATCGTGCGCCGGCAGCTCTAACCAAGTGGGCGAATGTGGTCGGGCGCACAAACGAAGTCGCAAGCGAAGAACGCGTTCGGCGAAACGAGCGCACGTGGGAAAAGGCGCACGCGCTGCCGGCGTTACGAGTCGGAAGCTGGAGCTGACGAAGCCTACGTCCCTTCGTTCCTCGCAGTGACGTCATCGGGGTCCCCGGGTCTCGCCGAGTCGGACAGCGGCAGCACCAGCAGCAGCCTGAGCACCGTCAACGAGCGGACGGAGAACCTCTTTCCGTACATGCCGCACGACACGCGGATACTCGCCAAGCAGAGTGAGTGGCGCTCGGCACCTGTGCGTGTTTGTTTGTCTCTGCTTGGCACTGCATGCTCTTCGCTCGCCTGCGACGGGCGACGTCTTGCGGTCACCCGCCTCTGCGCGCGTGTCGTTCGTAGTCGAGGTACGCTGAGGCGTCGCTCACGTTGATTTCCCTAGTTCGATGGAACAGCGGGAAGCCTGTCGCTAAAGAAACCTGCCAGAAGACAGGAAGTCCGTGCGCATTGTCAGTCAGTGGTATAAAGCTTCGACGTAAGCCACAGTAACTTACAATCTATGCACATTTCTCATCACTGCCGTGCACTCCAGCATGGCGGTGTGGTCAAGAAACTACCCGGATGTTTAACTGCGGCGTAGTTGTACATTAAATGGGGCAACCGCGAGGGTGCAGAAGCCTCTGAACTTCGTAAGATAATATATTTTGTAGCATATTTACCTTGTACAAATTTGAGAAGGAAAGTGACTTTAGGCCGTAAGCCATATCTTCAGATGTGAATGAGACATGCCTTAATAAAGCTCTTTCTTACTTGTAAACATTAATGTACACTAGGGTTATAATATACGGACACCTCAGTTTCATATTTCGACCAGTCCATATCCAAATTATTTGACTAGCAAAACAAAAAAGGAAAACAAAATATATGCCATCACTAGTGCTTCCGACGTCGGCGGGACACCGTGACTAACCCTCGCCCTAACATGCACCCGAACTAGTGAATGGACCGAGGCATCAATTTGGGCTAATTGGTCTGCCATACTGGGATCCCGTGGATTGGAAGGCGCAGTCGTAAGTCTCTACGCATTCCGAGAAAGAACCAGGAATCGGTGGGGGGGGGGGGCGGGTTCGTGGCGAACCGCGTGCGTTTTGGCGGGCAAGCTTGCTGGTTAGGTTGCCGAAGTGGTTGTATCGAGTAGCCGCGTAGACGCTGACGCCGGCGTTGCCTCTTTTTCTCTCTCTCTGCCCTGTCTGCATCCGCAGTGCCCCCTCCCATGCCCATGATGGGCAAAAAGAAAGGACGCAGGGGCAGGCCCCCCATCAAAGAGGCCAAAGTGCGCAGCCGAGCAGGTAAGCACTCTGACACACACTCCTCTCTCTCTCTCTCTCTTTCCCCCACTCTGTCTGTATCTCTCTCTCTCTCTCTCTTTCCCCCACTCTATCTGTATCTCTCTCTCTCTCTCTCAGGCCAGCCAGCAAGCTTGCTCTGCTGCTCTACTACGCGTTGCACTGCCCGCTGTGTACTTTTTTTTTTTTTTTTTTTCGCTTGGCTTTGCCAAGACGCCGAATCTGTGCTGGGGCCTGACGTCGACTCGCGCAACAGAACGCTTTAACCGTGCAGCATTCGCTCAGGGCCGCTTCGCAGGATAGTTCTAAGCAGCCTGAACCTACGCCTCGCGACAGCAAACTGGCAGTTCCTTTAGATGTCCCGTTACCGGATGCGCTGAAAGGGATGGTAGGTAACCCTGAAGCGGTCGATGGAGCCTCTTTGACCGCTTAGTATGTTTTATTCCAAGGAACTCGTCATTCTCAGCGAAAGCGAGATCGAATTATTGTTGAGGATAACACCGGGTTCTGGCTATGAGCGCAGTCACGTACTACGCGGATTCGCTGAGTGCGCAAACCCAAGCCACAAGAGCTTAGAGACTATCCTACCGAAGCCGTTTACAGGTGCGGTAAGTGCAAACATAAGTTAAAGAAAAAGAAAACGCACATTGTTTCTCATAACGAAATGACCATGGATTGTCTTGAGGCTTTAGACAAGACGTTCCTCGGGAAGTACCTCAAGCTCATGCTTCGAAACTGGCCGAATAAGCGGGCTAAAATGGAGTGCCGCCGGTGGTAACGTGTGTAATGTAAATAAGTCTGCAACTTACAAAGGGTGTCTAACAGTAACATCATCTGCAGCGTTACCTATGTGCCGGAGAGTTAATAAATTATGCTTTGAGTGGACGTATGTGAAATGCAGCGGCCACGTGCTCAGTTACGATCGCTCTGCATATTCTTCAAGGCTTGCCTACCTTTCTGTTTCGGTGCGCGCACCGTGCATGACATCACTGCCATAATAACACCTCTGCTTCCGACGCATGCACCCGAGCATGAAATTCTTCATTGAACCTTTCGCTCGTCATTTTTTCTTCTAACCTTAAGAAGTGTTTTTGCATCAGCTCATCAGCCCTATCCGACAGCCTTAATGTTCGATTTCATAACCCGTCGTCGCTTTTCTCTCCGCTCTTCGCTGATCAAAAGGCAAAGGCATGGGCAAGCTGTGGGAGTTCATCCGCGACCTGCTGCTGAACCCGTCGACCAACCCAAGCCTCATACGATGGGAGAGGCGCGAGGACGGCATCTTCAAGTTCGTCCAGTCCGACAAGGTCGCCAAGATGTGGGGCGACCGCAAGCAGAACCCGCGCATGACCTACGAGAAGCTCAGCCGGGCCATGAGGTACGTGCGCAGCTCGCGCTGCCGGGCCCCACGCGCCCGCCAAGTGTCGCGCGCGTTTTTTGTTTTTTGCTCGTTGCAACGGGTGGAACCGTGGATGCATGGTTAGGAGCAACACTCGTCACGTCATTCTTGCACTGCAGTCGGAGGAAGTGTGGTCAACGGGGCCGATTTTTTGTTTGTTTGCGTGTGTTTACTTGCATGATTCAGTTCACTCATAAAGTTCTGCAAGTTGAGCATTCTTCTACCGCCGTTGACGCCCCAGTCATTGACATTGTTTGTCGATGATCAGTCCATGGCATAGCGGTGAACTATAGCTGATCCTGCGTGCATCTATTCAGAAAGAAAAATGCCGCACATTCTGCATCGGATAAGTTTGGTTAGCTTTGGCTGTTGTTTTGCTTTCTAGGGTAAAAGCGATAATACGGATTGCTCAACATTCGTAGCTGCGGTCTGAAGTAATGGATATATTGCATTAGAAGTTTGAATCGATTCAAAAGAATTGCTGCCGTTGATCACAGTTCCTTGAATGACTTATATTTTTTTGCATGCTATGACTTTGGTGGTGGTTTTTCTGACTAACTAGCAATACTAATAAGCGTGCATTTATGGCATTAATTAGTCAAGCGTTTGTTGCGTTGATACGCTAGCACAGTTGGTTCAAAATGAAGCTTCCTTTACTCAGGCATTATCGACAAGGAGCAAGGACTACGCGAACGGGGAAGTACCGCTTGGGGTTACGTATTTCACGATGTAGTCGTCATAACGTTATTCAAGAAAGGAATATCGCTGCGCGTTAAAGCTGTAAAAGAAGAGTTGGGTGAATGTTTCGCGAGCGACCTTGGAAGCTAGCGCCGACTATAAATGTACTCACGCATCATCTGATAGAACAGTCCACTTACCGATACGTCACGCCCGCAAAAGCACCTAATTGGACAGAACAGCACTCGTTTCCTGTCGAGAATGCGGATATTCGTCAGCTGTGTTCGTCTTGTACGCCGGTCCGGCAATGTCCCGAAAAGAGTAGCCAGAGCGATGGTTATCTCAAGTATGCCGACAATATAAAGTCATATTGAAGACAATGTCTTTCTTGGCGAGATACCCCAACTTTTCCTTTTCGGGTATATGGATTTCTAGCTCATTTTTTATAGGCCGATCCCTAAGGTAGCGCAGCTTAAAAAATATGGGCCGATACCAAAGGTATTAAAATCTAACTAGGTGGGCCGATCCCCAATATAGCGCATTCTAAAAAAATGTACCGATCATGAAGGTAGTGCATGCCACAAATTCAATAAATGTAAGCATTCCGATGCTTGTCGTACTTTCCTCACGCGAGAGGTGACGCGTTATAGAGTGCCGTGCGCAGTGACTCCACGCCATTCTCACGCTTAACACGCTCAGGAAGACATTGTCCTTGATCGACTTCAACTGGAGGTGGAATAGCCTTCCAAGTTTTTTTTTTAGTGCTCCTCTGTCGATACTAACCGCTCCGAATGTCTGTCTCTTCTCTCTTCCTCATTCTCTCCCCCTGACTGACACCCTGCACCCTTTCCTCCTGGGTGGTGGTACTCACCAGAACCTATTACGGCAAGCAGATCCTAGAACCCGTTCCCAAGGCCCAGGGGCTGCCGAAAAAGCTCGTCTACAAGTTCGGACCCCGTTCGAGTGGCTGGAGCGAGAAGGCGGACGGGACGCAACCTCTTCGCTCTCACACCTCCTCTCTGCTCACCCACTGACACACACTCCTCTTTCCCCGCACTCACCAAGATGCCCGGTGACGGTGGTGTTGACACTCGCGCTGGTGGTGGTGACTGACTCTTGATGGCGGTGGTGGTGGTGTCGATGCTCTCAAAACTGACCCTCCGCCCTCTACATTCGTCACTTTGTGCGCTTGCATTGTCATGCGTGACGTATTCCGCTGTGCTCGCCTTTAGCAATGTTCACATGACAAGAAAAAGGCTGTGTCACGTGGCACAACGACAGCTCTGCGCGAAACACAAGAGTTATTGCTGCGTTGTACGCCTCGGTGACGGAGCGCATAAAGGTAGAGGTGAAGCAGCGTGTTCGGTGTTGAAGTTCAGTAGTGCGGAAAGTTGGGCGAGTTGGTGATTAATCATCACACCTTGGTGGTGAAGCAGCGCACTGACAAGGACAACGCGAAGACACACAAGCAGCGAGTGCCATGTTTCCTTGCGTGTCTTCGCGTTGACCTTGTCAGTGAGCTGCTTCACCACCAAGGTGTTCGGTATTGTCGTGTTCTAATGTTTAAGCAGTTTAGCGGCCGAGTTTGACACTGCCATCGTGTCACGCGGGCACGCGAACTACGCCCAAGGTAGTGCCAAGGTGCCAAGGTGTACAAAACGCCAAGGTACCTGGTGTACAAATTAGTGTCATTTTCTCGCATTGGTCGTCCGACACACACACACTTAAGGTTTCAGGGCTGGTTGTTGCAGAAAATAGTTTTTCCAATTGACTCCTGGCCTGACGTTGGTGCTGTGTATAACTTGTCCAAGATTTGTTTGTGTACTGATGCAAAGATCACAATCTATGCGAAAGAAAAATGTTCTGAAGGTCTCCTGACTTTCCACCGACACCAGGTTCACCGAACTATTTGGAACTTACTGCCAGCGAGCCTTCAGCAGAAAAAAATATGATTGTAGGGAAACAGCTCGTGGATCACAACACATAAATTAGTGCTCATTTCGAAAAAAATCGATAACCCTAAAACGCCGTAGCATGCGTGAACGCCGCTGTACAACAGTATACCACAAAACATCGTAGTTCCTTAGCGTTCTCTATTGTCTTAGAGCACAAAGAATAGCTCCAGTTATTGTCCCGTATCTGCGTTAAAGGACTGCAGTGTCACTGCCAAAAAAGAAAAAAAAAAGAAGGCTACGTAGGTACAGTGATGTTAGGTCTTCACATGACTCTTTCACGGCAACTTGCGGGTGCTATAATATCGGCAGTGTTCAAATACTATATAACGGTTCTGTGGTGAAGAAGTTTTAACGCCGGCAACAGAAACACGGTATGTAGACAAAATGAAATCTGCATAGCTGCAGGAAAACCTAACAGAGAGAAGATCTCTAGTTCATGTCAGGCCAACACTAATGCGACAATGTGCTCAAGCTGTAATTACCACGCCCTTATTTAGCTCGTAAACTCAGCCAAACTTGGTATACAGGGTGCGTACGGATGAGCACGCTGGCTTCTGTGTGGCCCCGAAACAAAACCAAATGTTTGCCGTTCGGTAGCGCATTTTGCTGCTAGCAACAGACATTGTGTTATTGTGTGTGTGCGTGCGTGTGTGTGTGTGTTTAATGTGCCCTGTTTGCACAAGCCAACTTGCTGCAAGCCCGTGGCAACATGATTGTGCTCTAGTCATTACGGTCTGCTCAGCATGTGCTGGAATGCCGGCGTTGTCCGCAACGTAATTGATGTTTGTGGAGCAGCGTGACAAGAACGACAAAAGAAACGACAAAAGAGAACACGAGGCGCACTTGTCTTTTTCTTATCCTTCTTCTGTCGTTGTTTCATCCAGCGCAACGAACATCGATCACGTACGTACAACCCGAATTTTCACGCTTGGGCGACGTATTTTGCATTATATGTTGCTTCCTGTCAGTGAATCGCAAAATGCAGTCGCGCGCATCCTTTCAAAACGACTATACTTTTCTAATGGCAGGAGTCTATGGAAGGTCACTTGAGGTGACCTCTTTTCTCATTTACGGTTCTTTTATGTGTCGAGGTTGCTGTAGATTTTTCGCTTCAAGTTGAGCGAGTGATAGCTCAATTTTTCAGTTCTGAAATGACGTTCCCAGCGCTGAGCTTGTCTAACCTTGTAGCTCTGTGTGCTTCTCCCCTCCTTTGCTTTCACGTTTCCCTCCGTGGATTCAGATACTACTACAAAAGCCAGGTCCTCCTACCGGTGTTTGGACGACGGCTCGTGTACAAATTTGGTCCCAACGCCACTGGATGGAGACCATAAAGCTTGAAGGCTACAGGCCCCCTCGTTCTCTGCAACAACAACCACGAACAGAACCACATCACGATTGCAGCTGGAACGACAGAGAACTTATGTACCCGCATGTTCGTAGAGCGCTGCATACCTTTTTTTTTATGTCTCCTTCGTTGTTGTTTTGCATCTTCTTACCGGAACAATCGCTCTAGAGTGCGTCTGACAGGCCTCATTTTGATGGCTGTCACACACGTGCATTTTTTTTTAACTTTGACATTTTTTCCTTGCTGTTGTAACACAGACTCGACGTGTATGACTCCCATCCCAATTTCGTTTTCTTTCTGCCTCCTTTGCCCCATTGTTTATCAGTGTGCATCCTTTGATTCTCGTTTAATCCCTGTTTTGATCTTTTTGTTCATTTGCATCCCCTGCGAGTGCATGTGTGTGTTTGTGAGCGTGTGCGCGCGTACGTTGTTTGTTTCAAAAAGAGTGCGACGTACACACGCCGCTTGGTCCCGGGACGGAGTAACGCAATGTTTAACAATCGTCGTCACCGTGACGACGGTGGCTGATGCTTCAGGGAAGTGATGATGAACGAAACCGTCAGCGTTCACGTACTTTCGGCGGTATTGTTTAGGTCCCCATATATTCGGGGGGGGGGAGGGGAGGGCAGGGGGGGGGACGATTCCGGTGGCGCAGAAATGGAGAGCGGAAAAAAAGGCTTAACAAACGTTTGGCAGACGCTGGCGTCTGTCGTCTGCTCGGCGCGCGCTCCGTGCAGACGACGCTATACACGAAACGCTCGAGCTGATTCGCTTCCGAGCAGACGACACATGAGCGCTCGACGTTTCGCCGGTGCGCTGGAGGATATTTCCCTGCCAAACGTTGTAGAGCAGTCGTCGCGCATGCTTTGACAAAGCTCGAAGCGCTAGGGCAAAATACGCTAAATCAGCGATGCAGAGAAGGTTTCACATGGAGTACACTATGATTCCTGACAATGTGCAATTCTTATACCACTGCTCTATTCATTCCACTCACCGCTGGCGTCGCTGTCTTAATGGCGAACTAGCGGGGGGTTTTCGTTCTTATAAAGTTTTAAAGTTTACGTCGCTCTAGTCGTAAAGAAGAAGAGAAAATAAAAAGCAATATTATGTCATCGTTCCATTCCAGCACGTCACGTATATGTCAATGCAGTGACGATGCTGCGTGAAGAGTCTTTACGGCCGCCTACAGAAATGCTGCTGAAAAATTGTTTTTATATTTTTGCTGACAGCTTGTTTACGTGAAACACTGCGTAGGGCACGTTGTGGTGTGCGGACGAGTTTTGACGTGCCAGATTCGTTCACTGGTGTTGGACGTACTGTGTAACTTTGTGCGTGCTGTGCCAGTGGAGTTGTGCTTTCTCGTCAACTGTCGGAACGACGATGGTGGTAGCGCATTAAGTTATTCACCGTCGTTGATCAGTCGCTTGTCGGCAGATCACAACTGAAGTTGAAAAGGTCGTCGGTTATGAAAATTCAATGAGTGATTTGCATTTCTGTTGACTTCAAAGCCTCTCGGAATCATTTCACAAATGTACGGCTGCTCAAGCGGATTGCAGCGTAATCACTCCAGCTGGATAGCGGCAACCAGATAAACAAGAGGAATGAAAGATCGGGAAAGGCCAACGGGTCACCAAGGTTGTGCGGGCTGGTGAACAAAAACCTAATGGCTTACTGCTGCCGACGGCCAACATGCTTCGAAAGAAATCACTTCGGCCTCCTTCTGCATACGTATACATTGCGCTCGACTCCGAAAGGAAACAACTATATTTAGTATGCTGATATCGATTACAGCTGACGCATGGCACGAAGGCTCGCGGAGCCTACTTATGCGTCTAGATGGCTACCTAACGTGCCATGTAAGGCAGTTGTTGTGGCAGAGTCCGGGCTGTGTTGCGGTTTGTCGGTTTTATCCCAAATTCTTCGTTCGCTTTAACACTGGTCCGTACTGTACTTCCGATTACTGCGAGGGCGCCCGTGAGAAGTCGTCACGTATTTGTAGCAATCCTAGCACACCGCACGTAGGCACGCGGTGGTTACGCACAAACGAAAGCTGGGTCTCAGCGGAACAGTGAAGCCTGTACATTGTCTCCTCTGTCATATGTGCAATCATCGACGAAACATACTCATGTCGAGCAGTCATTCCCTGCCCGGATGTTCATATTAGCGCCCACGCTGCCGGTAACTTACTTGATTTACTGGTTTTGTGTCATGAAATCTTTCTTATTTTCATCGTTCTCTTTCATTTGTTTGCGAGCTCTGTGGGGAAGAGAGAAAAAAAAAAAAGAGGCGACAAGGATTGATGCGTCCTTAACGTGAAGCGACATCCTGTACAAAGCCTTGTGTATAAAGATGCCAGAACAGTATTTTTTTTTATTCGAGTGTTCTCACGCACGAGCGTTCCAGGCAACATCATTCCAAGATTTGTGTTAACACCTTTTCTTATATCGCGAGACATAAATTGCATTCCCATTATTTCAACATAACGCGTACATAATGTGTATCCAGAATTTTTTGTTGTCACTTGTTCCTCGCCTTCGCCTTTTGTTTTTTTGTCTTTCCTTTTCTTTCTGGTACCCTGCAGTTCTCGAACACAGGGCTACCATAGCTACAAAGGCAGCAGCGGTCCCGGTTTCGAGCCACGAGAGACATTATTGCGAAGCGCAAATTGAAAATTGAAATGTGAAAATTACAGTGCCCCGGGAGATAAACAATCTGCCCACGTTGTCGTCCATGTCCGCGGTCGAAACTTGTACGAATACAAAGTGCGCCTAAAATCTTTTACGATCAGACTCGGAGAAAATTGCGTTGCCTGCCACACGATAGGGTGTGCCAATGTCGTGTTAAGGAGTTGTGCGATTCTACCCTCATCCTGTGTAGGTCTCTCATTTTACCTCGTAATATTTGCACAACCCCTCTTAACCGGACTTTGACAACTTGCGCGGCGATAAACTTTACTGGTTCTACGCCGTTTCTACAAGGTGAAAATTCATACGGGGCCGAATGCAAACAGTTCACCAGTGAATCACTGTAGTCCACAGTTTAACATCCACTATTGTAAAACATAGTAGTACGTACCGATTACACTTGGCTTCAAAACAAGTAGGAGTATACGATTAGAACTTTTTATGGGACCGAATTGAGTAGAAATCAAATAGTGCCTGAAACGAATCGAATACGCGTTAAATAGCGCTAGAAGAGAACCGAATCGAATATTGAATATTTTTCGAATATTTTGTGAATAATGTGCAACCGTGTCGCCATTAATATCTAACAATTTTAACATCCTGGTATTCGATAGAAAGTTTCTATCATTAGCCAGGATAATATAAAGCTTGCTTTATTAACAGCACGACGGTAGTATTAGAACCTACTAAGGCAGGTTGTTCGCAAATTCGGGACTTTTAGGAAAATACGCGGTCAGGCATTATCAGGTTATAAAGGTAACCTTTTGGACCACTTAATATGCGCGTGTACCGTAGCGACCATACGCATGCCTGCCGTCTGCGGCAACGGCAGAATGAAAAAAAAAAAAAAATGAAGCACCTTTTTTCCTACAGCTAGAATTGTCGCGGCAGGTGGTACCGCTATTTTATAAGGCATGCTGCAATGAAGCGTGTTCCGATTTCAATCTGACGGGAGGACACAGAAGCTGCAACCACAAATAGTGCAAACGTATACTCACGGCTCATAGCCGTGTCTAAACAACATTTTATTCCTAATGATCGTGCATAGTTGGAGAAGTCTGGCCGACTAAGCGACGCTGCGCGCTGGGGCACGTTACGTCCCGCGTAAATGTGATAAAGAAACACCGCATCTTCCGTTTAATTTTATGCTTGATGGTCTGCAGTCGACAGCGTAAGGTATTGTAAAAAATATTCGTATTTTTCAAATTGTGACAATTCGATTCGGGGACCTCATCGAACAATGACTATTCGATTTGAGGAACTAATCAAATAGCACGATATTCGTTTCGTTATTCAAAAGGTTTCGGATATTCGCACACCCATAAAAGTGATCCCTAGAACGGTTGTACGAAACGCGCTCTTTTTTTTCGCATTTATCTATTTAGCTAATGAAAAGGTCAGTGTTGTGCCCTAAACGAGATGCCGCACAGGGAAGCAACTCCCGTCATCTGTGGAGTTGATCTGTAGAGATGCGAGATGTGATCAACGCTGTCTCGTTCACGGGCGACGGAACGGTTCCGCTGCTGCATTTGTATTTTTTTCTTTCATCTCGTGAAAGAGCTCTGCATCGGACATGTACATTTCTTACTGAATACTCCCGCTCTGGCTGGTCCTTTACCAGCTGCGGCTGTTCTTTTTGTATCTTTCCCGGGTTGACGTCACTGCGCTCCGCGAGTACTTAAGGAAAGCAGGTCAAGACTGATGTTTGAAACTGTGGTCTTGTTTGCCTTGGCGCCGCAGTCGTGTCTCCTTTTCTTTTTCTCTATTATCGATTGTTGTTGTGTGAAGGAGAGAGAGAGAGAGAGAGAGAGAGAGAAAGAGTCCCAAGTTGCTCAACAGTTCTCTGTTCTCTTATGAACTCTTTCAGTATTGACAAAACCATTGTGCCTTCAAAAAACAGAGACTTAAGAGCCAAGTGACTACCATTGAATTGTAAAGTGCGCTTGATGTCACGGGAGCACTGCTCTTGAAACAAGAGCGCCAAGTTCCAACAGTGCTGTGACGTCACCGTGCGCGACTGCCTCAGTTTCGAAGGGACGGTGCGTTCCAGCTGCGTTGGACGTCTAAATGATGCGCTGTTGCAGCTCGCTCGCTGTGGTTACGGTTGAGTCTCACGTCGTTCGCACTTGCGCAGTTAGCTGCCGTCACAGTAACCCGACCCGGTACGGTGCCGGCTCTCGGCGCAATTAGGAAAGAAAAGAAAAAGTTAGTCTGACTACTCTGAAAAACTGTATCGAAGAACGCCGAATTTATGTAAGGGTATAAATCAAACTCGAGCTCAATAATCGCTTGGATGGGTAGTTTAGCAGTTCGCCATTTCCATTGCGTTGCAAATAGCAATGTGTCGTGGAAAAAAGCAACATATATATATATAAGACGAATCATTAGCACATGCACACGCTAACATTAATGCGAAGACACAACAAAGACGGATAAAAGAAACAATTAGCAAGGGCATCGTTGTGCAGTGCGACTCTTATTAGCTCTACACTTACCGCTTTAGTGTCGTAACACATGTGGTGCAGCATTTAGACGGAGCGGCAGCTGGAATTCATGTTCCCTTCGGAGGCCCTGGCCAATCCAGTCATAGCGGTAGCGCAAACTTGCATTGGGTCGGCCTTTGAGGGCACCCCTTTCGCCTTCAGGTGCTTTCAGTGTGGTCCAACTTGGAAATGCCGATTTGTCTCTGTTTTGTAATATACGTGTCCTGCCTTCAAGAGAGAGAGAGAGAAAAAAAAACCTATGGCATCGCTAAACGTGTGCCCTGTTGATACCTGTGACTATATTTTACGAGACGAAAATAAGAGAGATAAAGAAAAAGAACTAAGTATATTTGAGAGATGAGTTTTTTTTTTTATAAACAACAGAGCTACTTTATATATATAAATATATTATATGTATACTATAAACCTCTCTGTACGCCAGTCGCATTGTTCTCTTTAACTTTTTTTTTTCGACTCGACCATCCTGTTTATTTACCTGTGTACGAGAGAGACAAGATTCCAAATAAAGACTACTTGTAGATAGCCACAACCTTTGCGTGTCGTCTTTTCGCTACACGGCATGTGTGGCTGCCCCGAGCCACTACACGTACAACAGCCTTCGGACGCTGCCTGCATCAGCTGTGCTCAAGCAACCGAAATTCACTCATTCTCATTCGATGAGCGCAAGGAAGTTGATAAATGTTCTACAAAGGTGCAGCCAGGCGCAAGCGTAAGCACTCACTCTCAGTGTGCTCTTCAGCCTGTCTCAGTGTTGCTGCCTATTCACCCGCAGCCAGCGAGAACATCTCGTTGCAGTTTTCCCGTAAGTTCTTGCCCACGTCACATGAATTCGCGTGCAGACTAGCGAATTCATGCGAAAAGGTAAGTTGTTGCAGCTGAACCATTCAATAATAAAATTCCTTGTTTTCACAAGAACACTAATGCTACAACTTTCTGTGAGAATGTCGGAGCGGAACTTCTGCACTTGCGTTACCCCGCAGGAGTTTCGCAGCGCTTTGGGTTTTTCGGAACAGATATTGAATTAGCGCGTCTTACACGCGCAGTGGTTTATTATTTGCCCAAACGCTTAAGACAAAAGTGGTAAAAAGAACTAAGAATTAACGATTAGTCGTGAAATCGCTGTCTTGTTTTATTGTGAGCGCTGCAGTAAATCGTTATGCTCTTTGTTTCCGAACCTAAGCTAACATGAATGTAGAGGATGTGGGAGTATTGGGATGTGGCAGTATGTGGTAGTATGTTTTTCTCAGCAGTTTTTCCTTCATTGCCACAGAAAGTCGTGTGCGAGTATCGGTAAGCTCCCTGTGGTGACAGGGGGCAGCAAGAAGGGGCGTGAGCGTCCAGATGTCTCTTTCCAGATTTGTACGTGCCGAAATAATACTCCTGTAAACGAAGAAACCAGCGGCCGAGGCACCTAGGCAGATCTTTCATCGAAGATAGCCAGCAGAAGGCAAAGTGATCAGCTAGAACCGTGAAGATAAGAGTGATAAGAGTGATCTGACGTAGCTAAAGCAAGGAACTCTTTTTCAGTGGTAACATAGTCGTTTGCGGCAGGAGTGAGCGCACGACTAACGTAGGCAACAACTCGTTCTTGTGAACTGTTGTCACGTTTCGAAACAATAGCGCCATGCCATGCCTGCTAGCGCCGGTATATGGATAACCGTAGGAGCGGTGTCGTCAAAGCGACACAGAACTGGCTCGAACGTCAGAGCGTGCTTTAGTGCTCGAAAAGCAGTTTCGCATTTAGTGGACTAGACAAAGAAGGCACCTGAGGCAAATACCTCGTAAGAGGGGCGCAAAATGCGTGAGCGCAGCGGACAAACCGCTGAAAGTAAGAGGTGAGTCCGAGGAAACTGCGTAGCCTTTTCAGACGTGTTGGACATGGAAAGTTTACTGCGGCTGCTATCTTGTCAGGGTCCGTGCGTATTCCGTCCTTGCTGACTGCGGGTGCTATAACGTAAAGCTATTCCAAATTTTTCTATTCAAATTCTGCAGTCAGCCATCCGCGATTGGTAAAAAAATTTTGAGCCACCCAGTGCGCCTGCCTGTTACGTGAGGTCATATTTGATATATGTCCACACTGATTATGCGTGATTAGACCGAACGAAAGAAAAAGAATTTCTCATTCGATACCTTTCTTTCGCCATTAGCGAAAAACGCGGCGTTTGTCTAATTGCTATTGGTCAAACTTTTTCAGGCTGCGCCCACTTTGCGTGTCTGTCAAGCGACGTCACAAAACCGCGAAAACTCGTCGCGTCCAAGGGCGTGTACGCGTTGAAGACGCATTACAGCCGAACCAAACAAAATTTTTCTGAATATCTGGAGATCGCCCCGTTCCGAAAGGAATAGAACATGGCTGCCTGCCGACTGCTGTGTTACTGGCTACTCGGAGCTGCCGAGGTGCATGGATTTATATGCGTATAATAAAATATTTTGCCTGGCAGTACAACGTTATCTAGACCTTTCGGCACGTAAATGACATTGCTCTGCGAACTCTACTTTGCTGAGTATCCGTTTTAGGGGCGGTTTTAACCTTCTTTGCACGCCGGAGCTATTTTCGACCAGCCACCGCAAGCTAAGTAAGGGGAAGTGGACCAATCGGAGACGCCGGTAGCCTCTTCCGCGTCCGGTTATCCACGTTCACTGTGCTGGCTCGGCCCCGTCGAGCATCTTTCAGCTTGAGCATGCTCCTTGCGTCTTCTCAGCCGATTAGATAAGAAAAACTGTTCAGTGTTGTAAAGCAAAAGGAAGTGACATCCTATAAACTAGAAGCGCGTTTGATGGGGCTTTTCGATCAACGCTGCGGGTCACCGCCCGATGCTTGCGTCGCTGGTTACGTAGATATTAGGCCAGGAGATCGGAATAAAAACAGATTGGAACACTTATACGTTATAAGACCCTAGATGTCAATAAACTTTGATGGTCTTACTGGTGAAGCAGCATTTTTTTTTTTCATATTTAGCGGTAGTACAGTGCACAGTACAGGAACTTCATCAAGCCGCTGATAGTGCTGTGATAAAGTCGAAGAAAATACAACAATGTCTTCAAGAAAGCAGAAGCACGTTTTCCATTTCAATGTTCGGACGGCCCTGTCTATCATCCTTTCGAAAGTGACGGGGGCCTTGGAAAGATCAAACGGTGTAACGTTGAGCTCGTACAATCTATCAGGGGTTGCAAAGGCTGTGTTTTCTTTGTCAGATTCGTTCGTTGAAGCTTGATCGAAGGTCGAGGCTGAAGAAATATTGTCCCCTGTAACGAGCCCAACGCGTTATGAATTCGAGGCATGAGATAAACGTCCTTACGTGCGACTTTGGTGAGTTCTCGAAAGTCAACGCAAAAGCGGACCACCCTTTATTTTTTTCTGCATGAGAGCAGCAGGGGAAGAGCACGAAACCGATGAGGGCCTTGCAATGTTCTGTCGAAACATATCGGTGACGTTGTTCCGTGTGACCTTACCCTTGGTTGAAAATACAAGGTACAGGCGCAATTGTATATTTCTGGAACCATCTGTCTAGATGCTCGGCGTAGCCACAAGAGTTCGGCGCAAAACAGGAAAGCAGACATCCAATGAGGTACAGTGTTTTTTCAACAGATCCAGCAGCGCCTGAAGCTGCGCTGGAGTAAGGTCGATGTTTATGGTGACCTTCAAGAGCAAAAAAAAGTCATTCGGGGCAAGGTAAAGCAGGCGCGGGTGGTGTAGAGGAAAGTGGAAAAACCGACACAAGAGCAATGTCGGCAGTACAGGAAATAGCGCCTCCTTGGGGTAGAAAAACAAGCTCCGGAGTAGGGTTGAACACGACCAGGTGAGTACAGCCATGCAAAAAACGCAAGGAGGCTGCACGCAAGTCCAGTCATTTTCGAGAGGGATCGTCATGAAGGACAATCGACACGTCACCATCCACGATTCTGTCCGCTGCTACCCTGAGAATATGTTAGGCACCGGGGTGTTGAACATAATCAGCATTGGCAGCGAGAGGTATGCGAAGGTCGGGGACGGGAATGTTATGGTCGGTGTCCATCATATGTATGGTGCGCTACTGACAAGAGATGAAAGCGGATGGATGATAAGATGTCCCAACATAAAATTATTTGATGCCTAGATTGGCGGAACAAAATATACGTGGTGTCATATTCCATCGATGAAAACAAACGCAGTGCACTGTTCGAAAGGATATATACAACCCAATTGACTGTTAAGAAGAGCGACAATAAGGTGTGGTCACTTTTTGAAGAAGTGTACCGTGATGTGCACGAATCATTCAAAGGGTGCTGCCAGTGCCAACGAGGGCGGCGGCTCTTCAAGAAATACGGAGAAGAGGTTCGAAGGGAGGCCTGGAAGAGTTGGAGTCTGCCTAAACGATGCAGTTGGGCCGCTTAAATCTACAGCTGTGAGTTTTCCGAGCTGGAGTCAGGGAGTTACGAGGCTGGTCTCAGTGGAGAAACAGAGCGACGCAATGGTGAAGAATAGCGTCGGCGCGCGGCAACTAAGCAGAATCAAGGAGCGAAGGGGGATGATGCACAGGAGAGTGAAGTAATGCTAACTCTACGGTTACTGGTAACTCTACGGTTACCAGGGAGTGGAAAAGCGTTGTCACGTTCCCGTTCCTGAGGAGCGTAGCAACGTTCATCCTGCAGGCGTCGTCTGCAGTAGCGGGCAATGTCTTCGGTAGCCGCAATAACACCAGATGGGATGGATGGTGCGCCAAGGCGAGAGGTAAGGACGTCCAGAGGCTGGTGAAATGAGGGCCACTGGAGAGCGCATAGGCGGAGGCCGAACGGTTGCGCCAATAACAGGCGAGATCGCAGCAACGCCGGCACACGAGGACATACGAGGGGGAGCTGAGGTATCGCGGGGCGTAGCAGAGGGTGCTGGCGTTACCTCTTTTTTAAGAACCTTCTGGAAGATGGGAATAGGGAAGAAGTCGCAACGAGTGAAGGGAAGGTAGCACATTTGCCGTAGAGTTCACGAACGATAGCGCGTATCAAGGTTCGCAAGTCGGTCCCAGCAGGAAGATGAACCTCATGTGCATTGGTTGGTAGGTGAACGGACTGCAGGTTTTCACTACCCTGACATGTATGATTACATCGTGTGCGGTGGTTGAGTTCTGAGCGACCGGCGCGTTGAAAGCGATGTAACTAATCCCTTTGAGCATGTATCCAAAGCGATCGCATTGCGGCATAATAGCGTTGACGCGCAAATAAGGCGCAAACACGTCCTCATTGTAGGAGGTGATGGATTCTCTGTGAGGTTGGACACGGTCGGCCACATTTTTCTTGATGACTTCTGCACCTGTCGTTGCGGCACCAATCATCTGACGCAGTTTCCGTGCAATAGTATTCCAGTCTGGAAGGTCTGTTTCATGATATAGGAACCCTGTCTTAGCGACGTCTGAGAGGTAGCAAGGGACATTGCGAATATTTTCCAAATTGTCCAGCCTGTTCAAGTCGCTTACGTGGTCATAGTTGGCGAGCCGTCCCTCTATGTCATATTCCCGGAGTTCAGCTTGCCGACCGCTACTGTTGACCCGGTGTGGATGACCCATGATGACCCATGAGGACACATGGTCAAGCAGAGTCATGGATACTGGAATTCGCAGGTTGTTCGTCTTAGGACATGACGTTGAAGCTTGGACATAAGCGTTGACCCAAGCGGAGCTCCAGTTTGTAAAGGCCAGATATCGTGGGACAGGTTTTGCACCTCTGAAGCAGCCGTTATATTCTGGAACCTTCCGGAGAGATTAAGACGACGCGCCCAATGGTAATGATATGTTCATATCAACATGAAACAGTTATGAACAGGGTTCATAATAAGTTACAAATGAAGTGGAAACCCTTTCGAACCCCCATATATTGTGTGCAACATAAGTTGGTGCCGCGAATGATGCCTGTAGGCTACATAGGTCCGTAATAGATGCGTGAAGGAGAGAAAATAGGACATAGAAATGAAAAGAGAGGGGACAGAATGAATGTGGCACTTCAACGTATAGAAAATGCTTCAGGGTCAAAGTCATAAGTGTTAAAACACGGTGCACATAAAATATAGTAAATAATTATTACAACTTTACAAATCCCGACAAAGGTTCACAACCAACAGTGTAGACTAGGAAGTGGCTTTGCATGTGAAACTCGCGTTGGGAAAGTTTCCTCCGCAACACTACACGTTAACAAATCAACGCTTAGGCTAATTTCATTGCTGGGAACTAAATACCCGCGAACGTTTCGTAGCGCCACATCCTCAAGCTTGGCTAAACCAAATGCTTGATGGACCTATTTGGCTGATGATTGTAAACAAGCACCGTGCAGCGCTTTTGAGGTTTTGAGGTGTATATATATATATACTAATTATATAAGTATATATATAGTATGCTACCACGTACCTTGAAGAGTGTTCATCGAACAGAGCTATATATTTCTAATAATGGGCAGGTCGACATAGTGTGCAATCAACCCAAAAATATGTGAACTACTTCATTAGCGCACACGGAGCGGTCACACGCATAAAACACAGAAAAAAGCACATCGCGCGTTCTGCAAGTTCATCCTAAATGAATGAAAAATCGTCAATGTCAGTATGGCAAACAGTGCTTTAGTATAGCAGTGCAATATTTTTCGAGGACAAATACAGCAACAGGTAGCAAAGCCCACAATCTCTTCCTTTTTGGGGTAAAAATACAACGCACATGTTGAAATCTGTGAATTAAGCGAACCTTTAGTCAACCGGCGCGTATTAAATCTGTCACATGTAGCGGCGATGCGTACGCTTGCGTCTCCTTTCATCCTGTGCAGCGTACAGCCTCACTAAATGTCTGTGTTTATTCCGAACAAAGCTCACTTCTTCAATAGCGTAATTGTTATGTTTATGGGCTACATCGCTCGCAAGCTCTGCCCAAATGCAAACAATAAACCAGGCGGATGTACAGAGGGAGGCGTTGACGGGGTGATGTCAAGAGGACGGAGGCAATATACGATGCATGTCGCAACGTCCTATCACCGCCCGCTATCAGAACTCGGAGCTTTAGGTCAGTGCTCCGAAAGAACATCCACGTTGAATGCCTTACTCGCGTTATTAAAGGGGCCCTGAAACAATTTTGACGATTTTGTGCAAGCGTACTGAGTCGTTATAGAGTAGGTCCTTCTGATCATTAATCGACACATCTAAGTGCTCCGCGTAAAGGGTGTAATTTATTATAAGGTTTTAAAAAGGCACATCGCTGCCGATCGCAGCGCACTGCTTGGCGGAATTTTAAGCCGCCCCTACCCATATGACAGAAATTACCCATACGACGTCAGTGGGGCGAGCTATCCGATTGGCTAACCAGGGTGCGTGATCGATTTTTCCAACTTTATGGTAAACAAATGATGCTCATAATAGTTGGAATGTAAGTAAATTTGTTTTGATAAAAAGAAAGTAACATAAAGAGAATGCACAAGAACAATTTTCCAGTACACTTAAGCCCTTCTGGCACACAGCAAGGGTCGTCTGCTTGTGTTACGTGTTCCGTCTTTCACGAGAGCCCCGCCGTCAATGTCGTTCTGTCTTTTCGCGAGCGCTATGATTCGACTTTTTTGCGTTGTGGACTGCAAACGTAGCGCATGGCAATATTTCAAGCTGCGACATTGTGTCCCTCTGCAAGCCAGTAGACGAGCGAACTGGCTGCAGCGCATCGGACGTTTCTAAGAAAAAGTCACGGTGTATATTGCGTCAACCAAAGCAAATAAACCATGTTGCGCAATCACAGATTCACAGAATCCTAGATACCGCCCCCATTCCATCCACTCCCCCCGATGTATCGCGCGCGACGGAAGATGACTAGCTTAATTATATTGCTCTCCGCTTTTCTCCTTTGCGCACCCAAGACTGAGTCACCATCGTCGGCTCACCCATTCCAGCTCCCTCTTCCCGTACGCTTTCACTCGCACATACAGCATGCGGCGCTCGGTAACAATGCTATCGCCCTTGGACTTTATACGAAACATGAGGGTGATGGTGACAGTAGGAATGCGCTTGGAGGGTCCATATAATTGCTGTCGCAATAATAAAATAAGAGTATCCGGCAACTGAAGCGTCCCATGGCCAATTTCTATCCGCAAAGGAAGAAGTAACAACGTCGAACTTTCACCATGCAACCATTCGCTGCGCCGCAACAATGTTCTTTTTTCCTTTTTTGGGGCGCGGGCACCGAAATTAAAGAACCCCAAGGAAAATATGTTGGCCACAATCGAATGCCTACTTTGCGCACCTAATGTGGCTACCGAAGGAATATCGACAAAAAAACTTGAGACGCTTGGTCCACAGAGAACCATAAGCACACTGCTCGGTATCCTACACCGGCGAGCCAAGACATTCCGGAGAGGTTGCCCTCAAGCGAACGCGATGCAATCCGTTGAGTTCTCACAGTGATGGCGGCGAGCGACCATTGTTTCTTTTTCTCGTTTGCTAGCCAGAAAGCGTTTAAGACTCTGCCAGGCGAAAATCCACTCGGCCAGAGCAAACCGAACACGCACCGAAGGGTGCCGCGCGGTGGTCAGGGGAACACGAGAAAAACGTATGCGCTCTGGCTGGCTCTGGCAGCCCGCGGGTAGGGTAGCAAGACCAAAAAAATTGAAGACGCTCAATGCGTCCTCGCGAATAAAAGTCAAAGCAGGAAAAATAAATAAGAACGTAGTTACCTTGGCTGCCTTTAGTGTGTTAACGTGGATGCTTTGGCATATAGGTGAAAAAAAAAGTTTTGTATTTTTTTATGTGACATGACGGCACAAATGAACCACCGCAACGCTGCGTCTCATCAGACCTCGCTGCGTGCTTTGTCAACTTGTCTAATAGTGTGTTGATTTGGCTTGTCCCGTTATATGTTCCAATGCAAGACTCTAGAAAAGTGAATGCACCTAAGGCGTCAAATGTTTATAACAGCATTAGCCCAACAAAGTTCCGCAATTGAAAATCTAAAGCACTACTTTGGAAATGTCAATGCACCTTTCACATCAAAAGTTTATGAGATTTATACCCATAAAGTTTCCGAATTGATATCCATGCGCTCCGTAGATTCCCCGGCCTCTGCGATATGCCGCGGTGAGCCCGTTTGTCATCAAAACGCCATTGAAACTTTGTGCTCGGATGGGGCTGCTTGCGTTATGTGACTCCCGTCGCATGGGCGTTGCCACGAAATCAAACCCGAGTTAGCAATTTTCGCGGTGAAATGTGTTTTCGAGCATGAAAAAGACATTCTAGACAAAATCCAGAATGATTTCCGGCGCCGGGGATTGCTTTGGTCGGCGGTGCATTGACAGCACGAAAATATTTCGGGGGCGGGGGGGGCTATATGCCCCTCCGAAATATGCGGAAATGATACAGGATATTTTATATTTCTAAAGCTTCAGTATTCTCATCGGTGCCCGATTATAATTTTGTCTATTGCTCTGTTTCTTCCTTCTTTGGAACCTACAGTATTTGTGTATATATATTTAGTGACTGAATGCCCTGTGTCTTTGCGTGCTTGCTTCTTCCAATTGCGTTAGTTATATTGCTGATTGATTATCCATTGGTATTTCTTTTAGTTTGCTTGAGTTTAGCTTGAGAAACCCTATGCTTGATTACTTACCATCCGGCAGTACCGGCCAGCTCGTTTCCACGACACGAATACTTTTCACTTTCCGCGACAGACGCGCCACCTGGTCTGTGGTAGACTCACTACCTTTGACGTTCAACTGCCGCATTCGCCTCAGGAGGTCACTCGCGATGTCAAGCGTTGTTTACGTGCATTCTCTACAGACCTTGCTATTTAACCTGTTAATATTTCACTGGTTTTAAAAAAATTTTTATTTGATGCTCTCTTATAATTTCCTTCACTTTGCACCTTTTTCAAATATTTAGTGGAATGCACATGTTGATTAAGTGGCAGCGACATCATCAATAGTGTTCCTGCTTTCTTTAGATGCTTATTAGATTTCGAAGCCATATTAAACCGGTAAACATCGCCACCTTGCTTTCAGTATTCTTAAGGCATGACCACAAGCAAGTAGGTTGCAGAGTCCGCAAATCATCACAGCATCAACCGTCCAAGGGACGCACAAGCCCAAGAGGCCCTTGCAGGTCTTGTTAACTCGTCAACCTATGTACCTGTGATCACGGTCACAATAAATCCTCTGTGCGGCGACCTTGGGGTAATTCACGCACATTGCAGGATCTATCTATCTATCTATCTATCTATCTATCTATCTATCTATCTATCTATCTATCTATCTATCTATCTATCTATCTATCTATCTATCTATCTATCTATCTATCTATCTATCTATCTATCTATCTATCTATCTATCTATCTATCTATCTATCTATCTATCTATCTATCTATCTATCTATCTATCTATCTATCTATCTATCTATCTATCTATCTATCTATCTATCTATCTATCTATCTATCTATCTATCTATCTATCTATCTATCTATCTATCTATCTATCTATCTATCTATCTATCTATCTATCTATCTATCTATCTATCTATCTATCTATCTATCTATCTATCTATCTATCTATCTATCTATCTATCTATCTATCTATCTATCTATCTATCTATCTATCTATCTATCTATCTATCTATCTATCTATCTATCTATCTATCTATCTATCTATCTATCTATCTATCTATCTATCTATCTATCTATCTATCTATCTATCTATCTATCTATCTATCTATCTATCTATCTATCTATCTATCTATCTATCTATCTATCTATCTATCTATCTATCTATCTATCTATCTATCTATCTATCTATCTATCTATCTATCTATCTATCTATCTATCTATCTATCTATCTATCTATCTATCTATCTATCTATCTATCTATCTATCTATCTATCTATCTATCTATCTATCTATCTATGCTTTAGCTGTTTTCCGTCCTACCTGGGTCACTGGGTAGTCCGTGGTCGAATGGCTAGCGCATCAGGCTGCTGCGCTGAGGTAAAAGGGTTCGAAACCAACCATCGGAACAACTTGGGTCACTGAGTCTACGTCAATGCGTACATACTTGTCGCTCTTCAGCGAACCTCTTCCACCCCGATGTGGGTCACTGTAGATGCGGGAATGCTTTGCACCGTTGTTCAGTGAAACTCTGACACAGACTTGGTGCACTGGACATGTGTCGATCGCTTTGGGCTGGTTTTCAGTGAACGTACAGTATTTGACACAAATTGGGGCGATTAGGTTCGTGCCACTGGGAATGCGCGAATTTACAATTATGAAAAATATCCCTTAAACTTGTTCGGTGCTGAACATGCATTAGCAAGCTGCACCACATATGCACTGGGTACGTGCGGATTTTCAATGAGCGCCTTTGAGGCCAACGCTTCAGCAAGCTGCGCCATGAATGCAATTGGTGTGTGCCGTTCCTCAATCGACCTGTTGGCAGCTTGAGTTACTGAGTTTGTGCCATTGAGAGTGTTGTTGGGACTCGGGGTAGCGTTTAGGCCAAGGATCCTCTAGCCACAGGGAGAAGTACGTGCGGGAGTAGGAGCGAAAGAAAAGGGGTTTATTTTACATTATTTACATATTGAAACAAGTAGTCAGTTTCTACCCAGGACACACGTGTCTGCAGACGTCAGGACACGCTAGCACTCCTTTCACTGCACCAAAGGTACGCTTTTAAAACGTTCTTCTGCCCTAGTTGCCTATAAAAAGGCGTTCGATGACACAGTTGTGGTCAATCAGAGGAGTCGTGCAGTTCACTGAACTCCTCCTGTGGTACCCAACCTTCGAAGCAAGGACGAGGCAACCTGGAAACAGATTTCGTTGACAAAAGTCGTCGACTGGGTTGCTTATTCTCTGTGACGCTCATCTTCTCAGGGTCAGGAGACTGCTCTTCACACTCGTTACCGCTTCCGCGGAGGGCGGCGGATGCTGTCACTTCTAATCTTTGTTTGCGCGTCACAGCCGGTGTCGGGCCCCGTCGCCACGCAGGCGGGCGCTGAAAAAGGGGGCTGCCTCGGGGCAAGCACATAAATTATGCGCAGTGCAAATCAGGGGTGCAACTGTGTGCGGTAAGCGAGGCAACGATTTTCAACGTGCGCAGGAACCGGCGCGGAAAGATTTTCCTCCAAGAGAAAATGCGCGGACTCGTCGGGAGTGTCACCAGATGACGCAGCGCTTCCAGAAAGAAGCGCGAGAGAGGAGTCCGGTTGCCGCATGGGGACCCCTTTCTCAGCGTTCGCACGCAGCGGCGCGCCACGCATTTCGGAGGCCACGCACAAGCTTCGCGACGGCCGTGCGATATGGTGCCGAGTGTTGCTAGGGAAGTGCGAAAGAGGAGTCCCGCTGCAGCGCTCGCCTTATACGTAACTCGTTTCACCGGTGGCAATGCGTTGTGTCATCGAGGGATGGGTTCTGCCGCAATTTTTCTAATTGGCCTTTTTCATTAAAACTAGCTCTTTGTGCGGAGTTTCCAATTCCTTATTAATTATGTTGTATTACATTACGCCTTCTATTGCGTATCATTATATGGTCGTCGAACGATTATCATATAAATTAAGGCTCAGCGCAGTTCGCTGAGCTGATGCATTGTAGTTTTTCTAACTAAGAGGGCGCAGTCATCGAGCGAAGCAGTGGTGTTCTTAAAAGTATTATTTGTCATCGTTGTCATTAGAGACCAAATGGTAAGCACAGAAAATGCTGTTTTAGCCGCCTGTAACACGCATTACGGCTATCGTTTAAGGCATATACAAGGCGCTTTTCTTAGCTGCACCAAATGTTTAAAAACTGCGAGTGGCAATTTTTAAACTGCTGTTTTGAAACAGGTTTAAATTGTGCTACTGCCAGTGGCAGTAGCACTGGAAAGAGGGGCACAGGAAAGAGCGGCACGTATGAACACATTGGAACATACCCGGTGACCCAACTTGGTGGTCCAACGTTTGGTTTCGAATCCTGTTACCAACGCACAGCAGCCCGATGCGCTAACGATTCGACCACGGACTAGCCAGCGACCCCGGTAGGCGGGGAAACGGTAACATACATACATACATACATACATACATACATACATACATACATACATACATACATACATACATACATACATACATACATACATACATACATACATACATACATACATACATAGCCCCGAAAAGTGCGTGACGCATCCTAACAACGCTCACGCAACATTTTACTGCGAACAGTCGTTGTGGGTTCACCGGATCTTTGGACGGTGAACTCGGTCTTTCGCAAGAAGTTGTTACTGAGTTTAGATAGAAATATAGGAAGTATACAGAGATATATAGTTTCGGTAGATACAAAGAGAGACAGGGAGTTGAGCCAGGGGTTATCTCTGGCTGGCTACCCTGTAGTCGATAAAAGAAAACAACTAGAAGGGATGGGAAAATAAGAAACTGCTTGACGCAAAATATGCAAATGCCATCACACATATTCTGCCAATTTCAGAAAATGTAAGGCAGCGAGAGACATTAACACACAGTGTCGGAGTGAAAGAAGAGAGTCCGTTCGGTTTCCGTAATTGAGTGGCGCTTTTAAAGCTGCTTGCGCTGATGTAGTCGAAACCACTGATTCTGAATTTTAATTTGAGAGAGTGGACGATTGCACAGCTCAGCTATTTATTTATTTACAAATACTGCTATCTCAGGTCTGAGATATAGCAGGAGCGCGTAAGTACATTAATACAACATGCATGTACAATCAACATGTCACATGTAAAGAAAATTCCTTTACAAAATGGTCATGTGGCAATTCTTGAAGATAAGTATGTAGGTTACTCCACAATTCAATGGTAAATGACACGAAAGAAAATTTGAAGCAATCTAAGTAAGATCGGAAGGGAACAATACTAGATGGATTGGCTCTTCGTGTTCTACGCGTAGAAGAGCTAACAAATGTCGCAGCTACGTCGATGAAAACAGAAGCACGTACAATTTTGTGCAACATTATAATCCTCTCATACGTGCGTGTATGTGCCAACGACTCAAGCAATAGCAGGCGGGCATGCAGAGAAGGGGAGAAATTGCGATCATATTGGCTGCAAGGAATTCTAACAGATTTCTTCTGTCCAACAGCCTGAAGCTTTGATACGTTAGATGCGCGATTAGGCGACAAGGGATTTATAACCTGCTAGTTTGCCTTCTTCAGTTGCTGTTCTTAGTGTTCTTTTTAAATACTCAAGTCGCTGTAGTGCCCTGGAACAAAGTAAATCGGCGTGCCTGCGTCATATTATGTTGGAAGAAAAAGTTACAACAAGGTGCTTGAACTCGCTGACTTAAGTCAAGATCTTCTTATCATCAGTGTAGGCGAAATTCAAGGGTTGTGGTTTGTTCGAAAATGTCCTAGATACCGTTTTATTGAAGTTAATTTCCATTTGCCAGGTCTTACTCCAGTTGCAAAATGTATTAAATGTATTATTCAGCACCTCCTGGTCATTGACACTGATAATGTTAGAGTACGAGACACAGTCGTGTGCAAACAAATGGAGCTTAACAGCAGTATTAGTAGCAGCATTCACATCATTAATATAAATAATGAATAAAAGTAGTCCTAATACGGAGCCCTGTGGTAAACCGGAGGAAATACCGACTGAAGGTTTGCGCTCTTGATTAAATGAAACGAACTGGGACCGCAGATGTAAGTAGTCTATTATCCAGCCAAGCAATTGATTTCCTTGTATACCTCTGAAAATAGTCTCAAGTTTCATAAGTAGCTTAGTATGACATATCGTATCGAACGCTTTGGTGCAGTCAACAAAAATGCCGTCAATCTGCCCACGAAGATTAAGTGTAGTGTTGAGTAAATTCAATTGGTTGCGTACCGTGGAAAACCTGATCTGAAACCATGCTGATGTTGCGAAAGTATGTTGTTGTCATTGAAGTACTGTATAACATGCTTATGAATGATCTGTTCTAGTATTTTAGAGCAGGTAAATAATAATGACATTGGTCTATAATTGGAAATTGCTTGCCTATTGCCAGATTTGTGTATTGGCACAACTTCAGCAACCTTCCAGACACGTGGAACAGTTTGCGAATCGATAGATTTCTGAAAGATGATAGTCAGATACCATGCACAGTATCCCGAGTATCGATCGCTTTAGGAACATGTTTGGAATGCTATCTGGCCCTGCAAGTTTGCTGGTATGAATATTTAACAAGAGGCTGTGAACTCCGCTGAACGTTATCTGAAGTCTTGGAAAATATGCTGAATCACTATCACAATGAGAAGTAGAGATAAGGCAGTTATCTTCAGCAAAAACAGATTTAAAGTAAGTATTGAAAACTTCATACATATTGACAGTATTAGAGCGCGACTTCCCATGAACGACCATAGAAGTGGCGTTGGACCCAGGAGGAACAACTGTTTTCCAGAATTTGGATGGGTTTTCTTTAAGGAATGTCCTCAGAATGTTGCTATAGAAATTGTCTCTGGCCTCCTGCATTTTAACCTTAAGAATGTTTGTGCGTGATGTTAGCATTAAGCTTTGTCGGACCTTCTGAGTGCGAGAGCCACGATGAAGGCGCTTCATCCGGCGAATCAACTGCATGATCTCTCTAGTATACCATGGATGCTTCGGGTTTCACTTAATACACTTTTTGGGTACAAACTTAGCTATGCATTCTTTGACAATGTTGCGAAATAGTTAAACTAACAAGTCAACACTAAAGGCACCACTCGAAAACATAAACTCATCAAAATATGATGCAAGCGAGGTAGCGATGGAATTGTCAGCTCCAGAAAAGTCAAGTACAGTACTGTATGTATGCTTATTAGACTCTAGAGCAACATCTAGACGGGCAATTATGGCTTTGTGATCGGAGGTGCCATGCACAACGTCGTATTCACTATGCAGGAACCCATCACTCAAGAAGACAAAATGCCAAATGACAGTTGCTCGTGTGTTCGAGCTAACGACCTTTGTTAAATCATATGACAAAGCAAGATTGATTAGAGAGTCACATACGGCTCGATCACTTCCAATTGAAGACAAAGAATGCCAGTCGATGCAGGGGGCATTAACATCGCCGCATATTATTAATTTGCTATTCTGTAGCCTGTTTTACGCGATATAATATGTAACAGTCTGGATTGAGTTGACATGATGCGGCGGTCGGTATACAGCGCCAATCGCAATACTAAAGCCACCAAAGTCAATCTTGCACCAAACAGATTAGCCAAGAGGAAGCTCCGGTAGCAAGACGTATCTAATATCTTTAGAAAGAAAAAGCGCTACGCCACCACCACGACCACCAGTTATGGGGAAAGCAGTGTTCTTTTCATGCTTAAACAAAAACATTCACAAAACTGGTGTGCTAATTCTTGACTGAGCCCGGAAAAAGCAGCTGAGCA
Source organism: Dermacentor andersoni (assembly GCF_023375885.2). Taxonomy (NCBI): domain Eukaryota; kingdom Metazoa; phylum Arthropoda; class Arachnida; order Ixodida; family Ixodidae; genus Dermacentor; species Dermacentor andersoni. The sequence continues at coordinate 160,483,398 of NC_092817.1, forward strand.
GACTGACAGGTACACCGATGCGAAATTAGTTTGAATTTCTTGAATGCTGCTTCAAGCTAAACACAGACACATAGGTGCCACTAATGACTTATGTCGATACCCTTAATACATGACTGTTGCCAAAATACAGCTGACGTTCATGCTGAACTGTTTGACATAGACTGATTGTGGAAGTTAGGTATCCCCATGTCATCGGGCAGCTCGTGACACCCGCGTGATTGTTTCACCTCAGAACACTTGTACTAAGTGCCGCGTCTTCCCTGGACATTCGTACGTTTTGCAGTGAAGACGTACTGAAAGAAGGTTGCGGTCACAACTTACGTCAATATCCTTGACAGCTCTGTCTCCAAAATAAAGGTGAAATTTATTTTGAAATATAGTTGACATATATCGGGTGTCGCCAGTGCAGTGAAGACATAATAAAAGAAAGTTGAGGTCACGAAAGCGACGAATTAGGCCAGACGTGTGCGTTCGCAACAGTTTTCACTGTCGTAGCGGCAAGGCCGGTCACGACAAAACGCCGCTTCTCGTAGACAGAACTATTCCTCAGGGTGCGCAGAAAGATTTGTCTTAGGCGTAAGCTGAAAAATAAAAGAAATCATGAGCCATCTATTCTGTGAAGGAGGACGACCAGCGCAGCTGTTTAGCGCGCGACACAGAGGTGACACAGAATTCTGGACAAATGTACGAACACATTTATTGTCCGGATCGGTTGTCATCGTGATGATAGTTATCCAAATACATTCTCGTATCTCCTCTGCTACTAAATGCGTAAGCATTTCTATGCCTACCCAAAGAGTGCGTTACGTAAGTGCGCCGAAGTGCGTCACGTAAGACATTGAATGGTGCATACCCCCTTAAGCAATGGCTAATAACCCCGTAATCAATCCAACAAAAAAAAAGATCCTTTTTGTGTACCTGAGAGTCTACTGATCTTGAAAATGGCGCCTATTGATAACCAATCTACTGAAAATGCATATGCAATTGATGCGACGTACAAGCTATTGCATAGAATCAAGCGATTTCGCATGTAATTCGGCAGCTGGTGTTTTGCACACGCAGATTTGTTGATGGACACGAAGAATCCACGGAATTCTAGCCACAAACAGCTTCGCTGTAAATAAAAATAAATACGATCAAAACTCCCGCAAAGGGAATTATCGTGTTCCGAGCCGTTATATAGTGGTTCCTGATTTGCGCGTGAGTGAGCTAAACGTTCTTCCTTCGTTCTTCTTCCTTCAGTTAGATTAGGCTAGCGCTGCCTAGCTATTCTGGCGCGTGACGTACAAGCAACGCTCATCTTCTTTGGTCGAAGCATATTTGCAGTCCGAGAGCTGGAGCAGTTGGGAAGAATGGTGAGGGGAGCCCTGTGTCCGATCATCGCACCACTGAGCACGTGCTCCTGCACCACCAGGTGCGGGTCAGCTATGCGGCAGCTGCGCCTCCAGCGCCTTATGGGGGCGGAGCTTCGGATTTGGTTGAGGGTGAAGTAGCCTTCGTTGTCATAGAACCCAGGAGCGCCATATTATCGTGTGTTATCGGGACTCGCTCTATGTGAACCCTTATTACATACAGAATACCGATTGGATATTTTCAAGCTCCTAAGTTAGCCTATCATTTCACACTCCTCACAAAATCAAGAAACTGAGCTTTCTGTCTTTAATTCCATCAAGTTACTACTGGACATATCCTAAAAAGTTTTAGTAATGAAGGAATATTTGGTCTAGTTTAAGATCCTAAGAGAGAAATTGGCTTTTTTCGGCCAAACCGAAAAATTGACAATGACATAGCGTGATCTTGGTCAGAGCTTCCTTTATAATGCTTGCACTGCAAAGCTCCGGCACGGTTGCTGAAAAGCAGTGAGAAGCAGGCCGGCAGTGCATGCGCGCTCTTTGCAAACACCAAGCAGAAGAGGGTTCATTTGCAGAAATCGTTCAAGTAGTGCCAGTCATGAACTCGGAAATGGGGCGAACGGGACATTGGCAATGGATGCAAGAGCTTTTCACGGCTTTTGACCTTAAAACATTCGTGTTAGGTCTGGTGAAGGCCCACATTGCCAGACTTCATATCTGTTGCTAGTTTCAGACGGCTGTTCGCAGTAAATAAGTTAAGAGAACCAAAGTCCTCTCTGTCTGTCTACAGCGCTATTTCATTGCGATAGCAATTGTGGGGCCGAGCTCAGTGTAACCATTATCTGGTTGATAATGATTTGTACTGTAACATCTGCTGACTCAACCTAATATGCTATACTCTACACAATTTCGCTCGACTCCAGTGTAGTACATCTATACTATTTTTGCAGGTATCACTAAGACTGGTTTTGTTGCGAATAAAAATGAGGTATTTTAAGCAATTGAGTTATCTCAGGAAATGCTAACAGTTAGTTCAACAAAATATTGTTGCACTCCACTGGGAAACTGGGTGCACAAACGTCGCCATGCCGTGTTCGGATTTTGTCAGTGGCGAAAATTTTGTACTCAACAGTTTCGTCCTTCAATGCAACACCATTAGATTCAACTAAACAAGATTTCTAGATTATTTCAGTTTACTCCATAGAGAAAGTCCGGTGCAATAGGTGCAACACCACAGGGTTAATTCACTGAAAAAAAGCTGCAGACGTTAAAAGCGCCCGCCATTACAGATGATTGATTTTAAACACTGAATAATGGTCTTTCTTGCATACAGTCGTCGCCCAAAACACTCTGCTTATGGCTTTGGGAATTCTCCTCGTAGAAATCCGAAAATAAACAAGTGAACCACATTATAAAACATAATTTTTACCTTTAGAATTTTTTAACGACAAATTCACGTACTCAGCAACTTGTGCATCGTCACGATGCGATTCTTTCGGTCTTAAAACGCTTTCCAACGAAGGGATGTCCTAACCGCATTTGCCGCCCCTCCACATGTTTCTGGCACTCTAGCACATTCTTGCGTTCAGCAACGTGTTTACTCTAAAACACGCAGCGATGCTTGACGAACTTAACCGTTGACCTACATAAAAGCTGATCTCGACTACAATACATCTCAACTGTCGTGTATTCTTCCCGATCTTCGTCCAAGCAAGCGGGCCATGTTCTCGTGTTCACGTGATGCGCCAGGTACTTTCCAGCATCATAGGGAACGCACCGAGGAAATACAGACAATTATGGAGGGAACTTAAGGAAGAAATATCTCCTGTGACGTCAGAGCGCTGGCCACGCCCGAGTACTTATTTGTTTGCGCTCCGACGCTGTCGTAGATGCGGTGTAGCAGTGGGCAGTGGGGCCATTTGGTGATACGAATATGCATCGCTTGCACTGCGACGAATCCGATGCACGTGAGGAAACTTGGAATGCTTCAAGAAGCGCTGTGCGCACGTCTTTCAACGATACGCGTCACGTATCCGAAAGTCGCGTCGCTTCGTTTTCAAAAACGCGAAAGTCAGCACGCCAACAGCGAAAAGAAACAGCACGATGAAAGAGCAATGTGTTGAGGCCACAACATTAACGACGACGCGGTAAGTATTTGTTTCAGTGCAATGTGCAGGAATGAAATGCACATTTCCGATGTCAGTACGGCCACAAACGTTAGTCAGGCGTACACTAACTTGTGCCTGCTCGCGAGGCGAGGCATTCACTTATAAAAAATAAATAAATAAGAGGATGCGCTATCATTAAAAGGAAAGCCTGCGGCAAATATGGTATAAAACTATCTTTGGTATAGGCGTAGAACAAGGAGGTAATGCCACTGAAACATGGAGCGCTGTGCGCTACGGAAAAAAAGGAAGAAAACGAACAGACTTCTTAAATGCGGTCTGATCATTGGTTTCACCGCAATATAAGTCTGTGAGGCGGTGAAGCATCCACAATGTATTGCAGTGAAGTGAGGAATTGCAGTAGTACTAATTATGTGCAACGTGTTATTATTCCACACAGTTTCACGACCCCTCCAGGACAGTAAAACTGGAACCTGGGATAGTCGATTGTGCCAACTTTCATCTACCGGCTCTGCCTTGGATGCCCTGGAGATGCTGTACCACCCGAATTTATTATAATCTCAGATGCTCTCCGGGGGCCTCCTTCTACGAGCATTTTTATTCTCGCATGCTTGAATGCCGCCAAGGTGCTATAGGTGTCCTCAGCTGTGTCAAACTATCCATAAGTGGCTTTTACCAAGGGCTCCTCAACAATCACGTAAATGTGTGATGGTGAAATAAAATTAAAATTATCCCACTGCATTACAGTGCCGTATTGCGGAGAAGCTTACTAAAGCACAACCAACCATTATGCGACGCACATAACACCCTCGCCAGAAAGAAAACATGCGTACATGCCCCAAATAACACAGGAAGCGCCCCATGAAATGGGAGCAGAAACAGCTGCACATTGTTCAGAGACCATCTCTAACCTTGTAAATATACAAACACGCCTTGGTCCTATTGGCATCAGTTAATCACCAACCTTTACAAGGAATGTTTATCCAAAGAAAGCAAATAACCTGCAAAAGTGGGCTGAGCATTCTATGAATCCTCACCACAGGTCCAAACACTTGACTGCATGTTATCTGATAAAGTCAGTTTAACGAGATACCTCCAAGAAACCACCTGACAAAACAAAGCAAGTGAAGGAGTCATCCAATTGATAATAACGTAAAGCTTCTACAGCTCGTTAAATATCTCCGTGACCCCTCAACTAATCCAGGAAGCAAATGTGTACAGACAAGAATCAATTTTTAATTCGTGTGTCAGATTCTCAAAGCATGCTGAAACAAGCTGCATAAAGCCCATTGTTTATACACGGAGAGACGCGAGAAATAAAATGCTTTCATCGAAAAGTATCACTTTTGAGAAAGGTATGTTGCAGAGCGTTGTCCTTACTAGGAAAGGTGGACTAAGAATCACACTTGTCAACAGTTATCATGCCATGAAGCCTTCTCCATAATTTACAATGCAGAAAGACGCCGACAAAGAAATAGCAGGGATGACTTGAACACGTTTTTGCACTATAGATCACTAATCTTTCGAAGTGACCATGACTCCATTCTTATCAAACCTGCTGTAGTGCACACTATCTTCAGCAATATATTCTAGCAGGGATGGAAATATGCACCGAAAGAACAAATCAACCCCGAAAGAGGTACAAAACAGTTCAGTAACTCATAATGTAGTTTCAGGTTCTCTAACGATTTATGATGTATACTGTGGCCAATATAAATGATAGCTGCTTCATCTTGGCAACATTAATCCTTCAAGTACTGAAGAAAACGACGCCATTTGTTAGCGTTGACCAACTAAGGACTTGGTGAGCAAGGACTCGCGCTGAGGCAATATCAGAGATCCTTGCCACGTAGCAATACAAAGAAGTAGGGGTGTGCGAATATTCGGAACTTTCGAATAACTAATCGAATAAAGCCCTATTTGATTTGGGCTTCGAATAGAATAGTCACTATTCGTAAATGTGAATACCTTTTGAATACTTCAAAACGTCAACTGCGCCCAAATACACTTAGAGTTAGAGAAAATTACAGTGAGTTTTCACCCCCGTGGGCATAATACAGACAAAAAAAAAACAACATGAGAACCTACGTAGAGGTGCAGACTACATCAATTAGGTAGCCATAATTTAGAGGCTGTACAGCCGTCATTGGCACTTTGTAAAGAGCCCTGTGCAAGCGAAAAAAATACTTGTTTGGCACCATTGCTACATTTGTGCTTGTAATAAATAATGGTTCAAAATATACCATGTAATCAAAGAAACTTGTTAACCTTAAAAATACTGGGATGCGAATATAATCTTACATAAATTGCGATAACGACTATTCGTTAACCGAAAGGTATTTGATATTCGATTCTATTTGGCAGCATTGGATGCGTATTCGATTCAATTTCAAACATAATTATTCGCACACCCCTACAAAGGAGCCCTTTAGCAAAGGTCCTATGTTATTGTACAAGCCCTTTGTAAGAACAATTGCCGTGTTTCCTTGTGAAGCTATTGATTTTGAATTCTTGGCAAGGGCTGGTTCAGGCAGTGCAGGACTGTGCTCCTTGGCGTCGTGGTTGGCAGCATTATTTATACCTGGTCAAGCTTGTCGCCACGCTCTACTTGTTCGGCCCGATAGGATAGTCACCGATAGGAATTGCCATACAATAAAGAAGGGCTTGTGCACTGTGAGTTCAAGTGCATGATTGTAGTTCAAGTCGGGTAATTTGCGAGCAGACACGCGTAGATGGCCCCACATATTACTCGCAATGGTTGTTAGCGCCTGCAAGCATATAGCAAATATATCCAATTAAATTTTTTTTCCGAATGAACGTGCAGCCTTTATCCCATTAACTTATAATTAGGCTATGTACTAATGCAGTGGCAAATAAGTCAACTCAACTCAGTTCAGTTGCAAGACGAGAACGTGTAAGTAGGGCTTGATACCTGCATTAAACCAGGACGGTGACTGCGGGTTGAATTCACACATGACTGATAGTTTTTGGTACATGACTACACAGCACGTATGGCGCACAGCAGAACGGTAGACTATTCTGCTCTCCTCGCTGTTGTCAGACAGTTTGTGCTGCAATGGGAATTGGCTGTGCATGCTCTCCAGCAGTCTTTCACGCCTTTTGTTAAGGATGCTGCGAATGTTCCTAGCCTTGCTTCATACTCTCTAGCTTCATTCATTGTCTCACAGTAAATATACCAGGGAGGCCCACTTGCTAGTGCTACTGTCATGTTTGGCCATTGTCAAACAGGCCGACCTTGCTTCGTAAAGAAGAGCAATGCACTTTAAATCGCGAAAGAGGTGTTCTTTCCGAGTACATTCTTAGCTCTTCATCACAATTTATCGGTTGGTGTTCTCTAAATTGTGCCTATTCAATATACTGTCAGTATGTTTCTCTTTAACACCTTTTTCTTCTGCTGGTCTCTGAATGACGTTTGCATAATAATTGCAAAATATTTTCTGGTTGTTTTTGTCAGTCATTTCTCTTGTACGTGTAATTACCCTAGCTGATCATTTATTTTTGTTTATATTCCTCATTTGTCTTTCAGAGAAGATTTTGCTGATAATACGCATGCTTCAAAGGATTGCCTGGTCTAACCTTGTTTAGTGCTTCGTGTGTAATTTTTCGTGGCCTTAAAGCGCACCTTGTGCAGTAATTAATCATCACTGCCAATTTCACTTTACACTTAAAAAAATTGGAGGACGCTTAAGATTCGCCTCTAAGAGTGGAACGCCGATAGCATTCAAAGATCCCTGACTGCACCTCGCAGATCCCTGAACGCTCGCGGCGAACGCTTGGCACGAAGGCAGGCTTTCTGGCAGATACTCTTACATGGGCCGCGATGGATGGGTGGATACTGTGAGCATCCGCTTTGGAACGGGGCGGTGGTTTGCGCCACCAAGCTCTTGTGTTGCGGCGGAGGCGAGCGCCATCTGGAACTGTTTCAAGGAAACGGGCGCGCCGCTCCATGGACTCTGAGATATTTACGCGCCGGCGTGCGCAAATGGCGGAAGCCATCTCCGGTCTATGAATTGTAGAAACGCTGGGAAAGTGGTTTGAGTTTTCGCGTAACAGAATTATGTTTTCTCCTATGTTCAAGTTTCAGTCCCTGAGCTATTATTTCTGTAAATTGCTTGTAAGTCGCAGTTTACACTTTTTCCACGTATTTTAGCTTGAGAAATTCTGTTAGTTCTGTCAATCGCTTGCGTCACATAGAAGGCTTGTGTATGCGTGGTTCGAAAATCTTTTCGCCGAAACGTCCGACCCCGACACCGAATTTTCGCCACACGAGCTTCTTCATGTTCTCTCGTGAAAACGGCTGAGTTTTAAAGTAAAAGGTTTCACACTGCTTGCGCTACCTTGTATTTGTTATTCAACCATAGCTCTCGGGTCCTATGACTGCGCTTCGCATACCTTTTAATTAGATGATGTGAAGCGTGTCACTTAAGTGAGACAAAAAAGGCACTAAAATTGTCGTTATAACTGTGAAGTGGACTTTAAGAATGTAGGTGTTTTGAAAGTTTAATATAAGCTAGCGTGGTCGCGGGATCGAATCCCGGCCACGGCGGCCGCATTTCGATGGGGGCGAAATGCGAAAACACCCGTGTACTTAGATTTAGGTGCACGTTAAAGATCCCCAGGTGGTCCAAATTTCTGGAGTCCCCCACTACGGCGTGCCTCATAATCAGAAAGTGGTTTTGGCACGTAAAACCCCATAATTTTTTTTTATAAGCTAGCGTGAAGTAAATAGTTTACCTAGACGTGTCACGTTGGTGTAATGTTCATGCAGATGAAGGAAAACAGTGAATTTACCAACAGAGTATAGACGGTTTTAGCTTTAGTAACATATTTACTATAGGATAGGCGAATATCGAAGTTTCAAATATGAATAGTTGGTGTATTCTAAAATGTACTATTCGGTATTTTCGAATATCAAAACTAGCCAAATATTTCGCATCAACAGACTATTCAAATCGGGTTACTGCTCTTCACCTGCTCAACAAAGTGTCGCAAATTATAATTATTAGAAGTAAAACAGCGACAAAGTTTTCGAAGCAATGTATAAAGAAAATTGGTAATGCAAGCTTTGTTTTCGGTTCTGCGGTAGAAGTGTGGCACTGGTTAACTCTCTTTGGGTTACATCTTGTACACATACATAAATACCCAAGAATGTATGGACGTAGGAACTGCCGTCGCCGTAGCACAATTTGTAGTGCAACGCACGCGTGATGCAGAGGTGGCGGGTTTGGGTCTCACTGTCAGCGACAGTGAGACCCAAACAGTGAGTTGAGTTCTCAATTTCCCATTAGCTTCTCATTTTTGCACTTCAATTAAAGACTACTAATAATTTATGCTATGCTTTCCGTTTCTACATTATCTATTAGTTTCATATGGTCTGACAAACATACGTGCCAGCGTTCTTACTGAACGGTTACAAATCGGTTCCCCTTCTTTTCATCCAATACTTAACATTCGGCTATATTGTGCTTATGGCCTGGTAATCAGTCTTTCTTGCAGCCTAGTCATGTAGGAGTTTGGTCTCTGACGTTACAAGCAGTGTTTTTTCTTGTAAAAGACTCTGTCTTCTGTCTAGAGCATACAAATACCTCCTTAACGTTTTACTTTCCTTTTCATATCTTTTGATATTTTTTCAACTATTTATTATGCATTCTCAAAAAATTCATAAGTTTCATATGTCTGTAATTCTTGGAAAGCTTGTTTGCCACCAGGCTTAAAGGTGTCAAGCGGCTATTCGTGTAGTTCTTTTCATGACCGTTGTGTTCTTGTGTTTAAAACGATCTTAATTGTGCATGACAGTTGACTGTTTATTCAGGGCAAGCGTGTTCCTAATTATACTGAAACAAATATTCCATCTGTACATATGTGCGTCTGCGTTTGTCTATTCGACATTCTGTACTTACTATTCGTATTCGATTCGTATTTGAAAAAGACAATATTCGATCGCCTACCTCTAATACTTACATACCAGATTATGACAGCTTAAATTTTTCATCCCCATCTGATGGAAATGTTACAAATACAGCACGATTAAAAAGAACACAAGCAAGGTAGTTTTTCTAGCATGAAAATGCATTTAGTCTGCATATTATCGCTAAATGTTCTTGTGCTTCTGGACATACGTGGTAGCAGAGCTAGATTCTGTGGAACGCTGCTTGGCCGCATGCTGTTACTATGGTAATGACAATTACCCGAGGTTTGTACAGGCTAAACAACGTATTTTCGCACTTGATCTACCTGAAAGCCGTCGTGAAGTACTGATTGGTCCGAAAGGTGTGAGAAATGGAAGTGATTTGTTCAGTCGCTTGTGAACGAGCTAAGCCATTCCAATATTTACGCCTTTTTTTACGCAGTCGATATGTCTCATTCGTCTGCTGCGTTCTAAGTCTGAAAAGCAAATTTATTCCGCTTGGTTTTGGTAAATTAGTTCTCTGACACGCCTGCCAAACGTCTACCAAACGAATGGATTTAGTGACACTGCTGAACCCGCAGCGGTTAAGCGCATTCAAAGAGGTTTTATAAATAATAAAGAAGCCTCAATTTTGTGGACACAATGTCAAGGCTATGATGACCACTGTGCTGCGAAGCACAATCACAATGTGAAGGCTACCAATGTGAAGGAAACCGTTGGTTCATCATGGTCGCGGAGGCTATGCATTGTACAGCGAGTTTCGGCCAGTTAGACGCGGCTTCGGAATATCAAAGCGCGTTCCTGAATGCCATCCTCCAAGCAATGTTTCTATGTTATAAGTCGTTAAACTATCGCCAACTGTTCATTCAAGTCACTAAAAAAGTCACTGATTGCTAAATAGCAAACTTTTTTGTAAACAAACAAGAAAGTCACTAAATCTAGCGTCGAAATCGCTAAAATGGCAACACTGATAATATACCGGTAACTTACCAAATATTAATTTGTGTTCTCAAAGATGGTTAGGTTAGACGACCCCAACAAACACGGGATGATGCAAGTGATGGTAGATTAAACTTGTTTTTGACAGCCTCGTGGTAGCTTTCTCAGCAATGCACACTTGCAAGGCACGTCCCGCAGGCGTCTCGCACCGCAAAGTACGGAGTAACGCATCTGCTACAGCACGTGGAGGCGAGGCCCACGTGCTGTAGCAGGGCACACGTAATAAATAAATCATACCTATGTGAGCCCAATTCTGAGAGAAAACTTGGCCTCAGCTGCTGTTTTGTTGTATTTGTGCCGTGTGCAGCCGACAGTGCCCGCTTTCACAGGTGTGCGTGTGTAGGGTGGGATAAATGGCCTACTTTTCCTTTTCAATTCTGTTCCGACTGTGGGGGGACGGACCCACAGTACCCTCCCTCCGGACAGGTGGGTACACCTATGACAATAATTGTGTCACGCATGTTCAGGCAAATATAAACACATCTCACTCGATGACCACGCGCACTCGCTGTCACAACGCTTACGTCATGAAGAGCGCCGGCAGCGAGAAGCGAACGCTTCGTGCTGCCTCAGTTTCGCTGCGAGAACACCTTTCACGACCGAATAAATGAAAGCTGTTTTGAAAGTTCTGGGAACCTGACTTGCACTATCGAGGTTCAATTGCACCATTGACAGACCAAGTAGCCCCAATCAATGTCTAGATCAAGACTCGAAAGATTACTGTGGACTTGCAGAGGTGGGGAAATTTACCAACTGTTACCGAGTAGACTCTGTATGCTATATAAATACCAGTGATGAATGCGCTGAAGAACCAGTCTGGCAGTGACTCCACGTGCAGGCGGTGGAATGAAGAGCGAAGAATGCACTCGGAAAGAAAATCTCTTTCACAATTTAAAGTGCGTTGCCCTTCTGTACTAAGCAAGGTTGACCTGTTTGATAATGGCCAAACATGACAGTAGCCCCAGCAAGTGGACCTCCGTGATATGTATACTGTGAGACAATGAATGAAGCTAGAGAGTATGACGCAGAGTTAGAAACGTTCGCAGCATCATTGACAAAAGGCATGAAAGTCTGCTGGAGAGCATGCACAACCAATTTCCATTGCAGCACAAACTGTCTGAGACAGCAAGGAGAGCAGAATGGTAGTGCTATCCTGCTGCTGTGCATCATGCGTGATTTGTTGTCATGTGCCAAAAGCTGTCAGTCATGCGTAAATTGAACCTGCAGTCACCGTCATGGTCTAATGCATGCCTGCAGCTTCCATTACGCTTTCCTTCTTGCGACTGCTTGTGCCTTGGAAATAAGAGCAAATTAGATACATTTGCTATAAGTTTGGATGTGCCAACAACAATTGTGGATAATCTGTGGGACTGTTGGCAATTTGTATCGGTGACTCCTTAACTACCAGGCCAACGGGAATTCCCAAGAGTACACTCATAGCGTATCTTAGACAGTCTCGCGCCGTCAGAGGGCTGTTAGCCTCGTGCTGTCAGAACAAGTCCTTGCCTAGAATTCATGAACAACAGCTGGAAAATGAAACATAGAAGCTATTTGTCAAAAGGCTCGAACAATGAAACAGGCCTTTAGTAGTGGCAGTGATCTCTCATACCCCCTATGGTTGAGTACTTGGTGGCCTTCAAGCAGCTAGGCAGCAGTCGAGTATGCGGAAATAAAAATGAAGGCAGATGGAGGCCTGATGAGGGGTTCTGAGATCATAATAAATTCGGCTGCTGCAGGATCTCCAGGGCATCCAAGGGGGAGCCGAGGGATCAAAGTTGTCAACACGGACCAGCCCAGGGCTGCTATTTTGTAGCAATGGCTCTTTTTATGTCAATGCCTTTTACATGACGTTAAGGCGTTTGTATATAGTGGGCATGTACGACGTTTCTTGAATAGTCCTATCAAAAGCTCCCTCCGTTGGCAGAATGTTCCTTTCGTGTTCTCTTCTTGTTTATTGCGATATCAATTATATGGACACTCCAGGGCATTGCTGCAGTCGCCGTGAAGTTCCGTAAAAGTCCAAGGGCAATAAAACCGTCGCCGCGCGCGGTATGCTGTATGTGCGAGTGATAGCGCGTGAAGGTGAGCTGGTGAACGCGGTTCAACCTCGCGTGCGCGCGCGAGGAACGCGGCGCGGTAATGTACCGTCTCCTGTCGCGCGCGAGGTAGTGGGGTCAGGCGTGGGAGGAGAGGCATTCTTCCCCTTCAACTTCGTAAAGTAGCGACACTCTCCTCCTTCGCCTTCACTCCTCCTCGTTTCTCCTTTCTTTCACGCTCCCTCCTCGACAGTAGCGCCGTCTACACTGCTCGAGCGTAGCAACGGCGCCAACATGCGCTCCTCGCCACTCCATAGACGCTTCTCGAGCAAAAATGGCGCTGAAAAAAAGGGCGAGGGCCCACGTGATGCTACAATAGCGACGTGGCGGCGGCCTCGGCCAGAGCGCGCGATGACGAGGCGGCATTCTTCAAAGCGTGGCACTACTTTACGAACTTTATGGATTTTAGTTCTCCGGCGGCTGCTAGGGGGCCTCGATGTCCTCCTCGCCCGCCGCTTCGTACAGAGTGCAGACAAGCGCGGCGTCTACTACAGCGTTGGCCCAAAGCCAAAAACATTTTTTTTCTAGGTGGCTTTGGTTGGCCATGGGAATCGCGGCCGCCGTAGTAGACGCCTTTGGCGGACACCGCAGGGAGGCGTTGCCGGCACTCGTGTATCATGAAAGCGATCTACGACCTGCCTCATCTCCAAAGCGATCTGCTACGTTTGCAGAGTGCGCGCACTGACGGTAGCTCGGTATGCGCCGTGCTTTAGACGGTTAGTTCGCGTTGAAGCGAGAGATGCATCAAGGTCAATTGGCTTGCTGCTGCCGCGATTCCTCACTCCAGAATTTTGGCAGCGAGTTTCCGCACTCATCGAGCGAGGGTTTTTCATGTTACCTGTGCGCGCGTGATACCGTGCTGTTTAATTTCGTTCAAGTACTTTGGCGGGCTAGTTGGTTTGAATCCACGATAGAATGTGTAAGCGCGACTGATCAAGGACGTAGAAAGAAGCAGACACACAAGGACAGCGCTGTCCCTGTGTGTCTCATTTGACATACACTTCATGTCGTATTCCTTTCTCTTTAGTTCGGCAGCCTGCGATACTTAGGTGCAGCAGGCAGGGATCAAACCTTTTTTCTTTTATGTAATTTTACTTGCCCACCACCATTTTTTGTCCCTGTGTGTCTATTTCTTCGTACACGTCCTCGTTCAGTCACGCTTACATATTCTAGCATTGTAAATTAGTAAGTAAATGTTTACAAGTATATACGGCAGCCAAAACTACTAGCCTTATTTCGCATAGCTATCCACTAATTTGCTATGGCAATCGGTGCTTCGCTTTTCGGGCAAAACTGCGAATTTTTGCCGTGGCTGTATAGCAAGCTTATTTTGTAATGGGACATTTGATAAAGTATACTTATTTGCTATCTAAAGCAAAATTGTCATATGGCCTTACAATGCAAAAAGTGCTGTAGCGGAAAGAAAAGGTAACGCAAGTGCTCCTATTTTTTGAAGCCGTAACCACATATTTGTCAAATCTGCGCCCAATCCATGCCATTGATCGCGCACACAATGGTGGCGTCTGTTGAACCTGAACAGCCGATTCTGAGCGTGCGTGCTAGTTCGTAATAAGGCGCTACTAACTGCGACCTGTAGAGGTGTACCTTCGTCTGAGAAGAACTTCAGACTATGCTTCCGGGAGCCGTGAGATACGAGAGTGGGCTGAGCAAATATTGCTCGTGTAGCGGTTGAATTGTTTGTTTTTCGCTGCATGTATTGTATGACATGTAGTCATTTCTTTTAGAAAGGGTCAGCAAGAATTATTCATAACACCGGAGGACAAAATTTGGAACATAGTAGACAGAGAACTGACAAGGCACTGAACAGCTTTCAATGCGGCACCGTCGGGTTAGAACAATAGCTTCTTCAAAGTGATCGCCGCGACGGTAACCCTTCCTTTGTCAGGCGCCCCTGCAGTGACGGTTCCTCGTTGAGAAAGAAGCTGCTACAACGGTAAAAGTGAGTAGCGAGTTCAACTGTTATTGACATTACCGGTATAAAAAGGTCAAATATTAAGGAAGAAAACTGAAGTAAGCATTTTCAGCCAGAGATTAGCTTGGACAAAATGTTTTCTTTTAACTTTCTTGCTCTGTTGCGGCACGGCTGAAATTCGCATGTTTATAAAGGAAGACAAAATGTTGGCAAAAGTCCTGCGCGTTTCTAGGGAACAGACCACTTTGCTGCTGCAGTTTGTCCAGCAGCATACACACCTGACGAATGCTTCTACAGAGTTGTCGTCACGTATGATTGCTGCTCGAAAAAAAAAAAAAAAACGAGCTGCGGGAAGAATTAGCGGTTGTTTTCAATGAAGAGGGACCAGCCTTAAAGACACCAAGCCGCTGGGGCAACCACTGGGTCAAGATGGTCCACAAAGCTAGAAGGAAAGCAGCTAGGGTGGCGAGCGAGCAGAGGCGGGTTCTCTAATAAGCCTGACCGTAACGTCGTTTACGTTGGTGTTGTTCGCAAGGCTACTAGAGGCAGAAAAGTATATGGGATTGATGGCCACATCCTCGACGTCCTTTGGAGGATCGGCGGCATGCTCGTCTACCCCCTCCGCCGTTGTTTGTCGATAGCGAGGAGTGTAGAATTGGGTGTAAAAAATATTGTGTATGTGACCTGTGACCCCACAAAAGATATATTTGCGCAGTAGAGTATAACACATGATTGCAGAATGTTTTCAGTCTTTCTTTTTCTTTTCTGTGGGAGTGATACTATAGGTTATGTGCTCTGAGCAGCAACTTAATGAAGTTCATTGCACCCACTGCTCGCAACGTTGAAATACTACTCTGACTTCAGGACACGAGCTCGGAGGAAGCAGGTCCCAGTGCCACCCTCTAGGAGACGTGAGCAACCAGCATCTTCGTGTTGGAGAGCGCTGGGAGGAGTGGCCTTGAACGCAAGACAATGAATAAGCGTTGTTCGCAGTTTCTTTGTGATATTGTTATGAACTATTCTACTGTGCATCTGTTCTCACCATCGTGTCGGGAATGCGTTATTACACTTACTCATGAAGCAGAAATGCAAGCGTCGAAATGACATGATGTAGCTGCCAGTGTCGTTCAGCATGAGTCATAGATACTGGCTGTCAAATATTAGGTAATAATAGAGATTCCTTGCGCTTCTTATAGATGACTATTACCAGCAACTTTTTATGTTATTTTTTGCTCTAATTACGCACCTGTTCTTGTGTACTACTGTTTTACGTATCTAACTAAAATTAAGATTCAATGGCCAGTTAAGACCGCCGGCAGCCGCAGCCCCACCAAGGACTGCCAGCTGCGCACGTGCTCCGCAGGGAGCTCTCTCCGCTTGCAAGGCAACTGCGAGTATTGTGCGGCAGGGGTAGTCGGTAGAGGCTCGAACAAAACCGGCAGGTAAGGGTGAAGGCTTAGATGCATTTTTTTGCGTATGGAATTGATGCGCATATAACCTGTGTAATAATTGTATCGATTAGTAAACAAGCATGAAGCTTACATTCAGTGCTCTGATGATCGTTTCTTGTACACATTTGCAGGATATAATAACTTCCAATACCAAGGCACTTATGTGGCTTGGAGGAAGAAGCCGCGTTAAGTTCAAGGAAACAGGTATAGCCATGTAAGACGTCTTAATGAAAGTGGACGGCATAGTTTTGATGGGTTAGAAGTGTATTTTTGGTGCCTCAATAAGGAGGGACGATAACATTATTGCAGGAGCTCCAAAGCATGCAAAAGCGAACGGTACAGTGACATACAAAGCTCTTCTTACTGAGCTTCTGAAAATAGAACAATTTTACTACTTTTTGCAAACAGCACCATGAGGCGCACATGGAGAGCCTGCAGTAAATAAGAGAGCAGCTGGTTCAAGAAGGGCGTGGTTTGCGGAATATGCAGCAGCAGCGTCTTCGAAAGGAGCGCCGTTCGCACGAGACCACCCAACGCCTGCTTCAGCATCTGCTGGCTGCACTTCCAAGGCCCTCGCCACTCTCAGCCCCCGCATGAGAAGCGGAGAAGCATAGGCAAGGAATTTCGCGTCGCATTTCTTTCTTTGCTTTCTTTCTTTGCATCTAGTAACGATGGCATGAAGCTTGATATTCGTGACTTATAACAATTATTTCCTTATGCCATCCGTTAATGCAACCGCATATAGCATGGCAGATGCAGCATGACTTTGTGTTTAAGTGATGCTGCAGCAATAGGGGTGTCCACACCGTCAACCTCACCTGCACAAGTGCCAGTAATTTTGTCAGTGCGGACATTCTGAGTGTGGCAATGAAATTGCCAGCCGCTTTATTGTTGTCGTGTTAATTTAAGCACGAGGCTCCACTGTATTTGTTATACGATTTCATCCTGCCTCGTCAAATGGTGACAGTAATTTGCTGAGGGACAGGGCAATTCGCACCTTAATATAACGCCGAAAGCAACCTATGAAATAGCACACACAAAAGTGATGACGATATCTTGCCTATGCTTCTTAACTTCAGTTATATTGTGTATTTTCGTGCTGTTTGTTCTTTATTTATTTTATAATATTTATCACGGCATAACAGAGCTTGAACGCCTATTTTTCTTTCCGTGCGAAAGTCTTGCATTGTCGTAATATTTTGTTTCCATTCAGTGTTCTTCGAGAGCAGATTGTGATGCATTTTTAGCTCTTGCGGTGCAGTGTTCATGCAAAACTCATGCAGCAGTTTCGATTTGTAAACATCTAAGTGCGATATGCCTTTTCTTTCTGTATGTGTGTAACTCCACCACAGCATGTTACTTTCACATGTAGTGACGTATCTATGCATTCGGCTGTGATCAATATTCTTTTGTTGGTGCGAGATGATCTATGCACTTGTACATATTTTGTGGTATAGTTTAAGCGAGATGTTATTTTTGTGTGACCGTCTAGTGCAGTATAGTTTTCTTAAACACCGCGTGCCTTATCTGTGATTTTTTTCATGCAAGCACAAGGTAATGCGATATTTATTGTTCACAATAAGTATCACAGTGTGTCTCTGTGATATGTTGCATATGTCTACCACTGCCTCACTCGTGATGCTTCTCACACTTTTTTAATGTAGAGACTGTTGCATGTGATGCGTACATAAACACGTTTTACTTCAAAAAATAACCCCTCAAGCACTCCGTACAGATGGTTAACCAGCGAAGCTGAAACGTGCGGCTCCGGGGTTTATCACTGGGTTAATCCCGACGGTTCGTTAAACGACGGCTTGGTGGGCTGCCGGATCCTGGGTACGCAGTTGCTGCTTGCGCTCGGCTGCACGAGCCTGTTCTTGTGCCTGGGCTGCAGCATCGACGCGGCGTAGACGAGTTCGTTCCCGGTTCTGCTCGCGGCGTTGTTGATGGAAAGCTGCCCACTACTCAGGAGTACGTATGACGCGTTGCCTACCCATTTCGTAGCCGGAGAGAAACTGCTGCGCGCGCGCTCGGGTGCGACGGAGACCAATGACGTTACCACTGGCGCAGCCAATGGTGCGACATTTTCCTATTTTTCTTTCTCGCGCATGTCCATGAGGTTACGCCGGGGGAGTTATCGGCCTACAGGCTACAGACGGACGAACGAATCGGCTAGCCAAATACAGCTTCGTTCTAAAAGGGCAGTATGCTGCAGGTTAAAATTATAAAGAAAGACGTGGAGTTTTGTTTTATTGCTTTTAATGATTTTATTTGCACAGCACTCTTACATTTGAAATGATGGGTTCCACTGTAAAATACAACTGCATAACATTCCGGCTATTGAGTTCTACTATTTACAAGTGAGGGCACTTTGTATAAATCGATCAGCTGCTCATGCATGAACACACTTAATAGGAGCCATAGCGTTTGACATGTTGGATGGCAAGTAGGAGGTCAATTTAGTCACTCGGAAGAAACCTTGAGGTTGTTGTGAGGCAAAAGGGTGGCCGGCCTACGAGGTGTACGTGCGACAGCACGTTCGATGGAGCAGAAGGTGTCACGCGCACTCTGCATTTTGGCCTTGTGAGCTTCTCGGCCCGAGTAGAAAATGACGAGACGAACGGTAACGTAATTCATTGCACAGGGGGCGCAGAGAACTGTCAGCCATAGCAGTAACAAAAAGAGGCTACAAAACAAAACTGTAGCCTACCTCCGTGGGGCACAGGGTATATAGGTGACGACAGCAGCAGCAGCAGCAGCAGCAAAAAAATCATGGCAAAGATCATTTTAACAGCCACTGAATTTTAGTTCGCTTTCAATATTATAACTTACCACTGAATATTCTGTTTCACTTATTATAAGTGTAAACCCTACGTATGTAAGCTCTTCATACCCTTCACTACACAACTTTTACATTTCTCGACAAATCACGAATGCTTGATAGCTAGACATCAGCTACAACTGAGTCTGGAAAATATTTTGTAATTTCAGAGCGTAAATAAAACAGGTTGCTGCTGCTGATGGGGATGATGATGAAATGTGAGGACCGTTAGCGCTCGTTCTGTGTCGTCATTTCGTTCTGTGCAGGTTTCCAACAGCTCTTCAGGCACTCATCACTACCAAATTGTTCAGTTTACCATTCTTACTAACTACGTTGTGTGGGATATCGTGCCTGCAGAGTTACGCACGTAGCAGTAAAAGTTTTGTTCACGTCCTGTCTTGTGAAGGTACGAGCGGGTGTACACAACTCCAAACCGTAGTCCAAGCAGTAGGGATCCCTGGCCTCTCCCCAAGCGAAGTGCAAGTCAGCATCGGGTACTCCCGCCACTCTTTGTCGTGTCACTGTCCTGCCAGAGAAGATGAAAGTGCAAAGCAAGGTTTTGATATTGGTATTGGTATTTGCACATACTCATAGAGTATGTGCTCGGACAACGGAAGCTGCAAGGATATATGTGGCAGTTACCACTGATGATCCTGTATTTCTTTCCTTATAGCTTAAAAGGTACGGAGCCTTTGCAAATTGCCCAATTAGTTATATTTAAGAATTGGCACAGGTCTAACTTTCGTGAAACGTTGACGCCAAATCTGCCAAATTTCCTAGAGTGTCAATGTGGGTTGTGTCCCTTTACTTGCAATCAGTGAAAGGTAGTAAGTTGGCTCCATGCGCAAACGCTTAGATTCGTTCCAATCGGCCCCGTCTACAAAGCCGGATTTTCCAAGTTAGGGCTTCTTGTGCTGTTACCAGTGCAGCAATAAACTTCCCTGAGTAGTGTGACCTATCCTTCAAGTAAGATGTTCTCTCCAACAATCAATTCATAGCTGAGTGAAAGTACCGGGACGAACGAGCAAATTGGAGGAGCCAACGTGCAGGAAGTGTCAGTCTGCCAGGTGTCAATCAACGCCTCCACCGCGCCCTCTGTGAGGGGACCGGAGCAGACAAGGCGGTAAGGAATAAATTGCAGCTTTGTTGAAAGTTGAGCGAGTTGATGTCTGTTTATCCTCGGGACAGTGCGAAATGACGTGTCTTGTCTTTTCGTGCTTCGTCACGTCGCGCCATTTCGCGCTGCTCTGAGAACATAGCCAGGAAACTGTGCTACTCAATCTAGCTACACAGGAGCCTGAGGCTGCACCGTCTAGCAACAGCGTTTGTCACGACATACGAGTACAAATAATTTAAGCATGTAGCGCAACCCATCTCCCAAGCTTTAAGAGGAAGCTTTAGGCGGGTGCTCCAATCTAAATACATGCAAAAGGAGGATTCGTTTTTCTCGGCAACCACTGCACCGCATTTGACGAGGTTTGTTGCATTTAAAAGAAAAACTTAAAATATAGTGAATGCTGGTTTCGAATTTTTGAGTTGGGTTGTCAATTTTTTATTAAAAATTGGCAAAAATTGAAAATTTTCGAGAAACGAAACTATCAAGTTTACAACTCCGTAGCTCAACAACGAAAAATGATAAGACAATTGTGTGAATTGTGTCTGATAGTACATCCAAGCGGACAAAAGTTATTTGTTACACACGAATATAAAAAATGTTAGTAATAGGGAAATACAGCTTTTGCAGAACTCTTGTAACGAACGTAACAAATTGACGTAAGATGTAAAATGACATATCGAATTTGTCCGTTTGAATGACCTATTGGATGCCGTTTACAGAGCAGCGATATCAATTCTTGATGCAGAGCTATGAATATGTAAGCTTCGTGCTTCTATTTTTTCAGGCGGTCAAATATTTGGAGATCTTTTAAAGAAAATTCAAGCCCTAAATCGAAATTCCGCTTCCAACAGTCACTAGAATTTAACTTTCTCTTTCAAATGCAACCCATTTTATCATGATCGGTCCAGGGGTTATGTCATAAAAACGTTTTTGCCGTTTACATGTGCTTGAATAGGCCGCGTCGGAGTTGGGCCGGAGCTAAACTTCCTCTTAACAGGAAGCTTTAACAGCCACTGAATTTTAGTTTGCTTTCAATATTATAACTTACCACTGAATATTCTGTTTCACTTACACCGTACACCATGAGGCACACCGTAGTGGGGGACTCCGCAAATTTGGACCAGCTGGAGTGTTTAAGGTGCATCTGAACCTAAGTACACGGGTGTTTTCGCATTTCGCGCCCAGCGAAATGCGACCGCCATGAGCGGGATTTGATCCCGCGACCTCGTGCGTAGCAGCCCAACACCATAGCCACTAAGCAACCACAGCGGGTTGTTTAAACTTAGTCGCCTCGTCTACAGTCCAGAAGATACAATAAACATTAGGTTTTTCTTACTGATGAGATGGGATGTCCCCCTTTAAAAAAGAAGTCAATATGCGAAAAGCTGTCAGAGAATGCGGAGCGAGTCTGCGGAAAGAGAGAGAGAGAGAAAGGAAAGGCAGGGAGGTTCACCAGAGGCGATTGTCCGGTTTTTTACACTGCACTGGGGTAAGGCATATAGGGTTTGTAAAAACGAAAAGAAAAAAAGCGAAAGGAGAAAGAGAAAAAGGTAAAAGAAGGAGAAAAAAGAAAGAAAGCAGGTAATGAAAAAGGGCGTTCTAATCACAGGTGTTCACACAGGCCGGTCGATCTGAAGAAGCGCATTAGCGCCTGCACAGCCTTCTGATGCGATGTTAAGTTGCGTACATCTTGTAAAATTCTTTCTCGCGACAGAGGCTGGTCGTGGAACTGGTTAAACACGACGGAAAGCGATCGTTTCTGCACACTGTACTGCGGGCACTGGCATAGAACGTGACGAATGGCGAACATGGCGAAGCTGCGAAGCGCTCATTGTATTTAGACGCTTCGAACAAAGGGCTCCGTATTAAATATTAGGTGACGGCGCCTTCAAAAAAGCGTCACGCAATCTCCCATGCGTTGCACGGAATCGGCTGTTGCTGTACCATTCGATGGCACTGAAATGCGACCTGCGGTGTGGAACGTTCAGTGTACGATCGCCTCAGCTATCTGCATGTTGACTGTACAACCTGGAGCGTGTGAGCATTAAAGGCTTTTGACAGGCCATTCAACCTTGTTTTGAATGCCTCTTGGTATCACTTCGCGGTAATTGGAAACGCCTAAACTTCGAAGCCGTGATGTCTGCAACCAATGCATATTCACTTTACCCCAGCTGTGTCATGAATTGTGGTCAATTCTGAAACCTTCATGTCTCTTTTTTTTTGTTTTGCTTTCTTTACCTGCTAGTGGAGCTAGCGAGTACTTGTTCTCTTTTTCTTCTTTTGCATCAAATGGGTCAATATATGTTCACGTTGCTTCACTGTAGTTGACTCTGCTTTTAAGATTATTTCAATGTCGTATGTCGTTTACAATAATTATTTAATGACATGCCTTCTATTTGCTTTTAAATGTTAACATCGTGTAAACGTACTCTTTTGACTAATTAAAAAAGCGCTGCATTGGCTATTCAGACTTGGGGCACAATAGCAGGCGACACAACATGCGGTTTAATTCCGTATTTGGGTACGAGGGTGATACCAGAAGAAATGGTGGTGACACTAAAAAATAACATAAAATAAAAAAGCAATATGCTCTTGACTGACAAGGCAGGCATATTTTCAGCGATGGCGCCTTCTGATATTTCCCTTACGTGCTCCCGTGAAATAATCGAAACGCTCTACTTGTTTAAGGATGGAACATGTAAAATGCATGCCTTGCAGACAGTGGTAAAACGAACGCATAAAAACTATCAATTCGTATTTATTGCCGGAGTCCTATACGTGCAATTTTGCTCAAGCTATTCGGGCTGGTTTGCGAGCTTTACCGTCGCTGGCTACCCGCATGGCCGTGCCTGCACGAACCACGCATTCGCAGGCGCGACGGCGATCTCTCAACCTACTATAAAAATACACTGCATGTAAACGAAGCAAGTGTGTGCACAAAGAACGTTCGTTCACGGGCAAACAAATGAAGCCATTAGCGGCCGGGGCGTTGTAATGAAAGCGGCTTATTGACGGTGCGCTCCACTTCGTAGCCAAGCTTGTTGATGCTCATCTGCGGCAAATACTTGGCGCGTAAGGAGACAATGTCGTCCTAGAGAGCCGTGAAGTCGGACACATGTCCACTATTGTACAGTGCGATTTCCTTGCGCCCACTGACACCGCAGAGGTAATTATTTAGGACGCGCACAAGCGGAAAATCGCCCGCACATACTTCAGTCATGTCTGCAGTGGAAGCAGGCGTCTCCGTCGCGAGGCCCGTCTGCAGTTTCAACGGCCGCCGCTACGCGGCTTTCAGTGGCGCTCCCCCCTACTTAGCCCCTAGGGGCGCTGCGCATGGCGTATACTAAATTTAGAGGTAAAGCTGGTCGAAAAAAAGTAGCAGTCGTGGAGATGCCGCCATGCAGGGGCGGGGGGGGGGGGGGGCTTATGGGGCTTCAGCCCCCCCCCCCCCGCCGAAATTTTTTCGTGCTCTCACGCACCGCCGACCACAACAACCCCCGGCGCTGGAAATCATTCTGGATATTGTCTAGAATGCCCTTTTCCCGCTCGAGAAGACATTTCAGCGCGAATATAGCGAAATCGGGCTGGATTTCGTGGCAACGCCCATGCACAGGAAGTCGCATAACGCAAGCAGCCCCATCCGAGCACAAAGTTTCAAGGGTGTTTTGATGGCGAGCGGGCTTGTCGCGGCATCTCGCGGAGGCCGCTGAGTCTACGGAGCGCATGGATTTCAATTCTGAAACATTATGGGCATAAAGTTAACATAAATTTTTGATGATAAAAGTGGACAAATATTTCCAAAGTCGTGCTTTAAATTTTCGATTCCGGATCGTTGTGGGCTTAATGTTGTTACGTTTGACGTGAAAGGTGCGTTGACTTTTTTAAATTCGTACATCGGACCGTACAATGAGACACACTATCGGAAAAGCTGACAAAGCACGCACGCAGCGAGGTCCTATGAGACAAAGCATTGTGGTGGTTCGTTTTTTCCGTGATGTCACGGAAAATAATATCAACTTTCTTATCACCTGTGCCAAAGCAACCATGTCAAGACACTAAAGCCAGGAAAGGTAAATATATTGTTATTTATTTTTCTACTTTGACTTTTATTGGCGAGGACCCATTGAACCTCTCCATTTTATTTTTGTTCTCGCTACCCGCGGGCTGCCGGAGCCCGCCAGAGCGCATGCGTTTTCATCGTGTTGCTCCGACCATCGCGCGGCGCACTTTGATGCGCGTTCGATTTTCTCTGGCCGAGTGGATTTTCGCCTCACAACATTTTGGACGCTTTCTTGCTAGTATAGGAGAAAAAGAAACAATGCATGGTCGCTTGCCGTCATCACTGCGGGGCAGAGATGACAGATTTGGCGATTTCTCGCCAAATTGGCTACTTTTAGAGGCTCCTGGCGACCGAAAATTGTGTTTCACGACTTGGCTACTTTATGGCTACTTTATGGCTACTTTTGTAGGTGGTAATTGGTATAGGTAGTGGCCGAATTACACTCCCCCTGACAGCAATTACTCTCCCCCTTCGAAGCAACAACCCCAATCGCCAGATTTTCAAGACCCCGCTT
This sequence comes from Dermacentor andersoni, assembly GCF_023375885.2. NCBI lineage: Eukaryota > Metazoa > Arthropoda > Arachnida > Ixodida > Ixodidae > Dermacentor > Dermacentor andersoni. The sequence goes on from NC_092817.1 coordinate 160,507,796, forward strand.
TTGTGTCTTGCAAGCTCCGGAAGCAAATTCAGGAGCGGAAAATATAGCCAGCACATGTTCAGTGGGCCTCTTCGACTTGTCACCCTGGGTTGTCGTCTGGGATGCCCGAGATGCTTCATATGCAATGCTCATTGGCTGAAATCAACGCCTCGAGTATTTTGGGACTGTCATTGACGGATAATTGAACAGGACCAAGCAGCTCCCTCCGAATAACAGGAAATAACCAGTCTTATAGGCAATTCTTCTGCGTCCTTTGAAGGAAGGAAGCCATAGGTGATGTCCCAATATCACCCCAGCGACGGTTACCTCTATAGAGAATCTCGAAGACCGTAGCTTTTCGCGTCAGAAACGACTGCACCAACCAAAAAACACGTCATGGCAGCCATGGCACTAGAGGTGTCAATGTCTACGTGACTGTATGCGACTGCGTACCAGGGAGCGGAGAACGTGGGTGACGTCATAGAGATGGCACGGGAACGGGAAGTGGAGTCATAGCTGCATAGAGTTAATATAACCATCTGTGCAAGGACTGGGTTCAGCAAGTTTATACTACTGAAATTGGCAATGCCTCTTCGGCTATGAGAAAGCACGCGAGTCTGTGGCAGAACTTATCAAAGAACTTCAGTTGGTCATATATTACGGTAAATTAGGACACAATATTATGTGATAACTACTGATTTGTTTTGTTAATTTTGTTTGACATCAGCGCAGCTGGAAACTACAGGTCCTTATCGTCTGTTATTCTTTATTTCCGCGTTAAAATGGGCAAATGTTCGCTTGTCGCACCGTGGCTAAATTTTTGGCTATCAATTAAAGCTTTTGCCGTAATTCGCAACTTTTTGGCTACTTTTCAGAATATTTCGGCTGATTTTTCTTCCGAACACCTGGCAACCCTGCTGCGAGGGCTCGACGGATTGCAACGCATTCTCCTGAGTGCAACCTCTCCGGAAAATTTTGTCTCGCCGATGTAGGATACCGAGCAGCATGCGTATAGTTCTTTGGACGAAGCGTCTCACGTTTTCTTCGATATTCTTTCGGTAGCCACATCACGTGCCCAAAGTAGGCATTCCATTGTGGCCCAACATGCTTTCCTTTGCGTTTTGTCATTTTCGTGAGCCTGCCCAACAATAGAAAGAAAGACATCGCTGCGGGGCAGCAAATTGTCGCATGGTCAAACTTCTCCTTTTGCGGAAAGTAATGGGCCACTGGACGCTTCAGTTGCCGGATATTCTTATTATATTATTGCGGCAGCAAATATATGGATACTCCAGGGGCATTACTGCCATCGCCGTAGCGCTCGTGTTTCATATAAAGTCAAAGGGCGATAACATCGTGACCACGCGCCGCGTGGTGTATGTGCGAGTGAAATCATATAGGGGGTTGGGGGTGGCATGAGTGAGCCGACGATAGTGGCTCAGTTTTGTGGGCTCAAGGGAGAAAAGCGGCAAAGAAGCGTGCCGCCTCCTGTAGCGCGCGATACATCAGGGGGAGTGGAGGGAAGGGGAGCTGTGATTTGTTATTCTGTGGTTGCGCAACATGTCTATTTGCCTTGTTTGGCGCATTATATACAGTGACTTTTTCTTGGATAGGTAGATTTATTGGATACTTATAACTATATTTAAATATATTGCTGCCAGGTTTTGTGTATACGTGCAGTGAACTTTGTTTCCAGTGGCATTTTTTTGCCATTTATTAAGCTGTATCCTCGCATTTCTAATGCACGAGGACGAGTCAAATGAAAGTGACCCAACCAATCCCACAAAATAATTGTTCTGTTCGTTATCTGCGAGGCAGGCGCATAGCACACAGGCATTTCTCATTTACATGTGACACGCTGGTGTGAGGATAAAAGTTCTTTAGTGCTTTCATACACTGGGTTGAACGTGGTTGCGTGACATAATGGACACTCCAAAAGTGGAACAGCGTGGTGTCGAGAGGCGTTTAACAGTTGAAGATGTTCCCCGAAAAGAAGGGAGGAGGAAATAGAAAAGTAGAATGCAGGGAGGTTAACCAGAATATCGTCCGGTTGGCTACCCTACACCTGGGGAATGGGAAAGGGGACAAGAAAGATGACAGGGAGAGAGAGGAGGGAAGGAAAGAAGGAAATTGCGGTGAGTTCGCTGACGCGTGTGGTCTCACAGAAATTGCATTAATAGTCACAGATAGTCGCATAAGCCCGTCGTCATTAAGAAGCACAAAAGCGCCTTCACCGCTTTATGGGCCGTCAGGCGATGGGAGCGGTGTTCCAGCAGCACCTGCACAGGAAGCGGCCGATTGTCCAGTTTTTGGAAAGCTTTGGCAAGTTGTCGTCTCTGAAGGGATATCGTGGACAGTCGCACAGCAGGTGGCCGATGTTTTCTTCGGTGCCACAGACCTCGCATGCTGCACTGTCAGTCACTCCAATTAATGTAGCGTATACGTTTGTGAAGGTAACTCCTAACCAAAGGCGACAGAGAAGCGTAGCTTCACGTCGAGGAAGCCCGAGCGCAGGTCGGAGTTGCAGGGAGGAGTTTAGTCGATGACCTAGCGTCCTACCGACCCATTGCGCTGTCCAGCTGTGTTGGGAAGGTCATGGAAAGAATGATTCTAACCCGCCTAGAATGGTATCTTGAGCGCCACAACGTATACCCCGATGCCATGACTGGTTTTAGAAGAGGCCGTTCCTCTATTGACAACGTCATCGACCTAGTCTCGTCTGTACAACAGGAAAAACACCACAAGCGTATATCGGTTGCACTATTCCTCGACGTGAAAAGCGCCTATGATAATGTAACGCATGAAGCCATCCTTGATGCCCTGGAAAATAATGGAATAGGTGGACGCATGTTTCGGTGGATCCGGAGCTATCTATTCAAAAGATCCTTCTTTGTGCACAGTGCAGATGGCCGAACTGCTGACCATTACACTTACCGTGGCGTCCCTCAGGGTGGGGTTCTTAGCCCCACTTTGTTCAACCTTGCAATCCTTGGCCTTGCCGACGTTCTACCACATACAGTAAACCTTTCCATATATGCTGACGACATATGCATATGGGCCTCGGCAGTTACACGTCTCCAGGTGCGTGCACGGCTCCGAAAAGCAGTGACCCTAACATCATCGTACCTGCGTGCGCAAGGCCTCAGCATTTCGACCGAGAAGTGCGCCTTAGTCGCCTTTACCCACAAGCCCATGACCTGGTACCCCATTTCTATTGACCACCAACCAATTTCCTACGCAAAAACTCACCGATTCCTAGGCGTTATTATAGACAGAGACCTTTCATGGAGCCCCCACATCACATATTTGAAGAAGAGGCTTACTTCTATCTCCCATATACTAAGGTTTATTGCCGGTAAAACGTGGGGCACATCCGTGGCATCTATGCTTCAACTATACAGGACACTCTTCCTAGGATACTTGCGATACAGCACACCAGTTCTGTCCAATGCTAACAAAACTAACATCTATGTCCTACAGAGCATTCAAGGCCAAGCCCTTCGAACATGTCTGGGGGCTACCTCGAAATGCTTCAACCGTGGCAACAATTGCCACCGCGAGAGACCACCCAATAAGGACCTATATAGATATCGACGCACTCCGGGTGCATGTTCGCCATATATCCAGAGTCCCTGACCACCATCTCGCTCGACTGCCTGAGAAAAGACCCAGGGCAGCGTTCTCCATATCAATTGCGGCTAACCGGCACTCTTTGTCTTTGAGGCACTCACCCGCAACAAGAACGCCATCCCCTATGTGGTGCTTGAAGAAGCCTCCTGTGTACCTTGCTGTTCCAGGAATAGTGAAGAAAGCTAGCCTGACCACCGCGGCTCTCAAGCAGATCACATTGGAACTTCTGCATTGTTCATACGCTAACCGAATTCATGTTTACACGGATGGTTCCGTTTCGGAAAATTCTACGGGCGCCGTTGTTCTACCATCTCAATCGGTCGTCATCAAGTTTAAGACATCACACGTAACGACATCTACAGGCTCTGAACTGGCCGCTCTTCGCGCTGCTGTCGAATACATTGAAAAAGAACCGCCCAACAAATGGGTAATATTTTGTGACTCGAAAGCAGCCCTCCAGAGCTTGAGAAGTTTACGACGTGGCAATTATGAACAGCTGGTGTCACAAATCAACGAAACCTGCCATTGCGCTTCTGAAAGAGGACATGATATCATATTTCAGTGGCTGCCGGGACATTGTGGCATCGCTGGTAATCACCTGGCCGATGACGCTGCCCGACGAGCCCAGGCTGGCTCACCGACACTCCTTATACCTTTATCCAGAGTCGACGCTGCAAGAGAGCTTCGCAGTCTCGCTCGTACAATCACGTTAGGTTGCTGGCATACACCTCAGAACTCTAAGTGTCGTTTACAGAGCCTCGACCCATCACTGAAACTTACATTACCAGCGAACCTTCCACGACGTGACGCAACACTGCTGTGTCGGCTGTGGGTAGGAGTAGCATTCACCAACTCCTACAGCTATCGTATTGGAATGGCGGATTCACCAATGTGCGCTAAGTGCAAGTGTGAAGAGACCATCAGTCACCTTCTGTGCCACTGTTCTCGCTTCGATAATCAACGCGAGACTCTCCAGTGTTCCTTAAATAGACTGGATGACAGGCCATTTACGGAAGCGAAGATCTTGGGAGCCTGGCCTCACAGTTCATTGGCCCAGAAAGCAGTCCGAGCGCTTTTTCGCTACCTGAGGGCAACAGACTTGAGTTCCCGACTATAGACCTCCTACATCCAAGTTCTCTCTCTCCCTCTTTCACTCCCCATTCCCCTCCCCACGTGTAGGGTAGCAAACTGGACTCAGTCTGGTTAACCTCCCTGCCTTTCCGTCTTCCCTTCTCTCTCTCTTAGTCGATGCAGTCGTGTAAGTCGTAAGTTTGGCGAGTTCCACTCGGCCAGTGTGAGACTGCGTGCCAAGTATCGAAGCTGCCTTGCGGCGTCTGTCCTCGAAAGCGGAATTGGAACGCTGTGCTCTTCTTGATGTGCTGTGCGAGCAGCGTTATCGGCGGAATCATTGCCACTTATTCCACAATGGCCAGGTAGCCATTGAAAAACGACCTCGTGACCTTTTTGTTGGACGTGATGGTAAAGTTTCACGATTCGTATGTCAATCGGTCATGACATCTGGGTCCGAGAACTGACTGCGTGCACTGTAATGCCGGTTTTGAATCATAGAACACAGTCCATTTTCTAGGTCTTTCAGAATCAATGAATTCTAGTGCTCGACGCAGGGCCGTTAGTTATGTCGCCGTTGAGATCGGGACATGTGATGTCTTGAACCGCAGTGTCATTCCTCGCGTTGGTATTACCACGGCACCACCAGAACTGCACGACGTAGTCGATCGATCGGTATAGATGTGCACGTGGTTGCTGTACTTTTCATGCAAAAGAAGTAAGCTCAGCGGTTTTAGAGCAGGGGCGGTAGATCTGTCTTCTTCTGTAGTCCTTGAATCATTATATGTATTTCTGGACGGCTCAAACACCACGGTGGAAACGCTGGCTTGGCCGAAGGTGCGTACCCTGAAGTAAACGACCCACGATGTGCACTGACAGTACCGCTAAATATCGAGCAGGGCCTTGCAGCAGTGAGGCTGGCCAAGTGGTGGGAAGGGGTCCTAGCATAATGCCTGAGATGCATACGCATTTTCTCAACGGTAATGTGCGTCGTGATTGGGTAATCCTGCGCAAGGGCAATGGTTTCAGCCGTTGATGCACTGCGTGGTAGGCCAAGACATATCTTAAGAGCTTGGGCTTGAATACTCTGAATCGTACGACGGTAAGTCTTGCAGGTGTTGGATATTGCAGGCAGGCTATATCGCAGGAATCCAACGAACAACGCCATGTACAGCTGTAACATAGCGTGTATTGATACTCCTCAACTTTTTCCTGCAAGGAACCTGAACAGGTGACAGATAGCAGTCAGCCGCTTTTTTACGTAATTCACGTGCGAAGTCCGAGGTAGGTCTCTGTCAATTACGACTCCCAAGAACCTGTGACTTCTGCTGAATGGCATAGGTTGTCCGTTAATAGATACGCCGTAAGCAGACATTGGCTTCCTCGTGAATGCCATCATTGCGCACTTTCCGCATGAAATTTCAAGTCCTTGTTCACGAAGGTAGCAAGATGTCCTTGTGCCTGCCTTCTGAAGCCGAGCGCGAAGCTGAAGTCGTGTCACATCTGATGCCCAAATGCAAATGTCGCCCGCATAGATGGAAAGTCGTACGGCGCTTGGCAGGTTGTCAACTAATCCACTGAGGGTGAGATTGAAAAGAGTCGGGCTAAGCACTCCGCCTTGAGGGACTCCTTGGCTACCGTAATGCTCGGATGTCGGGTTATTTTCTGTGTGCACGTAGAATAGTCTCCTCTGTAAGTAGTTGCACACCCACATATATATATACTAGGAGAATGCCAGCAAACTTTAGAGTAGAAAAAATCAAGAGGCAGACATAGACAAAGAGACAGGTAAGGTGGCTGGTCTAACAACTGAATTTCATTCATGAAAACGACGTCCACCAAGTCCGTACTGAACATGCGCAGGCACAATAAAACAAAAACACCGGTCAACACCTTATCTATACAAGTCTACAGTTATCAAGAAATAAAAGCTCTTTCTTGGTTAGGAACACAGATGGCGCGCTTACACACTTCTTGGGGCCAAGTTTATGGATGCGATAGGCTTCAATCAGTTCTCTTTCCTGCTGAGTCTTAGCCTTGGCCAAGAATGAAACGTCACTGAAGATAGGCTTACAACCGCACTCCTTGCAATGCAGCGGAAGACTACCTCCTGTGCCTGTGGGTATTAGATTTGCATGCTCACGCATGCGATCATTCACACAGCGACCGGTTTGTCCTATGTAATCTCTACCACATTCCAAAGGAATACTGTACACTACACATGTGTCGCACGTGCGGTGCTTCACGACATGCTTGGTATTGCACGTACTCTTTCGCCAACTGTGCTGCGAGACCATCATGCAAAGTTTTGCAAGCTTGCAAGGCGCAGAACAAACCAAACTGACGTCGTTTCTTGCCGCAACCTTTTTCAATCTATGTGAAATGCCATGTATGTACATACGGCATAATCACCAGGAGAGCGCCCGCCACGCGTTCGCCACCGTCGCCATGCCAGTTTGAGCCTGGTGACACTCGGCCCTGCATCCCTCGACGAACTCCGGGCAAGGGAGGACCTGGAACTTCGTGCCACTCGTATGCGGGGCCAGTGGTTCAGTAATCGGGCCACCACCATCGATGCCCCTGTGGATCCCCCCCTGCCTACTACCGCTTCGAAGCCTCTCCAGGACGGCCCCCCAGTACAGGAGCCCCATGCTTCGGTCCCGCTCCCCCCCTCCGACGACGAGGACATGGATATGTCCAGCTCCCGTAAACGCGCCCGCGAGACGGAGAGCGAGGACGAGGAGCCAACCGGGCGACGTAAGCAGCCGTCGAGCTCTCCCCCCAGCCCGGAGCAGCACACGGCAGCCAGCTGCCACGCGCAGCAACTGGACCACGGCAGCGCCATTTCCCCACACTCGGGCGAAACAGCCGCCACCTCCTCTCCGCCTGCCGCCCAAGACGGAAGCCCTCCAAAAAGGGCGAGCGCCACCTCTCGACATCCCGCCGAGTCTACAGCCGCCTCCTCCGCGTCCCCCCCGAGCAAGGGCGCGCCCGGCACCATCATCGACGCGCCGTCTGCTCCTGATGGCGGCGCGTCCCCTGCAGCGTCTGCTAGCTAACCAGCTGCAAACGAAAGCGCTGCCGACGCGATGGAGCTGACGGACGCAACACCCACTGTTTCGTCACATCAGGGCCCTGATAACGCCGCGGCGCGGTTTCTGAAGGACCCACCATGCCAGCCTTCTTCGCGGCCGATGCCAAAGGGGAAGAAGAAGAAGCAGAAGGAGAGGAAGGAGCCTGCCCATGTATCCCGTTCGTCTCCCGGGGCAACGGACGACTCGCGGCGCCCACCCGCTACCCTGGTCACGCCCAGCGTGCCTACAGCCGCAGTACAGAGAGCGACACCATCCGCCCGCGAGTCCACCACGTACGACTTCACGCTGGTGCAGACAAAGAGGGACCAGCAGGGTGCACGAGCTCTGGAGACTGCTGCACTCCCGGTTGACCCTGCGGTCGTCGGTACGGTGCTCTTCCGTCCCTCGGCGCCCGGTGGAACCTTCCGAGGAGCACCGCGCCTCTCACTCGCTGCAACTCTCTCTTCGCGGCCCGGTGTTGCAGTGGTTCGCATTAACCATAAACGCAACATCGTGGCAGCAGAATACTACCACCCGGGAGTGCCTGGAGGAGCTGCTGGCAGCCACTGAGCTGCACGGAATCCCAGTGACTGCCCGACTGCCAGCCGAGCGCGGCAAGAGCACCGGCTTCCTGCACGGGGTAGTCGGGTTACCCGCGGACACAGACCTGCTGGGAGCCATCGAGTCGAGTGTTCCCGTGCTGTCGGCAACTAGGGAGGAGAGCACCATCACCATCCGATTCGCGGGACCGGTCCCCCCTGAACACGTGCGCCTCTTCAAGCTCGGGTTCAGGGTGAGGCCTGCCAGGCCCCGTCCGGTGCAATGTCGGCAGTGCGGCCGCTTCGAGCACGTGCTGGAGTCCTGCAGATGGCCGACCGACTGCATCTCATGCGGCAAGAGCCACGCGGAGGGCGCCTCCTGCCAGAAAGTCCGCTGCAGGAACTGCGGGGGACCTCATAGGGCCGACACTCCCGCCTGCCCCACATGGTAGGAAGAACGGGAGGTGGCCACCATCATGGCTTCCTCCACCTCGGCGTTGTCGAGGCGTGCTGTCAGGGCAGCAGTCCGGGAGGAGAAGCAGCCGCAGCAGTCCTCCTCATCTCCGGCGCGGTCCTATGCGAGCGTGCTGAAAGGCCCCAGCCCTGCACGCAGGCATCCGGTACCAGCCCCTCGTGCCTCTCAACGCCAGCAGACGCAGGATAATGCTGCTCCACCCGTACTATGGATCAGCTGGTAGAAAACCTGCTGCTCACCATGCAAGCAGTCAGCACCATGCTGCCAGCTGACCATCTGCTCCGGGCCATCTGCCTGCAGGCAGTGGCATGTCAAGAGCGACACAATCACCATGGCTAGTCGCCCAGCCAAATGTCGGCCGCGCATCTTGCAATGGAACGTGCGCTCACTGCGCCGACGACACGCCGAACTGTCCGAACACCTACTCCTGCACGAGTACGACGTGCTAGCGTTGCAGGAGACATACACGCGCGACGGGGAGTGCAACCTTCTGGGATTCGTGGGACACCACAGTGTGACCACCTGCGAGTTACGGACTTGCGCCAATGTGCAGTATCCGCCCTATCCACCCGGTCGCTCCCGCGCGTCTATTTACGTCCGTGCGCGCCTTGCCCAAGCCGTCGTTCGTGTGGCCGACATCGTTCCCACGTCCGTAGAGTGTGTGGCTGTGACTGTGCGCGTGGGGGGGGGGGGGGGGGGGGGGCGACACTTGTGTCGCCAGCATGTACGTGGAACCCTTGCAGCGATGGGATACGTCTTTCGTGGAGAGCCTTACCGCGCGCATCAACGGTGACTGTGTTGTGTGCGGCGACTTTAACTCTCACCACACGACATGGGGCAGCAGCCGCTGTGAGCCTAATGGCAGGAACCTGCTGAACTCAATCCACTCCTCTGGTCTGCTGATCATCAACACCGGCAGTCCCACTTTCGTGCGTCGGAAGGTGCGCGGGAGTGTGATAGACTTATCGCTGGTTAGCGAACGGTGCCACTATGAGTGGGTACGCAGCCCTGACACTCAGGGGTCGGATCATTATCCGATCTTGCTTGACCCGCTCGGTCTGAGCCGCGACCGGACCTGTACCTATCGCATCACCGACTGGTCTCTGTTCAGGACGCTCTGTGCCACGCCCCCTCCGGCGAACACCGACTTCCTCACGCACATTTCGAGGTGCGTTGTCGCCGCGACCAAGTCGTGTACGGTACCCGCTGGAACGCCGGCGCCCGACATTAAACTTCTGAACTTACGCGCGGCACGCCGACGCGCTGAACGCCGCGCCATCAAAAGCGACGATGTGGAGCACTGGACACTTTACAACCGCCTTGATGCCGCGTGCCGTCGTCATACTAGGCAGCGTCGCAACCAGAGCTGGCAGAGTCTCTGCCTCTCCTTGGAGGACACTCGCGACAAAGCACGCCCCTGGCGCATTCTCGCCGCCCTACTTAGTGCCAAGATCCCCCGCCGCCCTGCACTCTCCATCGCAGTGGCCCGGGGCTTGAATGCCGAGCAATTAGCCGAACTCTTAGCGGATACGTTCGCTCCGCCGTCTGTGTGCCCTGTCACAGCCGCCGTCGAACTTCCGCCACACAACATGGTTGAACGCCTCGCTCCTATGCGCTATTTCCCAACGAGCGCAATTCTGGAGCATGTAGAAGTGCCGTGTTCTGCTGAGTTCACGCTCAGCGAGTTGCGCATCGTCTTGAACAGACGCAAACGTCGCTCCGCTCCCGGTTCCGACGGCGTTACTCATCAAGTCCTGAGGAACATTGACGCAGCTCAGCTTCCGTCACTTCTCGAGGTCTTTAACTAGGTCTGGCGCAGCGGCATCATTCCTGCCGACTGGAAAGAGGTGATCGTCGTTCCCATTCTCAAGCGCGACAAACCAGCCTCGAACATCAACTCCTATCGCCCAGTATCGCTAACCTCGGTACCCGGCAAAACAATGGAGAACATGGCTTTGCACCGCCTTGAATGGATTGCCTCCGCCCTAGACGCCTTTGCCCCTGAACAAAGCGGCTTCCGCCGACTGCGCTCGACAGCTGATTCCATCGCGGACGTTGTCGCTACGCTCGAGGACGCGGCAAGCCGCCACGAAGCCGGATACCTGGTGCTGCTCGATGTGGAACGCGCGTTCGACGGCCTCCCGCACGGCACCATCATTCAAGCGCTTCACGAGCTGCGTATCACCGGCCGCCTACTGGACTATGTCTCGGCCTTTAACAACCGAACGCTCAGAGTGCGCGTGGGTGACGTGCTCAGCACCCCCCGTAGCGTGACCTCTGGTGTTCCTCAGGGCAGTGTCCTCAGCCCTTTCCTCTTCAACTTGGCGCTGGCAAGGCTCCCTGATTTCATCCCGAAGCTGACAGCCTTCGAAGTGCGTGTGGCGATTTACGCTGATGAGATCGCTGTTTTTGCTTGCGGGCCCACGGACCATGGCTACCAAGTGCGTCAATCACTTCAGTCGGCGATCAACGCCGTGGACGAATATCTCGGCAACATAGGGCTTCAGCTCTCGGCGTCAAAAACCGAGGCGCTACTAATTCACCCCCGTGCGAGCCGTGCACGCTTCGAAGTACCAACTCTCTCGCTGCGCGGAAGCTCCCTCCCGTGGCAGAGAAAAGTCCGATACCTCGGCCTCCACATCGACTGCCGCCTCAACTTTAACGCGGCCACCACACAACTATGCAGGGACTCCAGGAAAGTCGCAGGCGCCGCACGCTCCCAGCTCGCCCGAGGCCGCGGCTGCACACCGCATGTTGCGCTCCGAGTTTACAACTCGATCGCAACGTCGCGAGCGCTCTACGCGCTCCCACTCACCAACGCCAGTGCAGCCAACTGGAAGGCCGTCGACTTCGAGCACCGCACCGCAGTTCGCCAAATGTACGCGCTTCCCCGCTTCTCGCAAGTGGGGGCAACTCTCGCCGAAGCGGGACATTGGCCGCCCTCACTTCGCGCGCGGAAACAAGCGCTTCACCACATCGAGCGTCTGCAACGGTCGCCACAGGGTCAGCGTCTCGTGTGCCGCCTCCACACCCTCGAGGGCTCGGGCATGGGCCAGCGTGCCGCCGAGTTCAGCACTCGCATCAGCTCTTTGCCTCAACTCCTCCCCCTGCCGCCTTCGCCGCACGCCTCCGCGCTCCTCGACGTAAACATGACCGTCCAGGGCGTCAAGAACAAGCCACAAACAGCACTGTGTGCCATGCAACAGGAGACGGCTGCATTGATCTTCGAACATCTAGGCGACCGACTCCTAGTGTACACTGACGGATCCGTGTCCAGTGACGGTTCCTCCGCTGCCGCGTGCACGGCACCGTACATTTCTGCGTCTCGACAGTGCTGCCTTCGTTTTCCTGTCTCGTCGACAGTCGCCGAACTCGCGGCGATTGACCTCGCGGCTGACCTACTTCTTCAGCAGTGCGGTGTCTCGTCTGCCGCGATACTGTCGGACTCGCGTGCGGCTCTGTGCATGCTGAGGAAGGACTATGCCGGTCTTCCGCTGGTGCAGCACGTGGGATCAAAACTGCGCCATCTCGTAAATCAGGGCTGCGATTTGGCATTGCAGTGGGTCCCCGCGCACATCGGCCTGCCCGGGAACGAAGCGGCCGACGCCCTCGTAAAGCAAGCTCTCTCGACTCGCTTCCCCCTCGCCAGCTCCGTCACCCGTTTCAACGTGGCCAAGACGGCGATACTGCGCATCCTCCGCGCGCAGCACCCGGATCCACGCGTTCCTGCAGGTACGCCCCCCTCGCATCCTCCCCCGCGCGGCTCTCTCCCGCTGGGACCGCTCGTTTCTCCTTCGGCTGCGCGTCGGCTGCTACAACACGGCCGCCAGAATGCACAGACTGAACGGAAGAGGCAGCCCCGCGTGCTTGGATTGCGGCGAGGAGGAGACGCTTGAGCACCTTCTGCTCCGCTGCCCGGCCTTCGATGTTGAGCGCACTGCGCTATTTGCATCATACCGTCGTGTGGGACTGCCCTGTGACTCGGAGGGAGCACTTCTCTTTCCGGCAGCCCACCCTTCCATGTCAAGAAAGTGCTTCCTGCCCTACTTGACTTTTGCTGTGACACGCACCTGAGAGCGCGGGTGTAAGCCCCGCATTGCTTCTTCACCCTTCTTGTTATTCTTTTTCCGCCTTCTTTTCCTTCTCTCCCTGATCTTTTTCTCCCCACTCCCCTTTCCCTGTGCAGTGCTGTTGAGGTGTCCTCCTCTGAGAGACAGTTACGGCGCTGCACTTCTCTCTTCCTCTCCTTCAAACGTCACACACACACACACACACACACACACACACACACACACACACACACACACACACACACACACACACACACACACACGCACACGCACACGCACACACACACGCACACACAAGTTCATTTTTATTTTCTCTCGCACTTCGCGATTCCCCCTGTTTTTCATTTTGAAACGCTGGTACACCAGCCACTTTCATGTCTCTTTGTCTATGTCTGCCTCTTGATTTTTTCTACTCTCAAGTTTGCTGGCATTCTCCTAGTATAACCTAAAGCATCTCCATCCACGCGCCACCGCCGCTTTCTTAAGTAGCGACAACCTTTGTTGTGCGCCGCCTCTACCCCTCAAACCAAATCCGGTTCCGACATTCCCGGTTTCAAAATTTCCGGTTCCGGCGTTTCCGCTTCCTGGACTGCGCTGCGGGAATTTCCGCTTTGACTGCTGTCAGACGATGGGGAGACGCCCGAGCGTGCTTAGCAGAGCTGTGGCAGTCACCATAAGAAAAATGCAAAGGGGACAAGCTTTTGTATTCCGCTGAAGTAGTAGTTCGCGGTCGCTCTTTTCCAGATGCACGAAAAACGGCAGTGGTCTCCAAGCGCCCAGGCACTAGATTCCACTGTACGTTGGCTCTCGTGGCACAACCCGTCGCAGGTTGACGCGAAGCAGCGAACACGATCAGATCGCTGATTACAATAGGCGGTGGTTCATGGATGGAATAGCATTCACAGTTTAAACCACAGCTAGTGCAATTAAAGCCTCTCCATGGACGCGAAAGTAAACAACGCTAAAAAATATAGCGTCACTTCCACTCGGCACAGGAAGCGGCAGCTAGGTAAGTTCCGCTTGACACCGGAAGCTAAGGGGGTGAGTGGGGAGAGGAGCGGTGGAGGAGGAGGGTAGGTTGGCGGTACTTAACCTGGCCGGCGGAAACGTGTATGGAGGGGCTTTAGTATAACCATGTACCAACTAGCCCAACAAGCCCCTCTCACGACCACATATATATCTTACCACTAAGTCCGACGGCTTCTAACGTGCTAAGGATGGCTTCGTGGATGACATTATCATAAGCCCCTTTAACGTCTAGGAACAGAGCAGCAGATAGTCGCTTACAGGCCTTTTGCTGTTCCACAAATGTTATGAAGTCAACAACGTTGTCTGTTGACGAACGGTCACGTCTGAATTCGGCCATAGCATCTGGGTAGATTTCATAGTACTCTAAGTACCATTTCAGACGTGTTAAAACCATTCTTTCCATTGTTTTTCTGACACAGCTGGCAAGTGCGATCGTACGGTATGAGGAAATGCCCAAAGGCGACTTGCCAGCTTTGAGAAGTGGAATGAGGAGAGTTAACTTCCATTCTTGCGGAACCGTACTCGTCTGCCAGGAGTCGTTGTACAGGAGCAGGAGTGCCTTGCGAGCTTGATCTCCTAGGTTACACAGGGCACGGTATGTAATGCTGTCAGGTCCTGCTGCTGAAGAACGTCTGCACAAAGTCAGCACAGCTTCGAGTTCTTCCATAGAAAAAGGGCATTCCATGCGGGGATCGCGTGAGAAAAGTGGGTGATCAAGCGTTCCCGAACCCGTTCTATCGGAATTTGCTTCGCCAGAAATCTTTCTGCAGAAAGATTCAGCGACGTCAATATCTCTACATTGTAGATAGAATGTCAGAGATTTAAACGGGTGGTGCTTAAACGGGTGGCCACGAACAGTCCTCCATATAAGTGACAAAGGTTTTCGCGGATCCAGGGACTCGCAAAAGGATACCCATTGTAGCGAAGCCAGCTTGTTCATGTGACGCTCTATTTTCTTTTGTGTTCGTCTAGCCAATCTCAAATCAGGGTTGGACTTTGTGCGTCTATATCTTCGCTCCGCGCGATGGCAACTTGCTCGAAGTTTCGCTAGTTCGATGTCGAAATCGGTGCGGGAAGAACTCTTCGAAAGCGAATGCGTGGTTGTTTGTACGGCATCCTTTATCGCGCTCTTTAGGTTATAGGAGGTGCCGTCACGACAGCAGTCTTCCGTTATTATTTTGTATTTAGGCCAATCGGTGCACTGGACGGTTCTGGAGGACTTGGAGCTGGTCAAACCTTCGGTCTTCAAATAGGTTGGAATGTGGTCGCTACTCCGCGTTTCTAAATCCGAAAACTAGTGCACTCTTCTCGAAAGCGAACGTGAAACGAAGGTGAGGTCCAAGCAGCTACTATACGCCGATCCACGCAGATAAGTAGAGTTTCCATCATTTGACAGGCAAAATTCGCGTTCAGAGGCAAAGGACACTAACGTTCTGCCTCTAGAGTTCACTTTGGAGCTTCCCATAGGTAATGGTGGGCGTTAAAGTCACCATTGAGCACCCATGGCTCCACAATCACTCACAATCTAGACGGCTTGTTGGAGATAAATAGGCTCCAAGAATTGTGAACGTGAGCTATTTCTTCTTCACTGTTAAGCAAACGTATTGATTTACTTCGTCAGGAGGCACTAGGTGATGTACATAAGTCAAGTCAGGGCGTACAAAGACAACCTTACTGCCCTCTCCGTGGGTAGAGGACATAAAGCACTCATACCCGCACAGTCTTATGGGAGCTGACAGGTTGGGCTCGCAAATTACGATAATGGGGAATTGGTGCGTAAAGACAAACTGTCTAAAGTAGGACATGCGTGACTTAAGCCCTCTGGCGTTCCACTGAAATACATATCCATTCTTGACCTCCTCTTGAAACGACGGCCTCTCTCGGGCCGTGGTTTTACCCTAGAGCCGCAAGCACCAGACTCAAGGTGTCCAGCACCTGCAGTGCGCTCTGTGCGGACGGGGTTGTCATGCTGCTCAGTAGAATGTGCATGGCGTCTATAAGTGACTTCTGCATCACTATGACTTGGCGATGCTCAGTCATCGTCGCATCCGCGGTTCGTGAGGTCATTGAGGGCGGCGCAATTTGATGTGACTGCGAGGCAGGTTATGCTCGTGGAAGTGTAGGCCACTCTTCAGGAGGTGCGAGTCTTGCCCCTTTCTTCGTTTTCGCAGTGTCTGTCTTTGTGGAAGTCGGCGCTGGTACGGTAGCCGCTTTTCCGGAAGATGGTGTATATCTTTCAGTAGATGTAACTCTTCGTGATGCTCTTCGGTGGCGATGTCGTCGTCGCCTGAGAGTAGCGGCAGCCTCTCTTTGTATTGAATGGTCCCGTACCATACGTCTGAGTACTGCTCGCTCGTTTCTCACCCGCGGGCAATCATTGGATGAGGCCTCATGAGTACCACGACAGTTAGGGCACTTTAACACAGTTGCGCGGTAGGCATCTGCTGAATAAGATTCAGCGCACCGTGGGCACACGAGGGTATTCCTTCAGACGTCTTTTACGTGTCTCATCTTGCAGCATTTGTAGCATTGCAGGGGCTTCGGTACGTATGGGCGGACTGGATGGCGGACGTGGCCAACTTTGACGTGCGAGGGAAGGCAGTCTCCCTCAAACCACAGCTTCAGGCAACGTGTGTTGCCAAGTCTTGTTATGTGCGTGATAAGAGTGCCTTCTGTAGTTGGCTTTATTAATATTGGTAAGTCGTCGGTTGGTATAGAAAAATCGACATCATAAATGACGCTGACAGTGCCATTGCAGCCGACAATGCCCGTCCCCACGTCGCTGATGTGGTTAATACAAAACTGGCAATGTTCACGTGGGAAACGCTGCAACAACCGCCATACAGCCCAGGCCTGTCGCCTTGCGACTTCCACATTTTGCGGTAACTGAAAAAAACAGCTCAAGGGAACCAGATTCGTGTCGGATGATGACGTGAAAGAGTAATTTACAGACTCTTTGGAGCAGCAACCCAAGGAGTTTTATGAGACGGGAATCCCGCGACTCGTTAGTCAGCGGGACAAATGTGTAAATGCTCATAAAGACTACTTTTAAATAAAGTACCGCGTTTGTCATACATTCGAAATGTCTCACTTTCATTTGACCCGCCCTCGTATAATTTGCAGAAGGGCTTTCTATATGTGCTCTCTGTCGCGACTATAACTTCGGTGCAATTACAATGCACGACCGGTGACAGCATTGGCAACAATACATTTGAACAAAGGACCGCACCACTGAGATTTTTGCCTGGCCGTTGCATGTGTACAAAAATGTAAACAAGGTTATTGAATGTCAAAGTTTCGTTAAAATATTTGTCCTCAAGTCGTTCATTTCATGGCCTTTACATTTTTCTAATCAGCGGCATGTACTGCTTTGCTGGTTTCAAACTGAGATAGTTCTAAAGTTCGTGTGATATTTTCTTTACTTACTAAATAGAGAGAAAAGATGGAAGCATTGATACGAGTTATTTCGGACACCATTTTTAAGACATACGACTATATTCTTTTGTGAAAGAAAATGCATATTTTACTTGTCTGGACAGTGCATAGCGTTCAAGAATTCGTTTGCAGCATTTTTGGCAATGGCAATGAAGTTATTATTCATGTATTTGGTGCCTCGCCAAATTTGATAAGAAGGAGGCCGAGCTGCAACGTGAGCCCTCCGCCGAACGAAATTTCTGGCTACGCCACTGCAGCCATGTTACTGCCTCTAATTTTTGTAACACGAAATATATTCAGAATATCATTCAAAAGCACGCATTTACACGTAGTACGTACGCATGGACAACGTGTAATGTTCCTTCTGTATATTTTACAGAAAGATCCAATGCCTTTAAATGAAAGATCATCTAATAGTTACGGTGCGTGAAAGCAATCTGTTCGCAGGCGCCTGAACTAGCTGACGCCGCCATACAGATGGAGACTCGGGATAGCGTTACTGCGCGTCTCGCACGAAAAGCATACCGTCATCTGCGCATGCGCGCCTGCACAGAGTAGCAACGTGACGGCGCCCTTGCTGTTACCGATTTCGGTGCACGGGTGCAATTGGGAGCTTTTTGCCTGGAGACATAGTTCTATCAACTCAATGTTTCTCACGTTTGCCGGACCGTTGCGCGAATTGCGCATGAGGTTTGTGGGGACCTTTTGCTGCGCGAGATCTGCATTTCTCTAGGTAGCACAGTACAACGGAGCAGAGCACGCTTTGCTCCGTCTGTTCCTAGCCGAGGTGCATCATGGGGCAGCCGATAAATACTCTGGAAAAAAGCTGGCTCTCCCTTTAGGTATTGTCGTGCCGCTCGTGATGGAGGGGTAATCTGTTGGAATCGTGCGTTTCATGTAGCTTTTTCCTTTTTTAGTATTATGTTTCGGCATTGATATATTATTTGCCCCTTTTACTTCTGCAATAGATGTTCTTTTTCTACGCTTCACCATCAGGCCTGTCATGGAGGGTCCAGTTCATTTCATTTCGCGAGAGGCAGGCCTCACAACGAGAGTATTACATAGGGGGAGTATTACATAGGAAACTAGAGAAGCGCGATAAATGAATAAGCAACAAGAATAAAAATGTGGCGTAATAACATTCGATGAAACAATTATAAAAACGCGACGTAATAAATAGCGCGAAAACAAATACCACATTGCAGCAGACAGAGCACAACTAAAAGAAAAGCTACGCATCTCTTTCTTTCATTAGAAGTTCATGAAAATTTGTCGCATTCATTTCCGTTGCGATTGTAAGAGGCAGCCAGTTCTACTCAATAATGGTTTTGCGTATTAACGATTTGGCAAAAGTTGAAGTGCAGCATGTTATATGTTTTATCTTGAAAGGACGGTCACGGCGTGGAAATACGGCTGAGGGTGAGTGAAATAAATTGCCATGAAGCAGCGGATGGTGATAAATCTTGAGAAAAACAGTTAAGCAAGCCAGTTGACAACGATGGGAAAGATAATCAAGACGCGCTCGAGCATTTAACGTCGTGACGCTATTGAAACGCGAGTAATGTAAAAAAAAAAAACACACACTGGAACTTGCAGCACGGTTCTGCAGGGATTCAGTATAATCTATGATGTAGGCTTGATACGGGTCCCGTATGGCCGAAGCATTCTCGATTTTAGGCCGGATTAAGGTAATAGCAGCAAGTTTATCTACCTGCGCAGCAGCCTGTCGAAAGTTATGTCTTAAGTAGCCAAGAGAAAGTTTAGCAGCCGCCAAAATGGAACCAATGTGATATTTCCATTTAAGTCGGACCGAAAGCGAACTAAATACTTGTAAGTGGAACCTGTATCCGCTGTTATGTCATTAAAAGTACATGTAGCTGGGATCCAGAAAGCATTTCTTGTAGAGGAGGCGAGCTTTGTATTAGAGTTTTTTAAGGTCGTTAGAAATGATGACACGAAGTGTTAATTCAGTCGGGGTCAGTTTGTAAAGATTGGTGGCCAGTTTCACTTTTAAGTAGACAGCACAGTCGTCAGGGAACGGTCTAGTTCGGGATGATACACAATTAGGTAAATCATTAGTAAATATTAGAGCTTGCATCCAAATCCGCTTACCTGCGGTACACAGGATGTGACTTGAGCGATTCAACAGTTAGAACCATTACCAGAGGTGAACTGAACGCGAGACGAGAGGAAGTCTCTAATCCATGCTAAAACCTGAGGGGGAATATTGAGGTGCGATAACTTGATTAGTAGTCTGTGGTGGGGGACCCGATAAAATGCCTGGGAAAAATCGAGAAACAAAGCGTCGACTTGAATCTCAATGTCTATTAAAGCAAGTAAGTCGTTAGTAAATCCACCAAGCCGAGTGTCACAAGAGAATTTCTTGCGAAACCCGCGCTGATACTTAAACATTATATTGGGGTCTCCTAGAAAATTAATGATTTGGGTGTGTATGACTTGTTCAAGGAGCTTCGAGAACGTGCAAGTCAATGAGATGGGTCTTGTTTAGAGGATCAGAACGAATACGTGATTTGAAAATTCTGGTTACTTTAGCTACTCGCCAGTGGTGAGGGACGGAATGAGATTATAATGACTGAGAAGAAAGGGCAGATGGGGCTTGAAAAATACTCTGCGATCTGTTTTTAAGTATCTTGTTATTAATGCCGAGCGGATCGCTACTTGTAGCATATTTAAGGGTAATAAAGAAAGAATACCACCTTCACGTATGACTATCGGGGGCACAGAATGATCATGAAATGAACTCAGAAGTAGAGTAGAGTAGAGAATAACTTCATTATTGAAAACAGACGAAAAAGCATAGTTAAATAATTAAGCATAATGGGAATCATCCAGCCGATCACCATTAGAATTTGTTCAGGATGAATTAGGACGTGAATATGGGTTAATTACGCTCCAATATTTTCGGGATTACTAGATGGGATAGTGAGTAAGACGTGGCCGTAAAACTGGAACCGGGCGGCTTTAAGAATTCTTTGGTGATCCTTGTCGCTTTTTCTGCAGCTTTCCCATATAGTTACTAGGTTGTTAGCAACCGCCTGCCTATGCAAACGCTTTTTCTTTCATTGGCTTTTCGCGGCCGTTCATTGAACCAAGGCGCACTTTCACTGCCCCTAATTGTGGCAACCGGTACGAATCTTGAAATGGGATTAATTAGAGTACTTTTGAACAGCGTCCAGTTCTGTTCAATGGAACGAAAAGAACATTCACCTAAGAATTGTCCAGAAAAAGAGGTTAATTCGAGATTCATCTGGTCAAAATTAGCTCTGTTATAACGCCTGGTCAGCTTGGAGGTTGTTCTCCTGCAAAACATACGGTGATTGATGCACCCAGTAATGATGTCATGGTCCAGGAGACCACTAAGGTGAAATATTTTAGGAGAAGCATCGGGATTATTGGTTCAAATTAATTCGACAATGTTGGCAGTGGCACCTGCGGATCGCGTGGGCTCTATTATGAGCTGAGTTAGGTGAAAATAGAGACAACTCCGCAGGAAAGCGTGCGCATATTTATCACGTACTTGCAGAGACAGATAGAGTGTCGCAGTTGATACTTGGGAAATGAAAATCACCAAAGATTATTAGAACACAATTTGGACAACGCGTATTGATCGGTTAATAGGCGGGAAAGTTGGTAAGCAATCCCATCATACAGGTCTGGTGGAACGTACAACACACCGGCAATAATATTTGTAGGATTGCACTTTAAGGAGATGAATATACTTTCGAGAAAAGAAGGAACAGCAATTCGCACGGCAATCAGCTCTTGCTTAATCACAACAAAGGCACCACCTCCTGTTCTTTTCTTTCTGTCACATCGAAAGGTAAAATAAATCATGATTCGCATGAAATGATCTTCTTGTCAAAATTATAATCGTTTAGCGACGTTTACGTAAGTGCTAATGCAGGCTCCAGAGGAGTCGATAAGACAGGAGAGGGCAGTTAGGCTGTCCAAACAACGCTGTGGGTCGCCGCCCGATGCTTGCGGCGGCGGTTACGTACATTTCACGCCAGGAGAGGGGAATGAAATCGCAATGAAATAGTTTTACCTTCTATGGCCCCTTGGTGGTGGGCCACGACACTGCTGCTACGCATCTGCACTGACGCAGAATACTTGCACAGGACCTGTTGCTACATTTTCTGGGCCAGCTACCGAGTCGACCCTGCTTGTCCGGATGGGCCCAAGATAAACGTTTGGAAGAACTATGACGGCGCCTACATCACGAAGCCGTTTGCGACTTGCTGCCTGCCTTCGCATTGGCTGCATCACTGCATCACAAACGCTGGAGCCCACTGCGCTCTTCGTCGGGCAACACGGGCTCACGTCACTTATCTGCCCGCTTGAAGAGGGAGTGATTCCTGCGGACACCGTGGGTCACGACAGCGCTGCTATGCATCCGCACTCACTTAGAACACTTGTACAGGCACGAGATTGTTGGGCACGGCTGGTTGTAACACTTTATCCGGACCCCTTCCATCGCCCTGAGGTTAAATATAGCAAGCTAACTTTCGGTTTTCAAACATGATTAGGCGGTTCCAAAAAACTGGGCACGATGGAAGAAGCGCAACGTGCAATTATTTATGGCGGGAACTGCCCAGCGCACACCTTCTCCGCAATGCCAGTGTGTATGGCACAACCTACGACTACGACTCTTCGCGGCGAAGAACGAAAGAAAGTCTTCGCTACCTAAACAGCGGATACGTTATAAAGAGAAAAAAAAAACATTGCTTACTTAGCTCATTTATTCAGAAAGAAGTTTGGCTGCAGCTGTTGTTCTGATGAATTTTGCAGCGTGCAGGTGAAAGCGCAAGTGAGGGCATATGGTATACTATGCTTCTCCACATCTGACAAGGGGGGGGGGGGGGGGGGAGGGAGCGTCAACTTAGGACTTAGGGGACTGGATTACCTTTTACAGACCCTTCCACTGCTTACAAACATAGGGCCTGGACGGCTTCCGGTTTAGCTTACTGATGTAGGCCGCTAAATGTAGCGAACAAAAGAAAGCATTGGCGTCTCTTTTGATTACCAGGAGTGCGTTAAAATCTAAGCCCGCAGACTTTCAACATTTTTCCTCTATACATAACGATGATTTTACCACTCTGGGTTACCGCAAGTTATACGGATGGTTATATGTATTGATCTTGAGGTGTAAAGCGCAAGTCTTTTACCTCAAAACATAAAAATATACTTTGCGCACAGTCACACAACTGAAAAACGAGCTTCGTGTTCCGGCGCAGTCGACCGATAAGGCCCGTGACAGCAAGTTTCTTGGGGCCGCACTCTCGCTGCTGTTATCGCGCCAGTGAGAACATCTTGATAAAAATTTATCAAGAACTGAAATTCTTCGAACAAGCCGCCCATGATATCGGTTAGGGTACCTTGTCGTGGCACACAAGAGAAGCTGTAGACAGCGGTATTTGGCGAAGGTCCTGTTCGCGACCGCGAGTGGCCCCGCACGTACTTTTTGAATAGATCACCTTGATCAAAGGTGACCATGACTAGCTGCGAGAGAAGCTTGCCACAGACGCGGTCACGGCACCGGATCTAAAGGGTCGAGCGCACCTTCTCGAGTGTAGGATCTGACCCCAGGTGACGTTCCCGGAGGTGTGAAAATCCATTACTAGGGATGCTTGCGTTAAATAAGTGACGCTAGCTAGAACGTGCACGCCAACTGTTCGCAGCTGGTGGTGCTCTTCGACGATGTCGCCGCAATGTTAGAGCGCGTTCAGCAAAGTACCGCGCGCGAAACACGTCACATTTCTGCCTGCACGGATCATACCGTAAGCGTGCTGTAGGAGGAGGAGTAGTAGATTATAATGAAGAGAAAGGAGGAGAGGTCGGCCTAGAGAGCGTGTCTCTAGCCTGCTACTCTTCACTGGGGAAAGGGGAAGTGGGAAATACAGGGAAAAGTAGGTAGCATGTTATTATGTTGTGGTACAATGAGCTACTATATAAACGTCGTCCACTATACGGATGCGCACTGTAAACGCAATACACGCAAGAGTAATCTTGTCCACACAAAAAGTAATCTTGTCGCAAAAAGTTATCGCGCAAACCCATTTCACACTGTCTGCACGTCTCACAGGTTCTAGAGGCGATCGTCTAAACCAGTCTTACTTAGAAAGTTCAAAAGTGACTTTATAGCACGTTCAGCACAGTCAACATTTCTCCACGCGCCCAAAAGCTTTTCTTCCGAAAAAGGGCGGGAGTCCAAGCAGTCAACAGTAGACGAGTGTTCTTCGTTCGGCCGCATATCGAGGGCACACGCAAAGTAAGTGAGCTATTGTCTCGGGAGTGTGACAGACGCTACAGTCAGGGTCCCGTGCTTGCCCAATCTTGTGAAGGTATCGGTGAGTGTATGCAACACCCAGCCGTAATCGATGAATGAGTGTTTCCTGGCCTCTCCGCAACCGAAGTGGAAGCCGGTATCGTAAACCAGCGTCAAGTCTATGGAGCTGCTCTTGATGATGTTCGATGTTGTCCCAATGTCGCGCCATAGAAGTTTTGATGGAGTTATGGCGCAGGCGCTGATGTCATACCGGGAAAAATGAATTTTTATAATGTTTCCATCAATGAGCGCCTTTTTTGCTTCCGCGTCAGCCTGTATATTTCCAGTTATTCCACAATGACTAGAAATCTACTGCAGCACGATGGTATGCCCGGAATGAGACGCCTAAGCAAGCAGAGACATGATATCACAAATCAGAGGACTATATGTGGTTCTGTCATTCATATAATGGCTGATGAGTTGCAGCGAAGGTTTTGAGTCACAGAACACTGTCCACCTCTCGAGGCGTTGTTGCAGTATGCAGCGAATTGCTTCTCGAAGTCCGGTCAACTCAGCTGCTGTAGAGGACGTTCTGCGTCCTATCTTGAACCGTTGTGCGATCCCCACTCCAGGTACCATGTAAGCCGCCGCGGAAGAGGTCTGTGTCACAGAACCATCTGCAAAAACATGTTTGGTATATCCCTACGTGTAAGCAATGTATGATAATGCGAAATGCTTGAGCCCAGCAAGCGGCATTTTCGACTTCTTCGTTATTCCTGGGATGGAGAGCCTCACCGTTGGATTTGCCATCTTCCAGAGTGAGGCACGCCGCAGTGGAGGACTCCGGAAATTTCGACCACCTGGGGTTCTTTAACGTGCACCTAAATCTAAGTACACGGGTGTTTTCGCATTTCGGCCCCATCGAAATGCGGCCGCCGTGGCCGGGATTCGAACCCGCGACCTCGTGCTCAGCAGCCTAACACCATAGCCACTGAGCAACCACGGCGGGTAACAAGAAAGGAAGAGATACGGAAGAGAATAAATAAAGCGGTTGAGAACAAAGCCTGGACCACGCGGTGGAGGTTGTGTTCGCGCATGCCGTGGTGGCGGTTTGCAATGCGGCGCATGAGACGGACAGTGTGGTGTACAGTGTTTGTGAGTCGAGTGATGAGGGTGGTGTGCTTGCCATTGGACTGAAGAAAGAGTCCGAGGATGCGGAGGGTAGAGACTAGAGGAATGGGTGTCCCGTCAAGGTAGACGGTCATTGGTGAACTGATCTGCAAGCTTTCGGACAGGGGGTTTAACGATGCAATTCTTCTTACTATATTGTGTGATGGCGTTCCTTCAGGCATTGTGATCGCCTACAGCAAGCATGGAAATCACAACGCACTCCGCGTGGTTACATAAATTAACAAAAGTACGTGTCAGCAGCGGTGAACGATAGCACGCTCAAAAGAAAAAAAGAAAGAAAGGTCTGGTTGTTATGGGTTATCTGTCGGGTCGGGGCAAAGCGAGCAGTGTATCCTTCACACCCACTGCCACGCCCCCAACCTGACCCCGTCGAACTGAGTGCGCGACGGATTAAATAAAGAAAGCGACCCCTACCTCCAAACGATACATGTAGTGAGCTAGTGCGCGGCGAGCGAGTAAAAGGACACGGCTGCGAGCCTGAAAGGATGCGCATGCGCACCGCGATATCTCGACCCAGACGCTCAACGTCAGACGGCGCGGTGATGCAGTTTTATCTGATTTCGGCCGCCGCTCGCATGCCCTGGCTTATTTTGCTCCCGGGTGTACATATATACACGCACATATACGAACACACGCACGAACGTTTATATAAGGAGTAGGACACCCTCGATCCCTCGAAATGAACACCTGACTGCGCCCGTGGCTCGAACAGCTCAAAAGCTCGCGTGCAAACGCGCATTACCTCGTAACAAAACGCGCTGCAATGTTTTTCAGCATGCATATGAAGTATTCTCGCGGAGGCCAGAAGGCAAGAAATGTTTTAAAGGGTG
This sequence comes from Dermacentor andersoni, assembly GCF_023375885.2. Classification (NCBI taxonomy): domain Eukaryota; kingdom Metazoa; phylum Arthropoda; class Arachnida; order Ixodida; family Ixodidae; genus Dermacentor; species Dermacentor andersoni. Next base: position 160,533,399 of record NC_092817.1, read on the forward strand.
TTTAAAGCAAACTTCCCACACGTGTGGTGGACAATTATGTGAGCAAACCTTGGCTGCCGAAACCAGACGAATGATGATCGTCGTCAAGAGAATTATCGTGTCTGCAGTTATGTCAGTGACCATTAACCGTGACCGCCATTCATACCTGACCGTCGTTCAATGCAGCTGCACGTTTTCGATATATGCGGTGCAAACACGTACATTTAAACGCATTTCAAATGTTCACATGCGCACATTTTATGTAAAGCTTAGTTTTACGATTCATACCGCAAACTTAACAGCTGCTTCGTAGCAGCAAATCTGGTAGTGGAAAAAAATTCAAGATTGTGCGCTTCAAAATCAAATTTATTTCGTACAAGGGAATGAATGAGCAATGGCTGATGGGAGCAGGTGATGTGAGTGCTGGTTCTTGGATCCTTCGGGGGGCAGAAGTCACTGGAAATGGAACAAGTGATTAAGAGTAACAACAGGTTACTTTCATTGCACTAATCACATAAGATAGCAAACTTGCATAGTAGTCATTCACATATTGCAGACTGTAATATGACAACACATTTTTCTTTATCTCTTCATAATACTCAGGTTAATTTACTATAACACAGCGCTTAGTAAACGTACCAAAAGAATTTCACATTCGTCACGTCGACTAAGGCTCATCGAACAAGCATCATATTGCGGGCGGTAAATGCTGAAGTTATCGCAGCTGTGTCATCAGCGGGAACGTTTTCGCTCCCGGTGATGTTTTCACTTACAACAAAACAATGAACACCAGCACATCAATCGACATTATATGAAAAGTCAGAACGCCAACACACACACACACGCGCGCGCACACGCACACACGCACACGCACGCACAGAGTGGAGAAAAACCAAGGTGCAGCGGGCAAATTGTACCTGCTAGTATTTACGCTGTTTTGAACGCACTTTTCTGGAGCCGCATAGTCAGAGCAATCGTACAAGCAACACAGCGAATTGGGCGAGCTTGTAAGTTAACATTCTTGCCGTATGTGTGCAGCGCGACACAGACATGTCGTTCATTCTTTGTCTCGCGTCTGTGTCGCGCTGCACATATACACCGAAAATTGCACAAGTGAACAACCTCTCATGCCAGGCGTACGCATTTCAGCGTGTGCAGGAGTGTTACCCGAGATAAATGCTGCTTTAGTGTAAACAAGCCGAGCTCACCTCTGTAAACAAGGTGAATGCACCTCGCATATCATGGTCCCTTCGGTGCCGGCCGGTCTCGTCCATCCGCGCGGCGTAAAAAGCTTTGCCACCTTCCGTGCGATTTGTGCAGTTTGGTGCGCTGCACCCTGTCATACTGAAATGCAAGTGTCAAAATAATGTGTTTCGTATCACTTTACCAAAGTCATTAACTTAATATCGTCAAATACCGTACCCGCAAACCGGAGCCGATCGGACCAACGCAGCTCGACGGTCGGCTGATTGCAATTTCGATGGAACTGACAGAAACGAGTGGGCGCCGCGCCCGTAAAGTTGGCTTTGCAGCGGCACAGATGAACATTTGACGTCATTTTGCACCATGTGATACCGGTCGGCGAATAGCGATGTGAGCGGCGCCAGAAAAGTTATGCGCAACTCTGCTCCCTGCAGGCGCCTACGGGAGTGTCCGCTCTTTACGTTTACTGTATTACTTTGGTTCAGATGGTCAGACGGTGTTCTGGTCGCGCATGTGCAATCCGTTAGAGTCTTATCTCGAAGAGTGCGTCATGTTCGTAAGCCCCGTATCACCGTGTTCAGACAGGGCAGAAATAGCACCAACAAAGTGGCCATGCGACCGCACTGACACTCGAGTTCTCTATTTTCCGCTTTGAACAAGATTCTTTTCCAGACACGTGTAGATTACTCCGCCGGGTACACTGAAACCATTTCAAGCCATCGGATGGCGTAGATTCTTATTCGACGCTTTAAAAGGGACGGTGGTGTTATATCTCAGCTATCAGCGACTTCACCCTCTGAAACAAGTGCTATATCGCAGAATGCTGTATGCGTCAGTCCCTCGACCGTTCCTTCAACCACCTCAGTCGTTCCTGTAATTCGAATGGTGAAGTGCTCGCTGAACAAGGGACATCAGAAGGACGCCGAAATGATTGTGCGTCTGCGCGCCAACGAGCGAGCGTGTGCCTTGGAGCAAAGGCTGAACGAGGTCGATGCATCAGCGGACGTCCACGAATTGGACCTCACAAATTGCATTTTTGCGGATCCGGACAAACTGTCTGTACTCATCAGCAAATGTAGCGGCCTTCGGTCCTTACGGTGCGTCGCCTGTTCGGTAAGGTCGAGTGACCTTTTCAGGTTGATTTTTGAATGGCTTCCCAATCTGGCGCTAGTCGAGTTCTCGCTCGTGGCAAGGACCGAGGTAGACTCCGAGGTCAGAGAGGTGCTTGAAATGTTGCCGCGGATCCGCGACTCCCCGGTCAGGAACCTGCGTCGCGTGTATGTCGAAGTCGGCGGCTACCAGAATTTCAAGCTCCTCTCGCTGCTAGTGCGCTTGTGCCCGAACCTGGCTGAGCTGCACGTGCACTTGGTGCACGGAGTTTTCTGGAATGCGCTCCTGGAGTGCCGCGACATCCTCCGAGACTACGTTGTTTCGCAAACTTTCGCGTTCTCCTCGGAGGTGCCGGCCTCCATTCAGCATGAGCTGACAGTGCCGATCGAGTTAACGAATTGCGCGGCCATCTGCGCCAACGTCAGCTGGGACAGACGGAGCGACTCATGGAACTGCACTCGATTCATTGACCTCGCACTGTTCATCCAGGACGGCCTTACCCTGCCGTCTCAGATGATCGTGTTTGCCGTCCACGAAGCCAACCTTACGCCGGAGTGGATCTATCGAGCCACCGGCAAACACGTTTGGAGCGAAGTCCGCCAGCTGTGTCTCGTGCTATACCCAGCGGAGCGCCATTCCGCCGCCTATCCGACGGCAGGTGGCAATTACCGCCAAAGTCTGCGAGAATTCCTCACGGCAGTCCAGCACATCGTCGAACTCAATGTAAGTTCGTTCCACTTCCGTGGTGACAACGACTTTACGGCACTGCTTGAAGAAGTAAGGCTTCCGTCCCTGCGGGCGCTCTCTGCACCTCCGTGCGGGTTTTGCCACCGATTTGCGCTGCATCGTTTGGCGTTGAGCTGCGCTAACCTCGAAGACTTGGACGTGCGTTTTGACCGGCAGGGTAGCCTCGTCCGATGTGCCGCCTGCGACGGTGGGTTCTGCACTGAGCCCGAAGAAGATATGGATGGATCCCACGCCAACGGCCCCATTCTTCGTATTAGGCTCGTCGGGCTGACTCTGACGGACGTGCCCAGGCTTATCTCGATGTGGTTCCTCGAACACTGCCGAGCGGTTACAGTGCGACTTGCCGACTGTCTCAGTTCCATGCTTTGCGACTACGAGCGTATGGGCGAACTACTCATCGACGCCCGGCCGCGTTACCTCGTGCTTAAGCTTGCCTCTCTACCCCTCAGCGAGAACTTTATGTTGGTGAGTCGATTTTCGCTAGTGCTCTAATCTCACGACGGGAAGTCATGCCGGTGCCTCAATTTTGACGTGTCGAGCACACCGGAACTGATATTTTCTCTCTAATTTTCCTTATTTCCCATACAGTAGGAGTTCGTCATTTAATGCTCTTAATAACACCTGGCCGAATCTCTGCAGTTTTCTAACGGAGCAAGAAACATGAATGGCTTTCTTTCGCTGTTTTCTACCACGGATGCAGCGATGGTTGGTACTTTACTTGTCAATCCGTAAAATTACTTTTTATTTTTTTTTCTCGTGGTTTAGTGGTCTTTCTCTTATATTTTCAATATTTTCACCTCTGCTTATAACCTTTACTTCACACCTGTAAATTCAAGAGTGGAATAATGCATACCTCGCACCTTTGCAGCACGTTCAATGCTGATCCCTTTCTTAACGCAAGTGTAATGAGAATAAGTTTCAGCGAATAGCCCTTTCACTTCGAAATGACGGCATAGTGAAGAGCTCTCGGAAGGGGACGTCGTGGTGGGAAAAAACGAAACAAAGAAACTCTTGAACTCTCCGAAATGCATTGTTTTGTTGCAGAGCAAGTTAACTCGCATCACCAGCCTTCAGTACCTGGCCATTCTTTTGGCGGACCCCATGGAAGAAGACGTGGCCGAAAGGTGCGTGAGTACCCTGACTACCAGATTGCCAAACCTTCGGTGCCTCCACGTTCACTACCCAACCACTTCCGACGGCACCGAGCAGCGGGTCACGTGGATGCGGCAAGAGGGCGCTGCAGAGGGTGGCAGCGTGGTTTGCGACCGTCCGTGCTTCCTGTGTTCAACGGCTACCTTCATAGGCCTCGTCAAACCGATGAACCGCGACTTTCAGACAGTTCTGTAGCTGAGGGCTGTCGGACGAGTGAAAATTCTCAGGATAGGCAAAAGTTTAAACTTATGCTAGGTTATTATTTGCTTATTCATTAAAATGTATTTTCGAATGTGTATGGTATCTTCATGCTTCCTCTTTGTTTTCATCGCTTGTCGCGACGCTTTCCTACATTTAGATTGAATATTTTGTCTCTTATATTTTGTTGCTTTTTAAATGCTATTCAGTAGATCTATGTGCGCGTTGTACAGACTCCGCAGAAAGTAAACGGAGCACGCGAGCGGTGGACAGACTGCCTGTCGGTGCTCTACGAAGCATGCGCAAAAAAAATATGCGTTGGCAGTGTGATGCAGTTTTTGCCATTGCCTCATCGACGACGCAGGCGAAGCAACGCTTTTTTACAACGGTTGGTGCTAAACAAGCCTTTTTTGCTTATAGCAGCCATTCATCGTTGGCTAGCACCTCTTGTCAGAGGCGTTTGTTCCCTGCCCGTATGGCGTGCTTCACTGACAGGACTTCTGTTCTTCAGTTAAATCTAATATTTTCGTCGAATATTTTCGGCAATTTATTTTTGTACTCTGGAATAAAGCGTGTTAATTGATCGCGACGTAGTGCGAGTGGTACACGAGTGTATTCCTAAATGTCGCAGTACCGCGGCGCCACCCCTACGGTATTCCCGGAGAGAGTAAGACAAATGGCGATCGTGGATTGTCGAGAAAGGGGATTGTTGCTTTGAACCACGAGAAACAAAGAACGGACAGTGACGCGTACAGTGCGTGCAGGAAGCAAACGCATCTGACAAGATTTGCTTGCCAGCGATAAATGGTTGTTGTAAGCGAGAAAGCTCATTCTAGCATGAACCATTGTACGAAGCGTTGCTTCGCCTTCGCCATCAACGAGGCAATGGTCAAGGGTGTATCGCACGCTCGCCTCGGATTTCTTTTGAGCATGCTCTGTACTTCGTGCTGCCACCGGTATGCTGCACGATAGCAGCAGTTCGGTCACTTTTCGCATGCTCCGTTAAGCGCAAAATAAGTTGTTGGTTGAGCCTGTACATGTTCACGAAGAAGAAAATACGAGCTCGAGGATTTCAGTACGCAAACAAGGCCGATTAGAAGACGAGTGCTCCCTTATAACTGGTTCTTATTCTGGAAGGTACACAAAAATATAGAATGTTGCCATTCAGACATGCGTCACAGGCGCAATAAATGGGAGCGGGAGTGTGATTCAAGATATCTTCGTGGTTATATGCTCAATTATGGGGTCTTACGCGCCGAAACCACGACCTGATTATAAGACATGGCGTAGTGGGAGACTCCATAATATTTCGGACCACCTAGGTTTCTTTAGCGCGCACCTAAATTTAAGTACACGGGTGTTTTCGCATTTCGTTCCCATCGAAATGCGGCCGCCGTGGCCGGGATTCGATCACGTGGTTACACTGCTTTAGCAAAACTAGGAAGATGGCGTTATTAACGACTTGAAAGGTGTCAATCTACAGGCACATTGGCAACCTCATCTAAAATACTGAAACCGTCCGTCAGGGCTGGTGGCGGCGCTCGACAGCCTCGTGCGACCGGCTGCTGTCCGACGCGCTGCGATGTCCAATTGGCTATGGCATTGCGCTGGCGAGTTCGAGATCGCGGTTTCGATCCCGACCCTGCGGCCGTATACCGATTGGAGCGGAATACAAAAAAAAAATGATAATTTACCGTGCATTCGAAACACTTTCAAGAACCTCGGGATGTGAAAATTAATTCGGAGGACCCCATTAAACGGCGCGCCTAATATTTGAATTATGGTTACAGCAGATAACGCCGCATAATTAAGTTTATCTGGTCCTGTTTAGCAGGACGAGAGTGGACGCGGCTAAACAGACACCTGAAACTTCGCTCCTACAGCCTGTCTCTCCTGCTTTCCGCGAGAGCCATCGCCTACCCGACAGCAGATGCAACGCACTGTCACAAGCTTTGTGACCGCTAACGCAAGAACACATGTCACTCGATACAGGCACAGTACCTTGGCGAGGAGCTGGCGTATACTCTGGCATTTTGTAGGTTTAGCATATGCACCCCCTTAATAGCGCTCGCAAGCCGCGTGCTACCGTCACTACCACACGGCATCAGGTTATGGCCAACACGACGTTTCACGCACGTGCGCCTTGTCTTAGAGGGTCTTGGTGCAGACTGCAGCGTACGACCTCCGGGCCCCATCAGTGCGTGCATCTGCTAATCCTAGGGACTTCGAGAGTGCGCTAGCATTTCACTACAGCGCCCTGTCTGTAATGCGTGACAGACGTTCTCGTGTTTACTGTTGTCAATCCGGTGACTGTACAGCGAAATTTTCGTCATTTCTACTGCGAACCGGAGAATCAGCATATATAACCGAACTTGGGTTCGTTGCTATTCGACGCTCGACTTCTACCTGGCGGCACTGCTAACTGAATGAACCCACGGGTACCTGTAGAGCGTTTTGGCACAGTGTTGCGCTCTTCTGTGCCATCAGCCGCACCAGTTGCCCAAACCTCCAATACTTGGACGTGCGCGTGAACAGGCCCGCACACTTCTTTCGCTAAGCTGTTTTTTTGAACTTCAATTCCCGCTCGCACCCGACAAGTGGGCCGAGCTGCGCGTCGGAAACACCTGGTGTCATTTAAGGGTGGCCCGACTAACCTTGAGTGACGTACGAGCCACGTACGTGCTGCCACTATCGTGGCTCTTGGCGTGGAAGTGTTGTAATTGTACATACGTAGATCTAGATTGCGTTAAAACGTTGCGAACTAAGTGTCCACATGTACCCCGTATATGTAAAGTGCTTTATATAGCTCTTTGAAAATTTTCTTCGTATATGGACCGTTAGGCTTTGCGAGTTAAATTATTAAGGGATTGGTCACCGACACTGCTGCGCACTTACTCGAAGCATTAGATGAGCATGCGCGCAGGCAACTGCGCAAGCTACTGGCACACCGAGACAGCAAGTGTCAAGATATTTATCAAAGTGAAGACGAGTGTTCCATTCACGCGGCTTTTATCCACCTTATTTCACATTCCTATGCTTCTCTGGCTGAAGACAACGCGGCTCTTGCATCTTTTTTTTTTTTTACATTTGCGGAGAACCGCAGTTTAACATTTTAAAGGTTTTCATTTGCTGGCCTGCGGCTATTGTGTACAGATTGTTCTTAGAAAGGACGTCGCCATTACCGTAGGTCGTTTTTTATTGTTTAGTTCAGTTCTAAGAATGATTGTTTATTCAGTTGTAAGAATTACGCAGATGCAACGCACATGTTCGAAGATTTGTGTATGGAATGTTTCGTGAAGGGATTGAAAAAATACTATAGAACTGAATCCGATGCGCACAACTGCCTCCCTTGTCACCGTATGCAATGTCTAGCCTGGCCTACGCGAACATCAGCGTGATGCGCTGTGAAGGCACTGCTGCGTCATTTGAAAGACACCGGATCTTGCGACTGATTGTGATTGTACACTGTGTGACGTAGGATGGTTTCTGACACTGTAACATTCGGAACGCCTTTGCAGACTGCGTGACAGTGCCCACATAAACAGCTGTGTATTGTCTGTACATGTGAGCGTATTTTTTATTCTTTTTCTCTCTCTCCCCTATCGCATCCCTTTGCCCCTCCCATGGTACAGCGTAGCTAACCGGAGATAATCTCTAGTTAACCTTCCTGTTCTTCCTTTACTTTTCACTCTCTCTCTCTCTCTCTCTCTATTCTGCAATGTTAGCTTTTGCCCCCCACAAGTCGCAACTTTAATATCACGCACTATTCGTTTGTAAACCGCACCGTTCACAAGCTACACCGAAATGCTGACAGCAGATTTAGCAAATGTGGGGGGTCAACGAGGTTACGTCACGAGTACGAAGGCGACGTTTGATGTTCGTCGAGGGAAAAAAATGGTGACAGGTGCACACAAAGAGAACTGCGACGCGCAAGGTGGTGACAATTTTGGCTATTGGCCTGCTTCATTCGAGTGTCTGTGGCTAAATGAAAACTATCCCGTGCACGTGCTTTAGTGCGAATGTTCGGCGCGACGCGGAACGCGCGTGGCAGCCGTTTCATCTTAAAGTGTTGCTTGGCATTTTCACGGTAGAAATATTCGTGCCATTGTGGCTTGAGAGTTAGCACGTCGGGCTCTTTTGCGGGAAGACACAGTTTCGATCGCACCATTCAAAGACATTGTCACCTAATGACAATATGTTTTCCTTCTTTAAAAAAAAAAAAACAATTGCATTGACTCTTCCGCAGTACAGCAACACCCTACATCAGCCTCGCTCCGCAAACTCCGGTAAGGTTCGCCTAGAAAGTTTCGCTTTAATATGAAACGAAAAATGACGAACTGTATTCAATGTTTCTACGGGCGTCGGCTGGTGTTGCATCATTCCTGTCCGTAGTTCAACGAGGCACCAAGGCAAAACGCCGTATATAGACTCAGGAGCGTCGGCAGTTTCCGAAACTTCCGCTTGCAGCCTCGGTTCGCGCCCAGGCAGATTGTTACAACGGCACGTAGCACTGGTAGAAACGCAGCATTGTTAGTATCGGTGTGACGCTGTTGCGACACCAATACTAACAATGCGTGCGTCCGTGACAGCAGAGCCAAAGTTGCCCCTTGCGGGCATGTTCGGTCGTAATCCAGTTTCGTCGCAGCTATTGCGCTTTCGTTCGCGCTGGTGCGAGTGCCCGTCATTGCTTTCACGATAGAAAACGCGACTTCGACATCGCGGAAAACCGGGTGCCGAACATTGCATTGTTCGCTACAATAACAGCTTCTTGATCACAAGATGCCGAGATTGGCCCGTGAAATTAGAGATTTCCGGACAACCGGCAAAGGATACACGTGCGCGCAACTGCGCAAAAAAAAAAAAAAAAAAAAAAAAATTCGCATGCGTTCTTTTCATTCGCGTGGCGTACCAGGCTGTAGAGGCCATACTTTGATGGGGGCGAATTTAGAATATCTCAGTGCCGGCCTCATTCAGAACAAAGCACGTTGCAGGACGAGCTGATGAACAAAACTTACAGAGGCACTTCAACAGGATGGCACAAATGCGTCCCTCAAGGTTCTTGATGACAACGTTTCACCCTTTAATCATTTCTCTGATTTAGGCAATACAACGTAGGTGGTTAGACCGTCTCATGTCAAACTTACAGACAACGAGGGCAACGACTTGTCTAAAATGCTCTACTTCTGCCGAACTAACGGAAGTCTAAACGAATTTAAATTCTATAAACATTTGGACAACTTTTCGCACAGCTTTGGACTCCCATGCAGGGTACCTACTATTTTGGGAAAATCAAGTGATCAGTAATGCGACCGCGGCTACCATCAATGAGGCGTTGACACCCCAACAGCGCGTTAAATCTCTCGACATGTACCGAAAAGAAGTGCAACAATATATCGTACTTGAGTTACAAAAAAAAAAAAAAACACTTTCAATACTACTAGAAAGCTTTCCAGACCCGCTAAATAGTCTCCGCTCTCGAATATATTTATCCGATAAAACCCGCAATCAAAAAGGGAGCAATAGCCGTCATCAGCCCTATCGAATACATAGTTTAGCCACTACTCCGGCTGAATGACAAGTGATATTATAAATCACTGACCCCAGATCCTATACCCTCGACTGCAAAATTTTCGTTCATGACAACATTAAGTTAACTGGCGAAAAAAAAAAGAATCCGCGAAGGTACAGCGAAAACGCTACTTCTCATAAGCCCGAAAGCAGGAATATTTAATTTATTTCGTGAAATATACTGAGAAACGAAAACGTGGCAGGCTCATAGTTCACGGTATCGGTACCGTAAGCGTGAAAGTTTTTTTCAGCATGTGGATCGCTTAATAAATTTCCACTCACTCTCTCTTTGCTTTTCAACCATATCGAAGGCACCACTAATTTTGTTTCTGACAGAGGAGAAATTGTGGTTTCCAATAGCAGTCTTTTGGTCACGCTGGATTTCCGTTCTCCATAGAACATTTACAGCTCCATACTCATGGGTGCTACCATATTTGCTCACGTGATAGCGTCCGCCATTGAGCGCTGTCTGATCGTCGGCATTTGCTCGTTCGTTTACAAAGGTCACGGCGGCCACAGGCGCGGCTCACACAGCCGCTATTTCGGCAGTGAGGGCGCGCAGTGAGCGGGTAGACAACACCAGAATTTGACGAAAGATGCAGAGGCAGTGCACTCTTTAATTTATCCATTCTGTCTGCGCTGTAGCCTTATATTTTTGCACAAGCGATGCGGAAGGTGACGAATGTAGCAGGTTGCTGGCAACGGCTATGCACCAACAACGCAGCTTTACCGCCAAGTGGCACATAACATCACGGGTTGTTGAATGTTTGGTTTACCTTTTATAGCCTATAATCTTTGCAGCGGCACAGTTGTAGGAGTGCTGCGGCCATGCGCTGTTGTCGTAGTCGTTAACTGCATGTGCAATAACTTTGTCCGGGAATGCGTGCTTGTGCGCGCGCAGAAGGTGGCAAAGGAGGAAAAAGGGAGGTTTCTTGAGATCTTCTTCACTGTGAAGACACACAAGCCTGAATGTCCGCTGCGCACCATTGTTTCAGAAAGGGGAACATGGCAACGTCTGGTTAGCCGGTACCTTCAGACACATCTACGAAACGTGGTGAGCGACGACCCTTTCCTGGTGCGTAGTTCTCTGGACGTGCTGAAGGATTTGGACAACCTGCCGCCTCGTCAATACAATGCGTTCTCCATAGACATTGAAGATCTCTTCTATTCGGTCCCTCACCAAGGTCTCTTAGCGGCGGTCAGGGACAAGATCCAATCAAATGGTGAAGTCCGCTTCCAGAATGCGGCAGGTGTAAGCGTGGACAATTTCATTTCCTTATTAGAGTTCTACCTGAACTCAACCGCCATTTTGTTTGAAGGCAAGTTTTATGTGCAGAAGAAAGGGATATGCATCGGTTCTTCTGTAGCTCCAGTCCTTTGCGATATCTTCCTATCTGTTGTAGGAACTGACATCAGTAATAATCTTTGTGATCCTCATGTAGTGTCCATTTACAGATATGTTGATGATTTCTTGGTCATCTTGAAGGACGTCCCTGAGCACGAATTAGTTTCTACCGTTGAGAGAACCATGACTATCTTCTCGAACCACAGTCAGGGTCTCAGGTTTACTAAGGAAGTTCCGAGCTGCGGTCAACTCCAGTTCTTGGATATCAGGCTAGTGTTTCTAAAGGAAGGCCTTTGTTGGATGTACAATCCGCGTTCTTTGAAAGGCCTGCTTCCGTTTGAGAGCGCCCATTCCAAGATTGTAAAGCGTGCAATCGCTACAAATTCTCTGCAAGCGGCTTTAACTAAGTCTTGCATCCATTTGGTGTCAAGTAGCTTTAGCACTCAAGTGCAACGACTACAACAGGCAGGCTTGCCGCCATGTCTGATTTCAGCTGTCTGCGAAACGATGCTCCAAAAACTAAAGCACCCGCCTCTTCTCAGGGAGCCAGTTTCACGCAGTTCTGTTGCGCTAATTCCGTACATTCATAAGGTATCGCACAACATTAAGAAAGTGGCAAGTAGGCATAACGTTCAGGTTGTTTTCTCGGCGCCTTGCAAGCTGTCTAAGCTTTGTGCCATGAACGGAGAGAAACGCCCGGCCTGTTCAATCCAGCATCAGAAGAAGTTCACTGAATGCAGGACACGTGTAGTCTACCGAATACCCCTAAGCTGTGGGCGCAGCTATATCGGACAAACAGGTCGATGTTTCAATGAGCGGGCAATGGAACATTGTCGTAATCTGCGCAACAAGGAAGGGAGTTTCCTTGCAGAGCATTGCAGAGACTGCTCTAATTGCCGGCCTCAGTTTGACAAAACCAAATTTTTGAAGTATGGAAAAGACAGGTATGAGCGGGAAATTGTGGAAGCCTTTTTCATCAAAAAAGAGGGGAACGCATGCGTCAGCAGACCGTCCATTATGCTTAGTGACAAGGAGACGACTTTTTTAGAAGGTTTCATTTAGGCCTCTTGTTAGAGTGATTTCATTTGTTTTACCGTCTGTCATCCTTTTATTTAAGTAGTTTTTATTTTGCTGACGATTTTCTAGTGGCTCTTAGGCTTTTGTTGTTTTTTTGACGCAGACGCTGTTTTTAGACCTTTATCGTTCATCATCACTTCTGTCCATTTCATTGTTTGTCGCGTGGTTCTTTTTTCGCGCGGTTACATGTTCTATAAATTTTTAGGTGAGTGACTATTAGAGATTTTAGTTTTGACGCAGACACTGTTCTTAGACGCATTTTTCATGTTATTTCCGTGTTATTCGTTGGTCATTATTCCCATCGTCGTGCGGGTTTTATCACTGACTGGGTCTTAGGCGTTTGAAGTGTGTTATGTTGTGGTTAGATTGGTTGGTAGTGAAGTGTAGACGGTACTTTTTATGTCTGGTTTTTTGTCCCCGTTGGCGTTGAAAAAGGCTGTACTAGATCAGTTGGCTCCTGTGCTGATCCACGTGTGGTTCTTGTTTGCTCTGTCGATAGCTGCGCAGATAACATTCCTGAATGGTCGATAGATTGCTGTCTTATTTTTCCTTCTAAAGGTTGTGCGTGACTCGGCGTGGATGACCTACATAAGGCAGGCTTGTTGCGAAAATAAACTTAGTTGTGAGTGGCACCCGTCTTGTCGTTTGTGTTCTTCTTCCTAAGTCCTGGTCTTCTGCGCCTTGCCTTTACCTACTTCAGAAGGTGCTTGTTTGTGACCTGCCGCGAAAGCAAAGCGCTTGGTCCCGACTTCGGAACAGCTGAAAGTCAGAGCCTTGTGCCGTGCGCCCCTTTTCTGTGTCTCGTTATTTGCGCTTTTTGCTCAAGTATTCGGCCCCGAACGCGTCATTATTGTCGCCAACGGTGTTCGTATGACTTGAGAATCGTTTTCTGACTGCTCACATTAGAGTGTATTTGTTTGCGCGGGAACAAAACTGTTGCGAGTGGCCGAATGATCGCTCGGCTGCTGTTGGATTCCCGGCGCGGAAAGAAAACTCGCGGGGCCTGCCTATCATTCTACATTTGACATCGCTGTTATGGAACGTGAAGCTGCTTGAGTGTGTCAGTCGCGCTTGCGTGGTCAGAAGATAGTGCTGCCATTGATGCTCACCGAGAGATAAAGCTTTATTATGTCCTTGATGGGGTTCAGGTGTGGCGGGGTTTGGGATAATGGATAAGTTCTGCATCCAAAAGTATTCGTGAAACATACCAAGCGACAGACTGCAGACAACTGCTCTCTCAGCTCGAGATAGTACAGATGAAATGCGTAGTCAGAGGAATGGCTACAGGCGATGCAGACGGGCAATCCGGATACCGTGCGTGCTCCAGCATGGATCGTGTGGTTTTACCCGCGAGCGCCACCGTTGTGCTTGAAAAATCAATTACGCCATAAGACATGTAGATATAATATCGCCTCGGAGACATCTCTAATGCACGGAAACATCTTAACAGGAAGCTTTCGATCGGCCCCAACTCCAACGCCGCCCACTCAAATACATGCAAAACTCAGAAACACTTTTCTGAGTTAAACCCTGGACTGATTTAAATATAATTTGCTGCATTTGAGAGAAAACAATAAATTATAGTGACTGTTGCTAGCGGAATTTCGATTTATGGTCTGATTTTTGTTCACAAGGATTACCGAACACTGGTAACTTAAAAAAAGAATAGAAGTACGAAGTTTAGAAATTAGTAACTTTGCACCAAGAACAGATGTCGCAGTTCAGTAAATTGCATCCAGAACAACCAAAGAGGACAGGCAGGACGTGCAAATTTATATCTCCCGTGAGTTTCCTACAATGTTTACAAAGCTTTTGTAAAAGTCGTACTCGCACATTAGTGGCGTACCTGAGGTGCATGCATAATAATTAAATTTGCCCGCTTTAGGTATACTGTTAAGTGCAATTGACGGAATTGCGATATCGTTTTTCATCGCCGAGTTAAGGGGTTATAAACTTGATAGTTTCGTTTTCTAAAATCTTGAGAGAGCCTACAATCTTTATTAAAGTATGGAAGACATAAATAAAAAGTACGTTTTGGGGAGTCTATAGATATGAACTATTTCTTTGAATGCAAAAAAACCACGTCAAACTCTATTTACAGAGCACTGCATATGTACCTATTTTTGGCCGAACCCCAGGTAAGGTTGTGTGCCATAGACATTGAGGGGGTATCAAGTCCCTAAAGGAGCAGTCAAGAGCACACGTTTACGGGATGTGATTTCCCCTATAAATATGAATGCATGCACTGTTAAGGCATGATACTTCTAATTTAATGAATCACTGTGTAGGGGGCGAAGGCTACCACTTGCTGGAAAGTTTAATTCTAGGCTGTGTGACCGCGCTTCGCGAGAATTCAGCTTATTGGCAGATCCTGCTTCCTGCACATTTCGCGGTTGACAGTACTTAGCGTATGTGTATATGACGCAAGGGGTATATTACATGCGTGGCGCTCTTCTCCCTGTCCCCACACACTTCTGCCCACCAGTATTCCTGCGGCAAGGATCAAGCATCATCTTGTTTCTCGTGACGTCGCGGCGTCTATGTCTCAGAGTGTGCATCTGGCTCAGCTGGTATATGCGTTTCGGCCTAGCTTGTGAACGGTGTAGTATGTAAAACTCGTATGGCTTCAAAACTGCGACCTACGCGCTTTATAAATATTGGTTGAGGTTACACGTTGCGTACAATGAAGATAGACAACTGCTTGCATCGCATTAAATACGCACCATTTAATCAACCACTTCGTGATAGCTCCTGTTGCTATGCATTCCCGCACGGGGGTTGCGTCTGCTTAAATTCAAATTTTGTTTCTTCGTAGACTTTAATCAAATTGCTTCATTACAGCTGCTTGCTTCCTGTGGACAAGACCAGTCATCGTGAAATAATTAAATGATAGCACCATAAATAGCAGTGTGCCATGGAGTGTGGCTTCAGTTCAATCACGAGGCGATATATGGTGCTCCAGCTCTAATAGAATTCCCAGTAAACGTTAACTAGGGTTCTATCGTCATTATGCATATAAAATCTCCACTGCAAAGCTGTGTGTGTTTAGAAGTTGGACTTGTTAAATATGCCATTAAACAGTACAGAGTACTCCTAGTGGTGGCTCTGTACATATTAAGTTTTATGGCTACAACTGCGACAAGTGTGGCAGCACTCACGTGCTCGCTGCACCGTCAGGGATATAGCAAAGGGAACTTCAGCGGAAACATGCCTCGTTGACTAGTAACCGTACGCTTGCATAACTAAGACGTCCACACCAGGGAATAGTTCGTATAGCAACCTTCAGAAATGTGTCATGCTAGGATGGGCCGTGCATGGGTGGTCCTCTTGCTCCGAAGTTCAGAAATACGTTCTTACAGCAAAGCAGCATCATGTGAAAAAGCGTAGACCAGAAAGAAAGACTCGGTGTGAGGGAATGCATCCCTCTCATGGCGTCTGCGTACAGCTTTCCTCTATTAAAGGGCCGTCCTCTACGTACTGCGATTTCGAAATCTCCGTATTTATACAACAATACCTTGCAGAAATAAACCGGAGAGACGAACACAAATACGCTAAATTATAAAAGCAATTCATTCAGAACTGATAGTTATTTACTAGCTGCTCAGGTTTTGAAGAACAGTTTGTGATGCGCGGCCTTGGCAAAGTGCTGAGAATTCTATGTTGCTGTTAATAGTAGCGTGAACAAATGTCCTTTTACAGCTAATTTACATCTGCCCGAACAGACTGTGCCCGAACACGACGTTATCTTAAAAGAGGCACCCCGCAAACCGGGGACACCGAAAGTATGTTGCAGCTTCAGAGTGTTGCATGCATTGCCAGCGACTAGTTTCACATTATTTGCGCACATACATTCAAACCCACGCGCATTCGCCAACAATAGAACCGCTACATGACATCCCCTATGAAAAAAATGACCTGGTGTTTTAACTTGCGTAAAAAAAATGGTGTCAAGTTAAAGGAAATGTTTAACTTTGTGTTGATTGAGAGTGTGCTGGAAGGGACATCGCTTGCGGTAAATGGAGGGAGGCCTTCATTATAGCACGTCAAAAAATGCATCATTCATGTCATGCGAAAAGCTACCACCTCTACGTCCCTTCAAATGGGCTCACGTGCTCCACCTACGCGAGATACACACGACGAAGGGAGGTACCGAGGCCTCTTTCAACTTGAACCTGGTGTTGTTTGTTGGGTTCCTCAGGTAGAGCCTACCTTTTATATCTAACACCTGCAAAACCAGTTTGCGTACAGTTCAGAGAATTCAAGCCCATGCTTTTAGGATATTACTTGGGTTAGCATGCAGTGCGTCAACGGCTGAAACTATTGGCATTGCTCAAGATTATTCAATCACGACGCACGTCGCCGTCGAGACAATGCATGCACACGTCAAGCACATTGCCTGGACCCCTTGCCACCACTTCGCTGCACTCACCGTGGGAAGACCCCGAACATCATTTAGCACAACTCCCAGTGCATATCGTACCTCGCTTACATCGGGTTACACACCTGCGGCCAGGACGGTGTCTCCTCCACGGTGTTTGTGCCGTCCTGAAGTACACCTCAGAATTGTAGGACTTCGGGAAAAGTCAGATCTGCCACCGCTTGGACTAAAACAATTGAGCTTACCCCTGTTGTGCGAGAAGTACAGTAGCCACGTACACATCTATACTGACGGATGGTCCACATCGACCAGTTCCGGGGGTGCTGTGTTTATTAGCCCCGAGAACGAACTACAGGGGCGCTGCCAGCGCCGCTCGCGTGACGTCAGGGCACGGACTCGCGCCAGTCGTCTGCTACAGTCCGGGCGCTTTCTGCGGTGTTTTCGTTTGTTCGTCCTCGTTCTCTCTGCTTGTATACTTATGGCGGTAATATCAAATATATTTTTACGACGTCTTCATTCGCGAAAATTTATTCAAAGAGCTTATTTCTTAGACGACAATGCAGCTCTCAAAGGCAATGCTACCGTGCCAGCCGAAGGAGCGCAGGGTTTTTCATGAGTGGATCGACAACCGCAAAGACATAGCATTTAATAATAATCCACTTATGATACCATACATGCCGCGATGCAACAAGTATGTCACAAACGCTGGCTATATATGACCTTTACAACAGTTATCTTGATTTTAATCTGCTAAAACAGGTTTGCTCATGACGAGTGGTTCGGGGAATAATATCGAATTTGTGCATTTCTTGACAGAAACGCTCGGCAGTAACACGAGGACTTCATTACACTGCAGTTTAGATTCTACAAGCACCACTTGCTTCTTTACCTGCTTCTCAAAATTAGGCGGTTCTTCACACGTTTATTTTAAGTGGCGGTAATTTGAAGTAAAGCTAATGAAGGCTTACGGCTATTTGCAGAATACGAAAAGGAATGTACCAATATATATTCCCTTTTCCGTGCTACACGTTCAACTCCATCACTTGAGAAATTTACTGGTGCTTGTTGCTTGAGGAATATACATGACAAATCTGTTTGGCGAACTGACACAGGCTGCTCGGCCCAAATTTTTTAGTGAAATATGCCTTTTCGACCGTACGGCTACAACCAGAAAGTCGAAGCGTCAATCATTAGTAGTATGGGACATATTGAAGATATCACAATTCCCCGATGGAGGGTAAAAATCAAGTGAAATATGTAAGGCAAGTGGTGTTTTCTTTGTGAAGGTCTGCTAGGTTCTCCTTTATGTATGACGAAGCGAATAGTTCTCCGTTTGTATAACTACATAACGCTGCATCGAGACGTGTTGAGGCAGAAGGTGCTTACATTTTACTTTTCTAGGCACCCGAAGCTGCGCTGTAGTACCTCGAGAATACTTTAGGCATTCCAATCCGCCTCTTTCATTTTCCTGTGCTGCCCTCTGCCGCACGCCGCTGAAAACGTTTTGGAAGGGTCCCAGGGCTTTCGCCGGTTGATTTGTGTACCTGCGCCCACGTTGAGCGCGCGTCGGTTGTGCGTTTCGTGGATTGCGAGTCATCATTAATGGCTTCTTCGGGACAGCATGTCGTTCCTGAAGCCATGTAGCACTCCATGATTACTGGATGAGCAGGCCTGAGTGCGCTGTTCTGCAAACAGTGCGGCCGATAAAGGCACACTGAGTTCCGTTTGGTGGCAGGGCTGCCTTGGGATTTGTCACTGATTTCTGCACTTGGACATCACTTTTTGTATTCTTTTCACACTATTTAGACGTTTCGCATATTCAAAAAATCTTCGAGCGCAGCTTTCTGCGTCTGATTTATTAAAGCGGTGCACTTGTTTACATCGACATCTACAGCCGCAGGTCGTTGTCATCGTCAAATATTGTGGAAAAGGTCCATTGCTGATATGAAATAGTGTTACAATGTAGCAAAACATGCATATCTGGGCATATGTGCCATGTTGTTACACCCTGAGACGAGTCAATATGAGCGGCCGAACCACTTAAACAACGGCAACTGTTATCCAGATACATATGTTACGGGCTGCTAATTAACTAATTCTCGCTTTTCTTTAACTCCATCATACTTACAGTTTAAGCGCGCCATAGAGCATTATTAGAGAAAACTGTGCTCACTTAAGTGCTCATTTGTAGGCCATGTTGTTCTCTCACGAAAACGCGCGGATGCCATCGCTCACATGGCGTTGGTATAAATGAGCGAGGCGGTTGTTTATGCTGCTGTATACCGAATACACCGTCTCTTGTTTGCCGCTTGACGCAGAGGCAAACAGTGCATCTCTGAAATTGAGGAACGTGCTGGCAAAGCAAGACGTACAGACTCACCCATGTGCGTAGCAAATGCGACCGACAGCCTACAGGTACGGTGACGTACAGATGTTGGCACAGCGCTGTGTCGCCGCTTACCGCTTATTGTGTACGCGCCGTGCAAAGTGCAGTGTAGCTGATTTCAAATCGCTAAGACCAGAATTGAACTATAAAAGCAGTTTCGTTCGACCTAACTGCTTACATTTCAGTTCAGGTCCGCCGGTAGCGAGTGCACGAACTCGACGGCGTCGGGTTAACCTTCGCTGAACAGGATCGACATTGGCTCAACCTTCGTGGGCACGGCTTAAGAGGGTTAAAGCTTGTGCCTTTCAACTTGGTAGGCGTGATTGACTCATTTTGAGCCCGATTAATTATATCTACAAGCGAAGACGCTGTCACTATTGTGTTGTCGGTTCGACGGCCGATCGCGCGGGGTTCGGTCGAACGATGATGGGCACGCTGGTTTTGCCGGTGCCTTCGACAACAAAGCCTCTCGCAGTACAAGTCGCGCTTGTCGGTTGCGTCGTTGCCGACCTGGTATGATAAAAAGGTTTCAGTGACGCACAATAGTCGGTCAATCATTGGTGTGAGCGTCTTCTCGGTCTCGTATCGACCCAGTGTTGCCGGGACTTACGAGTACGTGCAGTATGGAACGCGCTGCCACCACCAGCAAGTGAGGACCGATGCTGCAAAAGGACTTCGTCAGCAACGTGATGTACTTAAGTGTCGCCCAAGTGTAACGCAGGGTTATTTCGTTAAATTAGCGAGCCATTCAATAAAGGCGGCTCACGGTGGCTCACGGTGCAGTCCGGACAACTCCGACGATGCCCTGGCCAGTTTCTCTTTTAAAGTGGAGTTGCCGTCTTACGCTACGCACGTTTTCGGCACCGCACTGACGTCGAGATACCAGTAGAGCTTCAACGCGGTACACGGCGCGAGTGTTTGCAGCAGCGCGCGTCCGAGCGGTTTTTTTTTTCGGGGGACTTCCCGGCGCGCGGCCACACGCGCGACCCTTCCAAAACGTTTCGCGACTAATCCGCTAGGGTATGGCGCATGCGCCGTCGCGCCATGAAAGAGGCGGATTGGCGCTATAAAAAATGTTTTATGGCTTCAATTCGAAGTTGTAGTGGGCTTATTTGTTTCGCGAAGAACGCGTGCCTTTCGATACCGACAGTCGGTTCCTACCGTTGCGTGAGGGGTGTGCCATATTGTCGATAAAGGCTACTGAGGGCCACCATAAAACATTTCATCGCTTGCAATTGATTGGCTCTCGATCTTAATCACGAAACTTTTCTCTCAGGTGATTGCTACTATGGTATTTGTGAATCAACTATGTAAATACTCTACATGACGCGCGCGTAGTGTTAGCAGCCATGAGCAATTCGTTTTTTTGAGGTCTGTTTCAGAGAGGGGTTAAAATGGCAGCAAACTTTTGCATAAGAAATGCACGCCTAACTCTTTCTTTTACGCATTAATAAATGGCGATATTTGACTAGAACTCACCAGAGCAATAAGAATCATGATGACAGTTTCGTTGGGCAGTGTCTTTCTAACACGGATAAGATGCTGACGCCAATTACCAATATTTTTCTTCCATGTAAAAGGCAATGTCTCTCATAGCTAAATACTAACGGAATGTGAAGTGTATGGCGAATAATCATACACAACTTCGCGTGTTAAATTTGCAGAAATTCTTTTTACGCAATATCTATGGACAGACACGGCGCACATATGCATTGTAAAACCAGTAGACCCTTTTACCGCTACATACCTTGCGATATCCAAGCCGTAAACTTTATCGACTCTCGCCCTATAGAAGAAAGAACTGTAGTTCAGGCATGGCAGCAGAAAGAAGCCGACATAACCTTCATTAAGCACGTCTCGAGCCACCCACACCCCGGGCATACACGAAGGGAACGAGCGCGCGCGGGAGCCGAGCGAGCCGCAGCAAGCGGCGTCCTGGCCGTGACGTCACTCGCGAGAGGGCGCCACTCCAAATTCTTGCCGCTAATAGCGACGATAGGAGTAACGCTGCGATTCAAGACGTCATATGTCACGACGTCCACGGCTGCAGAACTCACGGCTCTACGCAGTGCGCTTCAATTTATTGACACAAAGAGTTTTGGTACATGGGACCGTGTTTTCCGACTCGAGAGCGGCTTTACACAGCATGCGGCATTTCTCAGACGTGGAGTTCACGAAGAGCTAACATACGAAATCGTCAAACTTCATCACGACGTCAAACAGAAAGGCCACGAAATTATTTTCTAGTTGCTACCTGGCCATTGCAGGATCAATGGAAATAATGAAGCAGACAAACCTGCCCAAGAGTCACATCAAGAACAACACAGCATACCAATTCCTCTTTCCAGGACAGACCCTGCACGGCAGCTTTGTCACCTGGCATGCGAGCTCTCCTTAACTAAGTGAAACACCCCAAATATAAGGCGCACCAGGTTGTACGAATTGAACCCTTCGCTCCAATTCCGATTTCCACACAAGCTTCACCGACGTCAGGCATCGCTTTTATACTGGCTGTGGCAAATGGCTGTGGTTGGCTGCAACTTTGAGGAAGGAGTACACTACTTTGATTGGAATGACCCACAAGACTGTCCCCACCGCTCCTCGGCCCACAAAGCTATGAAGGCACTTTGGTCTTTTTTGAGGGCGAGTGGCCTATGTGAACGCCTTTGACTCGCTGAATCCCTCCGCGTGAGTGCGCGAGCTCACCGTGGCCTTCCTCCCCGCCTCTCTCTCTCTTGTCTTTCTATTTCCTCTTTCCCATCCCCCAGAATAGGGTAGCCAACCGGACGCATTTCTGGTTAACATCCCTGCCTTCTGTCTTTATTTCCTCCTCCTCCTGAATCTGTAAAAGTACTGGCCATGTTTCGCATATCACTGAAGCTTCTCAGGCAGTGTCCTAAAGATATGTGGGTACGACAAGGCTGGACACAGCAGGTGAAATAACTGCTGCTGTGCAGCAGAAGTAACGTACTGGCAGCTATTTTGCGTTTCACAACGCCGGGCTTGATGAAAAGCGCAGCCACCGGAGTTGCAGCGTTCGCACCTCAATAGGGCTCGAGATGACATCGTAGGAGAATCATCAGTGTTTGTAGATTGAAATGTGCAGACTGCTTTGTTCAGACCACTGTATGGTCCATTCTGTGGTATGCACATGACTGCTCAGCAGGATCGCTAGTGTTTGTGTGTACACCGCCCACGCTGGCATCTGAGGCAGTACGGCTTGGCTCTTCGGCAGAGTTAATTGAGCGGAGCGTAAATGAGCCTTAACTTGGGCCAAAATTGCGTAGCTATGCCCTTCGCTCGACACTATACTACACTCCAAACATTTTAACACAGTTATGGGTGTTCGTAAGGGTGTTTTCTGGCACCAACGCCTTCAAGCTGGGTGCCTTCAAGCTTATAAGTGTCTATAGGATAGGTTCCAGACAGCAAGCAGTAGTACTAGCGAAAACAGTTCTTTCGTGGCAGAAAAAAGTTGTGGATAGAAAAGTGCTGTGCGGTAAACATGTCCGGATAAACTAACCACCAAATCCAGCGCTTTCTTCGATTTTATAGCGCAGCCCTTAGGCGTTCGTTCCTATGGCTAGCGTCGTCGTCGGCATAACCGAGTGAACGAGCATAGCGAAGGATGAAAGAGTGAACGCGGAGCGCAGCGGGGATGAAAGACGTGAGGCGGAAAGCGGTGGAGGAGGGCACGGCGAAAGCGTGAGAAGAAAAGCGTAGTGCGGCGTCGATGGCTAGGAAATGGCGCCAGAGTGGCGCGCGTCGCCTGGGAGGTCTGTCTGCGGCAGCTGCTCTGAATCGCGCCCGCGCGTCACCCACGCGCTGCCTGTTGCGTTCTCCAGATTAGCGAGGCAGCGTGCCACAGTTCACCCCGTCTTGCACAGACAGATTGTATGTGCAGGCCAATAAATCGCGAAATGTAAACACATATAGAGCTGCGCCCAAACTTCGCCTTAGGTAGTATGGTAATTGACGGTGTAATTTTTCGTAGTGAGAATGACAAGTGAGTAACCGCAATTGCTGTTGCCCATGCATTGCGATGCCGTATCGCGTTAAAATGTCATTCTGAAAATGGAGGTCTAGAGCAATCGAAGCCACTTTATCTGCTAGCTGTATAGTTCTTCGGAAGTGCTGCTTATGTAAACCCATAAAAAGTATCGTCAAAACTCCGCAATAAATAAAAAGCAACTACGAATTTGTTCAATAAATTAAGAAGGACGGACCAATTCAGGTCACTCGGAAATCATCCATAGCCCTGTGTTTGAAGTTTGCTCAAAAGAGCAACAGAATTGATTACATTTTGTAATTGTTGAAATAAAATATGATGTTGTTTTGCCAACTGAAATCAACTACATTTCCTATTAGGCTGATGTCACTTTATTACTATTGCACGGAAGGTAGTGATCAACAGTATAAAATTTATTTTCACGCACGTAGCATTGCCACACTAAGGTATTTTAATTAGCTGAGTTTGAGGAAAGTATGTATGAATATCAAGTGGATGGCTGACCATAATGGGAATTTTGAACGCCAATTATGGCGTCCGCCATTAAAATTATTTTCGTTGGTACAAGGAGCTTCTCTTTCTCTTTCCCTTTTTTGGGTTTTTGCAGATGCAACCACAGAATATTTATTCACCATGCATAAATTCGGGAGAGGAGAATAGCATCGCTGGCGCCGCCCTACCAAGCTAGAAATTCCACCTCTGTGGCGAGACATCCTTGGAGAAGTCCTTCGATTTGTTTCAATACGTGGCCGGTACTATTTGGACAGCTGGCTTGCTATGCAGGATGCACCGAGTTGGGCGAAACTTGGCATCTTCACGAGCTCTGGCAAGGCCCCATGATGAAAGAACTAATGTACCAAGACAAAGTTTGTCCCTAGGCTCGCCTCCAGTTTTATTGGTTTATCTAGATTCACTCTGGGTGGCTATCATCCCTTGGGCGTTACGTTTGTGTGGCCGACAAACTGGAGCTCACGTTATCATACCATCTGTGCATGGTCGGTGCCTTCTTTCACTTACTTGTCGTTCCACCCAGTGCACTACACGCTCAAGCAAGTTGTAAAATAAATCAATTGAATACGATATTATCAGACACTTTAATGTGGTTCATAAGCATTTGAAAGTCTACAAGTTGTACACTGAATGTGCGTTACAGTTATTTGTGATTTATTACGTTTCGCGTTATACCACAAGGAAACGCCCTCCCTATATTGGCGTGGATCACTACGTGCTTGCGCTCGCACTTCTAAGCGCAAATTGGTATGCGCCTGGTTTGCGCACTAGGCTTTCAAGAGATCGCTCACTGCTCGCGCTAAAGTAGACTCTGAGACGAAGTTCGGTTCGTCTCAGAGTCTACTTTAGCGCGAGCAGTGAGCGATCTCTTGAAAGCCTAGTGCGCAAACCAGGCGCATACCAATTTGCGCTTAGAAGTGCGAGCGCAAGCACGTAGTGATCCACGCCAATATAGGGAGGGCGTTTCCTTGTGGTATAACGCGAAACGTAATAAATCACAAATAACTGTAACGCACATTCAGTGTACAACTTGTAGACTTTCAAATGCTTATGAACCACATTAAAGTGTCTGATCCACGACGTCCCGCTGGATGCAACTCACGAGGAAATCCTCGATGCACTTAGAAGAAATAAGAAAAACCCATCGATCATTGGAGTCAGAAGACTTGGGGCGAAATCCAAATCTGTATTGATCCTGTTTGAAGACTGGAAGGTGCCGATGCAAGTTTACCTCCGATGCTTCCCCACACGCTGCTACCTATACAAGAAAAAATATGAAGTATGCGTCACCTGCGGAAAACTTGGACATCGAGCGGATGTTTGCCCGAACCCCAACCACGTCAGATGTCGGGGGTGCGGAGCCGAAAACCCCGAACCAGATCACAGCTGCGAGCCTCGATGCCTGCTATGCAAGAAAGCCCACCTCCTAGGCGACAACAAGTGCCGGGAGATATATCGCATGCCGTACATCATCAAGAAAAAATTATGGGAGAAGAAAATAGAACAAGAGAAGTTCCAGGTGCAAGCCCCAACTCAAGGCAAGCCCCAGGCCACCACCTCGGCAACTAGAGAGGAGCACTGAGGCAGAGCAAGGGATGCTCCCAGAGACCAGGCGAGGCAGCAGTCGAGAGCGAGATCTAGCTCGAGACCCGGAAGGAGGTCCAATTCGTGGTCCGGAGGAGGCCGCCAGCAGACTTCAGCCAAGTGGCCTGCTGACCAGGGCCGGGGACCCGCTAACCAGGGCCGGGGACCCGGCTTGCCGCCCAGGGACCCCAAGGACCCGTGGGGAAAAAAGAAGAAAGAAGAAAATATCCACTTGGTAAGCTTTGGTAGCAAGGGCTCCCAGGCTGAGAAAGATGAGATTAGCTTACTTAAGCAAGAAATAGAGGAGCAGAAGAAAGCAAACATGAGGTTAGAACGATTGCTGAGGGAAACCCAAAATCAGCTGAGCGCGCTAAAAACAGAGAGGGTACTTGCAGAGGCTCCCAAAAAATGCAACACCCACATCACTCCTCCTGCTCCTGTGCCAGCTGCATCTGGTCAGGAGGAAGAGGATATGAATGTGGATTTTACGAGACAACCCCCTTCCAAACGTAAGGCGGGGGAGACCGACCCGCTGGCGAGCTGGCAAAAGAAAATTGAAACGTGGCTAATGAAAATGGACAAGGAGAACGAAACCATGAAAGCAGGACAGCTACAGAATGGAGGAGCAATTGCGCTATTACAGGCGCAAGTGAACTAACAATCTTGCAAAATTGATGCCCTAAGCACGTCGATGGATACCTTAGGCACGACAATAGCTAGGCTGTGCGAGAAAATCGGCGCCATAGAAGCGATTCTTAATAGAAATGGATAAAAATTCGGTTAAGAAAAATGCCTCCACATTCTGGCAGTGGAATTGTAGAGGGTACCAGAGGAAAAGAGCGCTGCTGCAACAATACCTCGAGCTGCAACAGGAAGCACCCGTAGCCATAGTCGTGCAGGAAACGGGAAAGGCCCCTGTTAGATTATCGGGTTACCAATGCTTTGACAGCGGCAAGGGGGATAAATGCCGAGTCGCCACCTTCGTAAAGCGAAACATTGCAACCATTGTCCATGATGTCTCCCCCAGCGAGGCAGAGGCTGTTCTCGTTGAGATTATCACAGGGAAGAAAAATAGAGATAGCATATTCCTGCTGAATGTGTACAGCACACCCAAGCAAAAGAAAATTAGATTTATTACTTTATTCCGCAAAGCACTCAGAGCCGCAGATGGGAGACCTCTCATCATTATGGGAGACTTCAACGCGGCTCACGAGGAATGGGGATATACATACAGGGACCCCAAAGGTAGACGGATATGGGAAGATATACAAACGCTAGGGCTTACTCTACATACTGACCCATGCGTCCCTACGCGCACAGGCAACAGTATAACCAGGGACACAGCACCCGACCTCACGATAAGCCATATGGCGGGAACAGTAACATGGAAAAGCACAGGACAAAATCTAGGCAGCGACCACTTTATCATTTCGCTCACGCTAGGAAAAGGCGTCAAAACACGCCTCATCAAACAACCGAAACTAACGGAGTGGGATAAATTCAGAGAGATAAGAAAGGAGGCCTCACTGCCGGACGATATCTACAATATCGACGAGTGGACACACCTCCTTAAAACGCATATAGGGGAAGCGACTACAACTATAGAGGATGAGGACGCACCCCCAGCACTAGACAGCAAACTGCTGAACATGTGGAGCAGAAAGAGCAATCTGGAGAAAAGACTTAAGGCACAAAGATGGAACAGGAATATCCGGCGCGAACTAGCCAGACTCAACAAAGAAATAGAAACATATGCGATTAAGCTCAACGAGCAAAATTGGTACAGCAAGTGCGATGAGATGGAAGCCAATATGAGTCTCTCCAAAACATGGAGCCTTCTCAGACATCTAATCGACCCTAGTAAATCAAAAATGCAAGCTAGCACAAACCAGGTGAGAGCGAGGCATGGCTTTGTGGGCACAGATGACGAGCTCATTAGCGAGCTCCAAGAGACATATCTTGGAAAAGCAGAGAGCGAGGTGTTTAGGGACTACGAGGGACCTCCCAATCCAGATCTCGATGCTCCCATCACCACGACAGAGGTTAGAGCAGAGATTAATAACCTGAGAAAGAGATCGGCCCCCGGCCCGGGCGGGATAACAAACACAGCTCTTAGGAATCTAGACGATGAGTCCATCATTGCATTAACCAAATTCATGAACCAGGTGTGGGAGAAAGGAGAAATCCCCAAAACATGGAAACAGGCGGACGTAGTCTTTATTCCCAAGCCAGGCAAAGTACCCGGCTTGAACAACATGCGACCAATCTCCCTCACCTCGTGTGTAGGGAAATTGATGGAGCACGTTGTTCAAACGAGACTGACCAGGTACATGGAGGAGAACAATCTCTGGCCGCATGAAATGGTTGGATTCAGGCCAGGGCTCAGTACACAAGATGTCATGCTCAGACTTAAGCATGATATCCTAGACCGATACGACTCAACTGACACCAGGGCGATCCTAGGTCTCGACCTCACCAAGGCATTTGACAACGTTAGCCATAAGGCTATCTTGGTAGGCCTCGAAGAGGTAGGTGTGGGACACAGGGTATATGCATACGTCAAAGACTTTCTGTCACAGAGGGAGGTGAATATAAAATTTCTGGATGTAAAATCCCCTCCCATCACACTTGGGAGCAAGGGAACCCCGCAAGGGTCAGTGCTCTCACCCTTCCTATTCAACATAGCGATGAGGGGTCTCCCGGCGGAACTCAATAAGATTAAATCGATTAAATTTAGCATGTACGCGGATGATATCAACATCTGGGTTAACAGTGGGAGTGACGCAGCCATCGAACTTGAACTACAGATAGCGGCGAATATGGTGGAAGAGTATGCGGCGAGCAGAGGCTTGGTGTGCTCTCCACAGAAATCGGAGCTGTTAATCATTGAGCCAAAACATCGAAGGAGACACGCTGGAAGTAGCAGACCCATCACTATTTTCGTAAACGGAAATGAGGTTCCCAAGGTGGAGGAAATAAGAATTCTGGGCATGTATATCCAGAGAAATGGATGCAACCTCACGACAATCAAAAAGCTAGAAGGATACGCGGCGCAGGTCACGGGGATCTTTAGGAGAATTTCACTCAAAGGCAGGGGCCTCAAAGAGAACAGCCTCCTCAGACTCATGCAAGCCTTCATTACCAGCCGTATAGCGTATGCCACACCGTATCTTGTGTTTAGACGATCAGAAAAGGATAAAATAGATGCGATCATTAGGAAGAGCGTTAAGAGAGCCCTAGGGCTCCCAGACTCGACCTCGACAGACCTCCTCCTCAAAATGGGGGTTCACAACACGCTAGTTGAACTCACTGAGGCAGTACGAGTGTCTCAGTTGGAAAGATTAGGCCAGTCTAAAACAGGGAGAAAAATCATGGAATGGGTAGGAATTCAATGTGACAGGGGTGCCCCGACTGACAAGAAGGACATTCCGTTGGACGTGCGTAAGCGCTTCAGAATCGCCCCCCTACCTAAAAATATGCATCCTATCTACAACAAAGAGAGGAGAGCTCACAGGGCTAAGGCTCTACTAAATAAACTTAAAGACACACCGGCGCATAATGTAGCGTACGTGGACGCCGCTTGCGGCAGAGACGGGGCTGCGGTTTCGACGGTGGTTGATGGCGACGGGTGCGTTAAGATAGCGTGCTCCACGTGCACGAGGGACGCCTGTACAGCCGAGGAGGTTGCAGTAGCGCTCGCTTGTGCGGGCACAAAAGCGGGAGTAATATTATGCGATAACAAATTAGCTATCCGAAATTTTAACAAAGGGAGAATCTCGGAAGAAGCCCTCCACATTCTACTCAAAAACCCTCCCAGGAGGGACATAACTTTTATTTGGGTACCGGCCCATGAAGAAGTCCCAGGCAACGAAGCCGCTCATGAGCTCGCCCGAGCACTCTACCACCGGGCAACTCTAGAGCAGCCAGTTCCAGGGATAAAAGATAGCATGATCACGTACAGGGAAATTGTCGATCACTACAAAGCCGAAAGAAGAATCTTTTCGCCTCCGCATCGGTCTCTCTCTCTGGAGGACGCTCGCATCTGGCGACGCCTCCAGGGAAACAATTATACATCACCACATTGGATCTACCTAACACAGACGGGGGACTATAACGACGCCCTCTGCAAAATTTGTAAGCAAAAAGGTACGCTAGACCATATAATATGGGAGTGTGCTGGCTCCCCAGGGGCCAAGGAAAACATTAACAGTAGAGAAGCCTGGGAGGCCTTGCTCCAGAGCGAGGCTGAAGACGACCAGCGTCGAGCAATTCGCCTGGCCGTTGAGGCCGTGAACACTCACCGTCCTCAACGCGCGGGGACTGCTTCGTCCTCCCCCCCTACCTACGTGTAGGTTAAGAGGCGGGCACCCCAGCTCGGTGGAACAATAAAGTTTTCAATCAATCAATCAATCAATCTGAGACGAAGTGAGCGACGGCTAGTGGAGAAGTTGATTGCCTTGAACTTACCGCCTGAGCACGCCGGAATGGCAGAAAACATTCCTACAAGGAAAGGGTAAGAAAAATACGCTTTATTTTCTGTTATTTTGGGATGCACCTTTATAAGGGGTATCGCCCAACAATAGTTTCTAACAACTGAAAGAAAGAGTTTTCATACTGTGTAGCCCCGAGCGATCCATGGCTTCTAACAAACGCAAGAAAGGGTCATTGCAGCGCACGTGGCCGTTAATTGACTGCCACACCGTACATGTCAGGTGGGACTCTATTAGGGGCGTAGTTACCCTTTCCCCGCCGCTTACGAAGGGGCGCTTCACTTTCCGACATAAATTCTATAGTTTGCGTGTGAGCGCAAAATATAGAGTACATGATGGGGTCCACAAAGTTCACGCTGTGGTTGACTGTCTCCTAATGCAGATTGAGGCTCGCCCCACTAAACCTGGGATACAGATGTATGCGGCCCATTCGTCACTGGCTATAATGGTCCCCTGTTGAACATTGGCTGCAATAATGAGGCCTAGCGTCGCGGCGCCTCGTCGGTCGGAGCTCCCCTGTGGTCGCACCGACCATGTCGAAGACCCATAGTCCACGATCTGCAACACCGCCATAATTTTGGCGGCTAGGCGGAACGTTGTCGCCCATCATCAGGCGGCCTCGATTGTACTTTTGCTTACCGCGAAGGCACTCGTCAATTTGCCCTTTCTTCCCGTGGCCACAGAGTAGAGGTCGTGTGAACAGCTCGCTTTTCTAGCTGTTCTCTAGCTCTAGATGACGGCATCCAACAGAGGAAGCAAGTTGACACTCATCTTCAACAGCCACGCGTCTACATTTTTGCCCACGCAGTACGTGAGCCAAATCGATTGCCGCCTGGAGAGGCGGACGTTCGGACTGCCGATGTGGTCCGTGTTGGCAAAGCAACTTTCCTCGTCTCTGCCGGTACAGTGCAGCGGTACCGTGTAACTGCGACAACTGCTTTCGGCACCCGTTGCACCGCAAGGCAGGCCGGCGTCCATTCTGAGTATTAATATATAATGTGACCACTTCGCCTTCGCAGGCTGTTTGATCCGGGTTAAGCCCCAGGTCCTTGCAGGTGCCCCAGTACTACGATGACGCCAGCGGACCTGGTCTCGCGCTGGGGCGCGGTTTCCGCAGACGAGGGTCTCCGCGTAACTCGTAACACAGCCAGCACACTGACGTTTTGGAAAAGCGGAAATTAGGCTGAAAGCTTCAGTAACGTAGGTAAACGAGACCAGACAGTGACAGTGACGCTTCCTGCCGTTGGATGCGATTACACAGGCTGCTGCCGCCGCCGCCATCATTTTCCCGAGTTCAACTTGGGGGGCAGGGTGTGTTCGCGATTGCAGGAGTTTGGCACGGGTTCACCTGTCAGTCAAAACCGTAGATCCCGCCCGCCCAACATATTTTTCGGCAACAGGGACGCGGTGCTGAAGTGAGAGGCACATCTTGACCACCGAAGTAAAACGCACACAACGCACTCTCATCGGTGATGTACTGGGCACTACTATGAAAAACAAAGCGTCGACGGTCTCTTGCTTATGCATATATATTCTCTGGCTGTGATGGCCCCAAAATACGGTTTCATTTCCCTGCATTATGGCGATGTAGCGCACAGCAAATGATTATCGGCACGTCACTGTAGCTCCTTGAAAGGCGTCAGTGCACAGTGATGGACGACGGTACTGAGGAATACGCAATGCTCTCGAACAACGTATCGCAGCTGTCGTTTGGGAAGGCTGCCCTGTCATCGGTGATGTCTCGGAACCGCAGTATTGCAAACACGGTCATCGCAGAGAATCGCTCGGTTTCGTAGACCCAGTGCGATGGCAATCCTTCACCACCAGCATTGCGCACTACACAGCTGCAACACTTTCCTCCGTTCGAAGTCTCACTTCATAACTGCACTTAAGAGCCCTCGCCTGTCAAAATGCGACTGCTACAGTGTCGTTACGATAGTCATCTGCGATTGCTGTTAACTCCAGCAGAAGTGATCCGCAAGCACCTTGGAGTGTACAACACACTCAAATACTGCGTACTGGGCAAGCGATGACAAACGATGAATTGTGTCGCTGGGATGCACGCTCTTATTCGTAGTGTATCGCTGAGGCTTCACGCACACTGCTAAACTGGTACATTTTCACTGTACTGCGTCGCTACGGACCCTATAGAACACGTACCGTACTGCCATTTTGCAGTGACAGCCTTGCTCTCGTCTCTATGACTAGAGCTTTAAAAAAATTAGATATTGTGCTTTTACGTGCCAAACGACGATATGATTATGAGGCGCGCCGTAGTGTGGAAAGCTAGAAATTTGGGCTACCTGGAGTTCTTTAACGTGCACCTCAATCTAAGTACACGGGTGTCTTCGCATTTCGCCCCCATCGAAATGTGGCCGCAGTAACCCCCCCCCCCCCCCCGCCTTTCAGATGGGTACGCTCTAGTACGCTCTAAAAAAAGTTTACACCCTTTGGGGTGTATATCTGCCACACAACGATAATCGTCATCTGCCTTGGTTGCGTTTCCTTTCTTGAAAACGCCGCGCCCGCTACTCTCTGGCCGGCAATGCTATGTCATTCTGATAACGCGCATGCAGTTCGTTGCTGGGAAGTACCGGGCTCGTAGCGTTAAAGAAAGGAAATGCGGACAAGACAGATGACGTTTAGTGTTGTGTGGCAAGATACGACTCAAAGGGTGTAAACTTTTCTTAGAGTGTACAGTGTTGCTTTCAGTAGGTCAAGCGGCGGCTTTAATAGCCACAGTAAAGCTTCACTTCACTTCAGTTTATTTCCTTAAAGACCCCACAAGGGGGTGTTACATAAGGGGTGGGTTGTACAGAGATACTACAAATGCCACAGGTGTTTAAAAAGACAGGTATATGGATACACTTTGAATAAAACGTGACGGACAGGTGATTGAAACAATGTCGTGGGGAAGGCCATTCCATTCTGAAGCTGCGCGGCAAAAAAATGATGCAGAAAAAGTATTGGTGCCAGAACGGGGTCGGGTGACTTGAAGTGGATGGCCCGTGCGGGGGGATGTGCGAGTGGCGGGAGCGATGTAAGGTGGATGGCTGAAAGAACTGTGATAGAACTTGTGGTAAAGTGATAGTGTGGCGATCCTGCGGCGAGACGAAAGAGTGGGTAGACCAGAGTCATTCTTAAGGGATGACACGCTGATATCATATGAATAAGAAGAATGAATGAAGCGAGCTGCACGATTCTGCACTGCTTCGATAGCGTTAATCAAATAAACTTGGTGAGGGCTCTAGATTGGTGATGCGTACTCAAGTTTGGGTCGAATTAGCGATTGGTAAGCCAAAAGTCTTACGTGGTAGGGTGAGTGACGCAGATGACGTTTTAGAAATCCTAATGATCGGTTAGCCGATGAAATGATATTCGTGACATGGGTGCGCCAGGAAAGATCAGGAGTTAGTGTTACACCAAGGTATTTATAGGATTCACTTGTTTCAACTGGTATGTTAGTGATTTCATAGGGAAATTGGAGCGGGTTTTTGCGGCGGTGGAAGGAAACTAATTTACATTTGTTAGGATTAAGGGTCATTAGCCAGCGGTTACACCAGTCGAACACTTTATTAAGATCATCCTGTAGGGCTGTTTGGTCAGATATGTTAGTTGTTTTGCGGTAGATAACACAGTCGTCAGCGAACATGGGGATGTTACATGATAAATTATTAGGCAAGTCGTTGATATATATTAGAAATAAAAGTGGGCCGAGGACAGATCCCTGCGGCACGCCGGACGTTACAGGGAGCGAGTCAGACTTGACATTGTTAAGGGAAACAAACTGAGAGCGGTTAGTCAGAAATTGGGCGATCCAGTTTAGAACGTTGTGTGGCAGATTTAGTTGAGAGAGCTTCATTAGTAGACGCTTGTGTGGTACTTTATCAAAAGCCTTGGTGAAGTCAAGAAAAATAGCATCTGTTTGTAGGTTAGTATCGAGGTTAGCATTCAGGTCGTGAAGAAAAAGGGCTAGTTGGGATTCGCATGAGAGGCCTTTTCGAAATCCGTGTTGAGAGGGATTAAAAAAGCTGTTAGAATCAAGGAACTGCATGATCTGAGAGTATATGATATGTTCCATGAGTTTGCAGCACACACTGGTTAGAGATATGGGGCGGTAATTTAACGGACGGTCTCTGTTGCCTGCTTTGTGAACTGGAATGACCTTCCCACATTTCAGTCGTAAGGGAGAATTCCTGAGGAGAGTGACTGGGAAAACAGTAATAGTAAAAATTCGGCAGATATGTGCTTAGTGTTTTTTAAGAGCTTGTAATTTATTTCGTCCGTACCAGTAGAAGATGACAACTTCATTTTTTCAATTAAGGACAGGATACCAGAGAAACTAATGCTTATGGGTGGCATTTCAGGTAAATTAACGGAAAACAGTTCTGTTTCAGTAGGGTTAGGTTCATTCGTAAAGACAGACGAAAAGGCTACATTAAATATATTGGCACTTTCTGAACAACTTGCTTCTTGACCAGATTGATTAGTAAGGATAACAGGAGGGGTGTCATGTGGGTTTAGAATTTGCCAGAAACGTTTGGGTGAATCAGCAATGATTTTTGGTAGCTCAGTGTGAAAGAATGAGTATTTAGCGTTGCGCACCTCTGTTAAGTATGCTTTTTCTGCAATGTTGTATTTGTCCCATGCGCAAACACTGTTTCTAGTCTTGGCGACACGAAAAAGACGTTTCTTCTTGTTTTCAAGCGATTTTAATGACTTAGTAAACCAAGGTTTTTGGCGGGTGGGACGGAAAGTTACCTTAGGGATGAAGTCATCAGCTAGCTGGTTCATTTTGTTTTTGAAGAGTGACCAGTTTTCGTTAATAGGTCGTTCCCAAAAACCGTCTTGAAACGATGGAAAAAAGGCATCAAGTTCACTAATGATGGCCCCATAGTTCCCCTTGTCATATAGTCGAATTGTTTTCCTGCAAGCTTGACGTATTTCGGGAACAAAGGCAAAGCTAGCATGAATTACTTTGTGGTCACTTATTTCTTTTAGAAATGTTATAGAAGACAGGCTCCCTGGATCTGTTATTAAGATTATGTCAAGAATATTGGCGGTATCGGAAGTGACTCGTGTAGGTTGTGATATCAGCTGAGTAAGATTAAAGTTTAGGCACACGTCAAGAAATTCGTTAGCTTCTTTCGCATTGGGTGCTGACGAGGTTAGGGTCATCCAATCGATATTCGGAAAGTTAAAGTCTCCAAAGAGAACGACGCGAGCATTAGGGTATTTAGTCGAAAGTTTGGTGAAGATATTATTAAGTTCGCGTGAAAAATCTGGAGTGTATCTAGGAGGCCTGTAGCAAACACCAAAGAGCACCGACTGTGGTGCGGAACGACAGATTAACCATAATATTTCAAGGTCGGAGGATATTTTGATAACAGAGCACGAAAGTTGTTTGTTTGCAGCAATGAGGACGCCACCTCCGCGTGTGCCGAGACGATCCTTTGTAAAAAGAATGAAGTTGGGCAAGTCGGATAAAACTTCGCCATCGGTGACGCCAGAGGTCAACCACGTTTCAGTTAGAATAAGTAAATTGCTACTGGATGAAGATACAAGGCTTTACACGTGGTGGCGTTTAGAAAGAAAGCTGCGAATGTTTGTGAAAATAATCGAAAAAGCTCCTGCAGTGAGCAGCTAAGGCGGCACTGCGTTGCCATTCCCCTAATAAACGGAGAATCGTCAGACCATTGTCATGACTGACTTTATCGAGAGTAGCACTGCAGCGCCCCTGGCGACTGCTCACCGGATGAACTGCCTCGTGCGAGCGACCCTCTAAAATGTGCCCGCTTGTAAGCTTTCCCCTCACTAGCCGCTTTTACATGAATGCGACAGTGTCGCATCGCATCGCATTTCTAGCGCATCACATTCATGTAAACAGCAGTAATGCGCCAGGAAGGCGCATCGCATTAATGCGCCAGGCGAGAGTAGATTTACGGACGCGAGTCGGCTCTCGCGGAGCATCTAAACGCAGGATCGTCGCATTAGGAATGATGGGAAGGCATTATTCACCAACCAACATGGCGGCGGTCCCGTGCCCGCTTCGAATTGAATTTGCCGTTTCTTTTGTACAATGCACTTCGTTCGCAGCAAATGATCGTGTAAACGGCTTTCGCTTAGTCTCAGGCCGCTTCGACGACAGAGTATTATGGTTAACCTTGTGGTGTTTTTGAGATCGCTTCTCGTTTCGAACGAGTCGAAGCCTAACGAAAGAAACATTCGAGATGTCAGCGCTACCTATCGCTAGAGTCGGGAAATAGCCGCAACGACGGCATATGGCCTCTGAGATACGAAGATCTCGCTGGACAACCAAAAGTGCAAAAATATTCGCTACTTCGCATACGCTACACGATAGCGTATAGCGTACGCTATAAGTTGCGTACGCTAAACTAAAGCTGTCTATTTCTCGGCACTCAGCCACCAATGTGATCTCGGCCCACTACCGGAAACCAGTTACACCGGAAGTCGGCTGCACTTCACTTATACGACACCATGTAACGCTACGTTCTCGCGAGAGTTCCTCTCACGAGGACCAAAAAGTAAGGAAGCTCTGGTGAAAGCAGTGGAAAAAACTTTAAAAGATAGACGAATACCAGACAGTTGGCGACAAAGTAGAATTAATTTAATTTATAAAGGCAAGGGGGAGAAAGACAGAATTCACTCGTATAGACCGTTGACCATTACATCGGTAATATACAGGCCAGCAATGCAGGCAATCAAATTAAAGCTTCAAGCATGGGCAGAGAATAATAGCATTTTGGGAGAGCTTCAGAATGGCTTCAGAATAGGTAGGCGTTTGGATGATAACTTGTTTGTTCTTACTCAGTGTATTGAAATATCAAAAGCAGAAAGCAGACCGTTGTATGTGGCCTTCTTAGACATTACAGCCTACGACAACGTAGACCGCAACATTTTGTGGGATATCCTGGAAGGGGAAGGTTTAAGTAACGATTGTCTACAGTTTCTGAGAGAGATTTACCTAGAAAATACCGTTTGCGTTGAATGGGAAGGGATGAGGAGCGAGGAGAAAGTTCATATCAACAAGGGACTGAGGCAGGGGTGCCCTTTATCCCCGCTGCTGTTTATGATGTACATGGTGAGGATAGAGAGGGCGCTAGAAGGAAGCAATATCGGGTTTAATCTCTCATACAAACAGGCGGGTACAGTAATAGAGCAGCAACTCCCAGGTTTATTTTATGCGGACGACATTGTGTTGCTAGCTAACAAGCAAAGTGATTTGCAACGTCTGGCTAATATCTGTGGACAGGAAGGCAACAATTTAGGTTTCAAATTTAGTCTTAGAAAATCAGGTGTTATGGTATTCAATGAAAACAGTGAACAGACAGTGGAGATACAGGACCAAGAAATACCTCGGGAAACAGAATATAAATACCTTGGTATATGGACAAACGAAGGCATTGGATATATGGAAACACAGGAAAAAACCATAACAGTAAAGGGGAAGAGAAATGCAGCCATAATAAAGCACAGAGCGCTATGGGGATACAATAGGTACGAGGTCCTCCGAGGTATGTGGAAAGGTGGAATGATTTCAGGACTTACTTTTGGAAATGCGGTTGTTTGCTTTAAATCAGGGGTACAATGAGGACTCGACGGGAACCAAAGGTCGGTGGGTCGCCTCGCATTGGGCGCTCACGGGAAGACTACAAATCAAGCTGTGCAGGGTGATATGGGCTGGACTAGTTTTGAAGTGAGGGAAGCTCGCAGCTAGTAAAATTGAGTATGAAGAACGGCTGAGGAATGTGGAAGAAAGTAAATGGGCTGGGAGAGTGTTCAGATATCTGTACAGGAAAAACATTGATTCACAGTGGAGGAAAAGAGCTAGGAAGGTTACCAGCAAGTATGCGGCCTGTAGGGTGGACAACACAGCAACAAAGAAGGTCAAGTGGAAAGTCAGAGAGGCTGAATTAATCTCATGGGTGGCGGCAATGGAAAAGATACCTGCCATGAGTAACTACTTAAGAGGAAAAAACGAAATCAGGAAAGAAACCATTTATCATAATTCAGAGGGAAGCTCATTACTTTTCGAAACGAGATCGGGATGCCTTAGAACATGCACCTATAAAGCGAGATATAAGAAGGAAGAAGAAGCATGTGCTTGCTGCGGTAAAGCTAGGGGAACTACGGAGCATGTTTTATTAGAATGTGAAGACGTCTACCCGTGGTCGATTTAGGCACCACTGGCCTCCTTGAAGCCCTTGGGTTCAGAGGGGGCAGTGGTAAAGCAAACATGTCCGCAATAGACATTAGTAAGAGGCGACTGAAGGATTGGTGGAAGAAAAGTAGGGAAACGACAGAAGACGGAGACGTAGAAAAGCACAGTTCGCAATAGGGGATCAGAAAATTTGGGCGTGGTAGTTCATAGTGTTTTTTTTTTTTCATTGTTTTACCTAGGTAGGATATTAGGCAGTATAGTAGGAAGAGCTTGGTGGCGCAACCCACCACCCCGTTCCAAAGGAGACGCTCATAATATCCATCCATTCCATCCAGTTAATGCGCTACATTTAAACGGCGTCGCATCGCCTTTCCGAAATGCGCTTGGAAATGCGATGCGCCATAACTGTCGCATTCATGTAAACGGGGCTATTACTGTCGCCACTCGCATCAACAAGTGCGAAATGTAATAATTTTCTCGATTTCCGTTTGTCTCCAGAAATTTATAGCATTTAAAACGCAAAACAGATGCTTTAAAAGAAGTGCTTATTTTATTTGTTGTATTGTAACGCATTCGACTGAGGAAAAGTGTAGGGGCAAGAATGCTCATCTGTGTCCTGTTCGCATGTGCGCTGTCGCATTCACGTATGAAGCTAGTGCCCGAAAGAAGAGGCACGCCCTTGAAGCGCCCGAGAAAGGCGTGGCAAGCGGCTCACGGCAAGTGTGCAGACTGACAGCCGGACAGTCACGGTAGTGCTAAAGCGCGATAATACGTTGATAACAATACACGGTGCCGGCGCGTTCCGTTGCGCAGCCTTCTGTGCTTGAAACGCGGAGGCAGGGCGCTCATGTTGTCACACGCGGCTTTTTATCTCGGCATTTATTTTTTTTTGCTTGCAGTTTTTGCGCGTTCCTTGCGAGCTCCGTTCACAGGCTACGATCGAGCAAACTCGGGTAAAGCTTTTGCCAGCGAGAAACTTGCCCATCGTACGTGGCACCCCTTCTGACATTTTCGAGGGTGATGATACACAAATCGGCGATCTCTGGCAATCACAGCCTCATGAGCACCTGAAGTACTTTTTGCCACGCTTCATACTACTAAGTCATAAATTAAGTCATGTTTTCTTTTTTATATTAGCACAAGAATATGGTTTTGTGGCTTTTATAACAACTACTATAGGTCTCGCTTAATAACCTTTGCAATAAACTGTTCTACTGCTTTGAAGAATGATTTAAACTGCGTCTGTTTCGGGCAGCCCTGCGGTGCCATTCGCCATATTGCTCTGTTTGCCGTGAAGGAGGAGTGCTTCATCATGACTCATTTCTCCTTAAATTGTAATTAACTATTCATTATGGCTGCTTTACGCCTTGTTTTGTTATAGTTGTGTGGCCATTATTGATTATTATACCGTGCATGTAGAAGTTCAATTCACAGATCAATGCACCGTATGCCACGCTTGGAAAGCGTGATGTTATTTGTGAGGTCACCATCTTGCATGTTCCACGCGAATTGATCGATTGTAAATTGAACTAAAGGTAAACAATCAACACGCGTGACGCATGCAAGACGGATAGCGCGCGAGTAACGTTCTGCTATACAGGGTGTCTCAGCTAGCGTTAACCAAGTTCTTCAAGCTAAGACATAGAATACACGAGGACGCAACCGATGGTATTCTTTCGGCGGTGGCGCTCCGCACGGGGAGGATTTTTCTCACAGTCGAACTATCGATGACTATAACAGATTAATTAAGGAACTTCTTGAATACTGTATTGAGGGCGCTAATTTCGACTCAGAAGTAGTTATTCTCTTTTAAGACACCCGATTCAGCTGTTTTCAGTGTGCTAACTGTCGCGTAATTATTTGTTACCGCGTCTTGAGCGTAAACGCGATAAGTATGAGAAGAGCCGCACGACTACGAGTCCACGAGCTGCGACACCAGTGGTTCCTAGCGTTATACTCTGAAGAACTTGCTGTGCTCAATGCCTTTGTCCTCCTCCTCCTCAATGCCGCTGCGCAAGGGCATTGGCTTCGTGCTTCACGCGGTCACGATCGCTCCCAGGTCCCGGTGACTGACGCCAATACGCATGCCTCGCCACTTTGACGTGGCAGGTTACTTCAAGTGGCAAGTTGACTTTTCCGATCTACGTCTGGGACCGCCGG
This sequence comes from Dermacentor andersoni, assembly GCF_023375885.2. Lineage (NCBI taxonomy): Eukaryota > Metazoa > Arthropoda > Arachnida > Ixodida > Ixodidae > Dermacentor > Dermacentor andersoni. Next base: position 160,573,477 of record NC_092817.1, read on the forward strand.
TATCGCGGCCAGTGGACGCGTAATCATCCGGCTGTTGTAAGTATTTCGCGCGTTTTCACTGTAACGCCGAAAAAATCATTACGCCACACATTGCGCACTGAAAAGAACTAAAGCTGGTGATTTAAAACACACTTATACCTTTTGTATCGAAATTCGCTCCCTTAATGTAGTAATTAAGGTTTGTTAATTATTTTAATCTAATTATTGATATTTCAATTGCGAAAGAATATCATCCTCGTGCAGTACGCCACTGCTGACAGAATATACTTGTTGCGTTCTCGCATATTCTATATTTTGTTCTTAAGAACTTCGCTAACGCTAGCTGAGACAATAGCTGAGACACTCTATATTCTGTAAGACGTGCGCGAACCCATCTGTGCGCTTTTTATTCAAAAACTGGGAACACGCCAGCCTATGCTCGAAGAAACAGAAGATCAGGGATGATGATGGCTACGTACATATAAGAATAATGATGGACGTTAATAGCACTGGCAATGCATATATTTCGCGCTTATACAGTGACTGATCTTCAGTCAGGTTATATCTGTCCGTTGCAATTCATCGCTTTATTGGCAAATGTTAACCAGATATGACACCCTTTTGCCGGTGTAGTCCTTGTGTGAAAGAACATAGAATTGTCATCATCAACTCCCCAGACACCGACAAGCATATGGCTTCATGAAAGACGCGTGCAACACTTTGAAGTGTTTGTATGAGTAAAACCACGCAAAACCCCTGACTAGAGCGCAAAAGTTAGTTTGCCCGAGAATCGCCTGATCCTCCCACACCTCGTGTTATATTCGAACGTATATTCGGTCGCGCATTTAGTTATACTAGGACTATGGCAAAACCTGATGGAATCGCTTCATAACACGTCTGAGTGCATCTGTTAGTAATTGTCTCCGAAGCCCATAACATGCACAGAGACCTAAGAGATTGCCCATAATTCCGCTCCTTGCAGATTGAAACTTCATGCAAGGACTTGTGCTGATCAGAAAGCAGCTGGGAATTTTACGCACTTCGTATACGACTCTCAAGAGGCGGAGAATCAGTATTTCGTAATCTTCTTCAAAGCACCCGCCCTAGCATTGGCCCGCACATTGCCTCTGCGGCACTTTACGAAATGCGCGGGGCAGGCTTTAGTTCTCCTGAGACAGCGGGAAAACGTGCATAAGGCTGTAGAGCGCTTCCAGTCACAGTCGGAGCACCGGTGTGTAAGTGCTCTAAGTCCCAATAAAATAAAAAAAAAAGACATTTTCCTCTGATAGGTAACGTTTGCGGGACAATGAACTCCAAATCGACTTTTGTATATTCTCGCGTGACACTACCAGTGCTCTTTTAAGCAAAGCTTCCATAGAGTCAGTGCGGCGCCATTTATAAGAGCTGTTGCAGCGGGATAGAGCGTAGTCAAGGCTGGCGTGGTTCCGGTGCGTATGCTAACTTTTGCCCATGCTACTATGTTCCATGTTCCTCCTAACACGGCATGAAATGATGGTTGTAGAAAATATAAAAAGGTCACGCACCTCGTTCGTCAAAGGCATGACGCGTAAATATATAATTTAATTATCTGGTGCCAAGCGAAAGTGGTGAGGCATCGGCATTGACGTTCGTCACCACGAACTGCGAGCTGCCTTTTCCACGTGAAGCGCGAAGGCAATGCAGTGCGCAGCGACATTATGAGTAGGACAAAGGCATTCAGCGGAGTCAATTCGTCCGAGTAACGCCTGGAACCGCTGGTCCGGGGGCACGCAGACGCGTAATCATGCGGCTATTTTCATAGTTCGCTTGTTTTTTTCTTAAAACGCAAAAAAGTATTGCACAAGACAAAGCACGCTGAAAGCATCCCAGTCATGTGTCTTAGAACACAATTATTAATTTTCGATCAAAATTTCCGGCCACAATTCAGTACTTAAAGAATTAGTTAAACGGTATATATGATGTAATTATTGATAGTTCAAGGATGAAAAAAAATCTGACTGGTGCAGTACGTCACTGCTGACAGCATACCATTAGCTGCGTCCTCGTATGTTCTATATATTCTTTAAGAGCTTGGATAACGTTAGTTAGGAACTCGTATCGTCGTATGTATGTATGTATGTATGTATGTATGTATGTATGTATGTATGTATGTATGTATGTATGTATGTATGTATGTATGTATGTATGTGTGTGTGTGTGTGTGTGTGTGTGTGTGTGTGTGTGTATGTATGTATGTATGTATGTATGTATGTATGTATGTATGTATGTATGTATGTATGTATGTATGTATGTATGTATCGTTCTGTTCATGTGGCTGTGTCTGCAAATAAACTGAGCCCCTCAGTTCCAGTTCGGGATCACACACATGCACGCGCACACACAGAGATAGAGAGAGAGAGAGAAAGCTAGAGTGAGTGAGAAATCGGAAAATAATATCCATGCTTGGTGTCGGAAGCCTTTCGAAGCAAAGGAGTCCGTTGGTTTTACTCATTGATTACATACAACAGTAGGTTTTTATGCGCCTGGGCTGGAAGGTTGATTGGCACTTTAAATGCAACTTCCCTGTTGGTCTTATGGGTAAGGAAATGGAACCACGGAATGAAACAGTTAACTGACAGTGTTTTTTATTTTGCGTTTTATACCGCGCAAACGCTACAGCTAATTGCGATTTTGTGCAATAATAAAGTTTATTGAGTCTGGCAAGCAGCAATAACCTCCATGCACAGGCTTATTTTGTTTTTCTTTGTTGACGGAAGAAACATTGTTTCTACGGTGATTTCCAATTACAGAAGTGCTAAATATATACATTGAGCTAAGCAGTGAATAAAGATATTTTCATTTCAGCATGTGCCACTGAAAACAGGATGAAGACAGAAGCCTCCGTTGGATTACTTTTATTGCTCGTAAGCAATTGTTTTGCAAATTGTGGAGTAGCCCGAGTCATGTAGGAACCTTAGTATTAAGTGCCATGAGGCAGGCATGTATTTTGTAATAAATCTACTCTGACACTAACTTAGGACAATATTAGGAAAGACTTCGCCAGTCCTAATTTATCAACAGAGTAAAGCGAATTGTCATCCGGTGGCTAAGGATTAACCTAGCTTTCCACCAGGAAGCCTAGCGTGTCTTGTAAATTACAAAGGCCATACTGCCAAAATAAGATTTTGCTTTCCAGAGAGAGAGAGAGAGAGAGAGAGAGAGAGAGAGAGAGAACGAGAATGTTTAATGGAAACTGATGTTAGCCCAGCTATATGCATGGGCTTGCTACTTTCAAGGCTAAAATATTTTTTCTCTCAATTCATGAAGTGTGCTGGGTACTCCGCTGTGTTAGTCAACTTCAAAAGACTGTTGCATAATAAATCAGGCTCTGTTTTCCTTTGTTTGAGAAGTCCATTTACGTGAAATAAGCCTATGGCTGAAGATCACCGTGCGGAGCCCACAAAATCACATGTGCAGCTTGCCAACACGTACAGCATTGTTCAGGACGATCGCTTTCAGAGAAGCTGCTATTTATGTCAGTGATCGGATAGTCATAATTTCTTCATAGTTAACTGGCACTTCAGCTTCTTTCTTAAAGCCACTGAGCCACCCTAAACATGCTGTTTCATGATTAGAACTCATTCTGCTTGTAAATAAAAAAAGAAAAGAATTGGGGCACGGGTGTGAGCGAAGCGCGAGACACAAGTGGACGAAGTAAGGGAAGCCCTTGCCGAGTGAAGACGTGTGCGAGAGCTTAGGCCATGGGGGTTCATTTATTATATTTTTGTTGCCGTGAAACCTGGTAATCGCTCTTTCGAGAAACGATGACTTTGACAGAGCGTCTTCGAAAACTGAATGCAACTGCGGGGGCTAGCGTCTTTCTACAAACTTCTCTTCTGACAGAAGCATAGCACATCCCCGATTCTGAGGCTCGTGAAGTCAACAGGCACGTTAACTTTTTGAAATACCGTGAAGCTTAGCTGTGCCAGCTGGACAACGTTATACTCGGCATTACGGAAGACGACGCCGTAGCAAATGAGCTTGAGGGTGCTGCCAACTACAACGAGATGTTATATGCTATCTCCGGCGTCGATTTTTTTCCTACAGCTGCGCCAACAGTCGGCAAACGTTAGCGAATCATTGACGAGAGTGCAGTTTAATTACTAAGCAACAATGATCAACAGCAGTGACGGGCAGGCTGCAGCGTGGCAAGGCCAAGTAAGTGTGCCGCGTTCCTTGTCAGTCGCGCTCCCGAGAATTCAACTGCTCACGTATGTATGCCAGTGACTTATGCTAGTGGCAAGAACTTTGAGATCACTGCAGCGCGCCGATCCGCCAAAACGACGAATTGCCACCTATAAAAAAAAAAGGGGGGGGAGGGGAATCGGGACCGAAACTCCCCGCTGGGCAATTGTCGCATGGAGGGCAGCATCCATTGTAATCCCTACTTATGAAGCATATGCTCTACTCTTTAAACAAAGACTGCCGTATTTTAAGAGATAAGCAGCTACAAAGATCATCTCGTGAACTATGATGATTTCCATAAATAAACTTATTTTTATCGCCTATCTTGTGTTTGGTAGATTGAAAAAATTATTTTTTTCTCCCCGCATAATGGCCTGTCGACACCCTTGCCTGTGTTTCGCGCGCTTGCCTCGCCCGAGCTAGCTGCTGTCTGTATTCTAATTCCACCCCGGCGAGCCAAATAGAAACGGGCCAAGCGTCTCAACGTGCTCGTTTACCCACGATAAATTTATACTGCTGCTCTACGCCGCTACTCGATGCATGCGTCCATGGCGGAATGGTTTGAATAGCGGTCTTCTCTATTAGAGGTTGTGTGTTCGAATCCTGCCGTCGGATAATCATAATGGTTTTTATGTAATTATTTAAAAAACGAAGTCTACAAAGTTAACACATGAAGCCATTTGAAGCCAGAAGGGTCAAGTTTTGGTAAATCCATGTACTAACCATAATTCCCAAGCTGGCTGAACCACTCCTGTTGTAGCTCCCATAGACACTGCCGCTAGAGTTCCCTGTAGTAGTTATTCCATAAAGCTCTATGGTTAGGGCTTTGGGCGTATGTTTTCCGGTACAGGGTGGCTTCCTGGCAAAATATCGCCCCGGAAGTTTTTGCTTTCACAAGCAGGTGGCGGTAAGCGTACAGAAGTTTGTGTATTCACAGAAATTGACCTATTCACGCCTTGATGGCGCAGCGTGGCCTTTGGGACACAAAGCGCATGAACAAAATGAACGGGGCGGAATATAACCCTGGGTTATTTCGTGCCCATATATTCTGCCCTATAGCGAGAATTTTACGCGTTAACCGTATTGGTGGCTAGCGCGGGCGAATAGCAATTAGACCATGAACATTGAGTGCCAAACGAAGACTAACTTTTGGTAGAGAGAGTTGGGGGGGGGGGGGGGAGGCAGTGCGCCAGAAGACTAGCCTGTCAGATGCATAACCTGGGGCCACAGAGTGGCGCTATGAACCAGCCATACAAACGCGCGCCAGGTGTTGCGGCGTGCGGATGGCGTTCGCTACACCACCCCAGTGAGCTGCCGAACGTTGCCGGTCCAGTCGAACGGGCACAGTATTTCGCCTCCCACTGCGTGTGCGCCGCACCGTTGTTAAGGAGGAAGTCACAGTTACTTCGTTCGTTGCTCTGACCGGAGTCGCCACAGATGCGGGCATGTCTGGTCAGAGTTCTCCATATGTGCCAGTTTCACGTGGTCAGTAGAGGCCACCTCGCGTCGACCACGAGTGTCCTTTGTAATTGCTTGTTTGTGCGGTGGAGCACTTTGAACGGCCGGTCGTACGGTGGTTGCAGAGGTTGTTGCACTGCGTTATGCCATACAGACACATGGGAGCACGACCACAGCTCGGAGTGCATATAGAAAGGTCACGGCGCAGGCTGACGAGGTGATGTGGCACGAAGCTTGTCCATGATGCCCCGCAAGGGGCTGGAGTAGTCGCGAATAGCAATAGGCATTTCATCTCCACAGCGTGCGGAAAATTCGTCAGGTAATCGCAGTGCTGTTCCATACACCGGCTCGGCGGTGCTGCAGCTAATTTCGGCTTTCCTCATTGCGCGGATGCCAAGAAAGACGAGCGGTAATGTCCAGCTTCTGTCCAGCTTTGCCCTCTCGTCACGATAAAAGCTGCTTTCAGCTGGCGGTGGAAAAGTTCTACCTTGCCGTTGCTCTGAGGATAGTAGGCAGTAGTTCTGATGTGATAGGGGTCGATCAGTCGTATTATGATGTTAAAAAGAGCAGATTCAAGCTGCCTGCCGCAGCCAATCGGTGTGGACGACGTGCCTAAGCGAGCCACCAAGTAGCACAGAAAATCCCGGGTGATTGTGTCAGCGTTGATGTCTGCCACAGATATAGATTCATCCAAGCGTCTAAATCTGCCCATGCAAGTAGTAAATACGACTGATCATTACAAAGCGGTAGCGGTCCGACAATGTACAAATGCACATGTTCAAATGGGGTGTCTAGCGCTGGGAACCCTGCCAATGACGTCACGGTGTGGTGCTGGAGTTCGCAGCGTTGACAGGCGATGGGCTCTCACGTCCACTGTCAGACGTCTCAATTTATACCAGACCCAGGCGTATCTTGCCGTCACTAGCTTTCGTCTTGCCCGAATACCCGGTTCTGGTAGCTTGTGCAGCGACTGGAAGGCACTACGACGAAGGCCAGAGGGAACAAAAGGACGAGGGTTGTCCATTGATACGCCCCGCACACTGGTAGCCATTGCAACTTCAGTGCGTTTACTGTTTTCAGAAACTGACTCAGTTCTCGATCTGCTTGCTGAGCTGCCAGCAGCTCAGTAAGGTCACTTTCTTCGGAAAGACTAAAGGCGTTGACAGGACCGCACAGTGTACGTCCGGTGTCTCGGCTTGCACGCCCCTAAGGCACTACCTTGACGTTCGCCCACAAAGATACCTCTTCAACTTGTGGTACTCAACGTCGGAAAATTATTGCCCAGTGAGCAACAGCCCAGATGGCGTCCTACCTTTTGTCACTAAATCCACCCAATTTTCCACAGACGCCTGGGCAAACGCTGCTGTCACGCACTTTGAAAGCGCCCGGCATCAACTACGAACCTTTATTAAGTCCGACCAACATTTATACGACAGTAAAAGGCTAACCTCGAACGAGTAAGTGGGGTGGCAAGCTTGCCACCTCGATCGCAACGTCAGCAGGTGCCAAATTCGATGCTGCTATCAGGCGCCTCGGAAGCGGCGAGATGCCTCACAGCGACCTTCATCCCCTGGCGAGCCTCCATTAACTACGGCGATGTCATCGTGGGCGCCGCGTTCCCCGCACCACTCTGAAGTCGACCATCCATACACACTGACCATGCAGGACCTGCAGCTTAGAGCACGAATGGCATCACCCCTGCACCCTCCGCGGTGAAGCAATCATTGGGGTCACGTTTCCAAAAGTACCACCACCTTCCCCTCTTCCACTGCTGCGATCCAAGCCAGAGCACCGCAGTGAATCGCGTATAGAGTTCGCTGTTCCGGCTGGGCGGGAGGCCTTGTAGCGCCCATCGACGCTGCAACGCGGGGACGCTAAGGTCGGCGCTCTCAGTCGGCGCCTTAGTGCCGTCTGCGAAAGACGAGGCGAATAAAATTGCCGTAATTGAACATGGTTATACCAAGTTTGTCAAGCGGTAACAGAGTTTTGCTTGCTTTGGGAAAGGACGCAAACGCTGCTTGGTACCGTCAGCAACTACAGCGTCTACAATTGCATCACAAGACAACACACAGACGCTTCTCATCGCGGTAGCAGCAGCGAGCAAATTGATCTTCATGCTGCGTCTCGCTTCATTGTGAATAAAGCGTCGAAAGCAGATCACATAGGAAGCTACCAGCACTGGGCGCACTTTGCACACGTCGAATATCACCTTAAACACATATGGACACCTATGCTGCGCACGCAGCAGCCGCTAGTAGTGGCAGGCTAAGTCGCAGTTTAACGTTGGCATGAGCTTGAAAATCAGATTTACGGAACCAGGCTTTTCCTGGCTTTGTACCTCGTGCAGTAGAGCTGTCGCTCTAAAGAAAGGGCAGGGTACCGAGGGTACTGGAGATCAGCTCATGGCTCCTGAAGGAGAACGTGCCAAGCAAATGACATTTTATTGTTCTGGTGAATCCAGGTCGAGCTGAGGAACAAAGGCAAGCAAGTACAGTCACCATCGCAAACACGCCACACGACCATTTTAGCAGCGACATGATCCACGCAGCCACGCACTCTTTCTGGCCCCAAGTGCAACGTAGCGTTCACAGAAGCACACCATGCATAGCCAACATTTCCACCTGGCGCTCTTTGGCCACACCTGGCCCTTGCGCCATTAAACACCACATATCATCAACATTTCCACCGACGAGAAACGAACCGGGTTGACGAGAACAATGCGGGTTGCTTCTACGGCTGCGGAACGCAGAATCATGTCGCTCAATTTTGCAGTTCCCCGCAGCCGCACGTGCAATAAGTGCCAACACCGACACCCACAATACTTGGGCAGTTGTCAAGTGCCATCGCAAAAACTGTTACACCCAGTGAACCTGCAGAGCTTGCGGCGCCTGGGTTAACTCCACCAACTGCTACCACAACCTCGACGGGTGAGACAAGTTTCAAGTCTGTGCTGCTCCGTAGTGGTCGATTTTGGGCGGAATGTGGACACCAATTACTCATGCATGGCTCGTGTGATGCTAGGCAGCGGCAGTAGCGCTCGTTCCCTCGCACCGACGTTGCCAGTGCCTTGCAGAGTCAAAAAGTGGGTATCGCAGAGCTCTCGTTGGTGACATCTGGTGAGAATGAACGAGCGTTGAGTGCCGCTGCCTAGCATCACACGAGCTATGAGTCGTCAGCGTCCACATTTATGGAATTGCGTGCGCGGAAGATTACAGCTCACTTAATCGGTTATTACGAGTAACCGCACGCGCACAGGGGTTTATCCACAACACGTCACGAAGGGGCCCTTTCAAAAGTGGACCGCTTACGACTTCGGAGATGCAAGAGACCGAATGGTACTGGCTACGGGTCACGCAAAACCGGTCTTTCACAACAGATGTCCGAGCTCACCCGAAAGGACAGTGACCACCATCAGCGTCACCGGTCGTTCCCTTGGCCCCATTCATGGTCGCAGGCGGTCTACTTCGTGTCGGTCGGCGGCTGGACCTGCTCAACTCCTGTACTGATATTCGGCATCCTATTCTCTTGCCTTCCACCCACAAGTTCACCGCGGTAGTCGTGCAAACAGCTCACCTTCGCATTCTTCATGTGGCGTCACACTCACGCTCACTGATCTTTGGGAAAGCTTCGGCATAATGAAGGAATGAAAGACGCTAACGAATGTGTTATTCAAATGTTTGCCCTGGGTGAGACAACGGCTGATTGCAGAGTCTGCCCCAGTGGCATCTTTACCACCAGAGCGGATAACAGAGGCGTGCACGTTTTCAGTTGTCACAAATGACTACTGCGGATCACTTCATGGCTGTATAGGCGACTCAGACAAGGCCTACACTTGCTATCTAATTCGAGCTAACGCCTGATAGGGCTGTGGCAGTCACAGTTCTTGCCCTTCGTTGGTTGGTCGAGCGGAGAGGTGTTGAGACAATGGTGCACTTGGACAACAGCCAGGCGTTCCGTCGCTATGCGCCGAGCTTCAAGGCACTCATCCCTACACTACAAGACTATGTCACCAAACGCGCATAGAGTGGAAGTTTATCGCAGAATGAGCTCCCTGATGGGGTGGTTGGTGGGAGCGCTTTATTCAATCCACCAAAGACGCTTTGAAGGGGCTGTTAGGCAGCAGTAGCCTCGACCAAGATAGACGCATCACGAGTTAGCGCGAATTTGAGGATGTAATTAAAAGCAGACACCAGAGGTACCTTGAGGACGACCCCAAGAAGCTGGTGACTTTGCAGCCAGTCCACTTTCTGCTTGGAAAACAAGTGATACAAAGCGGAGACACCGACTTACACTACGCAACAACGATGTGCTCAGTACAGGAAGCGTCTCACCATGGAACTTTGGTGAAGATGGAAACACGCATAGCTATTACTGCTCTGATCAGCACACTACCGCTCGGCCAACGCTTTTCCGCAGATTCAGGTCGGCGATGTTGCGATAGCTAACATTGAGAACACTTCACCGACGTTGTGGAAACTTGGGCGGGCGACTGCGCTGAACTCTGGATGAGATGGAGTTGTCACAGCCTGCTCCGGAACCGGCCACGTGGTCAACCACCAAGCACAGAAGTTGTACATATTGGAAGCTACGAGATGATTTCAACCACTTTCTTGCCCTCCCCCAGGAGGGCGTTGAATGTAAAGAAACGGGACATACGTTTGGAAGAAGTGTGAGACAGAAGTGGACAAAGTAGGGGAAGGAGCTAGTCTGTGCCACGTAAAGACATCTATGAGAACTTAGACCACGGGTTTTTGTTTATTATTATGTGTGCCTGCAGCTCTGCTATGGGATATTCTGTTAGCCGTGTTTCATTTACTTACATTCACACGTCACATTTTCCATAGAAGGTAACGTTCAAAATGACTTCACAAGATTAGCTGTGTTGAAGGCCATAACACTAGTAAATTAACCATCACATTCATGCAGCGTCAGAAGTGAGAGGCAACATTCATGCATAATAAGGGATACCTTTTTAGAGCATATATGTTTGTTTTTTACACCGTTCTAGAGAACTAGCGCAAGCGCGTCTGCGCAAGGATCTAGAGTAATAAAGGACGCTTTTATTTATCTTTCTAGGTTACTGCAAAGGAAGGTAAGTTACAATTATTGCTGCTTATGCCTGTTCACTAATGAAAAAATACAACCGAAGACAACACAATTTCAGTTTGGGAGTGCACTTCAGCTAATCGCACAGTTTCTTGGCATTACAGTTCACTACAGCATATTACCTTTGCGGGAACTCTGCAGCCCCAAGAGCCCACGAGTCGGCTACAGTTGCAGTGATTATTTCTCGGTGCAAGCCGGGACTAGGCGCCATTAAGCGCCGCCTACTCCGTTTCTACAAAACACTCCATGGAAAGCAAATAAAACTGCTGTTTGCTGCTTTTAAGAAAGAAAGATAAATTCTAGTGCAGTAAATAACCAAAGTATTAGCGGAAGGAGTAAAAGCTTTTACAAAAATTTACGGAACTCAGAAAGCTTAGAAAAGTCAAAGTGCGAAGTTTACAAATCCATCAATATGCACCAAAACGAATATCGCTGTTGTGTGAAATATCTCAGTCAGAGCATCTAAAGTGGTAAGAGTTTATATAGGCATTTATAGTTTGCACGAATTTGTTACAATGTTTACAATGGTTTCACAAAGTTCTACCTAGACAGTAATGGTGTAGTTCACAGCGGTGTACTATGCATCAACCTTGTTCGCTGCACATCTATTTATTTGTTCTGTTTTCTTAAAATGTTCATTTTCAAAAATTCTTACAAAACTATTGATGACTCAAATCAAATCTCTTCTAGATATTTTACCGTTTTCTTTAAAATGCAACAAACCACTTGAAAGTGATACAGCATTTTTGTCCACTTAGCATATCTTCTTTAAGTATAGTCGGCAAATAGTCTTGTCCTTGTGTTTCCTTCTAAGTAAAATAATGTTCCTGCTATTGTTAGTGGTCATAATCGTAATGAATCAAGCCTGACAAGAAACCGTCAGTCGAAAATGAAATGTAGTTCACTAAGCTGACGATATTTTTTATTCTGGTCTGTGTCCGCACAGTCGTGCTCGTGCAGTCGTATTTATACTTTGCTCAGCTCAGTCTTTTTCCAAGTTGCGCCTGAGGTTTACCGAGAGATTCGTGTCTTTTTTTTTCAAGGAAGGAAAATAAGGAGCTAAACTCAGCCATAGGCCGGCCCATTCACTAATGAGTACAATCACTGATACTCACTCCCACTTCACTGCACTAACGTGACGACGAATACATAAAGAACGGCGCGACTGGACGTAAGTGTGAACGGCAGCACCGGTAAATGCTAGGGCACATTAGTGTGAGCAGGAATTAATCTCGGCGAGTGCGAAGGAACATGTGCACATGAGTTACTCGCCGCGAGTGTTAGTGGATGTGGTATGAGCACAAGTGATTGCCTGTTACTGTGAGGCTAGTATGAACGGGAGTGATGCCAGCGAGGATGAATTGATGTGTGTATAAACGTAAGTAACAGTGAACGTACTCGGCGTGAGCGTAAGCGTGAGAAAATGTCGATGAGAGTGAGTTGATGCAAATACTAACATCAGTGAGTGCTGGGAAATTTGGGTAAGCGTCAGTAGAAACCCGAGTGAATTCCCCTCAGTGTGAGCAGGTGTTGGGATGAACACGAGTACCGGTGAATGTGCGTCGACGTGAGGATGAACACGAGTAGTTGCCGGAGAGCGTGATAGGACTTTTTAAAATGGTTGCCCGTGAATGTAAACTGATATGTGAGTATGAAAGTGAGTGAGAGTGGGTGGGTGAGCGTAAGCGGTATGTGAGTGAGTTTTAGTGAAACTGAGCGCCGATGGGGGAGAAGGCATTTGAGTGTGAGTAAGTGGCGGTGTGTGTGATTAGTTGTGAGCTTATAACTTAACACAAGTTCGGGACGGAATTATTTAACAAGGTCTGCAAAGTTAAGCTAACAGTGGCTTTATTAATAATGTACTGCTAGCTACGCAAAATCTGGTTGCACAGGCGGTTTATGTGCTTTGATGGGCACAATTTCGGAGAAAAATTGGAGTCGGCAGAAACATAATTAAAAAAGTTCAGAATGATTCTTGTTACCGTAATTTTGTACATGCTGATACTACAAATTTTAAGAGGATCTTATTTTGAGACAACTTCAGAGGGTTTCATTTTTGGAGCGCAACTCAGTTCCCAGATTTTTATGTTAATATATGAGACTCATTCAACTAATTTGGCGTTAAAGTGCATAGATCTCGAGAAACTTCGAAGACTGTGTTCACACCACTGAACGAACAACCATCGCTCGCCATTTCCTGTGCCGTGTGAAACCTATTCTTTGTTCAAACAAATTTACACTTTGGGGGCTTTGGCAATGGAAAACTGAAGAGGAATATCAAGCTAAGTGGTGTCATTCCTTCATGCTATTGCAATACCCAAATCGCCACTCTAACCTTTAGAGGAAGCTTCCTCATCCAGAAACGGCACGTAACCGAACCGAGGGCGGTGACGCCACGGTGAAGTTTCCCCACTGGAACGTGGCCACGTCACGTTTTCACACTGTGAACTGTGGTCTCTAATTTTTATTGTTACGAGAGGGTCACCATTGCATTATAATCTAACCAACAATTTGGCGCAGAAAGTTTCAAGAACCGTTCTTCCTGCGTTCTTCCTCATCAAATATACTTTAAAATCTGTGATGTCACATAGACGTATGCCTGGGCCCCAACGCCTGCATGGCAGAACTTGTGTGTGCCAGGTGAGCACCTCGGCCGAGACGTTAATAGAGAGGCTCCGCTCAATGGCCTTTGGTGCTGAACTTGGCGCTTCTTCCAACTGTTAGTCAGGCGACCTAACCACTAGCCACAAAAAGCAGCATGTCTATTTTTAACAATAGAACGGCTGCTACTAATGAATTCCATCACTTCAGTGTGTAATAGGCGCAGCTGTAAATGACTTCTCTAGAGTCTGGCTTGAACACATGATTGACACTTCGCAGCAAACCAACAATCGATGTGGATTAGCGGGCTCACGGCTGCACAGCGAGCTTTTGTATGGGCTATGAAGAGGACTTCGAAAGGCGGTCAGGCTAGTGCTTTTTTTTCTCCTCTATAGGCCGTCTGAGCATTATCAGAGACATCTTTTGGTTCGAGGGGAGAAATGTAAATATATCTGTTAGAATTGTGAATGGACGAAGAAGGCCGCTTAATTTGCAATTTCTTACGGGATGACGTTTATGCTTTTGTAACGGAAGTGAATACAGCTTCCCCATTCTTCTAAGCAGGGCTGCACAGAAACCACGCTAATAATGCTGGAAGTGGTTATAAATGGTAGCCGAACACGAAAGGGCGTCTTCATCTACTTCGCCAGTAAACCCGCAGGCTTGCTAGCAACGTATAACACTTGCAGTGCCCTTAAAGACCGCAGCAGAAAATATGAAATAGTCACTTGGAAGCAGGCAGAGGTCACGCCGTTAAGCAAAATGTTTAAGTGGTGAACGAACCCTGCTATCGCGACCTGACCTCTTCAGGACTGCACTAGGCCGCATGTCAGTAGCGACATTTTCAGCGCGCGAGGCGAGCGATTTAAACTGGTCACGCAAATCCTGGAGAGCCAGTTGTCATTTGTTTATGGCATTTCAAAGCTCCTGAAAGGGCAATGAATCACTTGGTGCGTCGCCGTACTGCTGCTGATGTGGCTTTTCCTCTGCAATGGAATGATTTATTGCCGTAGAGCGATTGCACACGATGAACCAGTGCAATAAAGGACCTACACTTGTTTGGAACATAATGCCCGAAATCTTAGGCAAAGCAATACACATATTTATATGTACCTAAAAAATATAAATAGTTTATACTCTAATATCCCAAACCTCTCACGCCGCATTTATTTAAAGTTTACATGTAATCGGAGCTCATAAATTTATTATAGTGAAATTCTTCAGACTTTGGATATATTGAATATTTTAGTGAGACTTACCAATCGAAGTAATATTTACTGGCGAAAGCCTAAGACAAGAATAGCTCTAAGGTAAACTTTACCTTTTGTGCACAAAGGTATCTGACGCTGAAGGAATTGGGATGTGCATCTGTAAACTTAAGAGGAAGCTTTAGCTCGGGCCCAACTCCGACGCGGCCTATTGAAATACATGTAAAACGCAAAAACGTTTTTCTTAGATAACCCCTGGACCGATTTTAATGAAACTTGTTGCATTTGAAAGAGAAAGTTAAATTCTAGTGACTGTTGGAAGCGGAATTTCCATTTAGGGCTTGAATTTTCTTAAAACTATTTTCAAATATTTGACCGTTTGAAAAAAATAGAAGCACGAAGTTTACAAATTCATAGCTCTGCATCAAGAACTGATATCGCGGTTCTGTAAAGAGCATCCATTAGATCATTCAAAGCGGACAAATTCAGTATGTCATTTTACATATTACGTGAATTTGTTACGTTGGTTACAAGGGTTTTGTAAAAGTATTATTTCCCTATTACAAAATTTTTTTTATATTCATGTGTAACTTATCAATTTTGTCCGCTTTAGATGTACTATTATATGCAATTCACAGAATTGTATTATTATTTTTCGTTATTGAGTTACAGCGTTGTAAACTTGATAGCTTCGTTTTTGCAAAATTTTCGATTTTTGCCAATTTTTACTAAAACATTGACGTCTTAACTCTAAAATTCGAAACCAACAGTCACTAGATTTTAAGTTTTTCTTTTAAGTGCAACAAATCTCGTCAAGTTTGGTGCAGTGGTTGCCGAGAAAAACGAATTCTCCTTTTACATGTATTTGGATAGGAGCACGCGAGCTAAAGCTTCCTCTTAAAGGGCCACTAAAGGTTACCAGAAAGTCAAGTTAAAGTGGTAGAGCAATGTTCTAGAACGTCTAAGGCGTCAATATAATCGCGCACAGACCTTTAGTAACCGAGAAATTGAGGTAAATGCATGACACGATTTGAGACCCCCCAGCGACATTCCGGTACTAGCCCGATGACGAAAGCACTCCTCATAATTTCTGTTACTAATACTCAACTACTCGTATTAAAAATATCATTTCATTTGATTATAAGACGGAAAAAAATGCTACTTGTCTACGTCTATTCGATTCTAAGAAAAGAAACATTTTGAGGTTACCCTTCAGTAATATGGGTGTTCGAAAGGTTTCGTTTTCGCTCGACTGCGCGCGCTCGACACTGCGCCGCGCACGCTTTGGAGTTTCAGTAGGTTCGTTATCGCGTCGTGCTGTGAGGGTTCTGCTGGCTCGCGAAAGTTTCATTTGGAACAAGCAGCGAGAATGCCACGTCCATGTGATGTCGTGGGAAGCCCTCGTTGCTTTCCCGCTCCGGAGAGCCGGTGTCGAGGCCGCCGTCGTAGTACGCAACGACGCCGGCAGTGCGAGCCGTCAGCAGCAGGTCGCGCTCGTCGGTGTTCAAAATCGCTGAAGTTGAGCCCACCATCGCGAGCCAATCTGTCGGTGTCAGGGTCCATTGCGACGAGCGTCGAATTTTGCATCATAGAATGAAGTACCAGCTTATGGGCGTCTCCCGCTGGAGTTTGAGGTATAGTAGCGGCGCCTGGTGGCGGTGCGGGAAACGACATCTGGGTCGTGCCAGCTTGGGTCGTATTGAGCCCTGGCTGTGGCGAAGCACGTTTCTAGGCCGAGTTTTGCGTCGATTCGCACTTTTTTATGCCTTGTTGCAAGTGCGAAAAGGCTCGTCACTTCTCACAGACCACGCCGACCACGCTGCGAGCTCGCCGCAGCCTATAGTTTAACGAAAACGGACTCTCCGTGTGCCGTGAGACGTAATTCGTTTCTCCTTCCGCTAGCCACCATACTCCCGCTTTCG
Source organism: Dermacentor andersoni (assembly GCF_023375885.2). NCBI lineage: Eukaryota > Metazoa > Arthropoda > Arachnida > Ixodida > Ixodidae > Dermacentor > Dermacentor andersoni. Next base: position 160,589,975 of record NC_092817.1, read on the forward strand.
CTCTGCTGTCGGCTCTGTTTCTGGCCGCGCGTTTGCGTTTTGCGCAGAAAAGCCGTAGCGCCGTCTGCGGACGCCGTTCTACTCACCGATGGCGCAACGTCACTATGAGACCATGATGTCAGTACTCCTCAATCGGAGGGCGGGCGATTTGAACTGCGCTAGAGGTACGCGGACGCTTCAGAACGCATTTTCTCTTAAAATAAGTCTCTCCTTGGCACGAAACAAGCGTTTCGAGGTTTCTGTGATGGTATTTCAACAGTGCACGTTGACTTACTAGTAACCTTTAGTGTTCCTTTAAGTGGCACTGATGGCAGTTTCGGGCATTAAAAAAGCTAACCAAAACATCCAAGTCTGTGCAGCTGTTGTCATTATTTCACGTAAATAACACCATTCACCTTTTGAATGCGACAAGCACCACTTTCACAAAAGCGCCATAAAGATCCATTGCCGAACCATGATTTTATTCTGTTGTGAAAGCATTCGAGTCAGTCGCAAATATATTTGCAGGATCTGAATGAATCGAGATGCTTATTTACAATGCGGATAATAGGCTTGATGTGACAAAAATTTCACTTTGTGGCTCTCTGCATCCAAAAAATGCATTAAAGAAATTTCACATGGGTGAAAATTTAACCATAGTTTAGAGCCGTTCAGAAAACATGTCAATATCACGCTTCGCAGGACTTCGCGTATAGGTAGGGTCAATGGATAATCAATTGATTTCAACGAAAGCATCATATTCTTCACATATTTTCGCTCTTTATTAATTTAATCTTTGAATGTGCTCATATATACTTATCAATTACTGCTGTCAACCAGTTCATCACGGTGCTTTTTTGACACGTGCCGCGCACAATGCTTACAGAATTAGGCAAGCACATACAATTTTAGATTTTTCCCAAAAGTGACTGAACAAGCCTCTCGGTAGGTTGAGTAAAACAACATAAAGAAGGCAGCACATCCAACGAATGCCGGTGCCGCGCAATTTTCCACCGGATTAAAAAAAAGATCCGCGTGTTGATAAAATTGTATAAACAGGCCTGGAGTGTGGCCTGATCCCGGTGACCAGAACCGGTAACGCACTCCCTCACCAGAGCAGGATTGGCCACCCTGGTGCAGTACTTGGCCACAACCTCCTATATGAACACAACAATCAAACCCCGGCCCTCAGTCCCCAGCAGCTGCGAAGCAACTGGCCACGGCGGGGGTCAGACCTGCGACGCTGCAGAGGGTGCTAAGAATCTCTGGCTCCGGACAGGCCGCCATTGGAATATGAACCTGGCAACGTTTAACGCTAGAACGTTATCTAGTGAGGCGAGTCTAGCAGTGCTATTGGAGGAATTAGAGGGCAGTAAATGGTATATAATAGGGCTCAGTGAAGTTAGGAGGCCAAAACAAGCATATACAGTGCTAAAAATCGGGCACGTCCTGTGCTACCGGGGCTTAGCGGAGAGACGAGAACTAGGAGTCGAATTCCTGATTAATAAGAACATAGCTGCTAACATACAGGAATTCTATAACATTAACGAGAGGGTGGCAGGTCTTGTTGTAAAACTTAATAAGAGGTACAAACTGAAGGTTGCACAGGTCTACGCCCCTACATCCAGTCATGATGACCAGGAAATCGAAAGCTTCTATGAAGACGTGGAATCGGCGATGGGTAAAGTCAAAACAAAATCCAGTATACTGATGGGTGACTTCAATGCCAAGGTAGGCAAGAAGCAGGCTGGAGACAAGGCAGTGGGGGAATAGGGCATAGGCACTAGGAATAGAAGGGGAGAGTTATTAGTAGAGTTTGCGGAACAGAATAATATGCGGATAATGAATACCTTCTTCCGCAAGCGAGATAGCCCAAAGTGGACGTGGAGGAGCCCGAACGGCGAGACTAGAAATGAAATAGACTTCATGCTCTGCGCTAACCCTGGCATCATACAAGATGTGGACGTGCTCGGCAAGGTGCGCTGCAGTGACCACAGGATGGTAAGAAATCGAATTAGCCTAGACCTGAGGAGGGAACGGAACCAACTGGTACATAAGAAGTCGATCAATGAGTTAGCCGTAAGAGGGAAAATAGAGGAATTCCAGATCAAGCTACAGAACAGGTATTCGGCTTTGACTCAGGAAGAGGTCCTTAGTGTTGAAGCAATGAACGACAATCTTGTGGGCATCATTAAGGAGTGTGCAATAGAAGTCGGTGGTAACTCCGTTAGACAGGATACCAGTAAGCTATCGCAGGAGACGAAAGATTTGATCAAGAAATGTCAATGTATGAAAGCCTCTAACTCTACAGCTAGAATAGAACTGGCAGAACTTTCGAAGTTAATCAACAAGCGTAAGACGTAGCTGACATAAGGAAGTATAATATGGATAGAATTGAACATGCTCTCAGGAACGGAGGAAGCCTAAAAGCAGTGAAGAAGAAACTAGGAATTGGCAAGAATCAGATGTATGCGTTAAGAGACAAAGCAGGCAATATCATTACTAATATGGATGAGATAGTTCAAATGGCTGAGGAGTTCTATAGAGATTTATACAGTACCAGTGGCATCCACGACGATAATGGAAGAGAGAATAGACTAGAGGAAATCGAAATCCCACAGGTAACACCGGAAGAAGTAAAGAAAGCCTTGGGAGCTATGCAAAGGGGGAAGGCAGCTGGGCAGGATGAGGTAACAGCAGATTTGTTGAAGGATGGTGGGCAGATTGTTCTAGAGAAACTGGCCACCCTGTATTCGCAATGCCTCAGGACTTCGAGCGTACCAGAATCTTGGACAAACGCTAACATAATCCTAATCCATAAGAAAGGGGACGCCAAAGACTTGAAAAATTATAGACCGATCAGTTTACTGTCCATTGCCTACAAAGTATTTACTAAGGTAACTTCAAATAGAATCAGGAACACCTTAGACTTCCGTCAACCAAAGGACCAGGCAGGATTCCGTAAAGGCTATTCAACAATAGACCATATTCACATAATCAATCAGGGGATAGAAAAATGTGCGGAATATAACCAACCTTTATATATAGCTTTCATTGATTACGAGAAAGCGTTTGATTCAGTTGAAACCTCAGCAGTCATTGAGGCATTGCGGAATCAGGGTGTAGACGAGCCGTATGTAAAAATACTGAAAGATATCTATAGCGGCTCCACAGCCACCGTAGTCCTCCATAAAGAAAGCAACAAAATCCCAATAAAGAAAGGCGTCAGGCAGGGAGATACGATATCTCCAATGCTATTCCCAGCGTGTTTACAGGAGGTATTCAGAGACCTGGATTGCGAAGAATTGGGGATAAGAGTTAATGCAGAATACCTTAGTAACTTGCGATTCGCTGATTTTATTGCCTTGCTTAGTAACTCAGGGGACAAACTGCAATGCATGCTCACTGACCTGGAGAGGCAAAGCCGAAGGGTGGGTCTAAAAATTAATCTGCAGAAAACTAAAGTAATGTTTAACAGTCTCGGAAGGGAACAGCAGTTTACAATAGGTAGTGAGGCACTGGAAGTGGTAAGGGAATACATCTACTTAGGACAGGTAGTGACGGCGGATCCGGATCATGAGACTGAAATAATCAGAAGAATAAGAATGGGCTGGGGTGCGTTTGGCAGACATTCTCAGATCATGAACAGCAGCTTGCCATTATCCCTCAAGAGAAAAGTTTATAACAGCTGCGTCTTACCAGTACTCACGTACGGGGCAGAAACGTGGAGGCTTACGAAAAGGGTTCTTCTTAAATTGAGGACGACGCAACGAGCTATGGAAAGAAGAATGGTAGGTGTAACGTTAAGGGACAAGAAAAGAGCAGATTTGGTGAGGGAACAAACGCGAGTTAATGATATCTTAGTTGAAATCAAGAAAAAGAAATGGGCATGGGCCGGACACGTAATGAGGAGGGAAGATGACCGATGGTCATTAAGAGTGACGGAATGGATTCCAACGGAAGGAAAGCGTAGCAGAGGGCGGCAGAAAGTTAGGTGGGCGGATGAGATTAAGAAGTTTGCAGGGACAACATGGCCACAATTAGTACATGACCGGGGTAGTTGGAGAAGTATGGGAGAGGCCTTTGCCCTGCAGTGGGCATAACCAGGCTGATGATGATGATGACATCCAACGAGTTGCAGTATGTATACAGCGAAGTCTTGTGTGAGGGCATAAAGTTAAGGAACGCATAAAAGTTAAGGATAAGGCATAAAGATAAGGAACGCATTTCCCGCGCCGCGATCTAGCTATTTTTGAAAGCGCTTGTAAAGGGTCAGCGAGCTATTTAGATGCAATTTGCCCCGATTCCTGAGCAATGTCATATGTGGTCCATAAAAAGAATCAAGTATGCGGTGATCAGCATTGCAATATCATTGTAATTTCGGTACTTAAAGTCCTCACGACATCAGTGATTCAAGAGATTCATTAAATACTGACATGACCCCGGTGATGTCATCGTCCATTATGCCATGTATGCCAAGGCGAATATATGTGCGAATGATTGCGATCGACGTAATACCATCGGTGAAGCAGCACTGCTGTCGTAATAACGACGGTCCGCATCCTAATTGTTCCGATATATTACGTATTTCAGTGTATTATTGTACGGTTAGTACGTATCCTGTGCCTAATATGCTGGGGCGAATTTGTATTTGTGTATGATATGAAAGGTCTTCCTTAGGTAGTTTCCAACGATTGTCCAGCAGCGAATTTCTTCACAAAAGGACTATTTTTTCACCCGATTATTTCCCTCATACCAGCCACCTTACGCTTGGTCTCTTTGGTTCCGGCCGTATGTCGTTTCGGGCCGCATCCCTCAAAAAGTCCGTATTCAAAGGACAGATTTACTTAGAATTCCCCAGTGCAAAAGCTTGGTGCTCTACCCATCAGGTCGCAGACGTATGAATACCTCACTCGTGCCATCGCAAACTACACTTTGCAGTGATTTACACGTGCCTCATTCCACGTAAAAATGTCTTGAATTAAAACGACACCGTGTACACAGGCGTCAGCTTTCACTAGACGCAAACGCAGTACCGGAAGCAGCAAAGAAAGTAGCAAAGCAAAGAGGAAGTGCAGAAGTCTTCAGACTTCTACACTTCCTCAGCTAAGGTCATGCATTCTGTCATTTGGTGAACGTGATCTCTAGCATTACTGATCAGTACAGTGTAGTCTGGAAACCTCAAGTTGTTGACATACTTCCCGTTGATCCTCAACCCTATTCCTTCCCAGTGTGAATAAGCATTGAAGAGATCGTGTCTCTTTTCCTGGCGCACTTCATAAACAGTTTTCCCAATTATCTGGTGGAGAATGGAGGGTGGGTATGGAGTCGTGATAAATGTTTATAAATAAATTGCCATCTAATTCCCGTAGTGTATTGTTACGCCATGACTGCTGGCCATATCTACGGAGTCGAATGCCTTTTAGTAACATATAAATGGTATATAGTCGCCCCCCCCCCCCTCCCGCTGCCTATCCTTACCATCACTCCTACCCCTGTGCTCTGCCCCTTTCCTCTGAGCATAGGGCATGCTAGAACAATATTACCTCATACCGCGCCTTTTGCATTTCCTCAGATGAGTCCTCCTTTCGTGCCCCTGCCGACATTCTTAAATAAAAAAAAAATGAGGCATTGTCAGTGCCCATAGATAGCCGACACCACACGGCTTTGAACATATAATGATCCATAGTCCGTGCACTGTAGCCCTAATAATACCGTAATGAACTGTCTATCTCTCCCTTTATACTGAAGTCGTGCTCCTCACCCTCTAATTTCGCCATGTCAACGAACTTACTGCTCTAGGAGCACACCTCCCTCATCAGAAGTTGGTCATTTGTAGTTTATGCAAATGCGTTTGTCCAGAATGTGCCGTTTCTGCTTTCATTCATCTGAGTGCATATGTGCTTAAACTTTAGATCAGTTTGCAGCAAGCTTCCCATTTCACTCTTATTGCTTGTACAGCTGTTAAATATACTGACATGGGAATAGGCAGCTTCATTTTTTAGCCAGCACATAGACTAAATATTATCAGTTTGCTGCAATGAAATAGGAGGAAATTTTCTTAGCAATCCTTGAGGGTGGTAGAGATAGAGATTGAGCTCCTTCATGGCGTTGTGTTTATTAGCATTGGCAATCTTAGCATTCACAATATGATAGGTTTGTAGAATGCCCCCTGAATTCGGCTAAGACGGTCTTGACATCAAAATACTTCACCACACACATTACGCCGTCTTTGTTCGCGACAGTTAAGAAGGCTGTGGCCTCCGAAATTTGTTCTATGAATTGGTCGTTCTCGGAGTCCGCATGGTGCGCGAAACTTCGGACGCATGCGTTGCTTCATATTTGAATTTTAGTTTATCTGCAGCAATCACACAGAAAGGTAATGCTGTGGGTGACCACTAAAAAAAAAAGCTGTTTATGACAGCTGAGGAGACCTGGTCACCTCAACACTTAGCAGCACATGGAGGATTGGTTAAGAATGCAATACACTGCGACAACACACAATTCAAAGCAATGATCTTTCATACAGAAGGTTCGAGAAATTAGATATGTGCTTAAAATAAATCGAAAGAAAAAAATGAACAGAGCTATAAAACAGTACCATATCATAGATTTTAAAAAGTTCAATACACACAAAACAGAATTCGGTCACCTGCTAACAGAAATTCACCACCAGTGGGTTTCTATTTATAACCTTCTCAGTTCGGTTAATGAAGTATTATCCAAGTCGATGTTTCATTTTTCCATTTTACATGGGGTTCTACATCGTGGAAAATCAGAACTGCAGCTTTTGTTTACCCTAAATTTTGCAACAATTTATAACGTTTCATTGTTCCAGTTTCCGTGTATTTATAAGTGGTTACATTTTCTACTTGCTTGGCTCACCTTATTACCACGTCATCATTATTTGTTATTGTTAGTTTGTACTGTCATTAGAGTTTATAACTGTGTATTGAGTAAGCCAGAATAAGACTATGCTTCTGAAAAAGGTCCTCTGTGGGCGCAAGGATAACAGCTTTGCACATTAGGCCGATAATTCTTTTTTTTTGTGAACGCGTAGTTCTATTCAGGCTTCGCTCATTGTTGTTACCGAAATGAGAAGTCCACAGCTATGCTGGTGTAGGAAGAGGACATTCTGTAGATTTATGTTGACCGAGATAGCAATTTGAAAAGAGTGGCGACCCAGTATACCCACGATTCCAGACAATTTAACGACAATGTAATTAACATGGTCATACCGATTCGTCTGTTCGCCAAAGGAAATTTCCAGCGTATTGGCAGATGCTACTAGATCTATCTCACTATCATTTACGTTAATAGGAGGGAAATTAACTGCTTTGTCGTGTGGACGGAACAGGATTGCTTCGCTTTTAATAACGTTAATATTTCGGTAATTATGAGCTTCCTAGTCACTTAATTTAGTTCGTGCATTGTTAGCTCCTAATGTTATGTTAGCACCTCATTGGCAGACAATAAGGAAACTGGTGTAGTCCGCGTTAGTTAGTTACATTAGTTATTACATTTATTTAAAGTGCAAAAAGAACGAATCGAAAGATGCTACCCCGAGGAACGCCCGACGTTAGTGGCTTATTTTCTGAACATTTACCTGCCGTCTTAACAAATTGGGACCTATCTTGCAATTAATCATAAATAAAGAATTTGCGACTCCATTAATATTGTAATATTCGAACTTATCTTATAAATCGTCGTGATGAATAATGTGAAATAACTTCGTAAAGTTCAAAAACAATACGAGTACCATGTTTTGGGATTCAGAATGTTCCAATATATACTCCTTTTGTTCTAGAAGAGCTAGAGCTCAGTCGATAGTTTTTTATATATATATAAAGCATAATAGGCCAGTTTCATGAAAATCTGGCAGTCAAAGAAATACGTCAGACGTCTTAAAATAGCCTTTCTAAAAATTTAGAGAAGATAGGCAAAATCAACATTGGCCTCAACTTAGCTATATATGCCATTCTTAATTCCTCTTTTTAATATATTGCCGTCACTTTCACATTCTGCATGTTACAAGGAAAAACTCTTGTATGAAACTTAAGTTCAATATGTGCGTGAGAGAAGGTGCTAGAATATCAACGGCGTGTTTCACAGGCTTTATTTGAAATCTTGATGCGTAAGTCGTCTTACTATTGCTTAAGTCTAGAAAGTAAGCCACAACTTCCCTTTGTGAAATAAGTTTGACAAATACAGTTGATGTATCTGGAGTCTGCGGTAATGTTTGGACATAAACTGAAAAAAAAAACAATATTAATTGTATCTGTCTGTGCCCGACTAGATAGCAGAATACTTTCCTCTAAGATATCTATCACTGACTCGGACGAATTTTCAAGCATCGAGTTCAGTGTGTTCCATACATTTTCAGAACGTATGTCAGACAAATTAAACAGATTGAAGAGGTAGTGATGTTTAGACAAGTGAAGTTTCATGGTTACCAAATTGCTGCATTCATTGTATGTCTTAAGTTCTTGAAGAGGTTCCCCGATATTGAAGAATTGTACTTGATCTCCCCTCTTTATATCGTTAAGTAATTCCTTTATCATGGACGTCTTACTACACTTCTTTGAACATGCAAAGATTTCGAAAGGAAACGAAGCGGACTATGCTTCCGGAAAAAATTTCGAGGAAGCCATCACAAACCGCGTTGTGGACACTTTTCTAGGGCACAGATTTCCAACTAATTCTGCACAGGTGATGCCTAAATTAGCCTGACGCACTTCTGTTTGTAAGTCTGTAAGAAACTGTTGGTTGTTTTTTTAGGGTAGTGAGCTTTACAGAGATAAATATGGGCAGATGGTCACTGACAGCCCAAGCAATAGCACCTGGTTTCACTTGAGAGCTGTTCATATTTGTGACGAAGAGACCCAAAAAAGTCCCTGCAGGTCCTTGTTGCGAGCCTCGTGGCTGTGCTTATGACATATTCACATAGCTGTCCATTCAGAATTGATTCTCAATCTGAAGTCGTAGTATTTTACTCCAATGTATTAATATTAAAGTCTGTAAAGTCAACTAAAGTTAGTTGATGTAGACTTTTGTTCACCTAGTCCAAAAATGCATCTTGAAATGAGGAAAGACCTGAACACTTACTTCAAGGGGGCCGATAACACCCACAAAGATTTAGCACCCCGAACTATGTTGTAAGAACTTCGTAATTAGGGAAAGTACAAGTAAATCAAAAAGCAGTTCAGAATTCATTGCCGTCGACACCAGCATCAAAACACCACCACCTTGCTTCTGAGAACCACTGAGATGGTAACTTTTGTAAATCGGAGCTCGGCAAACACCCTCTTATGAAATAAACCATGTTTGAGAGAACATCGCGACATCAATGCCATACTTGAGTTTCAATAAAAACAATCAAGTTCCTTACTTTTATAATGACCTTATCCTAAATTATTATGAATGCAATTAAAGCATTGAACCTTTCTAACTGCACTCAATCTACTGTCTGGTTGAGCACACCTTCCATGGTATACGTTTAAATAGTAATGGGAAAGAACTTGAAGTAAATTTGCATTGCGTACTTGGGCTATCACACAGCTTTTCAAAGTCTGCCACGCTTCTCAGGTATATTGCACGCTCACCTTCATTTTTCCTCGCCAAAATCTTTCTATTTCCATTCCATGTGAACCGGTAGACGTTGCGCGCTAGCCTAGTAAGCTACTCCTAGAAAGTCTTGGTTTTGTTACGTAATGTTTTCAACAATACAAGACGTGTCACGTGTTGACTCTCGCGTAAATTGGACAATAATTCCTGGTACAGTTTCATGCTTTGCTGGAAGACCATGAACAATCTCAACATAATTGCATGTCAGGACAGGCGCGTTGAAAGCCTTAGCCACGTTATTCAATCTGCTTAACAAACACTAATTTTTGTGACCGGTATGCCATGCTCTTCAAAGTTTAATCTGCTGCGCCATTCAAGGTCGTTCACTTCAGTCTTAAGAACTTCATCGTTACATGGGCCACGGTTTCTGTCGAGATCAGTAACACGCTTTCTTCGACTACTGATTTCCTTCTCTTGTTTGACTTGTTGGCCAAGAATTTTGTCTTACGTCTTCGACATTAGGTCGATAGAAGCTTCAACTTCCTCTGCTTGCGACGACAAGCTGACAAGTTCATCTTGTTTACGAGTCATTTCTGCGAAGAAGGTGAACACATAAAATAGGCTTACGTTGTCCCTAGTTTCTGTTTTCATCGTCCCGCACTGTATAGATCGGCATGTTCCGTGACCTTTCGTGCCGTTTCCATTGAACGTAGTCTCAGAGCAGCCAGAGCAGTCGCAGAGGCGGTAAGCATGTTCACGTCCATACATGTCATGCCACGCACATCCTCTGGAAGGGTCTCTCCGCACACTTTGCACCGGTTCAACATTCTAACACTACTGCAGCGGTTTCAGGAGCGTGGAACTATCCACAAGAGTTTAGAAAAACGTTTCCGAACCTTGAAAAAATTCACCCGCGATTACGATACTCCCTAACGCGAAATTTGAGCGCAGCTCTATTCGTGTTTTCATTTCACGATATATTGGGACAAACGATCGTTGAAAATCTGATATGCGGGTCAAACGCGTCGACTTTTACACATAACTCCAGTGTAATTGCTGGTGCTGCTTGGCTTCCAGAAAGTATACAATTTCTGTCACGCATACAATCAGACTACAAAGCAATTGCAAACCATGACAACCGAAACAAGCGCGAACGACATCAAACCAAGGTATCCAAACAAGCGCGAGCGAGAACTGACGAGAAAAGACGATAGTACGAAACGAGCGGTCCGGTCGAGACCTGATACGAGTACGCATCGAGTGATCGGGCGGGTCCGCATGAAACCAGTTTCCCGCGCACACGTCTCTGAAGGAACCACTCTCATTGGTCTCCGCCGTTGGCGGTTTGCGTTATTCACCTGCCGCTCTGCGTTCCCTCTTTCATCTTTCGCTGTTTTGCTCGTTCGCTCGGTTACGCCGCCGTCGCCTACGACGCTCGCCGCAGGAACGGGCGCCTAAGATCTGTGCTCGAAAATGAAAAACGGTAGATAACATTGTATCGAATTGTAATGCATTGTTTGTGTTGTCGGTCCTGAATCAGTGCCTGTGGCTGCCGCTGCTGCCTTCAGACTGGGTTTTAAGGCTCGTGAAGTTGCTGTGTGCAACATTTTCCTGAAATGTCCCATAAATTGTATGCTTATGGAAATAAAGGCCATTCAATTAAATTCAAAGATCGACGTTCCGTCACCACCACCACTGCCGCTCATGCGACCAGCCGTAGCTCGATTCAAGGGGTGTGTGATTTCTCAGTGTTGCCAGTAGAACACGGAAAATCCGTTAGTGTTCAAGGGTAATACATGGCGCCGAAGTGTTTAAAGCATTCGGCTCCACGGTGAATATTAACTTTTGTCTGCTTATCATCACACCGTGCGGGTGAAGGAGCACACAGACCAGGACAAAGCGGAGAGAATTATACATGCAGGAGTTTTTGTTGGGCTTGTTGGTGCATGTTATTGAAGTACTACAGCGCCAATAATCGAAATGTAAGCGCTCGTCCGTGTCTCTTCTTATGTCGTCTGTTTGGCGCTTTAGTACTTCAGAATAATACGAGATGCCTGCTTCACGCGTGACCGTTTCTAATGAGCTTTTGGGTACGTGGAGCATGCTTCAAGCCCATTGGCCGATGCTCAGACGTGGCAAAAGCTGCTTGCTTAGTCACTTCTTGCGCTACCCATAGGTTCCTTTCCAAATGACACATGATCTCTGCCAACGAAAAAACGAATATGTAGTCGAGAGTTCAGTAGAATACAGGGTGGTCAGGTAAAGCCTAATCTACGAATGAAGCAAGTCACTGGCCATAGTGAAAACGAAATTGGGGTTTCGATTACATGTCAATTGTTAACAATGTATGGAGAGACAGAAATTGTTCATCAACTAGACATTAAAAAGCAACCACTGTGGTACTTCCGGCAAAGCGTCTATAGCCCGCAACGCAGAAGGGTCTTAAGTAGTCTTTAGCGCATGAGGCAAAGTATTTAAGTGCATTAATTCTGGGTTTATTGCGGCACTACTCAACCACGTTCATGAGGAGCATACGCATATTAGATACTTCGACGACATCGCAGCTGAAGGCGACGAAGGGACTACTTCGGTTTATGAAGGATACGGGCTTGGACAAGCGGCTGTGACAGTGATGTCGCGTACCGCGCAAGAGTGACGGACTGTAACTGACGATGTGTTTGCTGTGTTATGTGCTCTCTCTCTCTCTCTCCTCCCATCTTTCATCCCCCCATCCCGCTCCCATGTGTAGGGTAGCAAACCGGTTAGGCTAAACTGGTTAACCTCCCTGCCTTCCTTCTCCACTTTTTCCTTCCTTCCTTCCTTCGACGGCGCCTGTGAGAGATTCCTGATTGCCGCATTAAGGAAGCCAAGCAAGCTGCGTCGGTGTGATTATAACCACAACATGGCGCGGATGCGCACAACGAAGTTGTGACCGAAACAAACCGATTTCTTTCACTGCCTTTTGTAAATATGTCAGTCAGCAACATGCACATGTGTGTACGGAAGGACGGATGGATGGGGTATGGAAGTATATATTGTGCATGGAATAGAGTGTGTTAGATGATAACGCACTGCGATTATGTAGGGGTAGTATGTCAATTACACCGCCATATCATTCTCCCTATAGGTACCTGCAATATGTTGAATCTCACTGCAGTAGCTGAGGCATACCTCAACAGTACCGTGGACGGTGGCTGGGAAAGCTGGGGTCTAGATGAATCTTACGCCTATTGGACCGGCCGTCACCTAACCATTCCTGAGTAAGCTTTTCATTCCTTTATAACTGTGCGCATTTCACATACTGCGACTATTAAGGGATGGTCCCATCAGCGATTATAGCAGAAAGTAAACTTACAACATTTGCTTTCTAACGCATAAGCGTTAGGGGCGCCGTGTCGCATCAAATGTGGTGTCGGCGTCTTGGGTCGGACGTCGTTTATCAAAAATAGTTCCGAACCACAACCACTTAGACCCTCCGCGTGGCACAGAAGCGTTACTGAACTAATTGAATTCATCGAAGTAATATGCGTCAGAGAACTCGTAAAGTACAACCCAAGCATAACCTGTAGACATGATAGCCTCGGACTGTAATTTTAATATACCTGAAAACACAATTCTGTTACGCAGAACCTCAAACATAAAGCCCTTTTCCAGTGTTGCACCACTCATAGAGCGGCGGTCTGCGCTCATTTCCTTCAACAACACCATCCAGATGGCGCTCGGCTCCGCGCATCTGCGGCCCACGCAAGAGCAGGGTGTCAGACCGGGCTAGTTGGTATTCCATGCTGAAGTGACTAGCGCAAGAGTGGACACGGGACACTAAAGAGGCGACAAGGACAAGCGCAAACTTCCAACTTGCGTTTATTACAAAAAAGGTATATATATATATATATATATATATATATATATATACTCTCGCGCACTTGATCATAATCAGTCACAATCGTGCAAGAAAGCATGGTCATCACAAATAAACAAGAGCGCACCATGGCCGCGCCGAGGCTTAAGGCGGCCTCCCACATACAGACCCCAGGAACGCAAATTCTTTAGCAGCCAATGCTAAGCATGGTTTGCTAACGCAGTTGGCTTCTGCGATAGCCGCTGCCTCAATGATGAGTCTAGTGTTTTCCTGCCCGTTGCTTGCTATTATTTCCGTTTTTTTTCAAAGAGTGGATTACATTTGCATTGGGAGCAATGGATACCCAAGGAAACCGTCTCTCCCTTTTTGAACTTTCTGATTATGTTCCTGTAGTCTCATATCAAAACGGGAAGGTACCTAAACGTGGTATCTGGTATCAAGTACATAGCGGATATTAGCCTAGCAAGCTTAATGCAGAAATATATAGGGAACGGCAGTACCAAGCTTGCAACCAGTGCTTCAAGACAGGCTGGTGTTTAATGTGCGTGGGATAATAAATAAACGTCAGTAGTCAATGTGAAATATTTCTGAAAATTTCAACTTTTATTCAACCATTTGTCTCTGCTGCCATGACATAACGCGATATTTCTATCATGCGTGTTTAATGTTCTTTCGAAATGGTTTTCATCTTCTTTTTAAATCACCTGTGACAGCACTGTTCCCCTTATGCTTTGTTTGAATTGCTTTGTTCGAATAGATAAATAGCAAGTTTCACTCGTTCACTTTGTAGCATTGAATTTTGTTCACATGTTGCAATCGCGATATTTAAGTCGATGAAAGTAGTAAATTCATGTCTACTTAACAGAAATGACTGCATTACCATGACTTTTACCCCGCTGTTCTACCTAGAGGTGTGTCAGTTAGCGTCGTTCTAAACTGAGAGGAAGACGATTTCAGGAACTGCTTATTGGAACGACATTATTCTGTTGCAGAAATTTTTTGGGTGGATGTCGCCCAAAGTCATGTCCAGTGTTAATGCATTAAAACGAAAACACGTTGCAATAGCAACAGTCGAAGAGGAAGATTTACCTCGGCAACCTCTATCTCAGTACACCCCATCGGAGGAATTGATTTGCTCCGCCCCCACTACAGAGAATTTGACGAGGTTTGTTTCATATAAAAGAAAAAAATTAAAATACAGTGCCTGAAGGCAACTAATTTTTCTTCTTGGGGAGGGGAGATTATGTTACTTAGAATTGTTTAAAAATGCGAAATTGAAAACAACCCAATTATCAAGTTCTCTAACCTAACTGATTAACAAATGATGATATCAAAATTTTGTAAATTTCACCTAGGCGGACATCTGAAGCGAACGAAACTGACGTGTTATACGTCACTTTCAAACGCACCATTCTGTTTCCAGCCACAGTTTTGCAGAACCCTCGTAACCGTTTAACACTGTATCAGCTGTAAATTGGTATGTGAAATCTGCCCGTTAAAATTCTCTAACAGCTGACGTTTACAGAGCTGCCGCATCTGGCTTTGTGCACAGTTCAATATTTTTTTAAATTGCTGCTTGACTCTATTTCTTAAGATCTTTTTGCAAATATTGTACAAAATTTGTTTTCATATTAAAAATATGCTTCACTCAGTATAGTATTTTCATTTCTCCCAAACGCAACAAACTTCATTTATATCGGTCAAGCAGTTGCCTCACGAGGATACCTTTGTGCGTCTAAATGAAGCAATAGGAATTGGTTCCGAATTGACGTTTCCTATCAAGTTTCGGTAGATGCATGATAGTAAGGAGCCCTACTCTAAGGACGCATCTCAACTTATTGCTTCTCGCCTCATCTCGCACTTGGTGGATCATCCGCTACCGGTAAAAGGGTGCCTTGTGAAAACTGTAACTGCGCGCCGAAAGGAAAACTTGCCTCCCTTATCCTTGATGAGCCTCTCATAACAAGAAATTGGGAAACTTATACGTTTCTCCCCGAAGCTTGTGCGAACAACGCAATTTTCCACCTTGATTATCCTTGAAGATTTTTATTACTCACCTCTCATGATTTTTACGGCGATTAGAATTCTTTTAAGACTTTACCCAATTTACGCTGTTATCTAACCTCATTCACATAACCACTGACGCAAGTTATCTACTACTTTAGCCCACTAGGTATATGTGCTGGCGGCTCCCTTCGACAGCTGCCAGGCCAGATGTTAGGCGTGGATAGATGTTAGCATTGTACACTCCATAACACTGCAAATGTTCAAGAATTTATCCGCAGCAACTGACGAGGCGTGCTGCCCAAACGTGCTTTCTTTGGTGGTGCGAAATTTCCGCACTATAGGAGCAGGGAAAAGTGACGAGTAAACTTCGTAGTATTCGCGAAAGGAATAAGTTAAGAAGCACGTAGCGACAACACTGATAAAGTTAACACACAGACTTTCATCATGTCAGAACGGTCGGATTTGCGTCCATTCCTTTCGTCTACATTTCCACTTATTCGTTCTTGCGTGTTTCCGTTTATGCTCCCGTGAATTGTATTGCGAGTGCGGCGGTAACGGGGTAGTCAATTGCTTCCACGCGCGAAGAGTACTTACCATGTCCGACTCATCGCAGACGGCCTTGCGGCCGATTAAGTGAGGCATAACTTTCCTGACTTGATAGCGTATCATCCTGGAGCGTTGGCGGTGGGATAAAGGGCCCGTTCCGCCATTTTCTTCTCACTAGCTCTGGTTCAAGCGCCGTCCAAACCTGTAGAAAGGTCGAAGACGCCTAGGCGCTGTCAAGGTCACCTGTTTTACGCGCGGCTCAGAACTATATCACACAAAAAAAATTATGTGGTTTTGCGTGCCACAACCACTTTCTGATTATGAGGCCCGCCGTAGTGGGAGACTCTAGAAATTTGGACCACCTGGGGTTCTTTAACGTGCACTTAAATCTAAGCACACAGGCGTTTTCGCATTTCGCCCCCATCGTATAGCGGCCGCCGTGGCTCAGAGTCATATCTTTCTGGCGCCCCTTATCAAAACTCTTTAGTATTTGCCCGGGAGCGAAAGTTTCGCTATATATGCAAACGTCGGCCAGAAAACCGCCGCAAAAAGACGACCAGAGGCAGGCTGACGCTACGATAAGCGGACGGGTGTATCTCCGCGTATACGCGACTCGGGGCTTCTCGGCAAGTGCTGAAATGTTTTTCCTTTTTGTTCCTGTATTTTTTTCGCATGCGTTTAAAGTGCTGTTCAAGTTCGCTGAAAATATATCATGTACCTAGGCGCGTTCATGGCAGCATGCGTACGTGAGATTCCGGAACCACGATGTTAGCACCATTGAGATTTCAAATTATATTATGCCACCTATGATGATGAGCAAAACCCGCAAATGGCAGATCAATCAAAGGGTCCTTTAGGCATGAAGGATTTACGAAAGGGGCTTAGGCATACACTATTGATATACCTTGCGCATACTTTCTAGTGACAATTAAAACTAGAAATTATAACGTGAACAAATTCGTAACATCCGTAATGCCGCGATGACGTTGTAAATAATATGGACGAGATTTCCCTTTGTTAGCCTACATACATAAGAGTTTGCTTATACAGATCTGTATATGGCGGATAAATCGAGGTATATTTTAGTGCACGCCCTCTGGGTTTGACTTCTCCGCAATTAGGTAGCCTCGCCGCCTACAGGATTACCTGACTGAGCTATGTCGGATGCAAGATTGCCTTATTCAGTAGCTCTAATCCTCGTATGAAAAAAATATTTTTTTTTTTTATATCTGAGGATGGTACGCTCGAATTTCACCTCATCCAGTGCACTACATCTCGAGTCTTGGAGTGGCGCCTGACAGAGGCAAAAAATGACGAGAGCGAGTGGGGCTATACTAATCAAGCTACGACCAAATTAGGAAGGCCTGCTCAGCTTAAACAAAAGACAGTCCCTCACCAGAATAGGAATTGGCCTACCTGACGCAGTATTTGGTCACTACCTCCCAAATGACTCATTCGATCAACCAATGAACCTCAGTCCCCAGCAGCTGCGGAGAATCTGACCAAGGCGGCGGCCAGACCTGTAATCAGCACAGGGTGCTAAAATATCTGGACGCGGATAGGCCACCAATGGAAACTGATCCTGGGACTCTTTAACCCCCGAACTCTATCGAGTGAGGCTAGCTCAGCAGGACGTTTTAAGGAACTATCAGAAATTGTTCGGGATATCATTGGCCTTAGCGACATTGGAGGAGGAGGAAATAAAGAGAGAAGGTAAGGAAGTTAACCAGAAAGGAACTGGTGAGGTTTATATAGTGCTGACTAACGGCCACGTCCTCTGCTGTAGAGATAAGAAACAATACCGCTTATACATTGCTAATCCATAAGGACATAGCGGGCAACATTTACGAATTCTACACCGTTATTGAGAGGGTAGAAGTAGTCGAAATCAAACTCAATAAGATGTATAGATTAGAGTAGTACAAGCCTACGCTCCAACATCCAGTCATGATGATGATAAAGTAGATCAGTTTTATGAAGATGTTGAATTAGCGATGAGAAAAGTGCGAACTCAGTATGCTGTAGTAATGGGCGACTTCAATGCAAAAGTGGGGGAAATGCAGGCTGGTGAACAAGCAATTGGCAACTACGGCATCGATTCTAGGAACGCTAGAGGAGAGATGCTCGTATAATTCGCGGAAAGGAATAAGCTGGGAATAATGAACACCTTCAAGAAGCGTAGCAACAGAAAGGGGAACTGGAAAAGTCCTAATGGTGAAACAAGAAATGAAATTGATTTCATACTTTCTGCCGATCCCAGGATAGTGCAGGTTGTAGAAGTGTTAGGTCGGGCAAATTGCAGTGATGATAGGTTGATGAGGTCTAGGGTTCATGTAAATATGAACAAAGGAAGAGTAGAATTGTTCAAGACGGGGAAACAGGCCATCCTAGACGCCGTAAGGGTAAAAGCATACCAATTCAGGCGAGTACTTGCACACATTTATTTATTTAAATTTATTTCGGTACTCTCACGGCCAGAGGCATTACAGAGAGGAGGGGCACAAAATTGGCGGCAGTTTTCTTAAATTTGTTGACGTCGGTGATGGCAGCCATGAAGGCAGGGAGGTGGTTCCAGTCATTTCCAGTTCGCGGAATAAATGAATTTATACAAAGGTTAGTTCGGCATTGCGGTATTCCTACCTTGAAGTTGTGGTCAGTGCGTGAAGATATATAAGATGGAGAGAGGAGTAACTTATCTTTGAGAATAGGGTTGGTATAATAAATTCTGTGAAAAAGACATAAGCGAAAATATTTACGGTGCAGAGAAAGAACGGGAAGACCAAGGGCAGATTTCATTGCAGATACGCTCGCTGTTCGGGAATAATTTGAAACAATAAAACGGGCGGCGCGGTTTTGAACAGACTCTAAAGCGTTAATTAAGGTTATCTGATTAGGATCTCAAATGGAGCAAGCATATTCTAGTTTAGGTCTGATTAACGTCCTATATAGATGAAGCTTAACGGTGCTGTTAAAAGCTATGAAATGGCGCCGTAGGAATCCGAGCGTGCGGTTAGCCTGGTTAGATATGTAGTTCACGTGCATTTTCCAGGACAGATTGTGTGTTAAGTGAATACCCAGGTATTTGTAGGATGAGACAGATGATAACGGAGTGTTATTAAGAAGATAGTGAGGGGTGTATTCAGGGGAACGGCTGGAGATACGCAGGTGTTTACACTTAGTGGTGTTAAGTTTCATGAGCCATTCGCTGCACCATGAAGAAATTGCGTTAATCTCCAATTGCAAACATGCTTCATCAGAGGGATTAGTAATTGAGCGATAAAGCACACAGTCATCTGCGAAAAGATTTATATGGGAGATAACGTTATCAGGAAGATCATTAATGTAAATTAAATACAGTAGAGGACCTAGCACAGAACCTTGAGGTACTCCAGAAGTTACGGAAACAAGACGCGAGTCATAATCATTAACTGAGACATATTGACTACGGTTGAAAAGAAAACATTTAATCCAGCCTAATACCTGATCGTTAATATTAAGAGCACCGAGTTTAATTAATAATATATCATGAGAAACAGTGCCAAACGCCTTAGCAAAGTCTAAAAAAAGGCAATCCACAATAACGTTAGCATCCATAGCGCGAAATAAATCATTAGTGAAAGATGGAGCTGTGTCTCACACGAAAAAAAATTTTCTGAAGCCATGTTGACATGAATTGAAAAAGTGGTTAGATTCAAGGAAGGTAATAAGATGAGAATAAATAATGCGCTGAAGAAGTTTACAGGGAACGCTGGTTAATGAAATGGGCCGATAGTTTAGTATTGAAGCTTTACTACTTGATTTATGCAATGGAACCACCTTCCCCACCTTCTAATCAAGAAGGATGGTACAACTCTGTAATAACTGTTCAAAGATTGCACAAAGAATCAATGATGAGCAGGTAGATGTACTTTTCAAGAACTTCGTTGTAATGCCGTCGACGCCTGAACAAGATGAAGGAAGGAAGGAAGGAAAAAGTGGAGAAGGAAGGCAGGGAGGTTAACCAGTTTTGCCTAACCGGTTTGCTACCCTACACATGGGAGCGGAATGGGGGGGATGAAAGATGGGGAGAAGAGAGAGAGGGCACATAACACGGCACACACATCGTTGGTTACAGTCTGTCACTCTTGTGCGGTACGTGACATCACTGTCACAGCCGCTTGTCCAAGCCCGTATCCTTCATAAACCGAAGTAGTCCGTTCGTCGCCTTCAGCTGCGATGTCTTCAGTCGGCGATATGTGAAAATGGTTGCAACTGACAATGGTCTATTGTCAAGGTGCGCTAGAACGGACGCCATGGACTGTCTCTGAACATAATATCCAGGACAGTCGCACAGAATGTGTTCCAGCGTCTCCTCGCAAAGACAGGCATTGCAGAGAGCGTTGTCGGCCATTCCAATGCGAAACGAGTAAGATTTCGTGAAGGCCACCCCTAGCCATAAGCGATAAAGCAGGGTGGCCTCACTTCGGCGGAGTCCGGTTGGCATACAGAGATGCATCAAGGAGGGCAGGTCGTGTTGATGATTGCTGCGGTTGGTCTGGCTGCTTGGTGTGCACCATAGAGAGAGCGTGATCTCCCGTGCAAGCACTTGAAGTCTGCTGGCTGCGTCGGACCGTGAAAGTGGTATGGCCTCTTCCTGTGTGTCTTCAAGAGCTGTCCGAGCGGCTTTATCGGCGTCTTCATTTCCGATGACGCCGCAGTGACTTGGCAGCCACTGAAACGTCACGTGATGTCCTTTCTCATGTGATGTATGGAGTAGGCATCTAATATCGAATACGAGCTGTTCGAATGGCCCGCGACGCAGAGCTGATAGTAAAGATTGTAGGGCTGCCTTTGAGTCGCTGAAAATTGACCATTGTCGAGGTGGTTCCCGATTGACAAAACAAAGTGCAGCTCGAAGAGCAGCTAGTTCCGCAGATGTAGATGTCGTTGGGTGGTCAGTCCTAAAGCTGATGGTAATACCTCTTTCTGGGACGACTACAGCACCGGACGAACACTGGATGTTTGTGGAACCGTCAGTATAAATATGTGCACTGTCTGCGTACCTCTCGTGCAGAAGAAGCAGAGACAGTTCTTTCAGCACAGGCGACGACAGCTCAGACGTTTTCCCGATTCCTGGCACGTTGAGATGGACTGTGGGGCTGACAAGGCACCAAGGGGGCATCGATGGTTTAGATGCAGCGGTGAAGCCCGAGGGAAGTTTTTCGTTGTACTTGACAATAGTTTTTGAGAATGATGCTTGGTGCCTGTCTGAAGGTAGTGTTGCAAGGTGGTGATAGGGGGCCCGTGCCAAATGTCTGATATGCGTTCTCAGGGTTTCCGCCGTGATGTGAGTCTGCATTGGATGGTCCCGAGCAATCGCAATAGCTGCCTCAGTTGACGTGCATCTCGGCAAACCAAGACAAACTCTGAGTGCTTAAGCTTGCGCTGCTTGCAGAACACGAATATTTGTCTTGCAGGTGTTGTTCAGTACAGGTAGACTGTATCTTAAAAAACCGAGAAAGAGAGCTCTGTAAAGTCTCAGCATTGCGTCTACTGACATCCCCCACGTCTTTCCTGTCAGGTATTTAAACAACTGGGAGGTTGCTGTTAGGCGTCGTTTCATGTAAGCCACGTGCGGGCTCCAACAGAGGTCTCGGTCGATAATTACGCCAAGAAATCTGTAGGTTCTGACATAGGAAATGGTCCGCCCATTGATTGAGATGACATAAGGCGTCATTGGTTTGCGAGTAAACGCCAATAGGGCGCATTTTTCTGGCGATATGCTGAGACCTTGTTCACACAAGTAGCTCGCTGTCAAAGTAGCCGCTCTCTGAAGCCGTGCACGTATCTGAGGACGTGTGACTGCCGAAGTCCAGAGACAGATGTCGTCTACGTATACTGAAATTTTCGTGGTAGTTGGCAAGTGTTCAGTAAGCCCAATAAGAGCGAGGTTGAATAGCGTCGGGCTGAGAGCACCGCCTTGAGGAACGCCCTTGCTGGTATAGCGTCGCGTAGTTGGGCCATCGTCAGTTAATACATAGAATGATCTTGCAGATAGGTAACTTGCAATCCATAAAAATACTCGGCCACCTAGACCAACCGTCACAAGAGCGTCGAGAATAGCCTCATGTAATACGTTATCGTATGCCCCTTTCACATCTAAGAATAAAGCTTCAGATAAACGTTTACGGGACCTTTCGTGCTGGACATATGAAACGAGATCAACTACATTGTCGATGGAAGAGCGGTCACGTCGGAAACCAGCCATGGAACTCGGATAAACCTTGTAGTGTTCAAGGTACCATTCCAGGCGGCCAAGGATCATCCGTTCCATTATCTTTCCTACACAGCTGGCCAACGCTATCGGGCGGTAAGAGGTGAGCTCTAGCGGGGATTTGCCCTGCTTCAAGATTGGCACCAGGCGGCTCACTTTCCATTCGTCAGGAACATTTCCCTCCTGCCATGAGGTGTTGTGGAGACTCAATAGTGCTATCCGTGCGCATTCTCCGAGATAGCACAAGGCTCGGTATGATATACCATCTGGACCCGGAGATGATGAGCGCCTGCAGAGAGCTAGTGCCGCCTCGAGCTCCTCAATTGTAAAAGGAAGGTCCATGCGGCAATCTCGGGAATGGGGGACATCATCTCGGGCTGGAGGATCTGGACGTGTCGCTTGGTCTGCCATTCGCGCACAAAAGTCTTCTGCGACATCGATGTCTTGCCGCCCTTGGAAAAGCGCGAGTGCCTTGAATGGAAAACGCTGTTCCGGAAGGCAACGCAGACCTTGCACCGCTTTCCAAATGTGAGACAGCGGCTTGCGGGGGTCGAGTGTTTGGCAAAACATTGCCCAACGTTCCGACGCTAATCTATTCATTCGACGCTGAATCTTCTTTTGTATCCTCCTGGCTGCCCTAAGGTCATGGATTGATCTTGTACGCCGATATCGACGTTCCGCCCGGCGACGAAGGGCGCGAAGTCGCTCTAATTCTATGTCGAAGTCGTTTCGCGTGTGAGAGATCGTCAGTATGCGAGTGGCGTTCCGCATCGTATTTTTAATTGTTTGTTCTAACCCAAAGGGTAGGCCCTCGCTGCAGGCATCTTCCATATCAGATTTGAAGTTGGCCCATTGAATCGTGCGAATGGTATTCCGTGGGTCAGATCTAGACGACAAGCGTTTGATGTTCAGATAGGTGGGAATGTGATCACTCCCATGTGTCTCAATATCTGGAAACCACTTCACATATCTGGCGAGAGAGTTGGAGACAAAAGCAAGGTCGAGGCAGCTGCCGTATGTCACGCCTCGAAGAAAGGTGGGGCTACCATCGTTCAAGAGAGTAAGGCCATAGTTGCAGGCGATGCTTGATAATCTTCGTCCTCTTGCATTTGTCTTTGTACTTCCCCATGCTGGATGGTGTGCATTGAAATCTCCTATGATGACCCATGGGGCGGGGCAAACACTCAAGATATCCGCTAATCTTTTAGTGTCGAAATTGTTGGAAGGCGATATATACACGCCTATGAGAGTAAACAAGAGTTTGTTCTTTTTAACTGTGACGCATATATACTGATTGTCGTCGTGGGGCGCAATCGGTTGCAAAACATAGGTGAGTTCCCGACGAACAAAAATGATGATTTTGCTGCATGCACTATTTGTTGATGACATGAAACATTCGTACCCTGACAGTCTGATTGGTTTCGACAAGTTGGGCTCACAAATGACGATGAGTGGAAACACATTGGTGTACACATACTGACGGAAATCTGAAATTCGTGATTTTAGCCCTCTGGCGTTCCACTGCATGACGGACGCTGCCTTGACTTCTTTTCGGAAGGATGGGGTATGGGTAGCCATCTTTCTAGTTGAGGGATTCAAGCACTGGGCTTAAGGCGTCCAGCACTTTAAGTGCGCTTCGAGCAGACGGTGTCCCCATCTCAACTAAAATCGTTCGGATGGCCTCCATGAGGGAACGTAGCACCGAGATGACTTGATCTGTTTTAGGTGAATCATCAATGGCCGGAGAAGGCTCCGGTGGCGCCGTGACCTTCTGAGGTTCCTTAGCAAGGGAGCGGCTCGGTAGCGTAGGCCATTCCTCTAAAGAAAGAGTCTTATCTGATGCCTTCGTGGAAGTGGTGGGCCCTTTCGCGTCGCGACTAGGTGGTACCGTAGTGGAGCGGGTACTATCGCTTCGCTCATGCGCCTTCTTTGAAGACGTACGACGGTGCCGACATCGACGCCGACGCCGGACTACTTCGGCTGCCTCCCTGTGGGCCGAATTGTCTCTGGCCATTTGCTTCAGAACCGCGCGCTCCCTCTTGATGCGGGGACAGTCTTTCGACGAGGCTGCGTGAGGGCCGCTACAGTTGGCGCACTTCAGAACTGTGGCACCGCAGGTCACTTCTGCATGAGGTTCAGCGCAACGGGGACACAGAAGCGAGTTGGGACACACGCCCTTTACGTGTCCTAGCCTGAAGCACTGATGGCATTGAAGCGGCTTCTGGATTAATGGTCGAACTGGGTGTCGTAAATGTCCGACTTTAACGTGGGAGGGTATGCAATCCCCCTTGAAGATTACTTTTACGCAGCGCGTATTCCCAAGACGGCGCACTTGCGTAACGATCGTGCCCTCGTTTGCCGGCTTGATGAGGCTAGGTAAATCTTCATTGGGAATGGCAATGTCAATGTCGTAAATTACACCGGCTATCGATGTGTCGTCGATCGGGATGAAGGGGCGCATTTTGATTCCGCCAAGCTCCGTGATTTCTTGAAGTGTTCCAAGCGCACTCGCGTTGTACACGTCTATGGCGAGTATATTCTTGCGTGGGTTTATTCTGATGTCTTTAATTTGATCCGGCACCGCACGTTCCAGAAAAATGGATAGGGCTTGCCTGTTCAGCAACCGTAGGTTGCTTGACGGTTCTTCCGGCATAAAGATGATGACGTGTGGCCAGCGCGCAGGCCTTGACTTCATAGTCGTAGTGCTCGCAGGAGGTGACGGCGCTGTGTTGGCGATCTTACTCTTCGCCCTCTTACTCCGGACGGGTATGAAGCCGTCGTCGGATGAGTCGTCTTCCGACATAGAGTACAGCTCGGTGTCCTCGGTGTCACTGGGGGAGCCAACTCGCTTCCTTGCGGTTGACAGCCGTGATGACTTCTGGCCAGGCGGGCCTGTGGCATGCTCCGCGTCCATGGTCGCAAGACGGGGAGGTAAAGCACCCCGAAAGGCAAAGAGTTCACCAAAAATGCAGAGAGCACAGAAACAAGCGTTCTGTCAAGAAGACACTTCGTCGTCGTGTTTGACGATGAACAAGATGAAATACATGCATATATATGCAGCCTTAAAACAGCGAGATGAAGATGACATAGAGGTAATGAATGAAACCGTAACTAGACTGGCTTCAAAAGCAGCAGTTGAAGTGGGAAGTAAGGCAGCAAGGCAATCAGTTCGCAAGCTCTCTCAAGTAACAAAGAAACTAATAAAGAAACGAGGAAGAATGACAGTGTCCAACTCAAGAGATAAGATGAATTGGGGGAACTGTCAAAACTGATCAACAAGGAGAAAATGAGGTATATTCGAAATTACAACGTAAGAAAGACTGAAGGAGCCGTAAAAAATGGACACAGCGTGAAATCAGTGAGAACGAAACTTGGCATAGGATAAACCAAGACGTATGCACTGAAAGCAGGGTAGTATCATCAGCGATCGCTACGACATAGTAAAAGCAGCGGAAGAATTCTATACTGTCCTGTACAGTACCCAGAGCAGCCACGATACCTGCTTTCGAAGTAGTAATGAACAGGCTGCAGAGGCTTCTTCTGTAACTAGTGATCAAGTTAGAAAGGCCTTGCACGACATGAAATGGGGAAAAGCGGCAGGCGAAGATGGAATAACAGTCGATTTAAAGAAAGATGGAGGAGACCTAATGGTTCAAAAACTGGCGGCCCTTTATAAGAACTGTCTATCGACTTCATGGGTCCCAGAGCACTGGAAAAATGCCAACATTATACTAATCCAGAAAAAAGGGAGATGTAAAAGAATTGAAAAAAATGGCCCATAAGCTTACTTCCAGTATTATATAATATATTCGCCAAGATAATTTCCAACAGGATAAGGGCAACACTGGACTACAGGCAACCAAGGGAACAGGCTGGCTTCAGGAAGGGATACTCTGAAATGGATCACATTCATGTCATCAATCAAATAATCGAGAAATCCGGAGAGTACAATCAGCCTATTTATATGGCTTTCGTAGATTACGAAAAGGCATTTGATTCAGTGGAGATACCAGTAGTCTTAGAGGTATTAAGTAATCACGGAGTATAGGATGCTCACGCAAATATTTTGGAAAATAACTGCAGCTATATTACAGCTACCTTAATTCTCCGCAAGAAAAGTACGAAGATATTCATAAAGAAAGAGGTCAGAGAAGGAGACACAATCTCTCTAATACTATTCGTTGTGTGCTAGGAAGAAATATTCAAGCTATTGAACAGGGCAAGCTTAGGAGTCTGGATCAACGGTGAATAACTCAGAACCTTCGGTTTGCAGAGGCCATTCTCCTGTTCAGCAACACTGGGGACAAGTTACAACAAATGATTCAAGATTTAAACAGAGAGCGTGTAAGAGTGGGGTTACAGATTACTATGCAGAAGAGAAAGATAATGATCAATCGCAGGGGAAGGAAACAAGAATTCAGGATCGCCAGTCAGCCTCTAGAGTCTGCGAAGGGATACGTTTACCTACGTATATTACTCATATGGGACCCTGATCATGAGAAGGAAATTCACAGAAAAATAAAAATGGGCTGAGGCTCATATGGCAGACATTGTCAGTTCCTGACTGGAAGCTTATCATTATCAGTGAAAAGGAAGGTGTACAAACAGTGCATTTTACCGGTGCTGACATGTGGGTAAGATACTTGGAGACTGATAAAAAAGCTTGAGAACGAGTTAAGTACCGCGCAAAGAGCGGCAGAACGAAGAATGCCAGGCATAAGGTTAAGAGAGAGAAAGAGAGCCGTTTGAATCAGACAGCAAGCGGGTATAGCTGATATTCTAATTGACACAATGAACTCTTGCACGGTATTCTCTTTTACTTCTTATATTTCTTAAAAAGAAAACCCGAAAAAGTTATTCGTTTCACGTCATCACCGATTAACAACGTGCCCAGATGGACATAATTTGTAAGAAAAGTCCATGCAATACTATTTACTGCAAAAAGCAATCACATAATTTAATATCTGAGTTAGAACCTTTAAGGCACATGTTTACATAGAAAAAATTAGGAGGATCGTCATAAAGTCTAGCTCTGTGGCTCAGCATGTAAAGATGGTCATGTAAGGCGAAATAGGTGAGATCAAATTAATCGATCAATTCATGCAGCATTGCGCCAGCGCGGCTCGTAGTGCAACACATTTGTGACACGTGGCAGGGCAGTGTAAAATGACGCTTGGACGATGGCAACTCCACACTGTCAGTCGCCACCTAGTGGCCACACCGATTACCACCCGATACGGGTGCATTTGAAGTCAAATGGTTTCTCCTGTATGGCATGTGCTGAAAAGTTGCCTCCTTGTTTTGAAATCGTCGTGACACCTCCGCGCGCAAGCCTAAAAAAGAATCTGAAAAAGCACGGAGCTAGACTTCTGTGACAATTCCCTTGAACTTTTCGAGGTAAACATGGGCTATAAGGTTGGTAACTGAGAAACTAGTTAATGCAAATATTTTATTTAGTGAATGGATTACTTTGATTTATCTTGCAAATCATGTCCGTCCGGGCAAGTATAGCTGATCTGTAGTAAAGGGATTCGGGTAACGTTTGTGAACTTTTTATATCAGAGTTTCATGTTCAATGTAAAAAGAAAACGCATTTGTATAAGGGTACTTCCTTGCGCTATGGGCGCCCGCAAAGAAAGTCGATAATTGCCTGTTTCACTTTCCCAAGTAAGGTCGCTCATCCTTTTGACCGCAAGACAAACAAATATTGCAAATGAGAACACTTTAGACTTCGTTGTAGTCGGAAATACGGCGTATAATCGCTTTGTGTTCGCTGCACCATCTTTAGTGCACTAAGAATTGGAGGAATGAAAACATCCAGACAGCTGTGAGCAATGTTCAAAGATGTGCTGCTTAACGATGTCTTTAAATATATTATGTGCTGCTTGCGAGTTATGTTTGCCACATCAACCATTTTCTTGCGTTCAGTGTGTTTCATAACGCCAGGCTTTGTTTTCCTTACCTCCCGTTGTTTGGCGTGGCTTCGGCTGCTGAATGGGTCAGTATCTCGGGTGCTATATATACAGGCATGTGTACGAAGCCTATATATGCGCTGCATACGTCCTTTGTCAAACGGGCTTATATTATCTCTTTATGCTGACCAACAAAAGAATGCCAGTGGGCGCATTACCTTTCCATGTAACATAAAAATCAATTCCGACATAAAGCCTGAACGTATAGTGTCTGCTAGTAGATATATTTAACTCGGGGAAACGTAGTGTTAAAATCGTACTTTATATACAACGCCCATTTTAATTATTTGATTTTCACACATTTATCAATTGGGTACATGCCACCGGGTTTGTAGCCGATGTTGACCCCGTGTTACATAATCTGTAATTGGCAATGTGGCATATGAGCTCACCTGTCATTATCTTTCTCTAGGCACAAATAACCCGTTTTTCTCTTGTGACACCGGGGGGTAAACACGTCAGAGTATGCATGCGAATAATTTGGTCTTTCTATTTCGGAGCGTTCCACGGGGGTGAAATGCGAAAACACCCGTGTACTTATATTTAGGTGCACGTTAAAAAACCCCAGGTGCTCGAAATTTCCGGAGTCCTCCACTCCGGAATCAATAATCAGAAAGTGGTTTTGGCACGTAAAACCCCATAATTCATTTTTTTTTATTTCGGAGCATTTTATGAGCAATGTTGCGCATGAGCGCAAACTTTGTATAAAGATAATGTTTACAACTTTTTCGGTAGGCTAACATAAACATTCTATGAGGTACCCCGTTGCCTATGGTGAAAGCAGGCACAACGTATCGTCCCTGGGCGCATAGAATACCAGTGACCACTGAAACAAGCTTCGCTTCACGGAAACTCTAACGTGTGCGCTGGATCCGCATAATTCTTCACTATATTATAAGGGCCCTTTTAGGAATGCGAATGAAGGGTCATGTCATTTAGAACATCTTTGCGCCCCAGTAAAATTAGTAATTCTCACTGAGCACCCCTGAATGAAACACATTGTATTGAAAGGAGACTTAACAAGAGAAATATGCGGAATGACAACATATACATAGAAATCTATGTGAAACGGAGCGTACGGAAAGCGGTGAATGAATGTTATGTAACTGAATTCAACGCACAAAATTGTCTTTAGGTTATAGCAACGCAACATGCAATATCATGCGTTGTTTAGAGTGTGCGCCGCACAGGTTGCAAGTTTAAAGTAGTGTAATATATAATTTATGCACCACACCGGTCCCAAGCTATTCTGAGGTGCAATCAACAATTCAGGCGAATGCACAGATTGAGACAATAAGCCAGAGATGTCATGAGGTGGAAGAGAACGTTCGATTGCTGCTCGTCGGCTGAAAAATTATGAGCAGAGGTGCATCCCCCGACAACTTACGATTTGGGCTATACGAATATAGACAACGTTGAATATGAATCAGAATTGCATTGCTATTGGATTAGTATTGAATTCAAAACTTTGTTATTTGAAATTGTTGAATTAGCCTTTCTTTTAGAATACTATAACGAACAGTAGCAGTTGTTGAAGTGTACTGAGACAAAATTTTATCACTAGTGGTGACCATTCTGAGTAATTCTGTTGCATGGGTGTTTTTGTTGTTGAGCAGATGTTGAGTTATGTAGCGTTCCTAAAGTGATTCATTGAGACACATACGTAAATAGATGGCTGTCGTCCGCGACCTTAATGACCTATACCCTCTAGCATATTCTTCTTGTTCTGATCACTCTTCATTGTCTTCTATGACTTTTCTGGAGCAGACCACATCACTACCCCGGACTTCGTTGCTGCCACCTCCTGGTGTAATATTTTATTACATTACTAATGAAGACGTGCTCCGCTTGCCCAGAGACTCCCAAGTACCACATGATCTTCAGGATTCAATGCTGCGAGGCAGTCTTGATTACTTGAAAGGGTCCATAGAACTTCTCATTGGAAGTCCCGCTGCCTTTCCGTACTTGAACCCAGTCGCCAGGTTATATGTCCGGTGTGCCACTGCTGCGTATTGGGTCATAGTTTCCTTTCCTTCGATCTTTATATGCCTCTTGTTGTATCACACTTCTCTTGCTCTCAGAAAGCTTTAGGTTATCAAGAAGGCCCAGTTCGCTATCCGCTGGAAGTATGGGCACGGTGCCTGAAGCAACGGAAGAGGGCTATATCTAAGACTACTCGTCCAAGAACGGTTCTGATGTCTCACAGTGGCCTCAAGGCAGCACTTTCAACCAGCTGGAAAGTTCGGGTACATTTTTATGTACTGTTTTGTGTCTCGTATAGCACATTCGGCGAGACCATTAGTAGCTGGGTGATATGGTGAACAAAACTTGACTGTCATTCCTTTATCTCCCGACCACTTCGCAAGCTTTTTGCTCCGAAGAGTAGGTCCGTTATCGCACACTAAGAATATATGTACTACGATGAAGGCCAGGCACCCGGCCGCAACGTTAGTAAAATAATTGTATTTTTCTTCTTAAACGTGGTAATATTTCTTCATTTCTTGGAGTGTCAAAATTCGTGAACACTTTTTCTAGCCACGAAACTCTGAGCGGAAAGTTACGAGGTATGGTGTACTGGAATAGTGCAGTGAGCCGCGAAAATGTGGCTGTGCTGGCGTTGGCGGCCAGGGGTGCCAAGGCACACCGCTGTATTGCCGCGTCATCTGTTGCTGCAGCCTGGTGTCACTGCTGGCAAGCGCAACCGTAAAGGTGCAACATAAGGCCTTCGGGATCAAAAATTACAGTTGCCGCCGAGGTGATTCATGTCCGTGCGGAGCTCGCTGATTGCCCGCTGCGGTTTTTCCTGCCACGTTCACACGTATTTTGTGTACACAGGAAGCGCTGGGCACGTAAATAATTTTTTGTTCTTTTCCCACCATCGTGGTTCCTTCAGAACCATTAGAATTCCGGGGTTCTTCAGACCGGACACACACACATTGGGCAACACATGCCTGTGTTCTGGCCCTTCGGCACCCTTTTGTGGAGCGCAATGTCCGAACGGTGGTGGCAGCTTTCAATGTAGAGCAATACTTTTTCTTCAGCGAAACCTGCCAACTACTTTTCTGCCTGACGCAACTTGAAAGAAATGATGGGCAAACCACTTGGCACCCACCAGATGCGCCCACTACGCGTGGTCCCTGGGGCTCGAGTTCCTTCCGACGGTCTCCGAGGGGACCAGAGCCTCCCCCCCTCCTGGCGATGCCGAAGCCTACACCCCCCCCCCCCCCCACGCCCTCCTCCGAAAGAGTCAGTGCTATTGTGGTTTTCACATCTTTTAATGTTTCTTTTGAGTTGCCTCTACCTTCTCACTTAGAATTTTATTCTGGCAAAAAGCTTGCAGCATCATTGCCGCTGCGGACGTGCACAGCTTCTAAAACATACTTGCACTTTATTTCTGCAAGTCCTGGCAATAAGAGGACAAGCGCATTAGAAGCAGCAGCGGGGGCTACGTCATCCGTATTCTTTAACTTCAACATCTTTTTTCACAATGAAGCTGCTAAAGGCTACTTTCCCAGCTATTGTATCCGCGTCTAGAAAAAAAAAACCCCGAAGATAATGCAATGCCGGGCCGACCCGCGGTGGAAGTGAAGCAGGCGTTAAGCACGTCCCATATGTGCGCCGATCCCGAAGATAGTGCAATGCCGGGCCGATCCGTGGTGGTGGTGCCGTTCGATATTAAGGTAGTTGTTGTTGTTGTTGTTGTAGCCTGTGGCACGTGTAGCTCCTACCTACGATGGGGGATTGGCGAAGAAATGGGTGGATTATTCCAAAATTATATAGAGCATAAATTTCCTAATATCTATGGGAATAGCATTGAATAGGGTTGAATTACCGGGTAAAATAAAATCAGGAAGGTACTGTTGAATGAGTAATAATTAATTTAAAAGTAATAAAAAATAGAATTTAGCAGGGCATTCGTTTAGATTCTGTAACGAATGTTTGGACAGCGAAGCATGCATCCCTGTGGCTGAATCCCAAAGTGGAAGCCCCGAACGAAGGAATTGCAGGTTCTGTCAAGTCCAGGCCAATTCTTCGAAAAGGTATCTCCAACAATCTTTTTCTTAACGCAGCAAAGCGGCGACAAGATAGAAGAAAGTGCTGTATCGTCTCCTCCTCTTCACAAAAAGAACAGAGGGGAGAGGGAACCAAACCCGACCTGTGTAAATAGAAATTTAGGGAAGGAATGCGGCAGCGTAATTTGTTGAGGCAGACCTCAAGCATCTTTGTGTAACAAGATTCGCTATGCCAGGGAAATGCCAGGTGTTTATACTCTGGAGAAGCTGTCAAATGAGGGTTTGATAAGGCTAATCTAATTGATCTTATCCGAAATCTTGCCGCCGTGATCTGTGCTGTCACTGGTAGAATAGGAAGAACAGGGCCGGATAGTGATGCATGTGCCAGTGAATCGGCAGTTTCATTAAAAAACAAACCTTTATGACCAGGCACCCAAATCAAATGAATACATTGCACATGGGCAGGAACTAGTAAGTGGAAGAGCTTTAGCATGGGTGACTCATTAGTAGCGGTAAGGCAAGAGCATACAGAAAGGGAGTCAGTAAGAATAGCAGCCGTTGTAATCATTTGGTCTAATTTACGTAAAGCTAGGATTACTGCTAACAACTCGGCCAGAAAAATAGGCACAAAATCAGGCAATCTTAAAGAAAAAGATCAGTCGAGCGCAGGACAAAATATTCCAATGCCAGCTTTTTCCTCACACTGTGAGGCATCTGTTGCAATGATAATGTTTGTTTCTGGGGTGCTTAGGTGGCCGTGCAACATGGCGTTTAAGATGCCGTAAGGGAGTAGTTTCGCGTGGTTCGGGAAAATGT
Source organism: Dermacentor andersoni (assembly GCF_023375885.2). Classification (NCBI taxonomy): domain Eukaryota; kingdom Metazoa; phylum Arthropoda; class Arachnida; order Ixodida; family Ixodidae; genus Dermacentor; species Dermacentor andersoni. The sequence continues at coordinate 160,622,984 of NC_092817.1, forward strand.
CGTCGAACCTGATCTCTGGGTAATTTGAATGCGTATTATTAGGAAGCACATCACGAATTTGCACATTTAGTGGTTCAAATAATGTTTGCACAAATATAATCTGTGGTCTATGAAACCTGGGCCAATGAGCAGGAAAAAATAATTCTGGATCGGAGATGAAAATAATTTGAGGACGGTTTAATGGTGATTCATATAGCCTTAAGAAGGTCTGAACGGCCAGAAGGTGAAATCGGCATAATATGGGTGGGATTCTTGCTTCCATGTATAATACGGCATTTGCAACGTATTTTGGAAGGCCTAAGCACAGACGTAGTGCCTCTAGTTCTAACAAAACTAGAGGCCGAAGCTTGTATGATGGAACACGTGAGAATAAAACACATCCAAATTCTAACACCGGACGAACGTACATTTTATATACCATCAAGAGGGATTTCTGCGCATACCTGTTCTTCGATTGCTTAACTTGCGCAAAATGCCCATTGTACGAGCTCCTTTTGTCGCAATATATTCAATATGTGGCCGCCAGTTAAGATTTCCGTTGTAAATAACTCCAAGGTACTTTAGTGACTCTAACTGTGGGATATCTTCGAGATGGTAGTTCAGCGATATGTATACTGGGTCTTTAACTGGAAAAACAAGTATAGCACACTTATTAGCATTCACGTTTAAGTGTAAGCTATCCAGCCAGTGATCCAGTTCCCTTAGATACGATTGCAAAATTTAGTAAAGAGAGTATATGTCCCTAGCCATACCAAAAAAGGCAATGTCATCAGCATAAACGTAGGTACTGACTTCTGGGCGAACGGGTATTCTGCTGAGTAAAATATTAAATAATAATCGTGAGAGTACCGATCCCTGAGGCACACCTCTTGTTTGCTTATGTTTTCTAGAAGAATATCCGCTTCGAAAACAATAGAATTCCCTGTCTTTTAAAAATTCATGCACCCATGCTACAATATAGCCTGGAAAACAATGGCTCTGTAACCGCTTTGTTAAAATTGTGTGTTCAATGCTGTCATAGGCTTTACATATATCTAAGGTAACTAAAGCCGCGTATTGCTTTTTCTGTCTGGCGATGTTAATTCGACTTTCAAGGTCTACATGCGCGTGCCATATTGAATAGCCAGATCGAAATCCAATTTGGCAAGGACTCAACAATTGATTTTCGACAATAAACTCTATTATGTGTCCGAGGAGCACTCTTTCAATAAGTTTCACTATGTTTGATGTCAACGCAATTGGTATGATGTTGTCGATAGTGTATCCTGCCCTTTGCTTTTTATGTAACGGAATAATTTTGGCGATCTTCCATTCTTGTGGAATCCATGCATTGCTAACAGAGTAGTTTACCAAGTTCAGAAGCTCACGTGGAGCTTCTTGAAAGAAAATCTTTAACATTGCATTTGTTATTCCGTCCGGGCCAGGCGCTGTAGTTGGCAACCGTAACATAACTTGTGCTACTTCCGAATAGGATATCTCTTTGTAGTCCGTTAATGCAGGAGTAAATACAGAAGCTTGAAGGCGCGTTGCGAACCGACTCTCCAATCCTTTAGCCAATAGCTCTAAGGACTCCTGCATTTCCTGTGAGGTATAGACGATTGAGTCTACATTAACGCTCATTGGGAGTCTGTTTCTAAACCGAAGGTAATTAAATAAAGCACGTTTGTTTTTGGATTTAGATAGATAATCGAAATGGTTTTTATCGTACTCATCTTTTGCGTCTTTAATAGTACGTTTGAAGGTTGCCGAAATAAATTGATAATCTTTCCAATTTTGTGGGCTCTGATTATGTAGAAGTTTTTTCCAAGCAGCTTTCCTTCTTCGATAAACTCGTGTGCACCCACTGTTCCACCAAGGACTAGATGGGGAACGCTTAGCGGTCTGAATTACAAATTCAGACTTTTGTCGGGACATCTGTAACGCTGAACAAATATTCAAGCTAATTTCTTCGTTATTAGTATTAGTTAATGATGCAATGGTGGAGCGCAAGCAGTCTTTAAATTTTTCGCAATTCACAAATATTCTGCCGTGTCGATCAACTGATGTTAAAGGGCATGCAATTTCAAAGTATACCGGAAGATGATCACTGTTTGTACCGAAATCAATCGTAGTCCAAGATGTCACGGCGACGCTTGTGCTAGAAAACGTCAAATCTAACACTGAGCGAGATTGCCCGCGGATAAAAGTAGGTCGTCTGACATTAAGACATGTAAGATTTTTATCTATTGTCCAGTCCCATAGACGTGTCCCACATGCATCTGTTTTGTAACCCCATGACACGTGATGCGAGTTGACGTCACCAGTAAGGACGACTTCATTTTTGCAGCTGGCAAGCGCACCATCCAATTGGTGTGTACTGTGTACGCCCGTAGGGAAATAGGCATCTATAATAGAAAATGAACGGTAGCCTGGGATGCTAAGGTGCACTGCCAAAATTTCACATTCTGGAGACATTAACCTGAAAGCTATTTTCGCCTTATGACAGAATTTAGATGATAGCAAAATCATTAAACCACCTCCTAGTGAAAGGCGATCTAATCGATAAGATCGAAAATCTTTAAAATGAAAATTTTTCTCAGGAGTAAGCCAGGTTTCTTGTAAGATTATGACGTCAGGATTAAGTTCAGTTGTTAAGTAATTTAAGTCTGTTGAAGCAGAGAAAAAGGAACGACAGTTCCACTGTAGCACTTTTAAAATAGCTATGGTGATGATCTAATTGATATTCAGCGACTACCGTCGCGGTGAACTTTCTTGGATGCTAGAATGAGAAATAGGATTACCCTTTTTGTTTTTGGTATAAGGACAAGAAGTAGTTACTGGAGACCCAGTTCGCTTTTGCGGCCTGATATCATGACCCGTTTCCATGTCGACCTGCGAGTCTGACTGACGCGAAGAACAAGGATCGGATCCTACAAATGTTGGGTCCGATGTGGTACTCGGCGCTAGGACTGAACTGGCTACCTGTTCTGCAGCACAAACAATCGATTTGGTGATTGGTGTGGCAGCTGTTTGCAACAGCTGTGTCATCTGCGCAGTAAAGACTTGTGAAATACATTCGGTAACACTTGTGACAATATGTTGCATAGCCTTTGTCATTGCTTTTTCTACTGCTGATTCAATAAGTTTAGGCAAGTTGTCTTCATGGAAAGTAGATTGCCTCGCAGTGACGCCAGCGTATTCAAAGGCTCTTTCCTTGACGACTGCAATAGCTTCTCGCCGCGAACATCGTCGCCTGTCAATTATCTCTAGTAACTGTATTTCGTTAGCTCTAGCCGAGCAGCTTCCATAGTCAGCCGCATGGTTTCCTCCACATAGGCAGCACGTCTCGGTTTCAGCTGTGCATTCATTGGGGGAATGATCGGCACCACAGGCGCGACAGCGTCCATTTGATTTGCAGCCTCCTGCACTATGGCCAAAACGCCAACAGTTCCGACACTGAAGTGGACGGGAAGCGAGAGGTTCCACTCTAAAAATAAGTGGCCACACTTTTAGTTCAGATGGGCAGGACATGCCAGCAAACGTAGCAATAACCGATTCTGTGGCAACTTTTCCCCCGTTTACGAGTCGGTTACATCGGTATACAGCTATGACGCCAGCATCAGACAGTTTCTCCAGAGTCTTAGTTGGGCTCAATCGAGAGTCTACGCCCCGGAAAATGCCTTTAGTGCATGCTAGATGAGCAGGAATGAACGCCCTCACCGGGACAGATGCGAAAGTCTTACACTTTAAGACGTCTGCAACACAGGTCGAATCTGATGACCTACAAACTATCCCACCTCTTCCAAATTGCCGGACATCGCTTATCATCTGGAAATGATGCGTCATGGCTTGGAGCTCGGCCTGAACAGCTTGTGGGTTGTTCAGCCGGATGAATCTACCGTTCGAGGGCACCAGCGCGACAGGGATGCTGCTAACACCTCTGCGGAAGAAAGATTGCAACGGCGAATCATCAGGAGAAAGGGAGGCTGACCAAGGGCTGGGCCCTTGCCCAGGAGAGTTTTTCGACATCAGTGCTGATTCAATCACGAAATAAGTCCTACAAAAATTAGATAAATGAGATAACTAGGTCAAATCCACCCAAAACTCAGCCAAACCACCAAGCAAGTTCCAGCTTGGGCACACCGGGGCGGAGAACCGAACGAGTCCACGGGGCTTGTCACAGGCACCAGGAAGGAACCACCAGGAACCAACAGGCTAAGATCCAGTCTTGCCAGCCACTTCCGTTGCCAGTCAGTCCGTTGCAGACGCTCAAGCGAACACGGCGTCCGTCTACTCCGACTGAGACTGAGATACAAAGCTTCGTTCGTCATCCTTCTTCACAGAGTGGATGGGCACTTAATTTTTTTAAATTTCCACTGTAAACATCATGCACAGGCAAAAACAGTTAAATATATACACAGGACAAAGTTTATGATGCTTTTTCAAGAGAATAGGTAGCCAACTAACAAATATTTCTGATTGCATCCATAGCCTATTCACAGAGACTGAATATGTTACTGTATGTTCAACTCGCTTCAAATTGCTTTGCGTGCTGTTTTGATCCTGAAAAAAAAAAAAAAAAACCTGCGGCCTTCAGTGATCCCGTCGGCAAAGTATTTTGTCAATGGTGTGCCAAATGCACGCGAATAATATGTGTCTCAGTATTGCTTTTCGTTCGTGTAGGCAGTACTAACAACTGATGAAAAAAAAAAACTTCGAAAATTTTCATTTATAAAGTATGGAAACATCGCCACTTGTATGCAGAGTTCATATATATATATATATATATATATATATATATATGTATATATATATATATTATTACGATATCATGGAGCGATGCTCAAGAGACGAGCCGCCGCGAGAACGACGAAGATGTTGGTCGGTGCCCTTGGCACGAGCGAGTGTAAGCCTGGCTGCCTGGCTTCAGTCTAAATAGCGCGTAAATAGCATCTTTCGTCTGTGTCTTTCCACACGTAACATTTCTGGTGGAGGTCAGCGATCCCCGTCCTCACCACGGAACTTCGAAGTGGTCGGCACACCGAACTTGTCACCATGCCTCCCGGTGACGAGCCCGCCTCTGCAACGGCTTCGGCTTGTCCGACCGACGGCTCCAATCGTCACGGTTGCCCCACACCGTGACCCAGGTGTGTTCTCTGGCCTGGAGGGATAGGATGTCGACGACTGGATCAAGCTGTATGAACACGCCAGTGCTAATAACAGGTGGGACCCAACGATTGTGCTCGCCAATGTCATCTTTTATTTCGGCGGCACCCCAGGCGTGTGGCACCAAACGCATGATGGCGAAATAACCAGTTGGGACAGTTTCAAAGAAAAGCTACGGGAACTGTTCGGCGACCCCATTGGGCGCAAGGCTGCCGCGAGAAAGGCTCTTGCATCTCGTGTTCAGTCATCTACAGAGCCATATGTTTCCTACATCCTCGACGTCTTGGCTCTATGCCGTAAAGCTGACGATCATATGTCCGAAGCAGATAAAGTGGCACATGTGCTAAAAGGCATCGCCGGCGACGCTTTCAATTTGCTTGTTTTCGACAACGTCTCGACTATAGACGCCATTATAAAAGAATGCCGTCGCCTTGCACAGGCTAAGAGCCACCGTATCTCACACCACATTGCGCGGCTACCCAACACTCCTGCTACGTCGACATGTGAGGGTCGACCGCGTCAGACCACCACCTGCGACGACGTCACTCGTATTGTTCGCCGCGAACTCGAGCCCGCCTGTTCGCCAGCCTTCTCCACAACTCCTCCCACCATTGCGATGATTCAGCAACCACCATTGCGATGATTCAGGCTGTCGTTAGACAGGAATTTGAAAACATGGGTCTGAACACCGTGTGTTCCACGTCTCGACCCAGCGTTCCCCATTTATCTAGCGGTCCCCCTCGTCCCCGACAGTCCTTTTCTGCCACATCTCGCCGCAACCCGTCCGAATGGCGTACCCATGATGACAGGCCGATCTGCTTCCACTGCTGTCGCATCGGCCACGTCGCTCGTCACTGCCGCAACCGATGGCCACCACCTCCTCGGACTTACGCCGCCACTTATTCCCGCACCTTTGGACCTCCTGTACCCTATGCCACCCGCCATGAATCCCCTACCGCTGATGCCCCTGCTCCGAACCTTCGCTACAGCCGCTCGCCCTCACCTCGACGCCACCAGTCTCGTTCGCCCCAACCCCGCCGCTTCTCTTCGCCGCCTATCGCCTCCCGGACCCAGCCGGAAAACTAGGCACTGCAGCTTCTGGAGGTGAAGCTGCGTTGTCGACCCTGCCCTCAAATCCTCTGCTCACGTTACCCACGAACCGAAACCTTCTTGACGTTGACGTTGACGGCTATCCTTTCACGGCACTCATCGATACAGGAGCACATCTTTCGATTATGAGTGCTGCCTTCCGACGACGACTGAACAAGCTCCTCACCCCAGCGTCGGTACGCGTCGTCCGTTGCGGATGGCGGTACTGTGCCTATCATCGGCATGTGTACGGCACGTGTCAGCATCACCGGCCGCCACACTCATGTTCTCTTCACCGTAATTGCTCATTGCCCCCACGATCTCATTCTCGGCCTCGATTTCCTTTCCGCCCATTCTGCGCTTATTGACTGCTCTTCCAGTACCCTTCGCCTTGAGTTGCCAATGATCGCAGAACCTCCTGACGCACCCCACTGCCGCTTACGCTCCACCGGCTTTCTTCGCCTGCCGCCAAAGTCCATAGCCTACATTGAACTGTTGTCTTTCCCACCAGTTCCTGATGGCGAGTGCCTCGCCACTCCTCTGCCCGACATCCCAATACAGTATGACGTCACCGTGCCTCACAGTATACTTACAATTACTGCGAACCACACTCGCATGCCTGTCTGTAACTTTGGATTGGCAAAGCAAATTCTACCGCAAGGCAATTGCCTTGCCACCATTGATTGTATCAGCGACCAATACGTGGCAGCGTTATCACCCGATGGTTCTCGCGAGCTTAGCATGCCCCTCGCGCCAGCCTCGGGCGTTGATCCCAACATAAAGAAAATGGTTGCGACGGACCTGTCTTCTATGCAGGCTGAAGCTCTTTGCGAAGTATTATCGTCCTACCGCGATATTTTCGACTTCGACGATCGCCCTTTAGGCCAGACGCTCGCAGTCAAGCATCGGATTCTTACTGGCGATGCTACTGCTATTCACCGACGACCTTATCGAGTTTCTGCGTCGGAACGCCGAGTAGTTCAAAGTGAAGTCAACAAAATTCTATTCAAAAACATCATTGAGCCTTCATCGAGTGCCTGGGCGTCACCTGTGGTGTTGGTTAAAAAGAAGGACGGCACGTGGCACTTCTGTGGAGACTCCCGTCACCTGAACAGCATTACAAAAAAGGACGTCTACCCGCTCCCACGTACAGACGACGCCCTTGACTGCCTGCACGGTTCCAGCTATTTCTCGTCTATTGACCTTCGTTCGGGATATTGGCAGATTGCTGTTGACGATATGGACAGACAAAAAACCGCGTTCATCACGCCTGATGGCCTATACCAATTTAAAGTAATGCCATTTGGATTATGCAACGCCCCTGCCACCTTTGAGCGTATGGTGGACTCCTTGCGCCAAGGTTTCAAATGGTCCACATGCCTCTGCTACCTCGACGACGTCATCGTCTTCTCGCCAACGTTCGACACTCACCTTGAGCGTACGTCTCACAACTATACTTGATGTATTTCGAAAGGCGAAGCTGCAACTTAACTCGTCAAAATGTGGTTTTGACCACTGACGTATAACTCTTCTGGGCCATCTCGTTGATGCTTCCGGAGTACAGCCTGATCCCGACAAAACTCGCGCTGTCCGAGAGTTTCTGGTTCCGAAGACAACCGCAGACATTCGAAGATTTGTAGGGCTGTGCTCGTACTTTGGTCGTACTGTTCGAGATTTTGCGACAATTGCTAGGCCTCTAACTAATCTTTTGAAGAAAGGCGTACAATTCTCGTGGGGTACTGCAGAAGCCGCCGCCTTCTCTCGTGTCGTCACTCTTCTAACCTCACCACCCATTCATGCCCACTTCGACCCTGATGCCCCTACAGAATTACGTACAGATGCCAGCGGTCATGGCGTAGGTGCCGTCTTAGTCCAGCGTCAGCGTGGCAAGGATCGCGTTATTGCTTATGCGAGCCGCCTCCTAGCACCATCGGAGCGCAACTATTCCATTACGGAAGGCGGATGCCTTGCTGTTGTCTGGGCGGTTGCGAAGTTCCATCCTTACCTTTACGGTCGCCCTTTTTCCATAGTCACTGACCATCATGCTCTCTGCTGGCTCTCATCGCTAAAGGTCCTACAGGCCGGCTTGGTCGATGGGCTTTGAGGCTACAGGAATTTTCATATTCCGTGGTGTACAAGTCTGTCCGCCTGCACGAAGGCGCCGACAGTTTGTCGCGTTACCCGGTTGACGACTCTGACTCCTCCAATACTGCCAGTGCTTCTTGCGTATTCTCGGTATCCCAGCTGCTTCATTTCGCCGACGAGCAACGCCGTGACGCCTACATCAGAGCACTCATCGACCGTTTTGAACACTCTCCGGCCGATGCTGCTCTACGCCTCTTTGTCCTCCGCGACGGTACTCTGTACCGTCGTAACCTTCATCCGGACGGCTCTGAGTTCCTGCTTGTAATACCTAAACACCTCCGTTCCACCGTTCTAGAAGAGCTTCACGACGCACCAACGGCAGGGCACCTCGGCGTATCTCGAACCTATGACCGTGTACGTCGCCATTTTTTCTGGCCGGGCCTTGCCCGTTCCGTACGACGTTACGTCGCCGCTTGTGAACTTTGCCAACGACGCAAGAAGCCTTCCCAGCTCCCCGCTGGTTACCTGCAGCCACTCGACAACCCTGCCGAGCCGTTCCATCGTGTCGGCTCGGACCTTCTCGGCCCATTTCCGGAATCCACATCAGGAAGCAAGTGGTTTGCAGTCGCGGCGGACTACGCGACCCGCTACGCCGTAACCCGTGCTCTTACGACCAGTTGCCCAACTGATGTTGCGGACTTCCTGCTACATGATATCATTTTGATGCATGGTGCTCCGCGTCAATTGCGCACAGACCGCGGCCGCACCTTTTTGGCCGAAGTCATTGACGCCATCATTCGTGCCTGCTCGATACAGCATAAATTTACTACCTCCTACGACCCTCAAACGAACGGCCTCACTGAGCGTTTGAACCTCACCCTTACAGATATGCTATCCAAATACGTTTCAGACGACCACCGTGAATGGGACCTGGCTCTACCTTACATTACCTTTGCATACAACTCTTCCCGTCTCGAAACTTCTGGCTTTTCCCCGTTTTACCTCTTGTATGGCCGTGAACCAACGCTACCACTGGACACTGTGCTTCCGTCCGCCACAGCTTCAACTAGCGATTATGCCCGTGATGCAATCGCCTATGCTGACGACGCTCGCCAACTTGCGCGCGCTCGTCTACAAGTGTCTCTACACAAGCAGAAACAACGCTACGACCTCCGTCACCGTGATGTCCATTTTGTGCCCGGCGCCCTCGTGTTGCTTTTGTCACCATCGCGTAAAGTCGGCCTTTGTGAAAAACTGCTTTCCTGTTACACAGGCCCATATCGCGTGATACGCAAAGTGACCGATGTCACCTATGAAATCGGTCTAGCCACGCCCACCACGTCCTCCGCTGTGACAACTAGTGACGTTGTCCACGTTGCCCGACTCAAGCCCTACAACTCTCCATGCACCTTGGATATTTAACAGCACCGTGACGGTGCTTTTGCCGCCGGGGGGTAATATTACGATATCATGGAGTGCTCAAGAGACGAGCCGCCGCGAGAACGACGAAGAAGTTGGTCGGTGCCTTTGGCACGAGCGAGTGTCAGCCTGGCTGCCTGGCTCCAGTGTAAATAGCGTGTAAATAGCATCTTTCGTCAGTCTTTCCACAAGTTCATCAAGGAGGAGTGGGACTCGCTTTTGCGTAGCCCCGCTCTAGAAAAGCAAATCCTGGCCGTCCGGCGTGCCCGCGACCGGGCCGGTGGGCTCGACCTGCCGGTCCCGACGTGGGACTAGCCGGGTGCGCGACGAGTTCGCGTCCTCGCCGGACCTACAATAAAGTTTACTCACTCACTCACTCACTCACTCACTCACTCACTCACTCACTCACTCACTCACTCACTCACTCACTCACTCACTCACTCACTCACTCACTCACTCACTCACTCACTCACTCACTCACTCACTCACTCACTCACTCACTCACTCACTCACTCACTCACTCACTCACTCATTTCCACACGTAACAATATATATATATATATATATATCTCAAGAAGCCAACAAACAACGGATATTACTCGCGCTTAATAATTAAATTAAAAATGTTAAATTAATGTAAATGAACATGGATGAGAAAACAACTTGCCGCAGGTGGGGAATTATCCTTCGTCTTCGCATTACGGCTGCGATGTTTTACCCATTCAACAACCGGGGCGCCGTTTTCCTATCCACTTTCTTGAGTATTTGTTTTACTAGAACTAACCCTGGGAGTGTTAGCCAGCGCCACCACTCACAAACCTTGGTGACGGACGAGGAACATCTCTTTGGCCGCAGGCGTCACGTGCACGTAATCTTTTTTCGGTACAGGCAATGGTCAATAAACACACATAGGCTACCTACCTAAAGCCATCAATGTTGCCGGATTCGAGACCCTCGTTCTGTAATAAACGAGAAGAAACCGAGGGGCCAGTTCTTTATTAATCATATCATAAGAAGCCAACAAACAATGATACCAAGGGCAACATAGGTGAAATTAGTTGTGCATTCTAATTAAATTAAAGAAATGAAACATTAATGGAAATTAAAGAAACAACGTGTCGCAGGAGGAAACGATCCCACGTCTTCCCATTACGCGTGCGATGCTCTACCAATTGAGCTACGGGGCCCCTCGGTAGCTTCCCCTTTCTTCTAGTTTATTGCATAACGAGGGTCTCGAATCCAGCAACATTCGTGCCTTAAGGTAGCATGTGTGTGTTTATTGAGCAGTTGCCTTCCACCCCCCACCCCCCCCCCAAAAAAAAAAAAGAAATCGCGTATACTCGTGATGCCTGCGGCAGAAAAGGATGTTTTACATTCACCGCCACGTTTTGTGAGTGGTGGCGCTGGCTAATACTCGCAGGGTTAGTTTTAGCAGTAAAATGCAAATACCAAAGAAAGAGGTTGGGAAAACGGCGCCGCGGTAGGTCAATTGGTAGAGAATCACACGCCTAATGGGAAAATGTTGAATCGTTCCCCACCTGCGGCAAGTTGTTTTTTCATCTACTTTCATTTCCATTGATTTGTCATTTCTTTAATTAATTCGGTGCTCTAACTCCGATCACGCTCAGCAGCGCATTCGCACGCAGTGTACTTTCGCGCATCGCTAGTGGACGGCGAGAGGAGGCGATCGCGATTGAGGAGCCTACATGAAAGCGCTGTTTTAGGGTGGTGACAGACTTTGTAAGGGCACGTGCCGCCACCAGCTAAATTGGCAGGTTAAACTACCCGACAAATTATAAGATTTGGGACCCAAAAGGGCGAAAGACCGGCCATAAAAGTACGTTTCTGACAACCCTTGGGGACGTGAAACAAATTAACTCTTTCTAGATAAACTTTGGCCTCAGCAGCCAGAGACATACAGCGTGTCTGGGCGCAGTACACGGCACGTCTACGTTTTAGTTAAACATGCTAGTAAGCACAGTCTTCATTAGAGCACACTTCGAAAAACACCGTTTATTTATTACGCCCGTCTAAGCAGAAGGCAACGACAATTCTTAATGCAGTTCCCATTCTTGGTGTGAGATAATACTGCCTCAAGCACACCACCAAGGCTTTTAACTTGTTGTTGTATACGTCTCGCACGACATGCAATAGAAAAAGAATTAAGTTTGAAGTGTTAAAATAAAAAAGGAAAATGCGTTTGGTATATTAAACATGTGTGCAGGTTTCGCGGGCGCATTGGTACAGAACTAAATTAAATAAATTTAATAGATTGCGTGCCGTCATGGGTGCACCAAAGCGTGACAAAAAAAAAAAAAAAAAATCAGGAATGCGCCGCGGCTTCTAGCGCGATTGGGGACCAAAATGGCTACTGACCAAATTTGGCGGTAAATAGGGGTCAAAAGAAGTGGGTAAAATAGGAAATTTGCTTCGTCATATCGAAATTGTGTTGTATTGAAATGTGACCTTTTATAGAAATAAGTACAGTCACCGATCAAGTTATTACACGGAAATGGGCTGCAGAATGTTTCGAATTATCGGGCAATCTAACATAAAACAAATTTGAATGAGAAAACAATTCATTTTGATAAAGTTGGAAGTCGGTGACGAATGGTGCGATTTCGTGACACGTACATGGACGATATCTGCGAATTGGCGGTACGAATTGAGCGAAGGCGCCCACGCTTTCCCGTGCACTCCGGCCCCGCGGCTGATAGCGTCGCCGGCGCAGGAACGACGCTGTCGGGAAAAGTGTCGGCAGCGGGGCGCGAATGCTTCGTTCCCCTCTCGCTCCAACAGGTCACCGACACTCGATATTACGCAACTTTCAATACTAAACGCGCGACATGACATATTAGATCGTGCCACGCCATCTAGGCACGTCCACTCTTTGCACACGAAGCAGATTACCTCTAAAGCAGGGTGCGCGGCTGCGAATGCGCTCAGCCGCGCTCACGGCCATGCGCAGTCATGGCCGAGACGCGTGCCAGAAATGAGATGCACACCAACTTACTTCCCACTCCGCTCCCTCGCGCGTGCTTGACCGCGTTATAGCGAGCGAGCTCTCCTCCCTCTCTTTCCCTTTGCTCGCGTGGGAAGGCATCACTCATGAAGCCACCATCCTTCTTGTCTCTTCCTCGCACACTTTCACTCACATCGAAAGCACTCAGTGCATGGGGCACGATAGGATCTTATCGCACTTGGACTTTATACATGATGGGGCTCCATTTGGGCGGTCACTCTTGTCGCGCGGCGCGCTATTTGAGAGGTGCGTTTGCAAGCAACCCCTTGTAGTTGAATAATTTGACCATCTGCGTCCACGGGAGTTTCCATTCATAGGGTCAGCGTTACTTTACGGCGGCAGTGAAATTTCGTTATATTGAAATCGCATGGTAACGCACTTCGTTATATTGAGTTTGTAAATACATGGTGCGCTATGGACAGGAGGTTTAACTGTATTTCATTTGTGCTTGGAGAGCGTTTCATTTCATAAATGAAGAATGTTTCGGACAGCATTGTACACCGCAAGGCACACCGGTGGCAGCGCCTTACCGGTGTCAAATTAAGCAAGGCGTACTGGAGCTCACTAAATTTTCTGGTCGCGAAACTCCACCGTCACACTATAGGAGAAGTTCATATGCTGCTCAAAGCTGCCGCAACGCGGCGCCACTGCACCTCAGAGGGCATCGTTCGCGTACCGAAATGCTTGCGCGGTGCGAGACGAGTTGACTGACATGGAGCGTCCTGTGCACGTGCTGCGCTATTTTTCGTGTTCTGGACTTTTTAGTTGAAGCGGCTTAATGGAACGACGTTTCTGAACACGTGTTGCGTGCCGGGGTGCCGTTCCGGCTACAAGGGAACGACCAAAAAAGGTGTGGTTGTTTTGTGTACCGAGTGACAAGGATCAGCGGGAAAGATGGACGCGGGCCTTCTTACCACGGAAGGAAAGTGGTCGCTTTAACGTTGAATGCAAATATACGCGTTTGCTTGCGAAACACTTCGACGCCTCGGACATCATCACTGCCTACAATATTGATATAAACTACGATGCCGTGTCCCTGGAGCGTGAAAAGCCGACACTGAAGCCTAACGCCGTCACAATAATTTTTGAAGGCCTTCCAGCGTATGTCATAAAACCCAAACCTTGGTCCCGCTCACCGACAGTTCTACCCCCATGCTAACGACTACGTGAGTCATGTGGTACGATTGAAGAGCGCCGATTTTTTTTTACTTGTCTGAGTAAGCAAATACTGATTTACGCTTTCTTGTGTATACAAATATTCCATTACGCATTCTCTACTTATTGCAATTCGTTTGTGGATGTTTCCTGCGCCACATTGCATATATCCCATGTTTTGATCTTTCTTTATGCTTCTTATATCAGTGCCATGCTTTTAACAAACTTCTTGCATTGTGAATTGTGGAGCATTCGTGACTTGACGCCTCTTCGTGTTCTCTATATGTCACATATTTTACATAATAAATAAACGATCATGCTTGTACAATGTTATTGCACCAACACCTTTTATTTCGTTTTCTTTTTGAATTATAAAACAATTTTTATTTCAATTTTTCGACCATGACAAAAATATCAGGACCAGTGATTAGCATATCCTAGCTTCTTGCGAAAAATTGCGCATTAAAAAACAAAATACCTAGTCTCGTCATTTCTGCCTGGAAACCACGAGCAACGTGAATATGTGCTGGGCTTAGTGGCGCTTCTAAACGACGGCTTGCGAAAGCAATTGCCTAAATACAGGGCAACTTCAACTGTACAGGTCCTCACTTCACGTTCGTCTTAATAGTTTACTAAAAGCCGCACTGAAGACATTTAGTTGTGAGGTTTTCGTTACCTTTATCCTACCTAAATCTCGTTCACAAATGGCATCGCTTTGCCGAGAAATCTGAAGTGCATTGAGTCATTAAACGAAGTCATTATTACGCAAGCAGCGCTTGAAATAATGATTTAATTGTTTTCATCTCCAGATAAGATACTGTTGAAGGTTTAGCAGAAAGTGAACAGCTGTGCTCGGCGAACAACCTGGCGCTATGCGCAACCGAGAGTTCGCACTTACTTACAGCTGAGTTGGGCTGCAACAGCCCAGATGTTTGCCTCTGTTTACAAATACCACAACTGGCGCTTTGTTTCGAATGCAGTGTGTTTAATCTCAGTGAAATAATAAAAAGCGGAACCTATCGAAGAGTTCAGACGAACGGCTCTGAGAAAGAAATCTGGTCTGAGACCACCCGGTCACGGCGGCCGCATTTCGATAGAGGCAAATTGCAAACACACCCGTTTATTTAGATTTAGGTTCACATTAAAGGACCTCAGGTGGCCAAAATTAATCCGGAGCCTCCTACTACGGCGTGCCTCATATCATATCGTGGTTTTTAGCACGTAAAATCACAGAATTCTCTTTTCGTGACAGACCACGGGAAGCTGCATGTTTTGAGCGACCATTCTTTTTTTACCCTACGCTTGTTTCATGCCAAAAGACCCGTTCAGGCAGTCATTGATGCATGTGAAATATTAAAAGTAGTTAGGTGAAAGAAAATTGGCAGTTGCTGAAGTTTAGAAATCTAGAATGCCGAGGCCGCCTCACACACAACTTCAGTGGTACAGGCTTTCGCAGGCACTCTCATGCACAGTTACGCCTCTAGCGGCGGCCGCTGGCTTTATATGAAACTGAGGCGGCAGTTTTGTGACCAGAAAAAAAAAAAACATAGGACTCTGGTAAAGTTATCGAGCCTGCCACTATTTCAACTTGCATATTAAAACATTATGCTGAGGATGCCTTGCCTGAATAACTTTCTTCCATCGTGTTCCTCTTCAAGGAAGCCAATAAAAGGAAATGTAGACGGATTTCAGCAAGACGAAAAATGCAATGAGTCCCTCAGTGCTGAAAATAGGGTCTGTAAGGAACGATTTATGTGGACATTTACAAATGGCATGTGGAGTCCGTTTGAACTCTTAGTCAACGTCACAATTAAACAGTTGGAAGGAATGCCGGCCACTTTCGAGCTTGACCTGAACAATGCGAAGTCGATTCTGAAACCGCAACGACTGGGCTTGAATGCTATGAAAGTAGCGACCACTCAACACAAGGTATGACCTACAGTACATGGCATGTTATCCTATACATCTTAATTACTCATTGTCCCTTATTCAACACACACATTGAATTGTATTATCCACTGTATAGTGCAAATGAATGTGTTCTCAACTAAGTCAAATATAGCAAGACGTAGCATGTGCCAACACTGATACGGATGCATGCACCTTAGCTTCTAGAACGTACGTGTTTTATATAGCACACCAATGATGTGAAAAGTTCTTGCGTCAGTGTAACTTCCTTCACGTGATCATACTTCGGTAATGATATTGCTGCGAGACAGAAGAAGACTGCAGTATTAGTCCTGCATCGATAACGAAGAGATAGAGGTTGGACCTCGCCATCTTGGCTGCTGTTACACCTGTGCTGATCGCCTTATTTGTAAATATCTGTAAAAAAGCTGCAGAATTTCTGAGAATTGTCTACTAATGCGTAAGCATTGCCTGACTCAGTTGGGGACTTTGTTTTTCCTTAGTTTTGCTTACTTGAGTTTTCTAGCTTATGCCTGTCGGCCCATGGTCTTTCCGGTGGCAAAGAATGCTTAGTCGTTAGCATAAAAATTTCAGATTTTCTCGCCGCATCCAGCGCCTTCAATGCAAACGTACCAATGGAGCCGGAAAGCGCGGGCACGAGCGCGCCTCGTCGCAGCAGAGTGGTCGAAAGGGAGCAACAGCGGCCGCAATAGCGCATGAAGCTTATGTGAGGGCAGAGTGCACCGCCGCGACGCCATGTCTACGTCCCTGTCGCTTTCGCAAGCCAGTGTTATGCGCGCGTTTCTTGCCCGCACAAGCTCTCGCCTGCGCTCTGATTGCGCCTCGGTAAGATGAAAACACACCAGGCGTATCGAAGCGCTCGCTTGCCCGCGAGGTGTTCACAGACTGAGGGGCGCTCAGCAGCATTCAACTGAGCGATGGGCCACACCGAAATCTTAAGTTGGGCCAACTCTAGATTTGAACTTGTCGCATCCCCAAATTTCAAGTTGGCCCACCCGCAAATTTCAAGTTGACTCACCTCCAGATTTTAAGTTGGTCCACTCTGGCTTTGTCCACTCCAACATTTAAGTTGGCAAATTCTCAAATTTAAGTTGGGCCACCCTGAATTTTCAAGTTCGCCAACCCCTAATTTATGTTGGCCCACCCCTGATATTAATTAGGCCATGGATTAATTTCAACCGAGCCCAACCCCTAATTTAAGTTGGCCCACTCCACATTTCACGTTGTTCGGCCGACAAACTTCACGTTGGCCCACTTGCAAATTTCAAGTTGGCCCGCGCCCAAATTTAAATTGGCAAACCACAAAATTTCAACTTGGCTCACACCGAAATTTCAGTTGACCCACCGCCAAATCTGAAGCTGACCAGCCCTAAATTTCAAGCTGACCCGCCCCCAAATTTCATTTCGCTGACTCCTACTATAAGCTTCCCCATGAATTTTCTAAGGAGCCCCGTGTACATCTACGGGTATTTTTGATGTATAAGCATTCTTTGGCAAGCTCCCGAACCATGTCACGCGAAAGGTATAATGCCTTCTATCTACACAAAAATGTGTAATTTGGAAAGGTGAGACACTTCATCGCTATGATAGTGTAAATGTCAATGAGTAGTTGCTTTTAAGTGGTAAGGAACAATTTAAGCAAGAAAATACAGCAAAAAAGAATACCGATATAGATACATATGGCTCCTTAGAAAATGCCTGGGGAAGAATATATTAGGGGTGGGCCAAATGTAATTTTGGGGTTGGGTCAGCTTGCAATTTGGAGGTAGGCCAATGTGGGCCAACTTGAAATGTGAGGTGGGCCAAACTAATTCAGGCGGTGTGCCATGATATATTTTGGGGTTGGGCGAACTTGAAATTCGAATGTTTACCAACTGAAATTTGGGGGTGGGTCAAGTTGAAATCTGGGGATTGACCAATTTGAAATTTGAGGGTAGCCCAACTTAAATTTGGGAGTGGAACAACTTTTAATTTGGAACTAGACTAAATTAAATTTGAAGGCGGGCAAACTTGAAATTTTGCGGCGGGTCAACTTGAAATCTGGGCTGGGCCAAGTTAAGCTTGGGGGTGGGCCAACTTAAGTTTGGGGGTGGGCGAAATTGAAATCTGCGTTTGGGCGATCTTAAATTTGGAGTTGGGCCAACTGAAATTTGGGGGTAGGCCTACTTTAGCTTTTGGGTTGGCCCAATGTCCAATTGAACCCTGCTCAGCGTCCCTCGAGTTATTAACACCTCGCGGGGGCAGAGAGCGAATTTAGACGCTTGGCGCATTTACATGGGGCCTTGCCAAGGCGCAGTCAGAACACAAGCGAGAGCTTTCGGGGACACGGAACGCGTGCATAACACATGCTTGCGAGAGTGACAACGAGGGTGACATGGTCTCGCGGCGGTGCACTATCCCCTCACGCAATGCCTCACGCCTTTTCGGCCACTCAGCTCTGTCGAGGCGCGCTCGGGCCTGGCGCTCCAGCCCTATTGGCGCGATTGTATTGAAGGGACCGGATGAAGTGATAAAATCTGACAATTGTTGGCTATATCCCAAGCACTCTTTACCACCCGAACGGCGAGGTGTAGACGCGCATAAGCTAGAGAAAGCAAGCAAGCAAAACTAAGCAATAACGAAGTCACAGCAGAGCCAAACCATGCTTACGCATTAGTAGAGAATTCTCAGAATTTCTATAATTACATTTCTTGCTTTGAATTGTTACTCATCGCTTAAAAGTAGCAGACATCTACATTTCCACTACCATGACGATTAAATGTCATAACTTCGAAAATTATGCTTTATTTTGTGCCGATACAAGGTGCAGATATTGTGCAGATCACTTTCCGGGTGACAGGGTTATGGAGCTCGACAAAGAACGCTTACGTATTAATGTACTCCTGTCGTGCAAAATCGTTGGTGGAGATGTGGGGTATGCGGCCTGTTTATCACAATTACCGAAGCACAGAACTCCGAAGCGGTCGCCGCGTTGTTCCCTCGGCAAAGGGCAACAAGCATCCACCAGGTCGGAGCCTACCGCTCAGCATCTTCCTATCTTCTGTCACGTTGTCGCTTCCAGAAGATCTAGGCACCTTATGTGGCACAGATGACTTGGACGTAGTGGAATGGATCTTATGTTATGAGCGTGACATTAAACAGAACAGAGGCGACAATAAATTTGTGGTGGCGAATTTGGTATCTTATCTGAAAGGAACTGCGCACGTCTGGTACAAGACGCATGAGAACGACCTGACCAAGTGAGAGATCTGTGCAATGAAAATCTACAGAAATTCTGTGAATTGTCTACTCATGCGTAAGTATCGTTATCTCGGCTGTGGTTTTGTTTTCAACCGAATATCGTGTTCCCTCACAAGTGACATTGCAGTGGTCACGCAAAAACCCCGTTACTCCCTGAGCAGAGCACCTGCGGGAAAGGGTGGTTTGATGAGTTGACAGCTGCACAGGCGCAGGAGCGTGAGTCATTATCAAGGATTCCGCAATCAATCAGAGCAGTTTCGCTTCCGTCCGGGAGGAAAAGAGCAGGAAAGGATTCCACGCGCGCTACGCCAGCTTCGTTTCCGTTCAGTTCATTATCAGAAAACGTATGGGACGGCCACGCGTCGTGCATTCCCCCGAGGAACTGGCAGCGTTCGACGAAGGGCGCCCAGAACTCGCCCGTGAACGGGCTCGCCGTCAGCGCACCGATCCAGCCGTTAAGGCCTAAATATAGTCTCACGTAGCGTGAACGCGCGCACACGTTACGTCACGTTGGCGACAAGAACAGCGTCTATAGTTCGACCGATGGCTTGACGCACTGGCGCGGCCAACGTAACCGGATGCGGCCACCGCACTTCTATGGGTCCAGCGTAGACTATAACGACGCTCGCCCGTGCGCCGATAACGTCGAACTATTTCAGGTAGGGAAAGGGTTCGCAATGTTTTTGCTGTTTTGCTTACTTGCTTTTCCTAGCTTATCGCGTCCCCTCATGAACGGAACACGAAGCAAAGACTGCTTAGGCTTTAGTACAAATTTGTAAGATTTCCTCGCCTCAACCAGTCCCATGAATGCGATCGTACCAATTGAGCCGGGACGCTAAGCACAGGCGCGCTTCGACGGGCATCGCAGTCGAAAAAAAGGTTTAAAAATTGCAATTTTAGAGTTCCTTGGGTCGGAACGGAACACCAGCTGCCGAGTAGTGCGTGAGAGTTTCCGTGAGGAAAGAGTGCATCGCCGCGATGCCATGTCACTCACACTGTCGCCCTTGCAAGGCTGCGTTATGCGCGTCTTCCAAAACGCAAGCTCTCGTCTGTGTTTTGACTGCGCCTCGGTAAGGCCCAATTAAAACGCGCCAAGCGACTCAACGCGCTCGCTTGCCCACAACGCGTGTTCAAAACTCGAAGGACGCTCAGCAACGTTCAGCTAGGCATCGGGCCAGCCGAGAATCTCAAGCTGACCCGCAACTAAAGTTAAAGTTGGCCCACCCCCAAATTTAGGGAAGCCCAACCCCAAATTTGTAGATGACTCAACCCTAAATTTCATATGTGCCAACCCCAAATTCGAAATAGGCTTACCACAAAATTGAAGTTGGCCCATCCCGAAATTTTAGTTAGGCCACCGCTACAAGAACTTCAATTTGAGTCACCCCTAAATTTAGGTTGGCGGACATACAAATTTAATGTTGTCCCAACACAAATTTGAATTTGGCCCACGCCCGAATTGCACTTGGCCCACCCCCAAATTTCAAGTTAGCTCTCCCACAAATTTCAAGTTGACTTCACCTCAAATTTCAAGTTTACCTACCATTAAATTTCATATCATTCCTCTTGCGTTTTTTAAAAGGCCCCTCACTAGGCCCCACAGCAAATTTTGGTAATATGCTGAAAGTTGTTGCGTGTCCTCGAGGGAGTGTTGTGCCGGGAAAAAATTTCAAGTCGGCTCATTATTAGGCGAGAACCCATTATTTCTGGAGGCGAGCGCCACTGCCAAGCGAGACACTCTCTCCACTTCCGCGTCTATCCTCCGCAAGGGAAATTCCCTCTGCGTTCTCCCATACCGGACCTCCAGGATTGCGTGACACATACGTCACAGGCGCCGCCTTCATTCTTTTTCTGCTCGCTTTCTTAGGGCGCAGCGCACTTCCGCTGACGGCGTTGCGTGAGAGCTGTTGCGATTGTCTCGTTTTGCGCAGAACATGATTTTGTACGCTGTGCACAAGGACACCTGACTAGCGGTATAAGTCTGTGCTACACGAATACTGAGGCAGGCACAAGCGGATCACAGAGCATGATCCCGTGCTAAAACACGGTAGTAAATGACATAGTTTCGGTGTCAGCGCGCGCGACTGCACGAGGTGGAAACAAGCAGACGAAACGAAAGTACATCTCTCTTGCTGCGTTGCAAAGTAAAAAAAAAATGCAGACATTCGATTCGTGGTGATGCGCTGTGGTGCTAGACGACAACGCTCTGTGTCGTTCTCTCTTGCGTGCTGTGTGTAGTTTTTGGCGCCTTAAAAATGTAGTGTAATGACAACGGGAACGACGGCAGCGTAGTCCTGGGCAGCGATTTTGTAGCGATTTTTTTTCTCGATGCACATGCTTTTCGTTGCTTTTCGTGTTCTTGAATGGTAAAAGTTGCGCTCCACCCGAGGTGGAGCATCGGCGGTGTGTCGCGTTGACTACTAGCGAAGGCGAGAAGCGCCGAAAGGCATTGGCAATGTGACAAGGTGTCGCTACAGAATCGCGGCCCAGTGGGTCGGTCTGCACTCGTGCTATGTGCACTGCGTTCCGTTTCGCATTGCTGCTGTCGCTGCGAATTTCGCGATGTTTTCTTCTTTTGTAAAATAACACATTGCTAACAAACCAGGGTACCCTGGTTTTTCACTATAATGTGTATCTTACGAAAATATAGTACAGATACGGAGAAATCTTCATGTAGTAAATATGTAAGACAACCTCCTTATAAACAAGCATTCGTTAGGACCGCACGGAATTTGCGTAGCCTGCACGTCTGATTACCTTGATAGCAGGGTAGTTAATTTTCCCTGTGTTGCAGGAGTTTACTACTCTACTCATCATGAATGAACTGCGGCATGTGCGATCTGTGGGGGTGGGGGCAGTGCGAATTGACATTGTATCATAGAAATTTAGACACAATGAATCGGGCCAGTAGCAAAGGGAAAAGGCAGCGTTTGGTAATTTCGTGAGCACTATCTGTTTTTTTTTTACTTTAATAAATACAGGTAAAGGACACTGATCTTCCTGAACGAAGAATAAAAGTAGTGTATGCGAAACTCCGCGTTGATGTTTAGTCTTGGCCAGCTGCATGTGGTGCAGGGAGGACGAGGGAAAACAAGAGGTGAAAAGCTGAGACATTAAACAGAATAAGTGTCCAGTCAGCTACTCTGCACAGAGGGATGAGGTAAGGGCAAAAATATATGAAAACAAGAGAGAAGATATTAAAGAAAGGAACGTCTCAATTTGCACATTCAGAGCTCTAAGCACGTAGATTACTTGTACATCTGTACGAGAGTTGCTCGCGGTTTTGATGCGCCAAACATACGATAATGCTTGACAGCTAGCAAACGCACATCTCACGTGACGTTTATGCTGGTGGTTAACGCACACGCACTGAGATGTTGACAGCATTCATTTGCAGTCGCAGTGCTAAGGTTACACGAAAGCATGTTTGTTGGACTCGTTGGTATATTATATTTCCCTCATCGGGAGCAATGTTCTTTCTGCTCACCGTATATCATGTTGCGCGTCTTTTACGCGCTTTCAATTATGCTAACCAGCTCATATTTTTTCTTCTACTGTGCTGGTCATTAAGCTGCATAAATTATTATCGTTGAAGTCACGTAGCGGAACGAGAAAAAAATATTGATATTTACGTCGTCGTCTACATGGTTTAACAAGAAGAGATGAATAAATAGAGCCTAATCAGCGCACATTTCTAGAGAAAGAAGTTGAAGAGTTGAACTCTTTCATCGCCTTTTTTTGTTTTTTTGTAGACGCACTCAAACATTCACGCATTGCTCTCTCGTCGTCGACCCTGTGCCACCGGGCCGCGGTAAAACTGGAGCCTCACCTTTTCTCGCGTTTCCTTATGTCTCGTGGAGGGGCGCCAAGCAAAGTTTGGTGTAGAACTTGTCGAAGGTTCAAAAAAGACACGCGCAAGACACGTCCCTTTGCCGCATGGGGTCGCTAAAATAAACAAGTCATTCAGACTCTCCTTCTTTGTTTTACTTCGGACTCACTCCCGCTCGAGCTCACGAACATTCTTATCAGCTGGGGTCATTCTGACTTACCGAAAAACCGGTCTCACCAGTCGGTCTGAGACTGAGTGATTATGAGTGAATCGACTCATGAGCGCGTTTGCCGACCAATGGCAACAGCCGCACTCTGTGCAGAAATTTGAAGAAAACCCCATGAATCTAGCTTTAAGAGCTCTAAGTCAAACTACTCTAACACACACGTGCAGTAACTTCCATGGTATTTTCGTAGGTTAAACCCGTTAAAACAATCCTAAATTGAATTTTCGTAGGTTAAACCCGTTAAAGCAATCCTAAATTGAATTTCTCGATTTATTTTTACTTAGGATCTGTCGGCAGTTTACATTTGTTTGGCGTTCTGCCTTTTCAGACATGCCCCTTCCATGCTCAAGTTTCCTTTCATGGGTGGTTTGCATATAAAATTAGACACAGAAGAGGAGACGTGCCTGATTACTACAGTGTAGACATCGACAAGTTAAACAACCTTACGCTGGGATTAGTCGGTGATGGACAGTAAGATTTAAAATACAACATGTCAGGCAACTTTACACGTATATTAGTGTGTACTAATCAACAGAAAAAAAACCCTCGACGAAAGCCTAAATAATTAAAGAACAAGAGAAATAACGCCAGAACAGTACACTGACGCGAGTGCAAATAATCCTTGGAATCCTGCCTTCGCTGATGTACTAGAAATTTTTTTCAGCCTAAATAAATAACATATATCTTTCTAAGAGGTTTCTTGTATGAAAGAGAACAGAAAGGACATAATCAACTCCATTTCACTCTGTATAAATTACTCATCGTGCTCACTTTAACAACTTGGACCATTTGAAAACTACTGGCATCGCATTAGTCAGCAAAACGTATAGCTTTAATACTCGCGTCCCATACCAAAGGCAGTGAATCAGAGTAATAACTTATGTGCGATAAGCGTACTTTCAGTATTAGATCACTATGTATCAGCGTTCAGTTCAGACCCTACATCAGCCGCAGTGCTTTAGGGTCTGTCTCGGTGCAACGCTTCTGTGCTTCGTGTGCCTCACCTAATTAATGCGCCTTGATTTCCCACGGGTGTTCTGTCAACCGTCTTTAACGTTCACATTCGTTTGAGTCTCGGTTCTCAAGCTCTCTTTCCGTGTTGTTCCTCTCTAACATGCCAGAATAAAGAAGCTGGCTTACTTCGACGCACAGCCTAATGGAAGTCATATACAAAAAGTAATTCCTGTAAGCTAGATGGAATACAAAGACTGACTTCACGTTTCATATTTAACAAATACCAGCGATTGCACTCGCCAACTCAACTTTGTAAACTAGCTCACCTTCAACCACTAGAACAAAGGACAGAGTATGAAAGACTTAAATTATTATTTCTAATAATTAAGGATGAAGTAAAAATTGACAGATCAAAGTACATAGAAATAAGAACTGGGGAAACATCAAGACACCGGAATAACACGTACATTCCTCCTCCGAGACACCACAGCGTTTGCTTTAAGTACAGTTTTTTTCCGCGGGCAATCAATGAGTGGAACAGGCTGCCGAATTCCACTGTTTCATCTGAATGTGTACCTTCTTTCGTTAAAATACTAAATGAGTTAGTGTTTAAAGATGCATAGTGTATTTTATGCATTGTTTGCTGTGCTTCAGAATAAAGAGCTTTGGCTATCCCTTGTCAATCATTGTTATATGTTTATAGTTGTTTGTATAAGGAGTGCTTATATTTAAGTATGTATGCTCCTGTCCACCCTTATTATAGCCCAAATGAGGTTGACAGTATAATAAAATGAAATGAAATGGGAGTGGACAGCAAGAGAAAGAAGACTGCGGTTACTAAGAGCACGCGCAGTAAAAGCAATGATATAAAAAGACGAATCTTGATTTCTTTAACAACGAACGCAGCTGTCTCGTCTAGTTTCTGTGACATGATACCATAGAGAAAGATGTTCAACAAGAGCGGACACTCCCATAGAGCCCAGAGGCCGAATTTACTGTAGTGCACCAAACGGATGAGGTTAACTTCCGGTTTCGGTTTTGGGCGCGTGTTTTGAACGCTAGCTGGCACACGCTACGCTGGCTGCGCTACTCGGCGCCTTTTTCTCTTCTTCTGCTGCTCAATCTCGCGCTGTCTTAGGGTGGAACCGTTTATTTAACTAAAATGATTGCGAACAATCTTTACAAGCCTCCATCGAATCTGTACCACGTGCAGTTTCATAATGTAGACGCAAAACGCCTTGTAAATGAGGAAATGTTGATTTTTCTCTATATAAGTGCTCGTTCCGAGCTTTTTGTGCGTTCATCCAACGTTGTGGCACCAGGTAAGCAGCAGTAGTTCCCGCACGAAGCTCCACCGGACGGCATTAGCTGAAGAAAGTAAATTACAAGCATGTGTCATTTTGGTATTTAGCCATTACAGGAATACTGCGTGCAGAGTGGGAACGTGCGAAAGTGCTGAATGGGCGACATTACAAACAAAAGCAATTTTCTGTTACATGTATGGTGTCGGAAATAGCCGACTCCTTCCAAGCCGTACTGCAAATTATGAAGAAAACATCTGATTTCCATTGCAAGCATTACGCCATTCACGGGTATTATTTCCTGCAATTTAAGGGCACATATGCATGGGCGACTGCGCGTTTTCAAAACAACTTGGCCATAGCCGACGCGATAATACGTTATATACACAGCGGTGGCCACAACAAGGCTCTCAGCCAGACCAGGCTAGACGCTCGCAGAATGCCTTCTGCTCGCACTCAAGAGAAATGCGTGGGTGCAAAGCCTGTTTCCAGTTGTTCAGAAGACAGAATTTTCGAGTTAGTTTTTGAGCTCCCGGGCGTTATCTTTTGCGCGTTCTGCCGGCGCAAGCAACACAATCCAGTACTATCGCTCACGTCTTAGACTAGCGTGAGTAGGGAAAGAAAGTATGAGCTGCGGGGCCATAGAAAGCGTCACAAACTTGTCTCACTAATATTCAGTACGCGCACCACAGCCGGCTTGCTTATTTGCTAACTGCTTCACAACTTCAGGCGCGGCTAGCCTGCCTCAAAGGTATCCCAAGAAGTTAGGAAATTAATCACAATAATTTTAGGAGTCAGAGAATGCGGCACGAACATGTCCCAGTAACATTAAGTACACGCGAAACTAACTGCGGCACACAGCCGAGCTGCTTTTCGCTGAATCCATCCCAACGTCAGGCGGGGCGACTGTGCTTGAAAATTAGTCAGAGAAGTAACAAAATTAGTTGTAACGAAGTTGTGGGTTTGAAAAAGCGCCAAAAATTGTCCCGGTAAGAATCAGTACACTCGCAACGGCGTCACACGGCCGAGGTGCTTTTCCCTAACTGCGTCACAAAGCCGCGTGCGGCACGCGCGCCCGAAAACGAGCGAAATAAGTTATAACATTGGTGCTCATAGAAAGCGGCGTAAACATCTCCCAGTACGAGTCATTAACGCAAATTAACTACGCCAGGACGGCCGAGCTTCTTTTCGCTAACTGCGTCACAAGTCTCGGTAGCGTGCCGTAAAAGCCAAAATTGTTTGAAATGCGTCGCAGACATTAAAACACGATTTCTCACTTTGCCGTAGTCCAATAGTGTCGTGGCGAAGTGGAGAAGAAACGCAAGCAAATGCTGGGAGCCCAACAAACACGCTACTTCGAAAAGAAACGGGTCGCTGAACAGGTGAACTTCACATGCGCAGCCGGCCTCGCTGGCTTCGGTGGCCTATCTGTCGCGCCTAACGTGCTGTTAGCATAGTGAAAGAAATTTATCAAGAGCGGACACTCCCATAGAGCCAAGCGGCCGAATTGACTGTAGCACACCAAGCGGATGGTATTAACACCTTCCGGTTTCGGTTTTCGGCGCTCGCGTTTTGAACACCAGTTGGTACATGCCGCGCCGGCTCCGCTGATCGGCGCATCTTTTTTTTTTTCGCTTCTGCTGAACCACGCGTGGCCTTGGCATGGAATCGTTTCATTATTTAGTAAAAATGGTTGTGAACGACCTTTACAAGACTCCGCCGAATCTGTCAGATGCTACTTCGTAAATAAAACGCAAGACGTCTTCTGAAATGATGGAATGTTTAATTTGCTCTATATAAATCCTCGTTCTGGGATTCTTCTGCATTCATCCAAAGTTGTGGTACCAGGTAAGCATCAGTCGTTTCCGTACGAAGCTCCACCGGATGCCATCAGCTGAAAGAAAGTAGATTACAAGCATGTATCATCTTGCTATGTTGACCTAACAGGAATATTGCGTGTCGAGGCGAAACGTTCGTAAGTGAGGAATGAGCGGCTGTACAGATAAATTCACTCTTACGTACATTTCGCAGCAAAGACTCCTCCCAAACAATGCCATAAAATCTGAACATCCGATTTTCAAGCACCCCTCTTTTCCCGGGCATTATTTCCTGCACTTTAAGAGCACAAATACACGGGTGACTGCGCGTTTCCAAAACAACTTGGCCTCAGTCGACGCGATGGCACGCCAAGTACACAGAGGTGGCCGCAACACAGGCTCTCGGCTAAACCATGTTACACGCTCGCAGAATGCCTTCTAGTCGCACTCAAGACAGATTCGTGGGTGCAAAGCCTCTTTTCAGTCGCTCAAAATACACAAATGTCTAGTTCTTGAGCTCCTCCCTGTTATCTTTTACGCGTCCTGCCGGCGCAAGCAACACTCCCGTGTTATCACTCTCGGCAATCGCTCGTCGCGTTTTGGACAAGCGTGAGTGCCGAAATAAGGTATATGTTGTTGCAGGGCCATAAGAAGCGCCACAAATTTGTCCCACTAAAATTCAGTACACGCATAACTAACTCACTATGGCCGGTTTGCTTTTTTGCTAACAGCTTCACAACCCCAGGCGCGCCAAGCATGCCTCAAAAGTATCCCAAGAAGTTACCATATCAATTACAATACTTTTTGTGGTCAGAGAATGCGTCACGAACTTGTCCGATGCGGCAGGATTCAGTACACGCGAAACTAAGTGCGGCACACAGCTGAGCTGCTTTTCGCTAACTGCGCCACTACGCCGAGCGCGGCTACTGTGCTTGAAAAGTACCTAAAGAAAGCGAAATTAGTTACAATAATGTCTGGGGTCAGAGAAAGCGCCAAAACTTGTCCCGTTAAGATTCAGTAGACACGAAACTGCGTCACACGGCCAAGGTAGTACGTTTCGTCACAAAGCCAGGTGCGGCGAGCGTGCCCAAAAACTACCGAAATAAGTTATAATTATGCTTGGGCTGATAGAAAGCGTCGCAAACATCTCCCAGTACGAGTAATTAGCTCAAATTAGGTAGGCTTGGACGGTGAAGCTGTTTTTCGATAACTGCGTCACTATATAGGTTCCGTTTTGTGCAGTAAACCTAAATGTACTTGAAGTGTGTCGCAGACTGTCAAACAAGATTCCTCACCTTCCAGTAGTGCAGCGGTGCCATGTCGAAATGCAGACGGAACACAAAAGAACGCCGGGAACCCAAAAAAACGAGCTACATCCAAAAGAGACGGGTCGCCGAGCACGCGAGCTTCACATGCGCGGCCGGCCTCGCTCACTCCTGCGGCTTGTCTGGCGCATGACGTATGCGCGCGCGTCGGGCGTGTCGCTAGCTTGTTGCTAGGCAACGAAAGAAAAATAAGACGGAAAGTATAAGTTCACATACACGCAAAACTTTTTTAGTTTTAGTGGGAAAGAATAAAAAAATAAAACGTTGTCTGTAAGTTTATTTCACATTGTTTTTTTCTGATGCTCGCGTCAACTAACGGATGGAGTTGAAACTAGGCTTGACGTGTTTCCTGTTGCCAGTTTTTGAAGAGTGTTTCCTCTTGTTGAATTTATTTCTTCATGCCGTTAGCTTGTTGCTACACTCTAAGAAAAGTTTACACCCTTCGCAAAGCAGAAGCGGGGGTCTGAAAAAATTTGCAGAAAACTAAAGTAATGTTTAACAGTCTCGAAAGGGAACAGCAGTTTACGATAGTGGGAAGGGAATGCACCTACTTAGTGCAGGCAGCGACCGCGGATCCCGATCATGAGACTAAAATAGTCAGAAGAATAAGAATGGGCTGGGGAGGGCGTTTGGCAGGCATTCTCAGACCATGAACAGCAGAGTTTCATTATCCCTCAAGAGAAAAGCGTATAACAGCTGTGTCTTACCAGTACTTATGTACGGAGCAGAAACCTGGAGGCTTACCAAAAGGGTTCTACTTAAATTGAGGACGACGCAACGTGCTATGGAAAGAATAATGATGGGTGCAACGTTAAGGGATAGGAAAAGAGCAGATTGGGTGAGGGAACAAACGCGAGGTAATGACATCTTAGTTAATAATAATAATAATAATAATAATAATAATAATAATAATAATATATCCCTTATTTCATTAAAATATTACACATTCAAAGAACCGGTCAGCCCAAGCCATGAAGGCTTGTCGGGCTGTTGCCGGCAGTCAGCGACAAGTACTCAAAAAAAATAAAAATAAAGG
Source organism: Dermacentor andersoni (assembly GCF_023375885.2). Lineage (NCBI taxonomy): Eukaryota > Metazoa > Arthropoda > Arachnida > Ixodida > Ixodidae > Dermacentor > Dermacentor andersoni. The sequence continues at coordinate 160,652,556 of NC_092817.1, forward strand.
AAGGTTAGCCAGCTATAAACTGAAGCAATTTACAAAACAAAAGCAAACTACAACGAAAAAGGAGGCTACAACACAAAATCAAAATACCACAAACAAAACGTGAGCTACGAGCAAACGCAAGCTAGAAAAGATATAAAGTGAAACAAACAAGGATGCACACCAATCTAGACCAAACGAAACTAATCGAAACTATAGGACGGGCTCTAATGACAACTAAACAGAATAATTGTTTTGAGGTACAGTTTGAGTGTCCGTTTTGATGAGATAGAGTAGAGTTGAGAGGGTAAAGAATTAAAAACGTTAGGAACCGAATATTTTCTGGTATAACGACCAAAACGGTTATAACACCGCGGGGTAGTGAATAGGCTGGCTTGAAATCAAGAAAAAAAATGGGCATAGGCAGGACATGTAATAAGGAGGGAAGATAACCGATGGTCATTAAGGGTTACGGACTGGATTCCAAGGGAAGGGAAGCGTAGCAGGGGGCGGCAGTAATTTAGGTGCACGGATGAGATTAAGAAGTTTGCAGGGACAACATGGCCACAATTAGTGCATGACCGGGGTAGTTGGAGAAGTAAGGGAGAGGCCTTTGCCCTGCAGTGGGTGTAACTAGGCTACTGATTATGATTATTCTGATTATAAGGCATAAGCAACTGATACAACGTCATCGCCTAGTGGTACAAGAATGAAGTATAGCTGCAGAAATCCCTTGGGAGCGAGATCGAAGTGTCCGTCGCTAAACCAGGCGCTGCTCTCGGCTAGTACCTTCAAACACGTTGTGCTAGCGAATACAAGAATACGGGTTTCAGTGTCTGGGATGTTATCGTAGCAAAGGAAGCGCTGTGGATGGTTGCCCGCAGTCATAGTAGAAGGTGCCGGAATAACAAGGTCCCTGAGGCTGACAGAATTGGGTTAGTAGACTTTGCTCTGCTGTTGGCGAATGCAGCGTTTAAGGCTCTGCTCGCTGCTCTTGCGGCATTTTTCTTCGTCTCTAAAGTTTCTGACGGCATCTGCGGCCATGGTGGCATGGTTTCTTCTCGATACAGGTGCAGCAGTCCCTTTCATTTTCTTCTTTGTTTTTGCAATATTATTCGCACCATTATCTACAGGATGGCTGTGGGGAACACTTGGGCGATAGTCTCTTAAGGATTTGTCCACAATTAAAGTACCTTTTCATCCATTATGTTTAGCACAATGCCAGCGGGTACATGAGGCAGTTTTTGTCTTCTGTACATATAACCACAAAGGCACAGCTTTGTGCCTCCTTTGTTCGACTTGATCGTCTCCATTCTGCAAATAAGTACCGTATCGTTTAAGTCAGCACCAGGACAAGTATCCAATTTTGAGCGCACTGGGTACTGTTACTGCACATCTGTTAACCCTTTGTGGTACAGTGGTACAAATATGTACCACTTTTTGGGCACGCTTCAAATGCCCGTAATGAAACAACTGTTCAAATTGGAGCCAATTTGACTAGTGCTGCCATCTACCAAGGCATTTAGAAAGCTTTATGCGTTGGTTAGACAACCAAACTGCTGCCTCCAGATGTAATGCATAGGCGCTAAACTGCCACCCCTGTATGTTGTTTCAGGCTCATGTGATAGCTAGATCGCATTGTATCTGACATACGCATCGTATCTGACATTGTATGTTGCATGAAACATAAAGATATGGTCGAAGGTTGGGCGAGTTGATTTGTCATCGTTGCGCCCCGTCTGTGTTTGTCCTAGTGTTTTGCGCCATGGAAATAATATATAGATATATTTTTACGCATTTGCTTTCTGAAAACTGCCATTTTTGCAGGAATTATTTTTTTTTTTTTTTTGCAATGAGCAATAAAGATTGAGGATTGAAGGCAACATTTGAGGGCAACCGTATGGGTGCCCTCAAATTGGGACATTTTTGCCGGGAACATTATTTTCGGAACACCCCAAACAGACGTGGCCCGCTCCCCTATATTTCTTGGCCCACCCTCAAAATTTACTTTGCCAAATTAGGAAATGTAATTTATTGACCCATGTTCAAAACCGACCTGGCGAACCATCAAACTGACTTTGCCCAGTTTGAAAATTGAGTTGGCTCACGTTCAAAACCGACCTAACCCAATCCTGAAATTGCTTTTGCCCAATTGGAGCACATGACTGAGTGAAAAGTATCCCACGGAAAAGTCAGAATGCTGTCGCATTCAATGCACGTAAGTAGAGTTCAGCCCTTCTGTACATTTTTGGGTGTTATGGCCGGTGTAATTTACTAATACAAATCAAATAAGCTTTGTCGTTATAGTGCATTTTTCATGAAACGTGTCTCTATGTTTTTAAAAAAGTTAGGCTAGAAGAAGTCTGAATAAGGCATTGTCAAACTGATTAAGAGCTCTTTTGCATACCACGTGGCAGATGCACCGTTAAAATTTGGCGGCAAATATACGACTGATCCCTGCGCCTTCCGAATGGCTCGCTGATGAAACTGGTTGCATCCCAATCGTTGCCACCTTGTGATTAATAGTTGGAGTATTGAGAGAGCCGTTCCATATTTCTATCGTCTTCCCATGAGCCGAGCCAGATTTCCATTATTGTAATAATTTTGCCATGTTTCACGCCTGCAGTGCAACTATCGGCATCCCCTTAAATTGAAACGGTCTGATGCATGGCGGATGCCAACAAGCCTGTCAGTTTAACCTTTCCTCTGCGCTTATTGTCGTCCTTTAGGACTCATGGTTTGTGTTAACAAATAATTCATTCTGAAATAATTACATGTTTTCTTAAATATATATTGTTTATGTTCCCCGTTTTCGCACCACCCAATTTTCGAGTCTTCTTGTGCAACATTCCCATAACAGTTTCGCTAAGCTCTATATAACTATCCGTAAACCTCAATGCCTTGGGTCAGGTTACCCGTCGGCAGAGGCGTAGCAAGAAATTTCATTCGGGGTGGGGGAGGGGGGGGGGGGGTTCACGTTGAAGCTCGACCTCCTCCTTATAGAATTTGTCGAGGGGTCAAATACATGAAAAATAACTGCATTGTAATTGCGAAAGATGTTGCAAACGAATTCTTGAACGTTACGAACTGTCAACACAAGCAAAATATGTATTTTAATAAAAGAATACATTCGTATGTCCCAAACATTGTGCCCGGAATAATTGATAATAATGTTTCCATGTTTTTTGTCTATTTAATAAGTAAAGAAAACATCACACGAACTTTAGAACGGTATCAGTTCGAAACCAGCCAAGCAGTGCATGCCGCCGATATAAAAAATGTAAAGGCCATAAAAAAATAAGTTTAGTGCAAATATGCTACTGAAACTTTGTCAGTCAAAGACCTTGTTTACATTTTTGTACATATACAATGGCCATGGAAAAACCTCAATGACGCTGTCATTTGTTCCAATGTATTGTGCAGGAGCAGCTGTCACTCGTCGCGTATTATGAGTAATTGCACCGAAATTATAGGATTATATAGGAAAAAGTAATTATAGGAGAATTATAGGAAAAAGCAGGAGTTCTGCAATATATACGAGGGCGAGTCAAATGAGAGTGAGCCAATGCGGAGATATGACAAACGGGTACTTCATTTAAAAGTAGTTTCTATGAGCATTTAGACATGTGTCCCACGGACTTACGAGTCATGTGATTCCCGTCTCATGAAACTCATCGGGTTGCTGCTTCAAAAAGTCTGTAACTGACACTTTCACGTCATCGTCCGATGCGAATCTGGTTCCCTTGAGCTGTTTCTACAGTTACCCCAAAACGAGGAAGTCGCAAGGCGACAAGTCAGGGCTGTATGGCGGACGTTGCAGCGTTTCCCTCTTGAACTCTGCCACTTCTGTATTAACCACATATGGGACGTGTACCCGGGCATTGTCGTGGAACAAGATGACCCCATTCGTTAACTTTCCACGTCGTTTGTTCTGGATTCGACACGTAGCCAATACGGCGTTTCACAATAACGGAAATTATTGATAGCCTCTCCAGGCTTAGCAAATTCGATCAGTAGTGGCCCCTGACGATCGACAAAAGAGTCACCAACATCTTTCCGGCGGAAATGACATCCTTTGCTTTCGTTGGGGCTGGTGAATTCGAATGTTTCCACTGTAATGTTCGCCGTCGTGTTTCAGGCTCGTAGTAGTGGCGCCATGATTCGTTCCCGGTCACAAGTGCAGAGAAGAAGTTGTCACCCTCGTTATGATACCGGATCATATTAGTCTAGGCAGCGGCGAACTTCTCCGTCTTCTCGTGGTAGTTCAAAATCTTGGGCATCCATTGTGCACACAAGAGCCGATAACTGAGATGTTGATGAATTATGGTGTGAAGCGAACCGTGACTGATGTTCACACGCTCTGCCAGTTCATCGATGCTTTTCCTCCGTTCTTGTTTAATCAGCTCATCAACCATTGCAGTTGCGTTGGGGGTGATTGCAACGTGGCTTTGGGCTGGTCTTGGATCCTCTTTGCAACCTTCACGTCCTTCTTTGAACCGTTTCCGCCAACGCTTCACAGTCGCCAATGAAATGCAATGTTCAACGTACATGGCATCCACACGGTGAATAATTTGCTTTGGGAAACCCCTTCAGCTCTCAAAATCCTCACGACACCGTGCTATTCAACTTTTGGAACATCCATTATGTCACGCAACTATGTTCACCCCGATGTATGAGAGCATTAAAGAACATTTATCCTCACACCTGCGTGTCACGTTTGTAAATGAGAGATGCCTGCGTGTTACACACATTCCTCGCAGACAATGAACAGAACCATTATTGCACTGGGTTGGTTGGCTCCCTTTCATTTGACTCGCCCTCGCAACATTAAAAATGAGAAGATACAATGGAATATGCATGATAATGGGCAAAAAAGTGCCACTATAAACAAAGTTCACTGCACGTATGCACAAAACCTCACAATTAGATATTTAAATATACGTATAAACCTTCAATAAATCTAAAAAAGTCACTTCATATAATGTGCAAAACAAGGCAAATGAACATTTTACTCAATCACAGATTCACAGATCACGGAATCACATGTTGGCCACAATCAAATGCGTACTTTGGGCGTCTACTGTTTCTACCGAAAGTATGTCGAAGAAAACGTGAGACGCTTGGTCCACAGAGAAACATGCGCATACTGCTCGGTATCCTACATCGGCGACACAAGACTTTCCGGAGAGGTTGCGTTCAAGCGATCGCTTTGCAATCCGTCGAGTACCCACAGTGATGGCGGCGAGAGATCATTCTTTCGTTTTCTCGTCTGCTTGCCAGAAAACGTCCTAAATTATGCCAGGCGAAAGTCCACTCGGCCAGAGAAAAACGAACGCGCACCGGAGTGCACCGCGCGGTGGTCGGGGCAACAAGAGAAAAACCCATGCGCTCTAGCTGGTGCCGGCAGCCGCGGGTAGCGGGAGCAAGAAAACGGAAGAGGCTCAATATGTCTTCGCGAATAAAAGTGAAAGTAAAAAAAAGTAGTTACCTTGGCTGGCTTTAGTGTCTTGACATGGTTGCTTTGGCGCAGGTGAAAAAAATGAGGAATTTTTTTTTTCTTTGACATGAAGGCCCAAATGAACCACCGCCACAACGCTTCGTCTCATCGGACCTCGCTGCGCGCTTTGTCAACTTGAATGATAGTGTGTTGATTTGGCTTATCTCGTATGTTCCGATGTACGACTTAATGTTTATAACAACGTTAGACCCACAAAGTTCGGGCATTGAAAAGCTAAAGCACTACTTTGGAAATGTCAATGCACCTTTCGCATTTAAATTGAATGAGAACATTATGCCCATAAAGTTTCGGAACTGCAATCCATGCGCTCTGCAGATTCCGCGGCCTCCGCGAGATGCCGCGGAGGTCGCGGCATTTCGCCGTCCCGCGAGTGGCATCGCCCTTGAAACTTAGTGCCCGCATGGGGCTCCTTGCGTTATGTAACCCTCAGTGCATGGGCGTTGCCGCGAAATCTAGCCCGAGTCAGCAATGTGCACACTGAAATGTCTTTTAGAGCCTGAAAAAGACATTGTAGACAAAACGCAGAACAATTTCTGGCGCCAGGGGTTCTTTTAGTCGGCGGTGCATGCGCAGCACGAAAAAATTTCGGGGGGGGGGCGGCATAGCGCCATAAGCACCCCCCCCCCCCTCCTGGCTACGTCCCTGTACGTCGGGTACTGCCTCGATGTAAGAACCTAGTACCTATGGTTTGCGGAATATCTCCATGTGCTACGCAAGCACTGTCGCCATCGATGAACTTTCTCCCTTTAACATCTTGTTCTCAGACATCCTGACGTGGCGTCGAACGATACTTATAGTGCACAACCCTTTCAGGTATCGTGAAAGTTTTCTGTTATAATTTGACTCCAGTGGGTTTGATGTATTTCCGTCGCCTGAATGTTTCTCCATCGGGCGTGCCCAGTATGCCATTACTGCCTTTTTTGCTTTATGTTTCACATGCCACTGTCCAAATCATTAACGTAATATGCACTCGTAAGTTTCCTGCTTCTTTTTCTCCACTATGTGTGGCCTTTATTTCCGCCACATAGGTACTAAAAACATGAGCCGCCCGTCTATTTTGTTTTAAGTATGGCGTTAGTGCATTCTGTGGGTGCGGCAAATCAAGCGGTAAGGATTGACAAAGCAAGGCACCAAGAGAAAATGCTAAATAATCTTGCAACTATACCAAAATTCTCATAACTTTAAACAGGTATCCATGCTGTCCAGAAATACAAATATGGGTAACCTTCTCAATTGCGGTCATCCACTTAATATCGTCGCCAAACGGCCTCGTTGATGCAACCTCTCGCAGGATACAGAGGCCCTGTTTAGTGGTGAAACACATCCGAGGCTTTTTCGCCTGCAGGTGAGCCAGCAGAGAGTTTGAAGCCGACGCCGACGACATGCCGCGGTTCGTGCTGATGGTCGTTATGTTTGTTTCGCAATAACTCTTGTCCCCTGGGCGCGCTCCGCCACATGCGCACTAAAGAGTTACAGCTCAGCGAGCCAGCGTAGACGCCAGTGCGCATGCGCAGTACGACATGCGCAGTGGCGTCTACGCTCTGGGCCGCCTGGGCCCGCTTAGCTATTACTCTCTAATATCTACGCCGCAAGCCCATCAGCACGAGCATGCGTCCAAAGCAGCGGTCAGAATGTGTCCATTCTGCCCGCTGGACATCACGAGGCAGCGCTAAACGCCGATTTCTACACAAGGTGTTTTTTGGGGTCAGCGATAATATATTGAAGCAAGTACTTAGTTATCTTTCGCTGGTGACCGCTTTTCCATAAATATTCAACGCTACAGCTCGGCGCAGGACGAGTCCAGATGTATCGGAAACTTCTCGGATGTTATCGAACGTGCTATCCGCTGTCTGTTGTCACCGAATAATGTGTAGCCTGATTATATGCTCGAAGCGAATGGTGCAGTACTTTCTACAAGGCACGCGGGCATAAGCAATCACGCCGGAACCGGCTACGAGTCATGTAATAAAAGCCGACGCGCTTGATCCGCTCATCCGATTTTCAACGATCGCCGACTGCGCTCGCCGCTATCGTTCAGCTTCGAGCTTTGGGCTGTGTGTCTGGCACAACAAAGAGATTTGTCACTCACAGTTTCTGCTTCTGTGTTTTCACCGTCATTACAACGTGACAATATCACAAACAAGAATTGAGACTGGCGAGGTCACTTTCGTTTACAGAGCAAGTGCATATGATACGCTGGCCATGCAATCTTCTTACGCGTGACTCTCCTGGTTCTACAGCGGTTGTACTTTAGTTTCTGATGCAAGATATGGTTTTAATAACAGTTACCTGAAAGCTCCCTAATCGCTCTGAATAGTAGTCTAGTCAAGCCGACTATTCTACACAAGGGTTCTTGACGGCAAAGCAACACGCTGCTCCCTTTCGAAGAATATACGAAGCAGACAAACCGGTAGAAAGGTGGGCCCGGCGGCGTGTTTCTATTTACGCCCAAGCCCAGTGCTCGACCGCTGCGCCACCATGCGCCGCTCGCGTGTACCACGTTTCTAGGTACTTTTTCCCCGAAGCGAACGGCGAGTGCCCTGGATCCTTGTAGGTACTTGGTGAGACTTTGAGATGTTATGCCTGGGCGCACAATCTGCTCACCCAGCTGTCGCTAACAGAAAATAGGTTTTTGAAAACACGCCGCCTAGGCAGTTCGAAAAAAGATTTGCGTGCGGAAACTGAAACACTGGATGAAATTTTTCATACTGGATAAGGGGATAGAGGATGAGATAAGAAGTTGGTCTTGGTGTGCGAGCCGCTTCGATCTACAAAAGCTGGGATAATCGTGGGGCATGGGGGGTTTCTCGCACCACGAGCCACATCATCGCTGCGCTCAAGCGTTCTTTCCTTCTTGACATCCATATCTCCCTTCCAGCCGAAATAGCCAGGCGCTGCCGACACACACGACGTATATTAAACAAACTATCACGCGACGTCCAGGCAAAAATAAATTAATAAAATATCACGCAGAAACTCCTCTTCGAGTTAGACTAAGTATGCTTAAGTATTATGCCACCTGCTCATTTCCACGCAGCCCGGTGTCATTACTAACGTCATGAAACTTGATTAGGTCAGTACTAACGACAAAGACAATATCGACAAAGCCTGACGACAGTACTAACGACAAAGCCGGCAATATCGTTACTAATATGGATGAGATAGTTCAAGTGGCTGAATAGTTTTATACTGATTTATACAGCACCACTAACACCCACGACGATAAGGTGAGAGAGAATAGGCTAGAGGAGCTTGAAATCCCACAAGTAACACCGGAAGAGGTAAAGAACGCCTTGGGAGCTATGCAAAGTGGGAAGGCAGCTGGGGAGGATCAGGTAACAGCAGATTTGTTGAAGGATGGTGGGAACACTGTCCTAGAAAGATTGGCCGCCCTATATACACAATGCCTCATGACCTCGAACGTACCGGAATCTTGGAAGAACGCTAACATAATCCTAATCCATAAGAAAGGGGACGCCAAAGACTTGAAAAATTATAGACCGATCGGTTTACTGTCCGTTGCCTACAAAGTATTTACTAAGGTAATCGCAAATAGAATCAAGAATACCTTAGATTCTTGTCAACCAAAGGACCAGGCAGGATTCCGTAAAGGCTACTCAACAATAAACCATATTCACACTATCAATCAGGTGATAGAGAAATGTGCGGAATATAAGCAACCCTTATATATAGCCTTCATTGATTACGAAAAAGCATTTGATTCAGTCGAAACCTCAGCAGTCATGAAGGCACTACGGAATCAGGGTGTAGATGAGCCATATGTAAAGATACTGGAAGATATCTATAGCGGTTCCACAGCCACCGTAATCCTCCACAAAGAAAGCAACAAAATCCCAGTAAAGAAAGGCGTCACACAGGGAGAAACGATATCTCCAATGCTATTCACAGCATGTTTACAGGAGGTATTCAGAGACCTGGAGTGGGAAGAATTGGGGATAAAAGTTGATGGAGAATACCTTAGGAACTTGCGATTCGCTGATGATATTGCCTTGCTTAGTAACTCAGGAGACCAATTGCAATGCATGCTGACTGACCTGGAGAGGCGAAGCAGAAGGGTGGGTCTGAAAATTAATCTACAGAAAACTAAAGTAATGTTTAACAGTCTCGGAAGAGAACAGCAGTTTACGATAGGTAGCGAGGCACTGGAAGTGGTAAGGGAATACATCTACTTAGGGCAGGTAGTGACCACGGATCCGGATCATGAGACTGAAATAACCAGAAGAATAGAATGGGCTGGGGTGCGTTTGGCAGGCATTCTCAAATCATGAACAGCAGGTTGCCACTATCCCTCAAGAGGAAAGTGTATAACAGCTGTGTCTTACCAGTACTCACCTACGGGGCAGAAACCTGGAGGCTTACGAAAAGGGTTCTGCTGAAATTGAGGACGACGCAACGAGCTATGGAAAGAAGAATGACAGGTGTAACGTTAAGGGATAAGAAAAGAGCAGATTGGGTGAGGGAACAAACGCGGGTAAATGACATCTTAGTTGAAATCAAGTAAAAGAAATGGGCATGGGCCGGACATGTAATGAGGAGGGAAGATAACCGATGGTCATTAAGGGTTACGGACTGGATTCCAAGGGAAGGGAAGCGTAGTAGGGGGCGGCAGAAAGTTAGGTGGGCGGATGACATTAAGACGTTTGCAGGGACAACATGGCCACAATTAGTACATGACCGGGGTAGTTGGAGAAGTATGGGAGAGGCCTTTGCCCTGCAGTGGGCGTAACTAGGCTGATGATGATGATGTACGACAGCTCAGTGGCGACACGAACTGGTGCCGACGGCGGCGTCAGGAGCATTGATAATGCACGCAAGTACTGCAGGTAGAGGCGCCAGGTGCGCTGATGATGTTGCGATCATTATGAGCCGTTATCGCTCCTTAGTGCCTTATCCATCCGCGTCGAACCATTATTGAACCGTGAACGTACTTAGGCGGTGGCTTGTTATGGCACTGCAGCGCCGGCCGCACCTTGAAAGTGATCTGCGATGCCCACAAAGAGTGCCGACTGCTTACTGCTTAGCGCGCTGTGTTCTCGCCGCTTACGTGTTAAATTGAATTGAATTGAATTGAGTTTATTCCGCAACAAGAAAATGTTACGAGGAGGAGAGGTAAAAGCTGTAAGAACAGCTTGAGGAGCACTGACCCCCTATCACACGGGGGCGCAGGCGCCCGTAACTTGAAAGCGATCTGCGAAAGTGGCAGAGGGAGGCGTTTTCCGAGAGCACCGTCAGCACTGTGTTTTCGCCACTTCATTGGCGTTGAAGCGGGAGGCAGCACAAAGGCAAATTCGCTCGCTGCTGCCGGCGCAATCTCGAAAGCGGTCGTTTTATACGGGATGGACAGGGGACGGTTTTACTATTGGGTAAGCATACAAATATTTACGCCTTTAAAATTAAAACTTACTTACACCGCCTAAGCTCTCCGAATGCGGGCTTGCCCGAACAGACTGCGCGCCCAGGCACAGCCAGGCACAGCCAGGAACGCAAAACCAAATACCTAGAAGGTTCTACGGCGCATGCCGTGGCGCTTCGGCGAAAAAGTACCTAGAAAGGTGCTACGTGCGGGCTGTGCATGGCGGCGCAGCGGTCGAGCACTGGGCTTGGGCCTAAATAGAAACATGCAGCCCGGCCATGGTGGTTTAGTGTCACTCGCTCCGGCGACCACCAGGGGAAGGAGCGGCGCTAGCGCTGTATGGTGACGTCAACCACACCCTTCTTCGAACGTATGCTGGCGCTGCTGAGCTGAGGAGTCATTCGGCGAGCAGCGCTCGAAAGCCATCAGTCATGTCTGGTGAAGGTGTATCGCCTGTCGAAGAGCTGTTGAAGCCTTCGGTCTTGTCTGGTCAAAGCGACCAAGCGTCTGCTCTATCATCAGCTGAAGAGATGTTGAAGCCATCGGTCGGTTCTGGCGAAAAGGCTCAAGCAGCATCGCCGGCCAAAGAAAAGATGTCAAAGCTATCGGTGGAACCTGATCAAGATTACCAAGCGTCTGACGAATTCCCTGCCAAGGATATGCTGAAGCCATCGGTCTTGTCTGCTCAAGATGATCGAGGGGCCAACGCGTCACCTGCCAAAGAAGACGGTATGTTAAACGCATCGGCCGTTTGCGGTAATGACACAGTGTCTTTCGCGTCGCCTACCATACATAAGGATATGTATGACATGTGCCTTTTTCTGCGTTGCGATTTACGTGGGCGTCCGTACTATAGCTCGGATTTTATGAAATCAATGCAAGAACTTGGACTTCGCGACGAGGTTGCAGCTATCGGAAAAGTGGAGCGCAGTAAGTTGTGGCTGATTAAATTGAAGACAACTAAGGCCCTACGAGCACTCGCAAGCGCTGAGAGCATGAGAGTGAAAGGATTCTACTGCGGTATCATGGACCCAAATGTGCCGGAGGTCTGGTTCAAAGTTCATTGGGTGCCGCGTCACATCTCCAATGCATCTATAGGGGAAGCGCTTCAACAATACGGCACTGTTAAAAGAGTGAGCTGTTGCGTGCGGCCTGGGCCTGGGTCTTCAGGTAGAAGGACTACCCGTTACGTTCGTCTGTGCCTCAAGGAAGGGTTGGAAGTGAAAGATTTGCCATACCTGTGGCACTACCAGGATCTAAAGTTTCTCATCGTTGTCCCAGAGCGACCACCAATGTGCCTGAAGTGCGGCACGATAGGCCATATGAGACATAAGTGTGAAGCCCCACCATGCAGCACTTGTAACCGATACGGCCACAAGAAGTGCGGGTTTTTGTATGAACCTGGCACCGGTAAAGTCCTATTGAATGAAACCGTGCCCGCGAAGCCAGGACAAATGCTGGTGACCCCTACTACATCGTGTGAAATTGAGCAGGGAAGCGAGAGCCACCAAGGAACACCTCCAGTCGGCAAAGAAACCACTCAATGCCCTCACGAAGTCTTGACAGACGATGAGCCTGTGACCGGTAATTCCCTAATGATAGAAAACGTGCCCACGAAGCGAGGAGAAATGCTGATGACCCCGACCTCGTTGTGTGAAATTGATCAGGGAAGTGAGAGCCAGCAAGGAACACCTCCAGTCTGCAAAGAAACAGATGAATGCCCTCACGAAGTCTCGACTCAGGATGAGCCTGTTACCGGTAATTCCCTAATGAACGTAAACGTGTCCACGAAGCGAGGGGGAAATGCTGATGACCCCGACTTCATTGTGTGAAATTGACCACGGAAGTCAGTCAGCAAGGAACACCACCAGTCGCCAAAGAAATGACTGCTCAACACCCCGTCGAAGTCTTCGCTGATACAGAAACTGATAACACCGACTAGCTGTGGCTAGAACGCGTCCGTAAAAAGCAAAATAGCAGCGTCCACAACTTGCCTCTAAAGTGAATTTCCCATGGCAGTAAAGGAACGGTTGTGCTCGACAATATCATGCATTGTCGACAGCAAAATGTGGCCTTCTGGAACATTCTTTAGATTACTCGAACTTGATGTTGGGGAACTCGGCTGTAAACGGAGTAGTTTCATGTATTGCACATCTAGACAAGGCAAATATTTGCCTTTGGGTTTATTTGTGTACCGTGTGGTCAAGAGTGGGAAACGAATAAAATGGTGATGCCTTTTACTGAGAAGTTCTTTGTATTGGTCATTGTTTACTTGTTGGAAAAGAGGGTAAGGGATAGTTGCCGTTACAAGAATTCGTCTTCAGGAACAGTCCTTTTTTGTAACATTTGTCAGTACGTTGTCTGCGCTTTGATTCGAGATTTGTAACAAGTGACGTGTGCATGCATGCTAACAGAGCCTAAATAATAGATGAAAAATTTGGAGTATAACGGATTTGCAGTATTTAATATTTGTATGGCGATAACTGTCTGCATACTTCCGCGTGAAAGTCACGAAAGTATATATGGCTGTCAGATCTTGCTGTTTGTGCAGGTGTCCGACAATTTTCTGTTTATTTCGCGTTATACCACGCATGTTGCATTTGCTTTCGTTGATCTAACGAAGTTGGCACTTTATTTACATGAACAATGTGAATCGCAAGACGGTGAAATGATCTGTACGGCAGATTATTTTGACCAGAGCTCGATTTGCGCCGCGATTTTGTAGCTATGCCTTTTTGATGCCTCGAACTTTTTGAGCTTCGTCAGCAGCCAGAGCGATGCTCCGCCCGCGTTATCATTGTGGTGAGCCGGCTGTGAATGGTGAATAATTAAGTGGCACAGAATGGACCGGAAAGCAGTACCAAAAATTGCAGCCATTTTATTTCTCAGGTTGTTCCTTTTATGCACTTCTCCAGAGGAACCTTCAGCTCGACGCCAACTACGTAAAAAAAATCGTGTTTTACGTGCCAAAACCACGATCTGATCATGAGACGCGCTGTAGTGGGCGGCTTCGGATTAATTTGGGCCACCTAAGGTTACTCAACGTGTACGTAAAGTACAGTACATGAATGTTTCTGCATTCTGCCCCAACCTACATGGAGGTGCCGTGATCGAACCCTTGACAACTAACTGTGATTTTCCATTCAAGTACGTGCAAAGCGTAAAAGTGCTTTTACGAGCCAACCTCTTGACCGATCTGAATGAAGTTTTTTGCAGCTGAGAAAGTTAAATTTTACCAGCTCTAGGAAGCAGTCTTTAATTGAGTACTTATTGTTTTCTTGTTTCCCAGAGATTCCAGAAAATTGGCAAGTTAAAAGAAGGCACGCCGTTTAAATTGCTCAGATGCGCGAGAAAAGCTATTCCCAGTTTGCCAAACGGCATCTGGTACAGTGTTGCAAGTGGAGGAACGAGATGTGTAATTCGTAACTTCCGTAGAGCTGCATAATAACTGTGCGAGAGCGCTATATAACACGCACCGCAAAATTTTCCAGTTGTATTTGTAGGTGCAGCTTACAGATTTGGGATGCGTGGAAAGGGGTGGCAAACGATTATCTGGCACTGTCCTTGACTAACAAAGTCGACGAATCAGATAGCAGAGGCCGCAGGTCTAATCTTGTGTACGGTGTTAGGAACTCGGAAATGAGAGCCAGCAAGATCTGCTCGATGCTGTTGAGTAAACAAGCTAAAACGATACGATAGGAGTAAAAAACGGCTGGCATCGGAAGAATGCACTGTCGTGGGCGAAAGCAAGCGACTGGCAATTCCAAGCGCAGACCTGTCGTTGTGAAGTTATTTATTACAGCGATAAAGCTAACATACTTAGTAAGTGCAAAAAGCTAAATGGAACAGAATACTGAATTAGCGAGGACTATTCGCCCGTAGTCAAAGAAGGTAGAAAGAAGCTATGGGAAAGAACGAAAGTGTATCGACACCAGAAATGCAAGGTTTTTTCTCTTACGATAAAATTAAAATAAATAATCGCCTGTACACCTGGGATAATCAAACGAAAGAGTTTTAGTAAACGAAAGACAGAAAAACCAAAAGCTGGGAAAACGGTTAATGTTACCATTTTAATGCGACCAGCTTTTTAAAAGAAACGGAGCACTTAGAGACGATTCTGATCGCCCTTGAACCTGACATTATCTGCATGACTGAGACATGGCTGCAATCTGACATTGGAAACCACGAAGTCGCTCCACCGGGCTGCTCCATCATCCGAAAAGGTAAAACAACTAGAGCTAGTGGTGTTGCTTTGCTCATAGGCCAAGGCATATATTACTCAGCGATCCCGGATGTCCCAGGTGTGGAGGCGGTGTGGTGTCGGGTTCAGTTGGGCCAGAGCCACATAAGTGTTGGCGCAGTATATAGACCCCCTCATGCCGAAGTGTCGCATCTTGAGCAGCTTCTAGAGTACATGCATGATCAGATGATGGGGAACGCCATAATAATGGGAGGATACTAATCCCCCATATAGTAACTGCAGCACTCCGAACCCATCGAATGTAATAAACAATACCTTGCTGTGTTTTCTGTTTACCTTAAACTTCACCCATACTATATCCAAGCCTACCCGTGCGCAGGGCACTTCAGGCTGTATCTTAGAACTTACTTTCGTCAGCGACTTCTTTTCCAAAGAAAATCACACAGTCAATATTCTTGAAGGAATATCGGATCATGACATGGTTCTTTGCACGCCAACTATTCCCAATCGCACCCGCCAACGTAGTACTATAAAGCGCGTGTACACAGTTAACAAAGCAGACGATGACGCTATTATCACCCACCTTGACCACGAGTGCCACGACTTCCACGAGCTAGTCTCAGAGGGCTCGGCCAACATAGACGAAATTTGGTTGCTGTTCAAAGCACATGTTACGCACTGCTTGAGGCAATTTGTACCACAAATGCAAAAGAACACTAATAAGCACAACCCATGGATAACACGCGGTGCAATTCATTTAAAGCGTAGAATAAAAAGGTTGCGGAAATCTAACAAATTATGCCCAGTTCCAGACTTCTGCCAAAAAATAATTTCGTTAAACAGACTACTAAAGGAAGCAACAAAGGTGGGAAAACAGCGCTTCTGCAGTACAACGCTTAGCAATTTTATCAAAGACTCACCCCAGAAATTCTGGCGCTATGTCAGGCACAACGATGACCGTACAAAACCGTTATCGCCGACAGAAGAAACGAAACAAGCGGAAGCGTTTAACACATCCTTCCATTCCGTATTTGCCCCCGACAATGGCATTACACATGCTTACACGCCAGAAAATATAAAGCACAACGAGACACTGTGCGCTCCAGTCGTAACTGAAGCACGCGTGTTCGCACTATTAATAAATTTAGACGATGATAAGTGCAACGGTCCTGACGGAATCCCGAATGGTTTCCTGAAACGTTATGCCGAGCCTGTAAGCAAATGCGTATGCCTTGTGTACAATAAATCTATTTCCGAACAATACCTTCCAGCAGAACGGAAGATTGCTAAAATAATGCCAGCCTATAAGATAGCGTTATCTCTTGTCAGTGAAATTATAGGCTTATTTTCTCTGACATATACATGCTGTAAAATCTAGGAACATATCTTAAAATCCGTTACAGAGTTCACTGAGGCAAATAATGTCCTCCATCTTTACCAAGATGGCTTCAGAACTGGTCTGTCTACCGCTACCGAACTTGTTGACATACTACACGATTTAACCAAAGGAATTAATGACCAAAAAGAAATAGATGTAATTTACCTTGACTTCTCAAAGGCCTTTGATCGTGTCTGCAACGCTAAGGTACTTCTAAAGCTTAAACATATAGTAGGAAATGGGCAATATTTTTTTTTTTTTGATTTGCAATTAGTTATCTGACCGCCGCCAGTTCGTTCAGTTAGGCTCCCACACTCCTGCAATTGTGCCACTACTTTCTGGCGTAGTCCAGGGTTCCGTTCTGGCCCCTATCCTTTTCCTTTTGTTCATAAACGACATAACTAGTCAGGTTAAATCAAAGATTAGGTTATTTTCAGATGACTGCGTCCAGTATAAAGAAGTACTAAACCGACCAGATCAAATTAGTCTTGACAAGGATGTTGCTTTGATAGCCCAATGGTGTGAAAAACTGGGAAATGGCCATCAACTTTGATAAAACAGTTTCAATGTAGTAACGAAAAAAGAAATCCAAACTTATTTTTACATACGGCTGCGATAATAACACCCTTAACACTGTTGCTCAGTGTAAGTACTTCGGCGTCGTCACATGATCAAATTTAGGATGGCCGACTCACGTAGAGCACGTGGCAAGCAAAGCAATGCGAAAACTCACGTTCTTAAAGCGGGCTCTGCAATACTCTACGAAGGAAGCCAAGGGTTTGGTCTATGTGATAATCATACGTCCTATCTTAGAATATGCGAACATGATGGGGTTTCCCTTTGCCCAAAATCAAACAGCGACTCTTGAGGCTGTCCAACAAAAAGCCGCGTGTTTTATCTTTATGATACAGGCGCACCGACTCGCCTACTCAGATGCTATCCGAGATCGGCCTTCATACACTAAGACGCCGTGCGATGCTGTACCGGGTCAAGAGAGAGAATGAAGGGGAAAGGCAGGGAGGTTAACCAGATATGAGTCTCCGGTTTGCTACCCTACACTGGGGATGGGGGATAGGGGTTAGAAAGATGACAGAGAGGAAAACGCAAAAGAAAGGAAAAAAAAACACGCACACATGGAGGCACACACACACAAAAGGCGTTCCAGTTAAAGTCGTTCACACAGGCTGGTAGATCGCAAAAAGCGCAATAGCGCTTGCACGGCCTTCTTTTGTGACGGTAGGTCCTTTCGATGTTGTAGAATTCTTTTTTCGGATAGCGCTTGGTCGTCCAGTTGGTCAAGTTCGTGGCGAAGGCATGCCCTCTGTGTACTGTACTGCGGGCAGGCACACAAAATATGGCCAATTGATTCTTCATGGCCGCAGTGGTCACAGGTTGGGCTGTCGGTCATCCCTATGCGGAATGCATAGGCTTTAGTAAAGGCATCGCCCAACCAAAGTCGATATAAAAGCGTGGCGTCTCTACGGCGAAGCTGTGATGGCGCTCGAAGACTTAGTGTTGGATCAAGTGAGTACAGTCGCGTGTTTCTTAAATGTGGCTCATTCCATTGCGACGCGGTGCACTGCCGAGCAAGTAGGCGGAGCTTCCGTGCTGCGTCAGTTCTAGAATGAGGAATTGGGACGTGGCGCTCCTCATATATGGGCTGAGCGGGCAGCGTGATCCGCCTGTTCATTGCCGATAATCCCGCAGTGACTTGGAAGCCACTGAAAGGTTATCTCATGGCCTGCTTCACTTATATGTTGCAACGTCTCTGTAATATGGAATATTAGTTGTTCGTGTGGTCCGCGTCGTAAAAGTGACAGTAGAGACTGCAGTGCCGCCTTCGAATCGCAGAATATTGTCCATTTATGTGGTGGTTCATCACCAATGTGATGAAGGGCAGTAAAGAGCGCTGCGAGCTCTGCTGCCGTCGATGTTGTCGCGTGGGTCGTCTTAAATTTGATTGTTGTAGCTTTCGCTGGTATGACGATTGCCGCCGCGGAGCTACTTGGAAGGACAGATCCATCAGTGTAAATATGCGTAGAATCACGGTAATTCTCGTACAAATGTAGTAGCGTGAGCTGTCTAAGGGCTGGCGATGATAGATCAGCTTTTTTCGAGATACCAGGTATTGTGAGGTTGATTTTTGGCTGAGCGAGGCACCATGGAGGAATCGAAGGTCTCGCAGCCGGGGTGAAACAAGCTGGCAATGATTCATCATGTGCGGTTATCGTCCGGCTGAAAGATGTGTGTGGTCTGTCCGCTGTTAGGGATGCCAAGTGGTGACGAGGAGTCCTGGTCAGATGCCTTATATGGGCGCTGAGTACTTCAATTTCAATGTGGGTCCTGACAAGGTGATCTCCAGCGATTGCTATCGTAGCCACTGTTGAAGCACTCTGAGGCAGGCCTAGACAGATCCGGAGCACTTGACCCTGAAGACTTTGTATTGTGCGTAGATTTGTTTTACCTGTGTTGTTTATTGCTGGCAAGCTGTATCGCAGAAATCCTAGGAAAAGCACCCTGTACAGTTGCAACATCGCACTTGGCGACATTCCCCAGGTCTTGCCAGCGAAAAACTTGAAGAGGTGACAGATGCCTGTCAACCGTTTTTTCACGTATGATACGTGTGGGCTCCATGACAAGTCCCTGTCGATTATGACACCTAGGAACTTGTATGATCGGACCCGTCGTATTATTTGGCCATTTATCATTACATTGTAGTTGGTCATGGGTTTGCGCGTAAATGGCACTAGTGCGCATTTCTCTGAGGAAATTTCCAGGCCTCGATTACGAAGGTAGAGAACAGTTTGTGTGGCGGCTCTCTGAATTCTCGCTCGCAACTGTAGGCGTGTTACTGCAGACGTCCATATGCAGATGTCATCCGCGTACATTGATAGCCTGACTGTAGTTGGCACGTGCTCAAGGAGAGCAATTAGTGTTAGATTAAATAACACAGGGCTAAGTACACCGCCCTGGGGGACGCCGCGGTAGCTATAATGTAGACAAGTATGGCCTTCTTCGGTGCTTACAAAAAAGGATCGCATGGATAAATACCTCCGTATCCACTTAAACATCCGACCACCCACTCCTACCTCTGCGAGAGCAGAGAGGATGGCTTCATGCGTAACGTTGTCATACGCCCCTTTAACGTCGAGGAATAAGGAAGCGCAGAGACGCTTACGGCATTTCTCATGTTGAATGTAGGTGACCAGGTCGACGACGTTATCGATCGATGATCGACCACGTCGGAAGCCCGCCATGGCATCTGGGTAGGTGTTGTGGTACTCCAAGTACCACTCCAGGTGTCTTAGGACCATCCTCTCCATTACTTTGCCCACACAGCTCGCCAACGCGATCGGGCGATATGATGAGAGTTCCAACGGCGACTTGCCAGGCTTCAGCAGTGGAACAAGGCGACTTGTCTTCCAGGTTGTTGGTAGTGTGCCATCTCTCCAAGATTCATTGTACACCTCAAGGAGAACTCCTCTCGCTCGCTCACCTAGGTGACACAGAGCTCGGTAGGAAATTCCGTCAGGTCCTGGCGCTGATGTGCGGCTACACAAAGCTAATGCTGCCTTAAGTTCGTGGATTGAGAATGGTAGATCCATCCGGTGATCACGTGGTGGCGGACAGTTACTCGAAGGCGATGGAATGTTGGTAGCTGTGAGTTGGCCGGATAATCTGGCGCAGAAATCCTCTGCCACGTCAATCTCCGATCTCTTTTGAGAGAGGGCAAGCGCCTTGAATGGGAATCGCTGTACGGGGAGTGTCCGGAGACCGCGCACCGTTCTCCATAGTTGCGATAAAGGCTTGCGCGGATCTAGCGACTCACAGAAGGCAGTCCAACGTTGCGATTCGAGCTTGTCTAACCGGCGCTGTATCTTCTTTTGCGTGCGCCTGGCGGTCCGTAAATCGTCCATTGTTTTCGTACGTCGGTATCTTCGTTCAGCACGTCGTAGGATTGCTCGAAGTCGTTCTAGTTCCACATCAAATTCGTTCAGTTTCGAAAAGCATGTGAGAGTGCGCATAGTGTCTTGCACCGCGCTCTTGATTGCCTCTTCCAAGTCGAAAGATGGATTGGCGTCGCAGTGTTCTTCCATAATAGACTGAAATTTAGGCCAGTCCACTCTTTGGATCGTATCCCGTATTTTGGAAGGGGACAATCCTCTGATCTTGATGTACGTGGGGATATGGTCGCTTCCGTGCGTCTCTATGTCCGCAAACCACCCTGCACGTCTGACAAGGCTTCGTGAGACGAAAGCCAAGTCAAGACAGCTGCTGTAGGTGGAGCCACGTAAGAAGGTAGGACTTCCATCATTCAGCAGCCAAAGTTCATTACTGGAGGCGAAAGATACCAGAGCTCTGCCTCTTGCGTTGATCATCGGACTTCCCCAGAGTGTATGATGGGCGTTGAAATCTCCAGTGATGACCCATGGATTGGAGGTTGAGGAAAGGATGTCTTGCAGTCTTTTGTAATCAAATCGACTTGACGGAGATAGGTAGGCGCCGACAAAAGTAAAGGCCAAATTCTTTTTCCTTACGTTTAGGCATATATATTGGTTATTGTCATTAGGTGGTACAGGCTGATGAGTGTAGGTGAGGTCACGGCGAATACACACCAAAACCTTACTGTTTTAATAAACAGTTGACGACATAAATAATTCATATCCAGAAAGCCTGATTGTGTTCGATAAGTTCGGCTCGCAAATGACGATAATGGGAAACATATTGGCGTACACGAAGCGACGGAAATCCGAAAGGTGCGCTCTGAGTCCGCGCGCATTCCACTGAAAAATAGCTGCTTGTCGGACCTCTTCCCTAAAAGACCGTGGCTGTGGAGCCATGATCTACTCAAGGGTTGCAAGCACCGGACTCAGAGCGTCCAGTACTTGAAGCGCACTTCTGGCAGACGGTGTGTGCATGTTGCTTAGCAACACGCGAATGGCATTCGTTAAAGGCCTAATAAGTGCTATCACTTGCTCATCTGTTTTCCGTGACTCCTCGGATACAGCACTTTGCTGTACTGGGGGCGGCTTCTTCTGCGGCTCTTCTGGCGGTCGTGTACGTGGAAGTGGCGGCTATTCCTTTGAGGAGAGAGATCTGGCAGTTTTCTCCCTTCCAACATCGGTGTTCGGAGGGCTGGAAACTTCCGCTGGTGATGCTGCTTGACGAGTTGACTGTTCCGGAAAACTTGATGTTTTCCGTCGTGAAGACCTTCGACGGTGACGTCGTCTTCGCCGTACTTTCACAGCAGCCTCTTTGTGGGTAGAGTTGTCTCTCACCATTTGTTTAAGAATGGTGATCTCTTTCTTGATCTGGGGACAGTCTTTGGAAGAGGCGCAGTGATCACCCTGACAGTTAGGACACTTCAACTTGATTGCGCTGCAGTTGTCTTCTGAGTGGGGTTCGGCACATCGAGGGCACACGGCCGAATTTCTGCAGACACCCTTCACATGGCCAATCTTCTGACAATTGAAGCATTGCATTGGTCTGGGAATAAATGGTCGAACCTGGTGGCGAAAGTGGCCGACCTTCACGTAGGGTGGAAGGCAGTCGCCTTTGAATGTTAGTCGCACACAACGTGTGTTGCCGAGGCGACAAACATGCACAATGACGTTGCGTTCACTTGCTGGTTTTATAAGAACTGGGAGGTCTGCATTAGGAATTTCATTGTCAATGTCATAGATGACTCCTGTTATTGTGGCACCATTCGTTGGCATGATGGATCAAATTTTTTTATCTGGTCCTGCATAATAAAGTTCAAGTGGATACCGACACCTACATTTCCTATAACACATCCAGAGAAACCCGTCATAAGCATCACCTTACACCTCAACAATATTCTTGCGCTGATCATACATTTAGTTTTTCGTTCTTCCCGCGAGCTGCTCGCGATTGCAATGCCTTAGCCCTGACGGCATTCGCACTGCCCCCTGTTGACAATTTTCTCGAACTTGCCGCCGAAACAGTACTCTCAGCAACGAGTAAGTGATTGTATCTTTATTAAGTTTATCATTGTTTTAATTGTCATTTGTTTTTGGAAATATATGACTTGAAATTGTGGATGGTGTTATCAATTGCATATCTCATATACTTGTGCTTTTTTTCTTCTTTTTTCCCGTTCTGCAGAACATCATATGTAATTTAAATAAGTTGATGGTGCGTTATCTTTTTGCCATACTTACTGATGTTACCATAGATCCATTATCCTTAAAACTTTAGACGTACCCTTTTGTATCCTTACGTAACAGCCTATACCACAATGCCTACAGACCCTTCTAACCCACTCCTGTAAAGATCCCTGATGGGATTCACAGTATAAATAAATAAATAAATAAATAAATAAATAAATAAATAAATAAATAAATAAATACCTAATTAATAACGTGGAACTGCATAATAACTGTGCGAGAGCGCTTTATGATACGTATATCAGACTTGTCCAGTTTTATTATTGAGTACAGTTTACAAACTTGTGATATAGTTTCTTTTTTATCTGGGTTTGATGTAAAGTTGATCCTTTTGTTTTTTTTTATTTCGCAATTTTTAGCAATTGTTTCAGAAATTGGAGGCCTGAATACAAAGACTCTTTTACAGTTATACTATTCTAACTTCCTCCTGTAAATGCAACAAATCTCTTCGAAGTCGGTGTTAAAGCTTCATCTTAAAGGGCCCCTCACCATGCCCCATAGCAAATTTCGGCTATACGCTGAAACTTGTTATGTGTCCTCTAGGAAGCGTTCTGCCGCGAAAGTTTGTCATATCGGCTCACTAATAGCCGAGATAGAAATATTTCAGTGCCGCGAACCCATGATTTCAGGAGGCGAGCTGCACTGCATCGCGAGACACTCTCTCAACTCACTCCTGCGTTCCGCCATGCCGGACCTCGTGTATCGCGTGACGCATACGTCACGGATCCCTACATTTCTTTTCCTCCTTGGTTTTTCATTTCTTTTTTTTTTTTTTTTGGCGCTGCGCACGCTCGCTGACGGCGTTGCGCGCGATTGTTGCGATTGTCTCGTTTCGCGCAGCGCACGCTTTTGCGCGCTGTGCTCAAGGACACATGACTAGTGGTATAATCCAGTGCTACGCGAATGCTGAGGCACAACAAGTGGATCGCAGAGCATGATCATGTGCTCGAACACGGCAGAAAATGGCATAGTTTCGGTACCTGCGCACGCCACTGCACGACCGTGGGAACAAGCAGACGAAGCGAAAGTACACGTCCCTTGCAGAAAAGAAGCAAAAATTAAAGACGGGCGTGGTGTGAAGCTTATGTTTCGCGCATGAGTTTATTTTCATGCCTGGGACTTTAACAGCCTTTGCATGGTACCGATAAATAATTTTAAATTAAAAGATACTTTATTTTGCAAATAACTAAAGGCGCGACATAGCAAGCACTGAAATTTTTACTGCAGCAAATGGTCCAAATACGAGAATATGCTGTGAAATCGGTGAAATCAAACATGCGTACCAGTGGAAAGTATCGTCGTGATTTTCTTTTTAGCGCCATAATTGAAATTTGTCTACTGAAGTAAACGCTCTAGTTCTCAATAAATATTTAGCATTCTATTCCAGTTTCAAGCGGCTGGCAGCAAAAAAAAAAAACAAAAAAAAAAAACAAATGCTAATTGCTGCCGCTTTGCAGCGTTCCGTGCGTCTATAACGGCATCCACGCGTTTGATGTAGCTTTCGACAAGGCTATCCCGCAACATGCAATTGATCACGTAGCAAGCAAATCAAACTGCATTAACTGCTCCGAAATGCTAAAGCTCTACAAGCACACGCACAATATACGACCCCTCTTTCAATAACACAGCAACGCGGCAGCTTTCATGTGCGGTAGATGTGAACAGCTAACCAATCTCTTAGCAAATAAAAAAAATAATATGAAGCACGTTATTTGTTATACGTAGTCAACAACTAGTCGAATGATTCCGTAACATTTCCGTGCATGAAGCTTTTCTTGCGATCACTTTTACTGCGCCACGCTACTGGCGCAAATAATATATTTCTACTGTTTCCAAAATATCTTTGTTTTTTTTTCACGCCTTCAAAACTTCCGCCGAGTTTACATCTCCACTAGAGGGGTGGGAGAAAAGGGGTCGGCAGAGAGGACAGATCAGGGTGAAAGGAACTATTTACATCTCTTGTCCAATGGCTTGAAATAAAGTAAATAAATACGTGCATAAAAAATTAGAGTGACCACGTAAACAGTACTGTTTTTTCTCGACGCAGCGTGTGCGCCACGGTGGCTTGTGCTTATGGGGCTGCGCTGCTAAGCCCGAGGTTGCGGCATCGAATCCCGGCCCCGGCAGTCGCATTTCAATTGGGCGCCAAACGTAGAGACGGCCCTGCACTGTGCATCCGGTGCAGGCTAAAAAGCCCGGGTGGTCCAAATTGATCTAGATACCCAACTTCGACGTGCCTCATCAATTTATATCGCGATTCTCGATCAGAAAACATTAGAATTAATTAATTTCGACGTAGCGTGGGCGGAAAAAAAAACGAAAGCTAAGGGAGAGGGCGGCGTTGCTCAATATAGGTTGTTTTTCCCGACCTCGCGACGAGTTTTACAATAGAAATTTCTTCTGATTTAGAAATTGAACCCAAAAGTAGCTAGTGTTTCCAGTATTTTCCGCTGTGATCCGTAATGGTATCCCCACTACTTAGCGCGTCTTTTATAGCCACAAACGTCACCCTATTTTCCTGTCCTATGGCGTATCGAGGGATTGAAAGCAGTTTAATGAGGTCGACTATCGCACTTTTCTTAACTTTGCGAAACGCCGATTACGGTTCGCGCGGGATGGTGCGCGTCATCCTTACAACAATGCTGCGGCACCGCTTTCTGTACTTGCTTTAGAGATTCTCATTTCGGCCGCAGTGCATCGTCATGTGCAATAATTTCCGCACCGCGTTCGCATATTCCTTTTCATAACCCTCACGAGTATCAAAGGTAACAAATTATTGTTCCCTAAGATCATTTCGAAAAGTTTGTCACCGTGTTGCAAACATGCTCGCCGCAACCAACGTAGGACAACAACAACAACAAAAAAAAAAAGGGCAGCGAGCATCATGTCCGGAGATGTGCAACAAACAACCGGGGACAAAATAAGCCGGGATCCGCGGGCACGTGCCAAGCTGCATTTAAAAAAAAAAATTATGGGGTTTTACGTGCCAAAACCACTTTCTGATTATGAGGCACGCCGTAGTGGAGGACTCCGAGAATTTTGACCACCTGGGGTTCTTTAACGTGTACCTAAATCTAAGCACACGGGTGTTTTCACATTTCGCCCCCATCGAAATGCGGCCGCCGTGGCCGGGATTCGATCCCGCGACCTCGTGCTAAGCAGCCCAACACCATAGCCACTGAGCAACCATGGCGGGTCAAGCTGCATTTGTGCGCCCTTGAACGAAGCAGACGCCTTCTGTCGAGACATGTCATGGCGCATGCGCGTCCTTTCGTGCTCCTCTGCCTGTCCCTGTGACTTGCGAGCCCGCTGTCGGAATCGTGATTAAAGTAAAAGATTGCGCTTGGAAAGTGCTGCCATATTCGACCAGCGCAGAGGGTAGTGCGTTGTCACACGTCACAACGACCGAAACACGACACCGCTCCCTCAGCGGAGCCTTCTGGAATCATCGCGATTCCTGCAGCACGCTGGCAAGGAGTGGGCGTGGCGGCAGACGCACGAACATTAAATCACAAGCGTGCACAGTAGATAAGGCGTTCGTAGTCCCTTCTAACGCAAGCTTGGTGTTTTAGGCGACATAGGATAAAAATGTAGCTTTTGCTGTTTCACTCAGTTCACGTTGGGCTTGTTCGAGTACTGTCGAGTTTCAACACAGCTTTGCAAAAGGAACACTTTTTCATACAATCACTCAACCGAAGGCTCTTGCTTCGCGAAAGGGCGTCAGAATGCTGTTTGATGCGCGGCTCGCAGCTCCCTTGTTATTTTGAGCCCGCCTGTACCTCATACTTTTAAAATCACAGGAGCATTTATGTGTTATACTGTGTGCGCAGGTTTATGCTCAGTCTTATTCATAACAGATTCCATCGTAAGGTCGCCCGGCGCATATTACCAAACGTGGGCGTCTTTGAGTGGATCACCTAATTGAAAGGTAGCACAATGTTTAACTGGGCGAATCCTGCAAGTCCATATAACTGGAAATCCAATTATTTAAGCACCAGAGCGAGCTTCTAAGACTGCGTGGTATACACAGCACACGAAAAAACGTAAACACGAGGCAAGGTAAAGGCAAGGCGAACGCTCACTTCAAAGTGAAATTTATTACACAATAATGGAAAGACAAAGAATCTAAGATAATAGCTCTTATTAATGTAAAAATACATGTTGCAATAGGGTGCAGAGCAAAATTTCTGAGCTTTCATTTTTGCAACGGCAATGAATCCCTAAATCAAATTCATTCATTCATTCATAGAAATAATTTTATTGAGTGCCCTGGGATTTGGCGGGGTGGGCCTGGATCCCGCCCAGGTTTCGGCCAAGGGTTGTTGGCCCTTGGCGGCTTCCTTGGCCCGCAGGACGACCGAGTTGGTGCTGCAGGTGCGAGTTGAGCAACGTAGACTCCTGGTGCGCGCGGAGTCTGTCGCTGTTTGAGGCTGCATCACCATTATACTGCACTATAACCGCACATTCCCATAGGATATGTTCCCAGGTGGCTTTAGGGTCGCAATTTTTGCACTCGTCAGTCATGTATAAATTTTGTTTGAAAGTAATAACCTGTGAAACTAATTTCTAACTTGTTGTCAGACAATGAAAAGAGGAAATACTTCTTTTTAACACATGAAGAACGTACATCGCATTCCTTCGGTCTACCATCTTCATTTCTTTTCGCCTATTCACAAACGGTGGCATGAAACAAAACTCACAGACGCGCCATTTCACTATCTTTTCAACGACACTTGAGAGTTCTGTGCACTACCGTATGTCAGTTGTCGCACTGATGCACATACTCATACGCCCACGAACATCATGTAGCATACAAAGAATCACACATTGCATGCAGAAAGAAAGACACATTGCATGCAATCAGAGCAACACAATTATAAACGAGGAACATCTCTCTTTGAAGTGGCAGAAGGGTATGACGTGAGGATGTTTAGGCTCGCTACGGTATATCCGTGAAAAGGCTAACTTGAAAATAACGTGATAGATACAATTTGACCACATCGTGCGATCTAACCTTTGGCGATAGCCAAAAGCCGGAGAAGCGATTGTTACTTTACCCACCCTACACCTGACTGCCGTTTTTAAAGATTATGGTTCACTCTGTTGGGCTTAATCTAGCACAACAATCATGTACAGCCGTCAGCACGCTTAACACGAACGCTCCGCAGCGTGGCCTATAGACCAGCTCGGACTCACGCCAGCGCCGCGAAGTGTTGTGCTCTGTTACCTCGGTATGTTTGCAGCGGCTTACGATAGCTGTAGCGCAGCTCAATTTGACTGCTCGTCTTGTCTTTCGCTTGTGCCTTACCGGCGGCGAGAGTGCGCTCCCTTGACATGTCCGTTCTGCCATGTTTCGCTCGTGGCTGCGGTGTCACGCGAGCCCAGAAAACACGTTGCGGTTTGCTTATCTCGGCACAGCGAAATGGCGGGCGACACCTCGCGCGCCTTTCAGGGTTTGGCCATAGAGTAACATAATATACGACAAGAGCGGACACTCCCATAGGCGCCTGCGGCCGACTTTAGTTTTCCTGTATATGCTCCCGCAGGGAGCAGAGTTGCGTATAACTTTTCCGATGCCGCTCGCACCGCTATTTGCCGAGCGCGATCACGTGGTGCAAAATGACGTCAAATGATCAATCGCGCGCTCCGAAGCCAACTTTACGGAAACGGCACCGACTGGTTTCTGTCAGTGCCATTGAAATTGCAATCAGCGGACCGCAGAGCATGCGTAGCAACGATCGGCTCTGGGTTGCTTGTACGGTATTCGATGATATTAAGTTAATGAGTTTGGTGAAGTGCTACGAAGCAGATCAATTTGACACTTGTATTCCAGTATGACGGGTTGCAGCGTACCAAACTGCGCAAATCGCACGGAAGGTGGCAAATATTTTTACGCGGTGCCGTGTAGACGGACGAGACCGGCCGGCTCCGAAAGGGACCAGGATATGCGAGGTCCGTTCGCCTTCTTTACAGAGGTGAGTTCAGCTTGTTTACACTAAAGCGGCATTTATCTCGAGTAACACTCTTGTACACGGTAAAATGCGTACGCCTGGCATGAGAGGTTGTTCAGTTGTGCAATTTTTGGTGTATATGTGCAGCACGACACAGGCGCGGTACAAAGAAAGGACGACACGTCTGTGTAGCGCTGCACATATACGCCAAGAATGTTAACTTACCAACTCGCTCAATTCGCTGTGTTGCTTGTACGATTGTTCTGACTATGCGGCTCCAGAAAAGTGCGTTCAAAACAGCGTAAATACTAGCAGGTACAATTTGCCCACTGCACCCTGGCTTTTCTCTGCTCCGTTCTTTTTTTAATTTTTTTTTTTCGGCGTTCTGATCCTTCATGTCAAGTCGATTGATGTGCTGGTGTTTATTGTTTTGTAGTAAGGGAAAACAACGTAAGCTCCCCGCATATGAGACAGCTGCGATAGCTTCAGCATTTACCGCCCGCAATATGTTGCTTGTTCGATCAGCCTTAGTCGACGTGAGGAATGTGAAATTATGTTTGTACGTTTAATAAGCGCTGTGTTATAGTAAATTAACGTGGGTAGTATGAAGAGATAAAGAAAAATGTGCTGTCATATTACAGTCTGCAATGTGTGAATAACTACATTGCCAGTTTGCCATCTTATGTGATTAGTCCAATAAAAATAACTTGTTGTTACTCTTAATAACTTGTTGCCTTTCCAGTGGCTTTAAATTCTGACCCCCAAGGCTCCAAGAACCAGCACTCATCCCCTGCTGCCACCAGCCATTGCTCATCCATTCCTTTGTACGAAATAAATTTGATCTAGAAGCTCGTGCATCTTGAATCTTTTTCCACTTGCAGGTTTGCTGCTACGAGGCAGCTGTTAAGTTTGCGGTATGAATCGTAAACATTAGCTTTGCATAAGATGTGCGCATCTGAACATTTGGAATGCGTTTAAATTTGCGTGTCTGCACCTGATATATCGAAAAAGCGCAGCTGCTGTGAACGATGTTTAATGATGGACGACAGTGAACGATCACTGATATAATTACAGGCACGATAGTTATGTTGGTGACATTCATTATTCGTCTCGTTTCGGCAGCCAAAATGTGCTCACACAACTGTCTACCACACGTGTGTGAAGTTTTCTTGAAACAACATTTAAAACATTTCTTGCCTTCCTCCTCCGCGACAAAACTTCATATACATGCTGAACCACATTGCAGCGGCTTTTGTTGCAAGGTAATGCGCGTTTGCACGCAAACTTTTGAGCTGTTCGAGCCACGGGAGTAGTCAGGATTTTATTTCAAAGGATCGAGAGGGGTCCTATTCTTTATATGTACATTCGTGCGTATGTTTGTATATATGCGCGTGTATATATGTACACACAAACTAAAAATTTCGGGGGTTGGCACCTCTCCGGCTATGCGAAACCTTCGACCTCAGCCTTCATTAAAAAGTGTCCTCTTGGTCAGCGCTTGCGTACAGTTGCCTCATGTAGCTCGCGACCAGCAGACAAAAAAATTACCGACGATTACGTTACTTCCTAATGCGAAATTTGAGCGCAGCAAATAAGCTGTTTCACCTTTTCGATAGATTGAGGCAAAGAAATCGAGCAACACATGTATGCGCTATCACAGAATTTTTTTTTATTTTTCACACGTATTCCTTTAACAAAGACTCCACTAACAGTTCTTGACAGTCATGAAGGAAGCTTTGTGGTCGGAGAAATAGACTGATATATGTTCGACTTGGTACACCAATGCTTGATTCTCAAAGACGAGATCTATACCCTTAATGCCATATTGGCCTCCGCCGTGCATCAGTCGTCGCACTTGCATGAATGGGATTCGCGGAGATACGAGTCTTACACTCACCGCATTAAGTTGTGGAAGGTGCGCTGGCCTCGAGGGATATTTGTAACCGTTTGTTGTCGAAAAATGAGGAATGTCACCTTTCCGCACAGATTGCATGCATGAAGAACACAGTCTGAATTGACACAAGTCCGAGTTGGGAAACGCACACCGGAGATTCTCACGGCACGTATCCGGAAGCGGTTTCACGTCATTTTGGAACCAGAGCCGATCACACACTGAACACACAGTTCCAAACGGATTGTCTGTAAACTGTCGCCGGAAAGCATTTGTTGCACCCTGACTGTTTGCGAGCCTTTGTTTGCGTTTGGCCTCGGCCTCGGCCGCGCGAACGGTAGAGTCTTCTCTGCGACGGCGATGAGCTTCTGCTTCAGCCTCGCTTACTGCTGGTTGCTCTCGACGGCGGCGATGAGCCTCCGCTTCGGCGGTGCGAACGGCAGGGTCTTCTCGGCGGCGGCGATGAGCTTCTGCTTCAGCCTCGCTTACTGCTGGTTGCTGTCGACGGCGGCGATGAGCCTCCGCTTCGGCGGCGCGAACTGCAGGGTCTTCTCGGCGGCGGCGATGAGCTGCTGCTTCAGCCTCGCTTACTGCTGGTTGCTCTCGACGGCGGCGATGAGCCTCCGCTTCGGCGGCGCGAACGGCAGGGTCTTCTCGGCGGCGGCGCTTAGCCTCTGCTTCGGCGACGCGTACTCCTGGATCATCTCGACGGCGGCGACGGTAAGCTTCTGCTTCGGCGGCACGCACCTCTGGATTCTGACGGCGACGGCGCTGGGCCTCTGCTCTGGCAGCTCGTTTAGCAGCAGCAGCAGCAGCAGCAGACGGAGGACTTCCATCGGTCGTCTCGCTCATGGCTCAGAAAGAACTGGCAGATAATTTCGCAGTGGCGAACGGCAGCGGCAATTTCGGCTCGGGCGGTGCACATATACAGATCCGCCGCCACCGATCTGGCTCACTGATTGCCACCCCACAGGGCGAACGGCAGCGGCAATTTCGGCTCGGGCGGTGCACATATACAGATCCGCCGCCACCGATCTGGCTCTCTGATTGCCACCGCACAGGGGTTGCATTGGAGGAGGAGGGAAGAAAGGAATTAAGTTCGAGCCGGCGCTTTGACAACCGGAGACTCGCAGGAAGTGGGGGGAGGGGGGCGGAGTGTACACCCAGCGGCAAACGATGGGGGCAGAAGCGCGCGCAGCAAGCGGACAACACGATAAAGGGAGGAGGGAAGAGATAGCAGCGACTGACTGATGCCGCTGACGCCGATAGTGAGTCAACCCCAGCTGCGGAGTTGGTTTCAGGGACAATGCCGCCGATGCCGACACAAACAATATGATACCCTCGCTTCCGCAGCGCTAAGAACCAGGTCTAGCCGTGGGAAGGTGGTCACGTATTCGTCGACGTGCCGGGGCCTACGTGAAATAACCGGCGCGTCGGCAACTGAAGAGCACCCTATCCGCCACACAAGAACAGGGGGGGGGACCCTTTCCTCCTCTTTCTGCATGGCGGCGACTGTGTTCTATGCAGTCACGTTATCTTGACTCTCTAGCGGCGTCAGCGGCATCCAGCGGTATCAGTCGGTCGCTGCTAGCGCTGGGGGGATGAAAGGGGGGCGGAGCTGGTTACGAGGCCGACGACAACGCCGACGACGACGCGAAACCCAGGAACGGACGCCAAAGAGCTGCGCTCTAAAAAAGCAAATGTAACACCGCGCGCCATTTGCCTCCTGCGCGCGCAAGGAGTGGCTCCACTGCAGAGCTGGATCATAAACCGGTCCTATGCGCAACTGTGCTCCCTGCGCGAGCATATACAGGAACACACAAGCACATCATAGATGGATTTCTCCGCTCTTTCTGCGCATGCGCGGGGAGCAGTGGTCGCGAGAGAGAAATGTGAGGACTTTCGGTCCTTGAGATTTCTCTTCGCCTAGGTACTACGGAGAAGAAAGTTGTTAGTTCCGTTCGTCCCTAGCCGAGCTGGCAACACAATCGACAGAATGCGTGGCCGGCAAGGCGAAGAATTAAGCCATGTCCAAGGTGAGTTTGTTGCTATTTTGTTGCGACGGTAGCATATTAAATTTTTATAGTCGCAGGGGGATACGTTTGGAAGTGAGGTGTCTTCTCAGATGACTTTAGCGGCAAAGCATTACATCGTGCCGATGCATTGTTCATTAGTGTCGTTGAGGAAGGTCAGCATACCGCACACTTCAGGAGATTCGCGGGAAGGGAAACAGTTTATGAATTCGACTGCCGGTGCTGATGAGAGTTTGTTGCTTCTTTTCTTCTTCTTTTTGCGCCGGTTTCATATTAAATTCTGATAGTCGCAGGGGGATACGTTTGGACGAGAGGCGTTTTCTTGGATGACTTTAATGGCAAAGCATTACATCGTGCTGATGCATTGTTCATTAGTGCCGTTGAGCATACCACACACTTCAGGGTAATCGCAGGAACGGAAACAGTTTGTGAATTCAACTGCCATGCCGATTAATTAGTTCTTAATGTAACTGAGCATACAACACACTTGGAGATTCGTGGGAATGGAACATATTGTACTCTGTATGTGAAAGTGCTAAAACTTGCGTCGCCATGCAATCTGAGCCGTAAATCGCTGTGAGAGCTGTACAGCCACACTGGCAAAACACTATGCCCTGCGGATGAATACGGAACAAATGTATGCTAAAGAAAAATGGTCGTCAGGCAATTTCATAGCAGTAGACCCTTGGAAAGCTTTGCAGTAACACTGATATTGGCTACGTGGTGCAGATTCCTAGCGATTCTGAGGTGCTTTTGCGCAAGGGTAATTAATGGAGAAGCGCGTATTACTAATTCCGGCTGTTACGATGTCTAGCTCATATACGGGGAGCTCTATGTGGGCGAAACAAGGGCTCAGATCGCTACAACCACGGGCGAAATAGCTCTGAAGGCCTGCCAGTACTGTTCGGCGTTTCCGTGCTTTTACTGCGACAGGAGACGTGACGGCAGGTGCGCACGTATATCGCGCCATATCCTCTGACAGTGGCCGCTTTCCACTCTTGGTATACTTCGCCGCAACACGCTGCGTATGCTTGATTTCGCGACATTGATGCCTTAGGGCGAAGCTGACTTTAGGCAAACGGCATTGTGCAACGCTCGAGCCATCTTGTCCGTCACTGCGGATAGAAAACGCATACACGTTCAAGCTATTTGAGCTGCATCATTTTGTTGATGTTTATCCCTCTTTAGTAAACGAAGAGGATAACGTACGCCTGTGTGGGTGATTTAAAAGATTGATAGAAAGCCTGGTAACATATGTGCAGTCAGAGAAAAACACATTATTTATGCAGGTGTCCACGCTCCTGTAAAAAAAAGAAAATGCAATTCAGTGGTGACCCTCTGGAAGTGGATCCGCACCTATGTAAGCACAGCCGGCTCATCAGTCGCAAAGTAGGAGCTGAAGAGAACTTTTTAATGCTCATCATACGACATTGATAGCGATTCATTTGTGGTCAGCCAGTGACAAATGCACTGCACTAAACAGTGAGACTTCGCCTCAATCCCCAATGCTTATGTGGCGAACAGGAGAGCAAAAGGTGCAAACAATGTTTTCATACAAGGCAAGTCATCCATGTGGTGGAATTGCGTTTATCGTTGGTGTAATGTTGACGCATTTACTTTCTGAAGTCCAACTCTTACTGCAACTTAGTTTCCATTGGTACAGGTGCTTCTATTGGAAACATCCGAACTATGATTTATCGAATCAGAATGCCGTCTTGTAGTATGAGAAATTTTCATCCGGTCTTAAGTGTTTTCTGAATCTGGAAGAGCTGGCTGATTGCACAAACCACGTAGCCAATATCAGTTTTACTGTACAGCTTTCAGAAGGGTCTACTGCTATGAAATTGCATGTCGACCATTTTTCTTTAGCATACATTTGTTCCATATTCATCCGCAGGGCATAGTGTTTTGCCAGTGTGGCTGTACAGCTCTCACAGCGATTTACGGCTCAGATTGCATGGCGACGCAAGTTTTAGCACTTTCACATACAGAGTACAATATGTTCCATTCCCACGAATCTCCAAGTGTGTTGTATGCTCAGTTACATTAAGAACTAATTAATCGGCATGGCAGTTGAATTCACAAACTGTTTCCGTTCCTGCGATTACCCTGAAGTGTGTGGTATGCTCAACGGCACTAATGAACAATGCATCAGCACGATGTAATGCTTTGCCATTAAAGTCATCCAAGAAAACGCCTCTCGTCCAAACGTATCCCCCTGCGACTATCAGAATTTAATATGAAACCGGCGCAAAAAGAAGAAGAAAAGAAGCAACAAACTCTCATCAGCACCGGCAGTCGAATTCATAAACTGTTTCCCTTCCCGCGAATCTCCTGAAGTGTGCGGTATGCTGACCTTCCTCAACGACACTAATGAACAATGCATCGGCACGATGTAATGCTTTGCCGCTAAAGTCATCTGAGAAGACACCTCACTTCCAAACGTATCCCCCTGCGACTATAAAAATTTAATATGCTACCGTCGCAACAAAATAGCAACAAACTCACCTTGGACATGGCTTAATTCTTCGCCTTGCCGGCCACGCATTCTGTCGATTGTGTTGCCAGCTCGGCTAGGGACGAACGGAACTAACAACTTTCTTCTCCGTAGTACCTAGGCGAAGAGAAATCTCAAGGACCGAAAGTCCTCACATTTCTCTCTCGCGACCACTGCTCCCCGCGCATGCGAAGAAAGAGCGGAGAAATCCATTTATGTTGTGCTCGTGCCGGACGAATGGATCGATATTATGAGCGTCCCCTTTGGAACGGGGCGGTGGGGTGCGCCATCAAGCTCTTGCTACTAAACTGTCTAATATCCTACCTAGGTTAAACAATAAAAAAAAAAAAAGACGCTATGAACTGCCACGCCCAAATTTTCTGATCCCCTTTGCGAACTGTGCTTTTGTACGTCTCCGTCTCTTGTCGTTTCCCTACTTTTCTTCCACCAATCCTCCAGTCGCCTCTTACTAATATTCCGACTTTGACTCTCAGCGCACCTAGCGGAATCGGCGAAACGCACTAGCCTTCAAGATGGTCGCGCACTCTGCCGAATCTCGGAGGCTCCAATTTCAGTTTCGTTTCTTGTATTTTTTTTTTTTTTTGTGACCCATACCTATGCTTAGATCGCGTGAGTTTATACAGGCGCTTGTGCCGCTGTTTATATGTTGTGACGACGAGCGCGCAAAGGCATTTCACTCATGTTAGGTTCATTTAAATTCATATTTGCTGTTTCAAGCTGTAAATTAGCGCAACAATCATGCCAACTATTGACGAAGTAGAACTTTATCGCTTATGATATTGTACGTCTAGTAACTCACGCCAAAAGGTGTATTGTAAATAAATGTGCTGTGTTCCTTAAATATAAATGAACTTGCTGCGCAGTCAAGAACACGACAATAGCAGACAACAATTTATTGCAGCAAGATTGTAAGAAGCGGATGCATGAAAATAGGAAGAAACAGCGAAATGCAAGTAATACAGGTGTCACACGGCGCACTTTTAAACGCGATCAAGCCCAATCCGATTTGAATTTCTCAGTCACGAGTGATTCTTTTGCGCAAGCTGCACGATGGCGCCAATATCAGTCGCGAATTTCAATCCGGTTCGGGCTTGTTCGCGATCGCACGTGGTCGTGTGACACGGGTATAATGGAGAATAGTTGAAAATGAATGGCGTGATGCCAATAACTTTGCACAAGCAAAACACATAGAAGACGTGTTGCAACTATCCAGATAATGAAAAAGAAAACTGCAAATAGACGACAGCAATTAATTTGCTTAAAATGGGATTGTTTTAGAAGGAAAAGAAATATGACATTTTTCTTGTACTTCTGCGAAGGAAGGTGAATTAGGGCAGCAAAATTATGTGAATGGTAGCGTGCCGAAATAAAATGGCAGCAAAAATAATTGAGCACGCACCAACATCTTCATCTCGAATGTGTAAGCCAGAGTGTCCGTCATTAAAGAGCTGCAATTCAGCACTTTGTGTTGGGGGTCTTCACCTGCTGTCTTCGAAGCCTTGCAATCGTCTTCTAATACTTGGAATTTTGCCCTTGAGTATGCGTGATGTCCTTTGGCTGTGCAGTGTATTTTGAGGAAATGGTGGAGATTCCTGCAATACGTAGAATGACAGACAGAAGGTAAGCAATACTGAAGGCTTCAAAGCTATTGAATGTAGGCACTACGTTCCTTCGTATAAGCAATATTGGAGCCTGCAAAGCTTTATAATGGAGATGCTGCGTTCCTTCATGCAATGCGTATTTTATTTTTTATTTGTTAAGGAAGCACTGTTATAACGGCTAAGAAACAAGGAACTTTCTACAGTAACGACTCCATACACAATTAAAACTTGAGAACACGTATTTTCAACCCAATGCAGAACACCTAACAACGCTCGAGCGCACATAGCCTGCTACAGAGGTTGGGAGAGAGCGCATTATTGCCATACTGCAAATATTGCACGTGTACCGCTTTGAAATAACTACATTTCTTTTGCAGAAGTAGAGCACCAACACTTTTTCAGCAGTCGCTGCGCGTATCATAAAGGTATTTGTGTTCATAGGCCACATTTCTTATGGAACCATCTTATTTTATAACTTCGTCATTGTATCGAACGTACATCGCAGCTCGGACGCTGCCGCATCGCTGTTTTCGCTAGCATCACCGCTCATTGCTGCGCATAAAAAAAAGAACACGAAATGAAAGTCAGCGTAGCAAATGGGCAGCAGCTGTTCATGGCTGCAAGGCCGCCGTCACTCTTTCATGCGGCTAGCAGTGACATAACGAAATGCGAAGAGAACAAGTCGTGAACAACGCGCAAAAGAACTTGCTGTGGCCTTACCATGAAACGGCGACGAAGCAGACGCTGGCAAAAGAACCCAACAACGATGCTCAGGTGCATTTTACAGAAAGAGCTCAGCAGAGTGGTCTGACAAGGCTTCGAACATGTAGGGTCGTGCCCAGTGGTCGTGCCACCATATATGGTGCCACCTGTCAAGCTGCTAGCCGCAGCTGCCGCCACAGCTACATTTTTCTTTATAGGCTCTGCCACCTAGCGGAATCGGCGAAGCTGCAAAGCTCACCCGCGAAACGGCTCCGGTGTCCGCTCTTGTCGTATACTATGTTACTCTATGGTTTGGCCTCAAAGCTAGCGCTTTAAGGAAATGATAAATAGGGAAAGGAGGGCAAAATGCGTGTTTGTGGCGTTTGTAAAGATAGGACAATAAATAAATATGTAAATGCGGTGGCATAGTTATTCATGTTCTTTGTTTCTGATATTCTGGCAAACGTCACGTGGCGAAACTGTGAGGTGAAGCGCTCGTTCAGGGCCAGGAGCGGCGTAAAGACGCATAAATGTAGCTTCGAACCTACCTTACGCTGAGGAAGCACCAAGGAAGCCTTCACTGAGGGCCCCTCAGTAAGGAAGCTTTCAGAGTGGCATAAGGTGGCCTCACCGGAATGAAGGCATCCTTACTGAGGTAAGGAAGATTTCATTGTTTGGCCATAGGCCATAAGCTCGGCTTCCTTCGTTATTCGTAAGCTATTTGATTTTTGACAGAAGGAAACCACGCCATGTTCACATATTCTAAGATAGGACGTATGATTGTCACATAGGCCAAAAGCTCGGCTTCCTTCGTAGTGTATCGCAGAGCCCGCTTTAAGAATATAAGCTTTCGCATTGATTTGCTTGCCACGTGCTCAACGTGAGCCGATCATCCTAAATCTGATGATATGACGACGCCCAAGTACTTATACGGAGTGACAGTGTTAGGCGTGGTATTATCGCAGCCGTATGTAAAAAATAAGTTCGGATTTCTTTTTTTGGTTACTGACATTGAAATGTTTGATCGAAGTTGCGGGCCATTTCCCAGTTTTTCACGCCATTGGGCTATCGAAGCAACATTTTGGTCAAGATTAATTTGATCTTGTCGGTTTAGTACTTCTCTACACAGGACGCAGTCGTCTCAATATAACCTAATCTTTGATTTAACCGTACTAGTTATGTTGTTCATGAACAAAAAATAAACAGGATAGGGACCAGAACGGAACCCTGGGGTAGGCCAGAAAGCACTGGCACAATTTCAGAAGTGTGGCAGCCTAACTGAACGAACTGGTGGCGGTCAGATGAGTAATTGCAGATCCAACAAAACATTTGCCTATTTCCTAGTATATGTTTAAGCTTTAGAAATAGTTTAGCGTGGCAGACACGATCAAAGACCGTTTAGAAGTCCAGATAAATTACATCTATTTGTTATTGGTCGGTAAATGACGGCGAAATTATGTAGTTTCTCAGCAAGTTGGGTAACGGTAGACAGACCAGTCCTGAAGCCATGTTGGCAGGGATGGAGGACATTATTTGCCTCAATGAACTCTGTAACAGATTTTAAGAGAATTTGTTCCAAGATTTTACAGCATGTACAAGTGCGGCCACTGTTAAAGGTAACATGGCTCGCGTGGCCTAGTGTCCCTTTATATGCTCCCTCAGGGAGCCGAGTTGCGCATAGGTGCGCCGTTGTGTTCCAGCTCTGCAGTGAAGCAACTCTGAGCGCGCAGGAGGCAAATGTAGCGCGGCGTTCCATTTGATTTCTTCTCTGTTGGTCGTGAGCTGCATGAGGCAATTGTTCGCAAGTGGTGAGCAAGATGACACTTTTCAATGAAGGCTACGCTCGAATGATTGGCGCTGCCAGAGGGGTGCCAACCTCCTTAAAGTTTTAGTTTGTATGTACGTATATAGAGGCACAAACACACGCACGAACGTACATATAGGAGTAGGGCCCCCCACGATCCCCCGAAATAAGATCATGACTACACCCGTGACTCAAACAGCTCAAAAATCACGTGCGAACGCGCATTACCTTCCAACAAAAGGCGGTGTCATGTTTTTCAGCATGCATATGAAGTTTTCTCGCGGAGGCCGTAAGGCAAGAAATGTTTCCAAGGGTGTTTAACGAAAACTTCGCATACGTGTGGTGGACAATAATGTGCGCACATTTTGGCTTCCGGAAGCAGGCGAATAATGATCGTGGCCAAGAGAACTATCGTTCCTGCAGTTATGTCAGTGACCGTTAACCGTGACCATCATTCATCACTAACCGTCATTCACAGCAGCTGCAGGTTTTCAATTATGCGGTACAGGCACGTAGATTTAAACGCATGTCAAATGTTCACATGCGCACATTTTATGCAAAGCTTACTTTTACGATTCATACCGCAAACTTAACAACTGCTTCGTAGGAGCAAATCTGCAAGTGGAGAAAGATTCAAGATGCACGAGCTTCTACATCAAATTTATTTCGTGCAGGGGAATGGATGAGCAATGGCTGGTGGCAGCAGGGTATGAGTTCTGGTTCTTGGAGCCTTGGGGGAAGAATTAAA
The DNA here is from genome assembly GCF_023375885.2 of Dermacentor andersoni. Classification (NCBI taxonomy): domain Eukaryota; kingdom Metazoa; phylum Arthropoda; class Arachnida; order Ixodida; family Ixodidae; genus Dermacentor; species Dermacentor andersoni. The sequence goes on from NC_092817.1 coordinate 160,692,439, forward strand.
AGCCACTGGAAAGGCAACAATTAAGTTATTAAGAGTAACAACAGGTTATTTTTTGCACTAATCACATAAGATGGCAAACTTGCAAAGTAATTATTTACACACTGCAGACTGTAATATGACAACACATTTTTCGTTTTCTCATCATACTACTCCGGTTAATCTACCATAACGCAGCGCTTACTAAACGTACAAAGTAATTTCACATTCCTCACGTCGACTAAGGCTGAATAAACAAGTAACATATTGCGGGTGGTAAATGCTGAAGCTATCACAGCTGGCTCATCCGCGGGAGCACCCGATGTTTTCGCATACTACAAAACAATGAACACAAATACCTTAATCGACCTTACATGAAAAATCAGAACGCCGAAAAAAAAAACAGAGTAGAGAAAAGGCAGGATGTAGCGGGCAAATTGCATCGGCCGGTATTTACTCTGTTTTGAACACACTGTTATAGAGCCGCGTAGGCAGAACAATCGTACAAGCTACACAGCCAATCGGACGAGTTCGTAAGAGACGTGTCGTCCATTCTTTGTCCTGCGTCTGTGTCACGCTGGACATATACTCCGAAAATTGACAAGTGAACAACCTCTCATGCTAGGCGTACACATTTCAGGGTGTACAGGAGTGTTACTCGAGATAAATGCTGCTTTAGTGTAAACAAAGCGAACTCATCTCTGTAAACAAGGCGAACGCAGCCCTTTCGGAGCTGGCTGGTCTCGTCCGTCCGCACGGCACGTGTAAAAAGCTGTGCCACCTTCCGTGCTATTTGTGCAGTTTGGTGCGCTGCACCCCCGTCATACTGGAATACAAGGGTCAAAATGATGTGTTTCGTACCACTTCAACAAAGTTATTAACTTAATATCGTCGAATAGCGTACTTGCAACACGGAGCCGATCTGTGCGACGCACGCTCGCCGGTCCGTTGATTGCAATTTCGATGGCACTGACAGAATCGAGTCGCCGCCGCGCCCGTAATGTTGGCTTAGCAACGGCGCAGTTGAACATTTGACGTCATTTTTGTGCCACGTGATAGCGCTTGGCGAATAGCGGTGCGAGCGGCGCCGGAAAAGTTATGCGCAGCTCTGCTCCCTGCGGGAGCATATGCAAGAACACTATATGTCTATTCGATTCAGCTTGGGTTCTCTGCACTTTCTGCACTCACCTGCGGTGCGCTGCACCTAAACCCTCGATTCCCTGAGGTGCAGAGGCGCCCCCTGCACTCTCGTCCTCGATTGTGCGGGGTGCGAGGTTAGGTGTCGCCGCGGTGCAGTGCACCTTTGAACCTTGCTGGGAAGGGTGCAACCGCGCGAACCTACCGCCATAGCAAACGGCTTGCAGCTAGACGATGGCAAATAATGTATGTGCTTGATGAAATTGATGGCAGCCCGACAGGGCTGTTCCCGATTCATGACGAGTTTGGCGTGATTGCCTTTGACGGAGACGCCGATCTTTACACCACAGCAGGTAAGTTTGCCATTATGCTCACTAAACATAATAGCATGGTTTGTATACATGCGAAGTGGCAACATTTTTTCCCTTACTTTTGCAGATGGAAGAAGGGTGCGGGTAACTTCGCGTTACGGAGACGTCACGTCGCGGACAACCGAAGCTGCTGCCGTAGACGCGTCTTCCATGCCGTCTCGGCAGCAAGACGCTGAAGAAGCTTTGTGGAGTGGCCGAAGGACAAAATTTCTTATAAAAAGCTGTAAGGAACACGTCGGACGCATAGGGCAAAAGGGGGGACTAAGGTGAGGCTTAGCATTCGATGCGTTTGTATTCGCGTTGCATTTTAACGCGACAGCGTTAAGAAGCTCGTGTCGCAGAAAAGCCGGTGTCGTCGGCGTCGGCGGCGTTGGCCGTGAGCGATAAATCCCAGAAGGCACTTCATAAATAAAAAACATCTTGCAAGATGGGCTGGTGGGAATCGAACCAGGGTCTTCGGAGTGTGAGACGGAGAGGCTAATACTCAGCCACGAGTTCGTTCCTTCAAAACGGGACAAAATCGCCTCTAGTGAATGCGGTGTTGCCTTAGAAACGTGCCGTAGAAAATTATACTGCGGTGTATATCGGTAATTATGACCATGTAACTTACAGAAGTCGCAGTTTCATGAGTAGCGAAGTATGCTTCCGCTACATTTCTTCCGCGCTCTGCGCACACACAGCGCCATCTTGCGGCAAACACAGAAGACCCCCTCCTCGCAATGTACGGCGCTGCCCCGACACGTGGCGCGCCACTCGCCCCATGACCGCGTCCGCCTTCATGTCGCGTCGGGGCCCGGCTATCTGTGCCGATCGCGACGTTTGGCTGGCGGAGCGCGTTTGAGTAGGCGGTGCGAACGGGGTGCGATAACACTATCGCGTTCCACTCTTGAAGGTGAAGCTTAAGCGTCCTCCAATTTTTCTATTGTTCTGCACGCCGGACCAAAAAGCAGCTGACGTTGTTTTTAACGGACGCCCTGAATGAAGAATTCTGGTGCTGCCTCACCGTCCTTCAAGTGTCTAATAAATGAAAGTCACTTCAGAGGGGTTATAAGAGAGTGCGGACCAACAATAATAAATTCGGCGGTGCAGCTGCCGAGTGCAGTTTTGAGGGGTAAGTGTTCGCAGTGCTGCATTTATTTTATTCGTGGTCTCTTATGCCAGTGCATAGCTCAGCTAAGACGTGCCTAACGTCTTATTCACCGCTTGTAGATGAAATTAGTAACAAAACTGGCTGTTTCTAGACCTAGCGAATTCCGGAAACACTTTATGCTAAAGAATTCAAAAATGACTGAGCATGCAATGTTAACAAGTATAGCTTGAACAAGAATAGCTTATTCTAGTAGTGCATCCTTGTCCATGTTTCAATTTATGGGAAATTGTACCACTGTCGTATGCAGTTATGCTTTCCACAAGCCAAGTGTGCAATTTGGGTAAGTGATTTGCTCGACGCCAATGTTTCACACTCCTGCCTGGTCCCTGTTGGCAATGGGAAATGTACAAGTGCATACAAATCAATTAAAGAGCAGAAACTTTCTTTCTCTGTTTTGCTACAATGTGCCAGAGAGAGAGAGAGAAAATGATAAATGAAAGGTAGGGAGGTTAACCAGGACTGAGCCCGGTTGGCTACCCTACACTGGGGAGAGGGAAAGGGGGACGGAAAGATTAAAAGAAAAGAGAAAGTCCACTGGAGATATCAGTCGGTCCACTGGAGATATCACAGACGTTGACTCAATCCGGTCGCTTTCAAATATCGCAGCAGCGCTTTTGTGGCCTTTTGTAGCTGTGATATGCGAGGCCATGATCCCAAGATCTTGTTCAAGGTGAACGGCTTTCCATCTAGCTGATTGAGAGCTGTGCAGAAGTCTTGCCTTTCATTTTCATAAGATGGGCAGTAGCACAGTAGGTGTTCTATGGTTTCCTCGACACCGCAGGCATTGCACTCGGCGCTATCAGCCATTCCAATCAGTTTCCATTCCAAGTTTTGCTTGTGCAAAGGCACCAGCTTTGCTGGTGTACTAAGGTTCTGGTGCTACTTGCATTTAATTTTTTAGACAACTGCAGGACTTTATGGAAAAGCAACACCGCATGAGTCCTGTTGTTACTTACGCATAGGGACATAAAATAGTGCCCGACGACAGGGAGAGGTGAGCATGATCGTATAAACGTGGCAACTCTTATGTTTTGTGTTGCAGCCTGCATGCTATCTGCATGGACTTGGTGTTCTGCCAGAGTTGGGAACAGCAGCTAGTAGTGACCTATTTATACTTGCACTCTTATGAGCTAGTTTGTCATGCCATGTGGCTTTAGGGTGCACTATCCGGCATGCCTACATCGCATTTGACAAATTGTCACAAATAATGAACATATCTAATTTAAAATAGAATGAATATGGTCAACATTGGTACCTTGTGTGCAACATACATGATGATATAGTCCCCTTTATCTGTGCTTACGGGCTGTTTATTTTAGAAAGAGCCTCAGTTTCCACACTGAACATTCATTGACTGCCATCTTTTCAGCTATCCCTTTCTTGACCCATTGACTAACACTGCGTGTGTTGTGCCAATGAAGGCACCGGACACGGGTCTCATTGAGATACTTCAGTCCGTTGATTGTTGAGGTTTCCGTCATGCGCTGTGCACATTGCATTTTTCATCATAGCAATCTTGAGCAATATGCTAGGCATGTCGCCACGCAAGCCTCTCTAAAGAAGTGTAAATTTCTACTAATGAACAATACATTTGCTGCAGGGAAATGCAGGCCCCAGAAGCGGCGGACAGCCAAACTGTACAAGTGGAGCTGCACAAACCAAAGAAGGACCCGCCCTTATTGCAGCTCCTTCAAAAACTTGACGGGATCGAAAAATATAGGGCAAGTCGGCACACAGAGAAGATGGCCCTTCTGGAGCGCTTCGTGAGCGCCTATGAGGCGAAAAAAATAAACACCCTGGGGCCGTATTCTGTAGCGGTTCCTTTTGGAACCGGTTCCTTTTGGCTGTTGCCATTGGTCGGCGCTTCGTTGTCGTCATCCCTGGTGGGCGGGACGACAAATTTTGATGACGTCACACAGGTTGCCAATCATCTGGAAAGGAACTGGTTCCCTGCTAGGAGAGGAACCGCGGAGAAGTGGTTCGCTCGAGGGTCGCGCGTGGTGGCGAGATGATGTCGAGGGTTGCTGGGCCAACCGTGGCTGCCGGCTAGTCTCGCGCCAGCTGACGAGCCGGCGAGACAGAGACGGCAATGGCGGCTCCTTTGGTTGTGTTGCTGGCGAGCGCCGAAAGTCAACGACGCGACGAGAGGCAACGACGCGACGCGTTCGGCATGGCCGAATAAGAGTTTCGAAGGCATTTTAGGCTCTCCAAAGACATAGTGCGACGTCTTTGCGATGAGCTGGAAGGACATCTCGTACCTCAAAGATTTCGTGGTGTCGACACTACGATGAAAGTCTGTGCGCGCTGCGGTTTTTTGCCACCGGGAGCTTTCAACAGTGCGTTGGGAATGAAGAAGCAATTGCACTGTAGCAGCCTTCGGTCAGCCGGATCATTACAGCCGTCGCCAAGGCCATTACGGTTGTTGGCAAAGAAAAAGGATGGGTTAGATTCCCATCCACGGCGCAACAGAAAGCCGCCGTCAAGGAAGGCTTTCGTAGCCGTGGAAAAATTCCAGGAGTTGTAGGATGTGTGGACGGGAGTCTAATAGCCATCGTTCGCCCTAAGAAGCTCGGCCCTGGCGAAACGGAATCGTACTGGAGCCGTAAAGGGTATAAGGCCCTCAACTGCATGGTCGTGAGTATTGTTCATTGACAAATATTTTCGATATGTGTTTGCGCGAGTGCACGTTGTAAAAAACTTCGTTTCGTTATTTTTCATCAATTGCCGGTAATACTTGCGTTCCTATTCGAGAAAGTAGCGTTTGTGTTGTATGTGTAATGACGACTTTGATCTTGACAATAGAACACAGCCGCACTTTTTCAGTGCTCTCTAATCACAGTTGAATAGCCTTTTCGACGCTACAATGTAAACACATTACGCGCGACTTGAACCGGAATAGACGCCGTAGCAGTGAAGGGAGTCTTCGTCTGCGAGCGATCCTAACAGAAGACGAGCCCTTGTGATTCTTATTCGACGTAAAACTAAAGCATTGTGGCTAACAGACTGTAAACGTGAAAAGGAGCATCCCATCAATGAAAATGGTGTGAGGGAGAATGAGAATGTGTGGACACCCATTTGCTCTTGCTGTTAATACGGCACATGCTGCCAGTTCCGCGTTCTTTCGCTTGTAATAGGCACTTTGTCTGAAAAAAAAAACACAGGTGGCACTCTCTAGCAGAATCTTGCACAATATGGACGGAAGAAACCAAAGGAATTATTTTGCACATCGTGTTGTGACCGCACGCCATACATGAGCACATGCACACATGCCAACATTGCATTTGTAGGTTAAGATGACATTGTTATCATGCTGATGATTAGTTCAACTGCCTACTGCGTATGTTGATATCTCCTTTTCTGTAATTGTGTTGGCTGACTGAACAGTAACTGATTGGCAAGTAGTGTTGTAAGCAAAAGTTTGTGCCAGATATTTGTTGCAGTGGCATTGACACCTTCTCTTTGCTTTCCCTTACGAGGTGTGTGATGCAAAGCTGAATATCCTGGCAATTGACCCACAGTTTCCGGGATCGTGCCACGATTCTTTCGTTTGGAGGCATTCTGCATTTCGCCGCCGCCTCACTCGTGGCCTGTTACTTCATGGAGAAGCCTTGCTTGGTAAGTGCACCTAAAGTAGCAGTGCTTCTTCCACATGTAAAACATACACAGTCAAATAGTTTTGCATCCTAGCAAGCTTTAAGAAAGCGTGATTTGCTAGAAATGTGTTGTGAATGCAGCAGTACCTAATGAACCGGCAGCGACTATCGAGAGAAACATGTCTCTCTTAGAAGGCAGATATTTTTACCAGCATGTATACAACAGCTGACATGTTATTCTGTCTATTTACTTATTAATTTCAATACACTGAATGCCACGTGGAGCGTTACAGGCAGGGGTGTAATTCTACAGAACACGTCGAAATGGCAGTTTTCAAGTATGATGGAAAAGGGTTGGTGACAATGGACCCGGGTAGCTGGTTCCTGGTCACTGTCCTTGGAACGAAGGAATAAGCGTGTGCGTGAAACTTTCGGCATCGACGTTAGTGATCGGTGTAGTATATATTGTAGAATAGTGCAAGTTGCGCTACTTTTCTTTGTGTCACAATGTCTGCAATTTTTTTTGTTGCAGCGACATGTGGTGTTGGAGTGATTAGAAAGGATCAAACGGGTAGCTCGAGTTCGGGTACCTTCACGAGAAGAGGTACGAAAGGTAGAGTAAGGATCCCAGATACTGGCAGCATATTCGAGAGTAGACCTTAGAAGTGTTTTATAAGATAACACTTCTGAAGAGAGAAGAGCTAGTTAGTTTTAGTGGAGGATGTACATTTAGGGAGGGGCAAATGGGATGAACGGAGCAGAAAGCCACGAGTATGAAATAAATATTACATGTCCAACTTAACCCGAGAATGAGATTTGCAGCCAAGACAACAGGTGAAATTGGGCTTTTCTTTAAAATGAGTCGAACTTTCTTTACAACTTTCTGGGAAGGTCAATGTTTGATAGATATTGCAACAATAAATCCAAGACCCGCTGCTGTTGTATAAGGGCCCTGGCGTAGACTGTGTTCTTGCATTGTGCCTTAATGTATCCACATTCGTTCACTGACATGCAACACTTTACAGGGGACTCTGGGTACCCGCTAGAGCCATGGATCATGACTCCTGTGCCTGGTCACCCAAATCGCCTCACGGCAGAGGGGCGCTATAATGAGGCACACGCATCAATGCGAAATGCCGTTGAGCGGTGCATAGGAGTCGTCAAGAGCCGCTTCCGATGCCTGCAGAGGTATCGGGTGCTCCACTACTCGCCTCAGAAATCAGCCACTATTGTTGCAGCTTGTGCAGCGCTGCATAACCTCTGACTTGCAGCAGGCGTGCCTCTGCCAGACGATCCAGATGACGACGGTGCACATGACGACAGCGCACAGGAGCCAGCCCAGGCACAAGTGCCGCTTCAAGTACAGGTGCCACCGCAGGCGCACCCTGTACAGCCTTCTCGAGCTTTGTTTCAAAGAGGCCGTGCGGTGCGTGAATCCATAGTTGGTGAGTTTCGGCTGCGCAGAAATTTGCGCATTGCCTACCTGCAAAGTGTGCGCCGGCGCATTCGCTGGCAAATGAGGCGGAGACATGTGCTGGTGTAACATGTTTTATTTTTCTTTTCATGAAAGTAAATAGGCCGTGCACTTCAACATAACACATTGCGAGTGCTCACATGTTGCTAATCATAGTATGCTGCATACTGCAGTAGTGAAAAGCACATGATTTGTCTATGTTGAGCATGACAGATACACATGCAGTGACAAATAACCATGTGCCATTATGTTACTCCTTTGCTTTGTTCACTGTGCTTTTGAATATTGTCTCGCCAGGGAATTTTCTTTAAATAAAGGTTATTTCCAAGGTGAATGGCAACCAATCTTGCATTGTTGAATATTGCTTTGCAATGCCTATTTTACTGTGCAGTATGCATTGTTCCAAAGCTGAAGATGTCTGTTCATGTGTGACACGCAAGAACAGCATGATTTACACAGCAACTGAAATGTCGTTCAGCAATCTGTATAGCACATATTGAAACGTATAGCAACAAACGAGACATGTCAAGCACTTATTGGAGCAGGATTTCTTTAAATAGCAGACACTCATGCTTACTACTGCTTTGTTTAAACTCAAGAGTTGCTTCAACATTGCATTTCTTGCACGCATGATTTCACATAATGCTCGCAATTGCTGCTTAACAAGGTGCAACAATATAAACAAAATCATGACAATGAAACATTTCTTTATTTATTTTTTTTTATTCATTGAGTACCTGCTTCGCCGTTCAGGCATTACAGCAGGGAGGGTACAACTCATATAAATGAACACTCAAAATTACATTCATAAGGCATGGAAGAAATCATAATTTGAACAAATACAGACAGTGTCAGGTGGTAGAGTATTCCAGTCTCTTGTAGTACGAACACAGAAAGAGTAGCGGAAAGCGTCGATTTTAACCCTCTATTGCATGGCGTCCCATATTTGGCACATACCGGTTACCATTCTTTTTTGCGTGTGTGAGATTCCTAGTTGAGAATGTGATACCGTCAGAGTAAATCTCGTAGTTATGCGCACTTATTATGGGCAAGTGCTGCCATCTCTTGAGTGATACACAAAACAGAGGTGAAGTAGATTTTGGGATGCGACGTGAAACTCGGAGGGGGCAAACACGAGCAGTTGGTTTTTTTTTCCTCTGAAATGTTCGACCGCAGAAACATAGAAAAATTATTGTGACATATTTTTTGGCCTCGCCAATTCAAGGCAGTTACTAGCTTTCTCAATTTTGCCTGCAACTACAGCAGAGAAACCGAAATCGGCGTGTGCCATATTTGGCGCAGTATGAACTTGAAATACAAAATATGGTAACGTGCTGCCATCTGTTCAATAGCCCGAAGCTGCAGGTCACTCTATCACAAGATGTAATTTTGACGATCGGTACGGTGAGGGCGAATTGTCTACCAAACAGCCGCCTGAAAAGCGAAAAGGAACTGAAATGTAAAGGACGCGGTGCTTCAGAGGCACTCACAAGCGCGATAGATGACGTAGCGTTATCGTGTGTGCGTTGATACGATAACCGCGCCGTGACATTTCTGTCGAGCTTTGTTGGGAGAGATCCAGTCCAAAAGACTAAGCGCTGGTTTACCTCCGCCAAGGTGTTTCACGAAATTGATTGCCCCAGCGTAGTAAAGGTCCATAACAGGCACATGGGTGGTGTCGACCTGCTGGACTCTCTGTTTGGACTTTACTGCATACATATCAGATGTCGAAGAAATGGCACTTTCGAATTTTTACGCCTATGTTAGACTTATCGGTAGTAACAGCATGGGTATTGTACAGGAGGGTGCAGGAGCAGCTTAGGAGGCGACAAGTACTACCGCTGGCTCAATTAAAAGCAGAAATTGCAGAATGCCTTACCTCGCATAACAAGTGCCTACCCAACTAGCGACCAGGAAGGACTTCTAGTCAGGACATCGAATTCCATGTTCAAGTCAAAAAAAGCACAGGGACCAGCGGCCGCAATGCCACCCAAAGACGACCGATCTGACCAAGTCAGCCACTGGCCAGAATTTGACGAGAAGAAACAAAGATATAAGCGGCCACCTTGCACAAACAAGTCGTTGGTAAGATAGAGGAAGTGAAACATTCATCTGTGCCTGAACGCAGCAAACAACTGTTTCATTTCATTCCCCACATCGCACTAAAAAGACCACCGTCCGTGAAGCTTTGTTTTCCGCCCATGGCAGCAAGAGCGCTCAGCCATCTTCATGGTGTGCCATATTTGGCACAAAGCTTTATCTTTATTATTAAAGTCGTGTTTGTTCATTCAATCAATAATGAAAGGTGAAAAAATGACTTTCATAATTCATGCAATAGAGGGTCAAAAGGAATCTCATATTTTTAATTTGTGATCTCGCCTTTTAGAAACATATGTGGGCGGCTGAAAATACAATTACCTGGCTATCCCCGTATTAGAGTGGTATATGTTATGAAGAAATTTTAATCTGAGATTTCGGCGACGGTGTTCAAGAAGATGCCAATTTAATGCTTTTTTGCTTTCTGTCATGCTAAGCATCCTGTCATAATTGCCAAGGACAAACCGAACTGCCCTGTTCTGCACTTTTTCTAGTTTATTTACAAGTTCCGTAGCATATGGATTCCAGCAAACAAACGCATACTCCAGTGTACTGCGCACATGTGTGAAATACAGTTGTTCCCTAAGTTTCTGTGGCAAGCTACTAAAGTTACGTTTCAAAAAATCTAATGCTCCGACAGCCTTGTTCCTAACATGAGTAACGTGTCTGTTCCACCTTAGATCAGCAGAAAAAAATAACCTAAGTATTTATATTCTGACACTTGTTCAAGAGTAGCATTATTTATAGTGTTACAATTGCTGTCGTATGAGCTCTTCCCGGTAAAGGTGACGTGGACACTCTTTTTCTCATTCAGTGACATTTTCCATTTTTCACACCATGTGGCAATCAAATCCAAATCATGTTGTAGTGCTTGTTGGTCAGATTCGCTGTTGATGACCCTATATACTACAGTCATCTGCAAACATTCTAAATATTTATTTATTTATTTACATGTACCTTACAGGCCTTCGAGAAGGTATAGTGTAAATGGGGAAATACGGTAACATTAGTATGGAATCGGGAAAGAAATAAACATCAGCATAATGAAAGGAGTACGCACAGAACATGGAAAATTATTACAATAGGAAATACAATATGTAGAGCAATAACAATAAATGGTAAACAACAACATAATAGCATAATAACATTGTAAACGTTTTTGCATGTTATACAGTAGTAAGTATTGTAAAGAAATTGGGACCACTGAAATTCTTTAACTTGTAGAACAAATGCAAGAAAATTACAAAAGACATGACGTGTTTAGACGGTTGAAACGGCATATTGATCGTTTAGCAGATTGCGAAATGCAGTGTGTTTAGATTTGGCATGCAATAGTATCTGGTAGTGCGTTCCATAAACGGACCGCACGGGGCAAAGTTGAAAAATTAAAAGCGCGTGTGTTGCCATAAATCGCGACAGCGCGTCGAGTTGGCGTTGACCTATTGAAACCCATGCGCTGATGTTCACCTCTTCGTCGGACTCGAAGAACGGCGGGCAGACTCCGATGGCGCTCGCCCTTCCAACTAGGGAGAGGATGCGCCATCGCGGTGCGGGCAGGCTGCGTCCTCCGGTTCCTCTGTGATTAACACGTTTGTTAGAATATGGTGCGCAAAAGCTCCGTCAACGAGTGTGCTTACCTGCTTTCGGCGTGCAAGGCGGCTGCATCACGGCGGGCGTTATGCACATCTTTCTTCCACACGCCGCGCCATTGGGCTGCACTTTTCACTGCCGGGCCCTCAGCGTTCAGCAAGGCAGTCACTTGCTGCCAGAGCTCCTCCTTGCGCGCCGCCGTCAGCTGTTGATCCAGCACACACGACGCCTTCCCAAGGTAGGGGTGCTCTTCAACAAATGACACGAGTATATCGCGCTGCCTCGCTGAAACATGAGGACCCAGTTTCGGATTCGGCGCGCAAACTGGCAAGTCCAAAACGTAAACAAAGCGAGGCAACTTGTTTGCATAACGTATGGCACACCACCTAGCGACTAAATAAGAAAACAACACAAATAAAATTACAACTCCCAGTAGCCGTCTGCGCCGCAAGCTCACATTTATTACTGAAAATATATTTGCAAGTGTTCTACACAAACCAATGTTTTTTTATCAAGCCAGCAACATCCTTCAATTGCTATACCGTCCCCCAAGTACAAACAAAAATGATGACGTGATCTTCCAGCAGACAGCCGCTCGTTGATTGGTTCCCCTCACGCCACCCCGTTCCACTCTTTCTCCGAGTGACGTAATCCAGACGTAACAGCCAAAGTGAACCGGTTCCAAAAGGAACCGCTACAGAATACGGCCCCTGTTTTCAATAAATCATATTTTCTGGCATTTATTCAACCGAAACACGAAACAGGAGGTACGAGGCTGGGAACAGTGCAAAGCTTTCAAAACAAAATGATAGTGGTCAGAACAAGTCAGAAAGCAAAGTGCATGTTTAAAGTGGAAGCTGCAGCAGTAAACATTCAGCAGTGTGTTTCTGCAATATTATTGCGCCTAAGCTCGCACATCTGCTTAACAGCTGCAGTGCTGGTGATCGCAACGTCGTTTTCATTTTCGATGTTGTCCTCCCTGGGGGGGGGGGGGGGGGGTGTTCTCGCAGTCAATAAGTCCATGCTACTGCTACACAAATTATGTAGCACACAGGCACCAAGTACAATAAGCCGACACTGGTCAATTGAATATGCGTCGAAAGATACAGTCTCCACAAACGCTGTTTCAGAATGCCGAATGCGTGCTAAATTGCCACACGTTGTTGGCTGTGAACCTTATTGAAATTCCGTTTGTAACGCTCAAACGTCGCCCTATTGTCCCTATATGGAGGCATCAGCCATGGGAGAAGCGGATACGCTGCATCGCCCAGCAAGTAGCTGTAGGCGCACTTGGTCCAGGCTACACCGAATGGGGGGCTTTCTTTCAGCACGCGCGCGTCGTGTGCGCAGCCAGGATATCCAACGAAAATGTCTATGAAACGGCTGCTTGAATCGGAGATTCCTTGCAGAACGATTGAAGGGAATTTTTTTCTGTTAGAGTAGGATGCAGGGGACTCTTTCTTGTGAGGAATTTCAATGTGATAGCCGTCAACACATCCAATAGTGTTTCTTGGTCCTCTGCCGTTGCTCCCAGCAAGAAAGCGTGCTTTGATATTCGCCCCCTCTTCATCGCTAGGCCAAGCAATCACTTCTTTGTTAATACTGAATAGGAAGTCCAGAAACCTTTTAAGGCACAGAGACACTGATGACTCTGACACATCGAAGGTATCAGGAATTCTGTACATACTGTTCTGAATACCTAAATAAGGCAAAGCAATTAGGCACGTTTTCTCCGCGGGTATTTGCGGGCAACCTCCCCGAGGGGTTGGGAAAAAAACAGATGCATTGAAATGCTCCGCAAGGGTCTGAAATGTGCCTCTGGAGAGCCGAAAAAGGCGCTTGAACTCGTGATCAAAATACCTGGCCACAACTTCCTCGTAATATCTAGGAATGGGGTTGCGATCGTTGCGGACCAGTTCAGCACCGACTTCGCGCAGCACTGCATCGAGTTCCTCGTCTTCGCTCTCAGATTTCAGATTCCATAACTGCGTGCAGGTCATCCATTTCGTTGTTCAAGTCAGCAGGTTTGTGGACGCACAGGATAAATAAAACGGCTTCTTTGGACACGCGTGCCGTCGTTGCTGTCGTCTCGCCAGATTTACCCACGTTTCTGAAGACGCAGCAGACGACAGGCCTGCACCTACACATTCGATTGACATTTTAGCAGTGGCGCTGCAGACAGCTTGCATGTTGCAACCTCACACCAGGTGCCGAGAACTTCTGCACCGTGTGTCAGCAATCCTTGTACCTTTTCGTTTCCGGTGCCGTGCACCTTTTCTGAATGGAACAAACCTTATGTTGCGTGGCCGCGCTCCTCGGACCACCAAGCTGGCGCCGCGAGAATTATTGCGGCGCAAGCGCAATCAGCGCCAGAGGCGGAATTAGCTGTGCGTCGTCTGCTATGCTTCCTCCCACTTCGCCACACGCGCTCCGGTACAAAAGACTGCAGCCATGATGCTCGAAAGGAAGGAGACCTTCATCTAAGCTTCATTTGCAGCCGTGGACTGGGCTTCTTCGTATTTACCATATAGTAAATCTAAAGCATAGATTTATAAATATGCCTTGTTTGTCGTGAGATTTTTTACTTCCTTAGCATGCGAATTCTGAAACCGACCCTCTGTGACAAAACGGACCTTTTAGAAGTAAAAGGCGCTCCAAAGCGCGCGCGCAATCTAGGTTTCGCCGTTCGCGGCGAAGTGGGAGGAACCGTGGCAGACGACGCGTAGCTAACTCCGCCTCGAACTGATTGCGCTTGCGCCGCACTACTTCACGCGGCGCCCGTCGTGGCGCTCCGGGGAGATTGTTGAGTGTTTTGGTGAGCCCGAGGAAGTGCGTCGTCAATCGACTATGCTCTGGTGTCGTCGCATATGAGCAGCCGGATCGAAAGGCTCAAAATCGACGGGGAAGGCATGTATAGCATAGGCAGTGATCATAATCGCCTCAGGCTAGACTTCAGCCAGGCCCACCGTTCGAGAGCGAAACGCAACCACCAAACGCATGCGGGCATGTACCTACCCAATGCAGCAGTAGAAACTGTCGCAAAAGAGTTAGAAGAGAGCGGCTTTCGAAGCAAGTCGGAGACGTACGAAGGATGCGTGGCTGCCCTCCGAGCGGCCGTGCGACGGCATATGGTGCGGAGTCGGCCATCTGAAAGAGCCAAGCGACAGTCGTGGTGGGATAAAGAGGTAGCGGAGGCGTGGCATGCGCGTCGGCAGGCAAATCGAAACCGTCGCCTCGCGGCAAAAACATTAGATGCAGATTCATGTGCAGCCGCATGGAAGCTGTATCTTCTAATGAAGCGTAGAATTTAGTCGCTAGTCCAGTCCAAATTGGCTGACGTGAACAGGATACTGTCGGACAGCCTCCGTGTAGACGGCAAATCAGCGCAGCAGAAGTTCTGGCGCTATGTGCGGTCTTTAGACAGATATGACGAGTCTTTGCAGCAAATATGTGATGCCAAAACAGGACAGCCAGTTCCGAATATCAAGCAGCATGTTACGAGGCATCTGACTACTCTATACAGCCAACATGAGGGCGTGGCTGTGCCCATTTTGGAGGATACCCCGAGCAGGCCCGCAGGAACTAATCGTACTGACGCGGATCACGAGGGCCCAAGCTGGAGTTTTTCGCGCCTAGCGATCGATGGGACATTGGGCCACATCGACACGAGCACCGCCACCGGACTTGATGACATACCTGCCCGTGTGCACAAGTGCTTAGGTCCTGGATCAAGAGAACAGCTTGCCAGCCTGTTCACCGAAATCATCGAAGGAGCGCGGATTCTGGAGGATTGGAGACGTGGCAGGATGGTCCTAATACCCAAGCGTGGCGGCCAAGCGGACAACGTCGAAGATTACCGCCCGATCACAGTCACGAGTGTCCTATGCCGCGTCTTGGCACACGTGTTGAAAGGCTGGATCGGTGCGTGGGCGGAGTCCGAGCGTCTCTTAACGGAGCTGCAGAATTGATTTCGCAACGACAGGCGCCTTGAGTACAATTTGTTCATTCTCTGTGATATTCTCTGTTCATTCTCTGTTCATTCTCTGTTTCTGCTATCCTCGTTCCCTATGGATCCCTATATATTTCTATCTTCAAGCTTTTCGGCCAGGACACAGTGAATGTGACCACTCGTTCCAAAGGGGAGGGCCACTACGATCATCATCAACGATCATCATTATGAGGTATTTGTACAGGAAAAACATTGCTTCACAGAGGAGGAAAACAACTACGAAGCTTCCATGGGTTGAAGCGCAATCCGAGGTTATTTATCTCCAACGAACAGAGGTCGCGCTTGCGCAGTGTAGTGAAATAGCCCGAAAAGAAGGTCGCATGCTGCTGTGCTGCTTCCTCGACGCTGAGAAAGCTTACGACAACGTCCCACACAACATGCTCTTCTAGCGCTTGTCGGCTCTGCAGTTTCCCACAACTCTTCTACACACCCTACAGCGCTTGCACGCGGGCAATACAATTACAGCACGGTTTGGAGATGTTGAGACAGGGGCGATCGGAGTGCACAAGGGACTTCACCAGGTTTTCGGTTTGGAGATGTTGAGACAGGGGCGATCGGAGTGCACAAGGGACTTCACCAGGTTTTCAGTTTGGAGATGTTGAGACAGGGGCGATCGGAGTGCACAAGGGACTTCACCAGGTTTTCGGTTTGGAGATGTTGAGACAGGGGCTATCGGAGTGCACAAGGGACTTCACCAGGTTTTCGGTTTGGAGATGTCGAGACAGGGGCGATCGGAGTGCACAAGGGACTTCACCAGGTTTTCGGTTTGGAGATGTCGAGACAGGGGCGATCGGAGTGCACAAGGGACTTCACCAGGTTTTCGGTTTGGAGATGTTGAGACAGGGGCTATCGGAGTGCACAAGGGACTTCACCAGGTTTTCGGTTTGGAGATGTTGAGACAGGGGCGATCGGAGTGCACAAGGGACTTCACCAGGTTTTCGGTTTGGAGATGTCGAGACAGGGGCGATCGGAGTGCACAAGGGACTTCACCAGGTTTTCAGTTTGGAGATGTTGAGACAGGGGCGATCGGAGTGCACAAGGGACTTCACCAGGTTTTCGGTTTGGAGATGTTGAGACAGGGGCTATCGGAGTGCACAAGGGACTTCACCAGGTTTTCGGTTTGGAGATGTTGAGACAGGGGCGATCGGAGTGCACAAGGGACTTCACCAGGTTTTCAGTTTGGAGATGTTGAGACAGGGGCGATCGGAGTGCACAAGGGACTTCACCAGGGCTGCCCGCTCTCGCCAATTCTATACCTCCTATCTGGCGAATATGGAAAAGGACCTGACCAAGTCGAATCATGGATTTGGGCTGAAGTACGACACATCTGGAGTGGACGAAAGTCGCCGCCTGCCGGGTCTGGCCTTCGCAGACGACCTGCTGCTCTTGGCGGAACGGACAGAGAACCTGCAGGCGATGTTGGACCTCTATTCGTTGGAGATAAATAACCTCGGATTGCGCTTCAACCCATGGAAGACCACAGACGTTCAGCTGGCGGGCGAGAAATCCAACGGGCTAGTCCTGACCCTGTATGGAGATACGTTGACCGTTAGCTCTGCATACAAATACCTCGGAGTGACAATGTGCGGCGAGGCTGACATGTACGCCCATCACGTGGCAGGTCTACATAAGTCGGCCCTTCTGGCAGTGTGTCCTTCGTCGACGAAGCTTATGAGGCTGCAACGGCTACGTGATGGTTCGGGATTTGTGGAAGCTAGTACACGTCCCGGGCCTAACATTCGCAAACGCGGTGGTCAGCTTCCCACCCGCAACGCGGGAATGGCTGGAAAGGCGGCAACGCGAAGTTGGTCGGACTGCTCTGGGATGTCATGGCAGGGTTGCTATAGAAGAAATCCAAGGCGACCTGGGCTGGTCCTCTTTTGAAGCGAGGGAAGCCTCCAGCGAATTGGCGTACCATGGCCGCCTCCGGTCTATGCCTC
Source organism: Dermacentor andersoni (assembly GCF_023375885.2). Lineage (NCBI taxonomy): Eukaryota > Metazoa > Arthropoda > Arachnida > Ixodida > Ixodidae > Dermacentor > Dermacentor andersoni. Next base: position 160,709,776 of record NC_092817.1, read on the forward strand.
GCGACCACTGGGCACGGAAAGTTTTTGATTATTTGGCTGCAATATGCACCCGAACGCAATGGGTTCGGCGCTTACATGCCATTGAAAAAGCCCATTGCATGGGCTTTTTCGGACCCCAGTACAGGTGAACCCGAGGACAACGTATGCAAAGGCTGTGCGCGAACGTGTGCGCGAAGAGGAGGTGAGGTGGCGGGCAGCAATGGAGCAAAATGCCACTTTGGATGTGCACCGCCAACACAAGAGACACATCCAGACCATCTCGTGGTCTGATAATAGTCTGGGCAGTGCGCTGATGTTTGAGGCCCGGGAGGGAGCGCTGCGCACGCTTGTGTATCGCCGCTGCTTCGACAGCTTTCCGGCCACTCAATCCGCCCGATGCAGAGCGTGCGAATTGGGTATGGAAGATACGGAGCACCTTGTGCTGCAGTGCCCGTAGTTGCTCCCTCACCCAAGAGAGGGAGTCACCCTCTCACAGGCTCTCGGATTTGTGTCCGTTGAAGCAGCTACTTCTGTCACCAAGGTTCGGCTTCAGATGTGGTGGAAATTGGCCAGCCAGTGACAGTTGCCCTCTTTCTTCTATCCTCGTTCCCTATGGATCCCTATCTATTTCTATCTTCAAGCTTTTCGGCCAGGACACAGTGAATGTGACCACTCGTTCCAAATGGGAGGGCCACTACGATCATCATCAACGATCATCATCATGAGGTATTTGTACAGGAAAAACATTGCTTCACAGAGGAGGAAAACAACTACGAAGCTTACCACGAAGTATGTCGCCTGTAGGGTGAGCAACACAGCAACAAAGAACGTCAAGCGGAAAGTCAGAGCGGCTGAAATAATCTCATGGGTGGCAGCAATGGAAAAGAAACCTGCCATGAGTAAGTACTTAAGAGGAGAAAACAAAATCAGGAAAGAAACAATTTATGATAACTCAAAGGGAAGCTCATTACTTTTAGAAGCGAGATCGGGATGCCTTAGAACACGCACCTATAAAGCGAGATATAAGAACGAAGAAGCATGTGCTTGCTGCGGTAAAGCTAGGGAAACTACGGAGCATATTTTATTAGAATGTGAAGACGTCTACCCAGCGGTCGATTTGGGCACCACTGGCCTCCTTGAAGCCCTTGGGTTCAGCGAGAGCAGTGGAAAAGTAAACATGTCTGCAATAGGGATTAGTAAGAGGCGATTGGAGGAATGGTGGAAGAAAAGTAGGGAAACGACAAAAACGGAGACGTACAAAAGCAAAGTTTGGAATAGGGGATCGAAAAAATTTGGTTGTGGGAATTCATAGTGTTTTTTTGTTGTTTAACCTAGGTAGGACATTAGGCAGTATAATAGTGGGCGGTAAGTTGCGCCACCTTCGTGGCGCAACCCACCGCCCCGTTCCATAGGGGACGCTCATAACATCCATCCACCCACCCGCTCCGCGTTATCTCCAACAGCGGCCGCGCTAGCACATGTGATAGAATATAGGCCTATAATTTCACTGGCAAGAGTTATCGTCCGATTTATAGACTGGCACTATTTTAGCAATTTTCCGTTCTGCTGGAAGGTGTTGTTCGGAGATAGATTTATTGTACACAAGGCATAAGTATTTGCTTACAGGATCGGCATATCGTGTCAGGAAACAGTTCGGGATTCCGTCAGGACCGTTGTATTTTTATCGTCTAAATTTAATAATAGTCAGAACAGGGCTGCTTCGGTTACGACAGGTGCGCTCAATGACTCGTTTTACTCTATATTATCTGGCCTGTAAGCATGCCGAATGCCATTTTCAGGGGCAAATACGGAATGGAAGAATGCGTTAAACGCAAATGCTTGCTTTGTGTTTATGGGGGGAACCTTTGACAAAATTGCTAAGCGTTGTATTACAGAAGCGCTGTTTTTCTACGTTTGTTTTTCCTTTATCAGTCTGTTTTAGGAATTTATTTTTTGGCAGATGTCTGAAACGGCATAATTTGTTAGATGTACTCAACCTTGTTGTTCTGCGTTTTAAATGAATTGCATCGCGTGTTATCCATCGGTTGTGCTTATTGGCCTTGTTTTGTATTTGTGACGCAAATTGCATCAAGCAGTGCGTAACGTGCTTTGAACAGCAACCAAATTTAGTGAATGTTGGCTGAGCCGTCTGAGACTAGCTCGTGGCACTCGTAGGCAAGGTAGGTCATCGTCTGCTTTTTTAAATGCTTACACGCGCTTTCTAGTACTACGTTGGCGGATACGATTTGGAATAGTTAGCGTGCAAAGAACCATGTCATGATCCGATAGTCCTTCAAGAATATTGACTGTGTTATTTCCTTTGGAAAAGAAGTCCCTGACGAAAATAGGTCTAAGATAGAGCCTGAAGTGCGCTGCACACGGGTAGGCTTGGATACTATTTGGGTCAAGTTGAACGTAAACAGTAAACTCAGCAAGGCATTGTTTATTACATTCCATGGGCTCGGAGTGCTCCAGTTAATATCTGGGAGATTAGCCTTCTCCCATTATTATAGCGTTCCACACAAACTGTTCATGTATGAAATCTAGAAACTGCTCAAGATGCGACACTTCGGCTTGAGGGGGTCTATACACTGCGCCAACACAGATGTGGCTCTGGCCCAACTGAATCCTACACCAGACCGCCTCCACATCTAGGACATCCGAGATCACTGAGTAATTTATGTCTTGGCCTATGAGCAAAGCAACACCACCACCTCTAGTTGTCCTATCTTTTCGGACGATGGAGTAGCCCGGTGGAGTGACTTCATGGTTTCCAATGTCAGCGTGCAGCCATGTCTCAGTAACGGAGCTAATGTCAGGTTCAAGAGCGATCAGAATCCTCTCTAGCTGCTCCAAAAAAAAAAAAAGAAATACTTTGCGCATTGAGGTGTTACCATTAACCGTTGTCTATGCTTTTGTTTTTCTGTCTTTCGTTTGATTATCCCAGGTGTACAGGCGATTATTTATTTCGATTTTATCGTAAGACAAAAAACTTTGCCTTTTTTGGTCTCGATAGACTTTCGTTCTTTTCCATAGCTTCTTTCTAACTTATTTTACTACGGGCGAATTGTCCTCGCTAATTCAGTATTCTGTTCCGTTTAGCTTTTTGCATTTACTAAGTATGTTAGCTTTATCTCTGTAGTAAATAACTTCACAACGACAGGTCTACGCTTGGAATTGTCAGTCGCTTGCTCTCGCCCACGACAGTGCATTCTTCCGATGCCAGACGTCTTTACTCCTATCGTATCGTCATAGATTGTTTTCTCAACAGCACCGAGCAGAACTTGCGGGCTCTCATTTTCGTGTTCCTAACACCGTACACAAGATTAGGCCTGCGGCCTCTGCTATCTGCTTCGTCGACTGTTAGTCAAGGACAGTACCAGATAATCGAGTTTGCCACCCCTTGCCACGCATCCCACAATTGTAAGCTGTACCTAGAAATACATCTGGAAAATTTTGTTGTGCGGGTTATATAGCGCTGTCGCACAGTTATTAGAGAGTGTTAGAATGGGGGGCGCAAGGCTCTGGGCCCCCAAGCCGTGTTGCGTCGGTTGTTCTTGGGTTTAGATGAGCAGCAGAGTTTGAGGATTGGGTCGAACGCAGACAGCGTTGGGTTGAGCGCTCGGGGCGCCGCAGAGTGGAAAATAGAAAGGTGTTTGAAAGCAAAAAAAAATATATATATATAAATAAATAATAATAATCTACCTCTTTTCTTGGAAGTGAAAACGAACACAATACATTTTTGAGCAAAAAGAGCGAAGAATAAAATGTAAGAAACGTAATCACTGTGTTAGCACCAGGTCTATTCGATTCAGCCAAGTTTCTCTGCACCTTCTGCACCTATTCACGGTGCACTGCACCTAGACCCTCGATTCCCCAAGGTGCAGCAGTGCACCCTGCACCCTCGTGCTCGATTGAACGGGGTGCAATGCAAGGTGCCGCCGCGGTGCACTGCACCCTTGAACCTTGCAGCGGGTGGGTGCAGCCCGGCACCTCCTGCACTTTTTCGTTTGAGGTGCCGTGCACCTTTTTCTGAATCGAACATACCTACCGTTTCGTATTACGAAATAAGTGTGCGATTCTAAGCCAAGCAAAGCCAATCGAAGCCAAGTGCTCATAGTTGGTGTTTTCTTGTGACGCGCTGCGAAAAAACTGCGAGTTCACCCGCGTGAAATGGCGAAAATCAGTCGAACGTAATAAAGTTTGCTCTGCGACCATCTGCTGTACGCCATCGCCGTCACCCGCGAGGGCGGCCCAAGGCGGCTTGAGGGCCCACGCTGGTTTTAGATTTTCGGGTCTTGTGTTGACGCGAGCGCAAGAACTCAAGACTGGCTTGGGTACTGCGCATGCGCACTTGTGGCGCGCAATTTTCTTGGGTCCCCAAGCCGCTTGGGCCCCCAATTCCAAAACTCTCTATGATGCAGCTCCGGAAATTACGAATTACACATCTCGTTGCTCCGCTTGCGACACTGAACCAGATGCCGTTTAGCGAACTGGGAATTCCTTTTTTGGCGCATCTGAGCCAATTGAACGGCGTGCCTTCTTTAACTTGCCAATTTTCTGCAATCTTTGGGGAACAAGAAAAGAAGTACTAAATTAAAGTCTGCTGCCTAGAGTTGGTAGAATTTAACTTTCTCAGCTGCAAAACACCTCATTCCGATCGGTCAAGAGGTTGGCTCGCAAAAGCAATTCTACGTTTTGCACGTATTTGAGGGGAAAATCGCAGTTAGGTCAAGGGTTTGATCACGGCCCATCCATGTAGACCGCGGCGGAATGCGGAAACATTCGCGTACTGTGCTTTAGGTAGACGTTGAATAACTTTACGTGGCACAAATTAACCCGAAGCCGCCCACTACAGCGCGTCTCATAATCAGATTGCGGTTTCGGCACGTAAAACACGATTCTTTACGTGGTTGTCGCCGAGCTGAAACTTCATCGTAGGAGGTCCTTAAAAAGAACATCCTAAAAAATAACATGGCCGCGATTTTGTAGTGGCGCTTTCCGGTCCATTCTGTGCCACTTAATCATTCACCGTTCACAGCAGGCTGACCACAATGATAACGCGGGTGGAGGATCGCTTTGGCTGCTGGCGAAACTCAAAAAGTGCGAGGCATCAAAAAGGCATAGCAACAAAATCTCGGCCCAAATTGAGCTCTGGTCAAAATAATGGGCCGTACAGATAATTTCAGCGTCTTACAATTCACAGTGTTCATGCAAATAAAGTGCGAACTTCGTTAAAGCAACTAAACCAAATGCAACATGCGTGGTATAGCGCGAAATAAACAGAAAGTTGTCGGAGACTTGGACAAACAGAAAAATCTGACATCTCCGTAACTTTCACGTGAAAGTACGCAGATAATTATCGCCGTACAAATATTAAACACTGCAAATCCGTTATGCTCTAAATGTACTCCAAATTTTTCATCTATGATTTAGGCTTTGTTGGCATGCATGCACACGCCACTTGTAGTTACAGATCTGGAATAAAAGCGCTGAAAACATACTGACAAATGTTACAAGAAAGGACTGCTCCTGCAGTCCTTTCTTGCGGCGTAACGCCACGGCGTAAACGCCACGCTTTCCCCCACTGGACCAAGCCAACACCCTCTAGAGAATGTTGACCAAGCCCGACCGCGTTCTTTGGCGGAGGGTGACACGGATGACAATAGTGACTCCACCGCGTTCTCCCCAGCCTGCGAGAGCAGCCAATTCGACACAGCAGCTTGTAGCTGTCTGAGCGCTTCATTGATAGCATTGACCAGGTTCACGGGGGTGCGTGGGGGCCCTAGGTAAGTGGGGGCTGAAGGACGGAAGGTTAGGCCGAAAAAGAAAAATCAGGAATGCGCCGTGCCAAAGACACGCAAAGACGAGCAGGTGTTGACACGGACAAGCACAAACTTTCAACTAGTTTTTCTTTCTGTCAGGGGCATTCATACAACGAGCTTACTACTCATGCACGAATGAACAAATAAATTGGAATAGGAGCATGATGATTATGTCACCGCAACATACCATGAATGCTAAACAAATAAACAAAAGTTTTACTAACACTTATGCGCTCCATCTCGATGGAATATAAAATGGTTCCATCAGCTCTGTGGCACGGTAATTCTCGATTCTCCTCAGAATCCTAATCTACAAAAGCCGCGGAGCGTACATGCAAAATATACAATGCGCAGCCAAATCCACAATACCCTTGTTTTTTATGCCAAACTCATGTTCCCATGCACGATCAATAAAGCAGCGGCTAGTTTTCCCGTTATGCGACTTGCCCTGCTTGCTATGTCATGCATTGGCTTTCCTCTTTAGGCGGCGCATATCGGTGAAGGCGATGTGCAAAAACGGCGGCGTACCATGCATGGAGCTGAGATGGAAGAGCCACAGGTGGTTTATGCTCAATCTTATTCATTAAGGATTCCATTTTAAGTTGCCCGGAGCATATTACGAAACGTGGGCCTCTTTGAGTGGATCACTTAATTGAAAGGTGGCACGTTGTTTAACCGGGCGAATCCTGCAAGTCCATATAACCGGCAATCCAATTATTAAAGCACCCAAACAAGATTGAGCTTCGAAGACTGCATGGTATACACAGCACGAAAAAAAAAAACATAGACAGGAGGCAAGGTGAAGTCATGACGAGCGCTCACTTCAAAATGAAATTTATTACACAGTACTGGAAAGACAAAGAATCTAATAGCATTTAATGGTAGAATACATGTTGCAACAGGTTGCCCAGCTAGATTTCTGAGCCTTTATTTTTCTGCAATGGCAACGTATGCCTAAATCGAATTTCTTCGAAAGTAATTACCTGTGAAACTTTAATTTATCTCATATCAGAAAATAAAAAAAGACGAAAAATTTTTTACCACATCAAGTAGCTAACGTACGTTCTGTTCTTATTGTCCACATTCTGAATTTTTTTCTTCACTTTTATTCTCAGTCGCGGCACAGAACAATACTCACACAGACATGCCGATTTTACCATCTTTTCAACGACACTTGAGAGTTCTGTGCACCACCGTATGTCAGTTGTCGCCATGATGGACATACTCATACGCCCACGAACATGACGTAGCATACAGAGAATCACACATTGCATGCACAAAGAAACACACATTACATGCAATCACAGCAACACAAATACAAACGAGGAACACCTCTCTTTGAAGTGGCAGAAGGGTATGATGTGAGGATCCTTAGGCTCACTACGGGATATCTGAGAAAAGGACTATCTCGAAAATAACTTCATGGATCCAATTTTACCACATTTTGCCATCTAACCTCTGGCCATAGCCAAAAGCCGGAGAAGCGATTGTTACACTTTTCCCACAATACACCTGTCTGCCGTTTTTGGACACATGGTTCACTCTGTTGGACTTAATCTAGCGCAATAATGATGTCCATATAACATGCACGTTAACATGCACCACAACGCAAGCTTTGGAATAAAAAAAAATGACACATAGACAAGTCTCGTCATCACAGGTTTAAATTAGTCTACAGTTCCTAAAGTCTGTACAGTCACGGGTTTACAGTCGCCTACTGTTTATAAAATTTCTATAATCACGGGAGCAAAGTAGTGTTCACCAATTTGTACTTCACAGAAACTGTTGAAGGGTTGTATGCGGTGCTAAAATCATGGAACGAGAATTCTCAGAAGCTCCGTTAAGGGCCCCTGACAAGGTCTGGCCATTTGAGCTGACAATCGCAGAGCATACAATGCGCGCTAACGATCGTGTTTGGTCATATTTACATCGCTACGCCCCGCGGAAAGGTCTGAAATTTCAATCCGGACGCCGTTTCCCTTTCCCTCGCGCCGACCACGCTCCAAGCCGGACAATGACGTACTCGCGTCCCTCTGCCTACGTACAGGTGTCCGCAGTGCGACGGCGCTCGTAGTGACGCGTGACTTGGAGCTTGCATTTACGAATTAAAGGTTAGAAAAATAATAAAATATACAAAGAGAATATACGGGTGTTTTTATGCTTTACTTCGCACCCAAGCAAGAGAGGTGCACCATCGCTTCGTCTGCTTGTTCCCACATTCGTGCAGTGACGTGCGCAGGTACCGACACTATGCCATTTTCTACCGTGTTCCAGCGCATGACCATTCTCTGCGATCCGCTTGTTGTGCCTCAGCATTCGTGTAGCACTGTATTATACCGCTAGGCATGTGTCCTTGTGCACAGCGCGCAAAATCTTGGGCTGCGCGAAACGAGACAATCGCAACAATCGCGCGCAACGCCGTCAGCGAGCGTGCGCAGCGCCAAAAAAAAAAAAAAAAAAGAAATGAAAAACCAAGGAGGAAAAGAAATGAAGGGGCCCGTGACGTATGCGTCACGCGATACACGAGGTAGGGGTGAGTTGAGTGTGTGTCTCGCCATGTAGTGAAGCTCACCTCCCGAAATCATGAGTTCGCGGCACTTAAATATTTCTATCTCGGCTATTAATGAGCCGTTTTGACAAACTTTTTCGGCAGAACGCTCTATAGAGGACACGTAACAAGTTCCAGCGTATAACCAAATTTGCTACTGGTCCTGGTGAGGGGCCCTTTAAGAGGAAGCTTTAACACAGACTTTAAAGAGATTTGTTGCATTTGCAGGAAAAAGAACAGTATAACCGTAAGAAAAGCCTTTGTATTCAGGCGTCCTATTTCTTAAAGAATTCTTAAAAATAGCAAGATAAGAAGAACTGAAGTATTAAATTTACGTCGAACCCGAATAAAGAAGAAACCTTATCACAAGTTTGTAAACTGTACCTATTAATACAACTGGACAAGTCTTATATACGTACTATATAGCGCTCTCGCACAGTTATGTAGTTCCACGTTATTTATTTATTTACTTCGTGATGCTGTCCATATTAGGGATGTCTACAGGAGTGGGTTAGAAGGGTCTGTAGACATTGTGGTAGAGGCATTTACATAAGTATACAGAAGGGTAGCTGAAGGCCGCTTTGATTGTTTGTGTACTTGAGTGTCGCCAGTGTCGAGATCTGGTTACGCGGCGCCACTGTACCGGTACATGCAGCGCCACGTGCGCCCATCCGCGGAGATTTCAGGTTGGGGGCACTACTGTTTACGGCCGCGCCGCGCGCTGCGCGTTGTGTGGAGATGGCGTTGACGAGTGATCGGCGTGTGTTGTTTTGCGGTTTTCGAAAAATAGAAAATATCGATCGCTACTTCAAGAAGAGCTGCTTACGCATGGGTGCGAAGTTGTACTATAGCAGGCACGTTTACGCAGTAAGAGAAGAATCGGTGAACGCAAGAGGCCCACCGGACATCGTCGGCAAATGTGTCGCCCAGACGAAAAGCGTGGACTACGATGTGCGTCTAGAGGTGAGGCAATCCTTTCTTAAAAAAAAAAAAGAAGAAGTGCCTCAATATCGCTAACCGCTTCATTTCTTTTTCTTTTTTAGTTGTCAGAAAATTGCAGAAATATCTTGCACGCAAGCTGTACATGCAAAGCTGGCTGCGGAGGCTGGTGCAAGCAGGCCGCGGCCGTGGCGATATTCGTAAATTAATACGAATATACATCGTGCACGGATGTTCCATGCGCATGGAAGAAATCGTCATCACGTCCCAACGTCGATGTCGAAAAATCAATCAAGGAACTCTTTTCCCGTACGAGAAGTTCGTTTTTTACTTTGTGTGTGTGATGCGACTTTGCCGCTGATTGATGCATATATTTTGCAGGTCGACCTTCGCGGAAACCGATTCTGCAGATGGTGAGCCCTGCAGCTCTTGTCTCGCAGTTTGCAGGTGTAAATTGTGCCATTAAAAAGCTTGAGGAGCGCGGGGACATGATCCAGGTGTCGGCGACGGCATATCTAGCAGATGCAGACGACAGCTTCGACCGAGAGTTGCTAAAAAAATACTAGATGAGGAGGGCAGCATACCCAGTGCGCTAAGGGTCACTTCGACCTCTCCTTTTATTCTGAAAACTGAAAACATGGTCTCAAAGATGTCTATCCCTGAAAAAAATTTCTACAAACAACTCGTCAAAAAAAAAACATTGACAAAATATTAGAGATTGACGAAATCACCAAGGGCCAGGCTGCCGTGGGGAGGTTTGATAATTTTTTATTAACATACACTTCTAATTTTAAATACATGTGACTTGTTTTAACTGAGACATGTTTTCTTGCAGATGGCACAAAGAGCGCCGCATCCGCCTAACAAGTTTCAGTTCCCACAAGGTGAAGACGAAGAGAAGTAATTTTGATCGTCTGGCCGAAGCACTAGCTGCACCGAAATATTTTTCTACAGCTGCAACTTCATATAGTAAGAAATAAAATAAGCTGTATGGGCACCATGATTAGCCTTCCTGCCATTTCTTGTTTAAATCTCTCCCAGTATGTGCAGAACATGCACTCGTGCAAAAGATAGCAAATTGTACTCTGCACCAGTGTCTGCTAAATCGAAGCATCTAATCAGCAGCCTTTTTATGGTAGTGCAGGCAATTATGAGCATTTTCTGCATGCAGGAAAGCATGCAGGAAAGAACACCGAAGAAACAGCAAGAGAGGAACTCGAGGTTTTTATGGGGCTTCGCATACAGAAGGTATCAAATCTGTATAATTTCCATCAATGCGTGGAAACTATATAATATGTTTTGTTGCAGATTGGACTTGTCATATCAGAGAAGCAACCGTGGTTGTGCTGCAGCCTAGATGGCATCATAGATTTCGGCGACTCGATTCATTTAGTCGAGATCAAGTGTCCATTTTCACTACGGGACAGCCCACTTATTGATCCCGTGAATGGAATTAGCTTTGTCCCTTACATCCATTATGTTAATGGCAACTTATTCTAAAGAGCACTCATCCGTATTTCACACAGGTGCAGCTCATGTTGTACCTATTGATGCTCAACCATGCTTTCTCTTTTGTTTACTCGAGCAACCAAAGTGTGATAGTTCACGTTAACCATGATGACGGCTTCCTCGCTGAATATATTCCTAAGATGGAATATTTCTACTTCACATATTTTTTGAAGTGCCTCGCTCAGTGTTATCACTCTGCTCTCCGCTAAAAGTGTAGCTCGGCAAGTAGACATGCACAAACCTCATCAAATGCTTCATTAGAGACAAGTGCTCATATTTATGTGCATGTATATTTCACAAAAATTTTTTTTTTTTACTACGCTTTTTTACATACACGTGCTTTTGTCACTGCTTCAGGAATGAGCCTAGTGAGTGAACAGTTGTCTTGTTGCACATGCTCAGTGCTGATAGCTGGGGTATTTATGTCCTGTGTCTTTCCGAAAATAATACAGTTGTGAGTAAGCGCTCGTGTGTCTCCATTTCACTGTGTCCTTGCCAATTGTGCGTGCTAAATATTTCACTAAGAAATATCTGTACGAGTTCCACACAAGGCCATTGGTAGTTTGCTAGTGATCTGCCTAGTGTTACCTACAGGCCACAAACCTGTTGCTGACTTTTTTTTCCTTTCCATTAAATATTCTTGTGCTTTGTCTGCAAGCGTGAGTGCAAAGACAATAAATGTGAAACAAGCTTGGTGTTATTACAACAGAGTGCAAATTATGCAGCTTGCATTCACTGAGTTCCACTTTAGCCAAATCATATCAAAAGGAACCTCATTAAAAGTACTGTGCACAGCACCATGTGCACAATGTCAAGTCAAATTTTGGTATTTTACACACAACATAGATGAACATGTTGCAGCTGCTTTTTTTAACTTTTCAACTCTAAAGCATGATTATTGAAGTTCTGTTTGAGCTATGAGACACCATGGTAGAGGGCTTCGCATTAATTTTCACTGCCTGGGTCTTCTAATGTGCATTAAATTCACATAAACAGGTCTTTTGCATTTCTGCCCAAGGCTACAGCTTGTTCCATTGTTAATACCAAGGTGAAAATCATCAAATGACACAGTTCCTATAAAATCTGTACACAAGAAGAATGATGGGCCTAGCTCTCACAATTAAGTACTCCTTGCAATGCACACCTGAGGTCACATGCAATGGTTCCCTACATGATAAATGCTGGTAAAACGACTAATGCTGATCTGAATTACCTGGAAATGTATATAATACAACAGTGAAGGTGAACCTTTCCACGCCAGTTTCAATTTGAAGGAGCAAATCTTCGTGAATTTCTTAATTTATTTGATCGGCGGCAATTTTCCAGCAGTGTTCCTGTAGCTGTTGTGACAGCCATAAACGCAGCAATACGGCGAATTGTCTTTCCTGGACCCGGTTTTCACAACCACGCGACGAGGCGCCATGCTCTCCTACGTTGTCAACGCGTCCCCTTCGCATTCACCCCCAACCTATAATCGCTGTCACCCGCGACAGAGGGCGCTACGTGCGCGGCTTGAAGCTGCAGTGCACGAGCCCTTGTTCACTGCCCCGCAGGTCAGCGGGGCAACCGTTTCTGTTCTATGAGGGGTCAGAAGGTCCACGTGGTGTCGGGTGACGAGTCACGGCAGGCGCCAGGGGGGCGAGGTGCGGATTCAGGGAAGTCGGCATTGTGCGCGCGGAGTTGGCAGTCCGCCGACGGCCACATGGAGCCACACAGACAAGCCTTGAATGGGACGCCGCCGAGGTTAAGAAGGGCTTAGCAACATTGACCACACGCTGCATGTACGGAGCGGGGATCTATTCTTCTACGCGTCCGGAAGGCGACGGCGGCCTTTGATGCTGGGTGCGGAGAAAAGCCTGCGTGGTGTCGAGTGAGAGCTTACAGGGTGCGCTGTAGAGATGCGGTGCGCATGTGAGGAGCGCATTCGGATGGCGGCGTCTTGTAAACACGCACTCGGGGAACTTTGTCTTGTAGACGATAAGTTCGGATGACAGGGACGGTCATCAGCCTCCCACGCGGACAAACCTTAACTGCAGCTGCAGTACGCGGTGTCGATGCCCCGGCTTTCGAGACGTTTGCGGTCTAGAGACGCCATCGGGGTTTGAGACAGCCTAGCCATTCGCAACTTTCACGGACAGTGGCGCCGACGTGCGACGGCGGCCGGAAAGAATCGAAAGATTATACTCGCCGCAGGCTGCCGTTTGTTCGCGTAGCGTATTGGTATGGTGGCTAGAGGCCCTCTCTAGCCACCATAGTATTGGTGTTGTCTACGCTTTTCCTTCACTTTTGGTTGATGTTTTAACGGGTTCAAAGTTCCCGTCGGATCCTAAAGGACACTTAACGTGCTCAGAATGAGCAAACATAGAAGTAACCGAATTTGCTGGGTACCGTAATGCAAAAGTTAGGCAGTCGGTGATGTGCGCCTTCACTCATTCCCAGCGGCTGCATCCGAGGAAGAAATTGATTATTAAGCTGCGGATCGGCAAATCTGTCACAGAAGCGATAAAGATTTGCAGTGCGCACTTGATGCCGGAGTACTTTTTTTGGGATACGACAGATGAGTGACGATTCCGAGCACTTGAAATCGCGAATAGACGCACCTACATGAAGACGCAGGCATAGCACTATATTACACGCAGGGAAAGAAATAATGCGCAATCTTAACTCAGATGTGTTGTAGGATGATTGACGCTCGCGTTCTTGCCACTCATGCCTTTGCGGCAACGTTGGAGCGCAAACATTTTCCGTTAAGCCTTGTACCTGCTTCGAAATTTCTTGTTCTCACTCATGCGTTCGTACTCTGCAACGCCGGCTTGACATTCCACCATTTTCGAACAGAGAGATGAGTTTCTTAATTTTGCATCGAAGCAAAGTGGCGCAGGTGTAGAGGGACCTGGAACTCGTTCTTGTCATCGTCTGCCACTTCGATGCGCGGCTGCAGCGTGTGCACAGGCGCGCATGACTGCACTCATAAGGTAACAAATCCTAGTTCAACAAACGTTAAACTACTGTGCTGTGTTAGCGTAGCGAACGCTCAGCTGATTTGCGTGTATATTATTTTATAAAGATAACTGGAATAATGAAGCGAGCATTGCCGCGCACAGGTAAATATCGGCTATGTATCGCTTGATCTGTCTTAGGCAAGACGCAGGCTGTAAAACTACCGCAAGACTGTAGCTTGCACAGCACGCATAAAGCGCAATAACTAAATTAGAAGGGCGAACGGTTATCGTATTAGCTCGCAAAAGCGGTCAGAAATGGGTTTTTCTTTACTTCTCGTGTTCAACATCCAGCTTTGTGAACACAGGCAGGGATAACTAGACAAGAAATTTTCGCTTACAAAACGCTGCCTTAAGGCTGCTTTTCAAGCCGTCGATGTAAAGAACTTGGGTCGCGCGACACCAGGAAGATTTTTTTTTCTCGACACGGCGGCTTATTCAAGCGGTCTAAGTAAGAACTTGCAGAGTGCATCACACCGTATAAAAGGTCATTGTACCCGTTCGAAGCGGTCGAATTACTAGAATAACAAAGAGAAAGCACGGTCACTTCTCTTTATAACACCGTCGCGGTAAAACTGAAGCCACAGCACGTGTGGTTTGCTTTGAAGCCGCGAAGTTTGCATGCGAAGGCCTTCAACAGTCACGGACGTCGACGTGCGCGCTTTTATGCCGCAGCACACAAGATGACCAGCGTTTAGGACTTCCTCGCCTTCAAGCATGCTTCGAATCCTGCGTTCTGCTCGCCCAATGTGAGCCATTACGCAAGCTAACGACGTCGGGCGTGTAAATTGAAGATACATTTCAACATGACGACGCGAAACAATATGTCACTGAGCAAGACGACCGCAGCACTGCACCGACTGCTCTAGTTCTTAATCTCTCGGACAGCCATGTTGGATTTACGGTGGCGCCTCCTATAGGCCATGAAAGTTGCGATGTACTGGCCTGGCGTGTTTCCTGAGACCGTCACTTGCTACGTAGAAATAGAGGGCAACGGAGTTTTAGGGAAGAAGGAAAATAGCTTTGTTTTCCAATATGTTTACTTTTAAGAGTAAGCCCTTCCCTTTGGGTTGTGGCTTAACAAACGTTTGAGTCTCATTGGCAACTGAATCTGTGGGACGGGCCAACGGCCCTACCGTCCTTTTTCTTTGTCTATTTGGGCTATAAAAATCGGGACGACCTGCTGTCCCTCAGAATTGGCTGAAATCAGGATTGCTGATAGATCAGTGAGGCTCCGTACCATGTACGTTAAAACGAGTCTGGGCTCTAACAGTCATTGAGACAGTCGAACAGTGAGACTTTGTTTCTCAATTGTTCAAGTTTGTAATGCATTTGTTTTACCTGCCATGTATATAGGAAAGTTTACCTATAAATTTGATCAACAACTGCCGATCATCGTCCGAGAAGCTTCACGTTCCAACGGAGAAGCGAGGACAAGAGAACGAACGAAATTTTAGTGTACCTATAAAGGGTTAACTTATGGTAACAACAATGCTTATGACAAAAAGATAACGCACAATCCACTTACTTAAATTACATGTGATGGTGTTCTTTAAACCAAAAAAATGATGAAAAGCAGGACAAGCATATGAAATAGATGTTTAACATCATCCACAATTTCAAATCATATATTTCTAAAAACACCTGGTTTTAAAACAATGATAAACACAATAACGATTACACCACTTGTTGCTGACAGTAGTGTTTCGGCAGCAAGTTCGACAAAATGTTCAACAGGGGGCTGTGCGAATGCCGTCAGGGCTAAGGCATTGCAATCGCGAACAGCTCGCTGGAAGAACAAAAACCTAGATGTATTGTCAGCGCAAGAATATTCCTGCGGTATAAGGTGATGCTTGTGACGGGTTTCTCTGGATTATTCGCAACTTTCACGTACGGTGGCGCCGTCGTGTGGCGGCCTGGAACAATCGAAACATTATACTTGCCGCTGGCTGCCGCCCGTTCGCGTAGCGTATCGGTGTTGTCTACGCTTTTCCTTCACTTTTGGTTGATGTTTTAACGCGTTCAAAGCTCCTGTGTGATCCTGAAGGACACTTAACATGGTCAGAATGAGCAAACAGAAGTAAACGTATTTGCTGCTTGCCGCAATGGGTGCCGAGCAGTAGTTATGCGGTAGGTGATGTGAGCCTTCACTCAGTCCCACTGGCTGCGTCCATGAGGAAGAGATTGATTATTAAGCTGCGGATCGGCAAAGCTGTCACAGAAACGATGAAGGTTTGCAGTGCGCACTTCATGCCGGAGGACTTTTTTTGGAATACGACAGATGAGTGACGATTCCGAGCACTTGAAATCGCGAATAGACGCACCTCCATAAAGACGCAGGCATAGCGCTATATCACGTGCAGGGAAGGAAATAATGCGCAATCTTAACTCAAATGTGTTGCAGGATGATGGACGCTTGCGTTCTTGCCACTCATGCCTTTGCGGCTACGTTGGAGTGCAAACATTCTCCGTGAAGCCTTGTACCTGCTTCAAAATTTCTTGTTCTCGTTAATGCATTCGTGCTCTGCAACGCCGGCTTAACATTCCACCATTTTCGAACAGAGAGATGAGTTTCTAATTTGTGCATCGAAGCAAAGTGACACAGGCGTAGAGGGACCTGGAATTCGTGCCTCGTCTGCCACTTCGATGCGCGGCTGCAACGTGTGCACAGGCGCGCATGACAGCGCTCGTAATTAAGGTAACAAATCCTAGTTCAACAAACGTTAAACTACTGTTCAATGTTCGCGTAGCGAACCCTCAGCTGATCTGCGTGTATATGATTTTATAAAGATAACTGGGAGAATGAAGCGAGCATTGCCGCGGACCGGTAAATATCGGCTATGTATCGCTTGATCTGTCTATAGGCAAGACGTGGTAGGACTCCCGCAGGCTGTAAAACTACCGCAAGACTGTAGCTTGCACAGCACGCATGAAGCGCAATAACTAAATTACAAGGGTGAACGGTTATCGTATTAGCTCGCAAAAGCGGTCAGATTTGGTTTTTTGTGTACTTCTCGTGTTCAACATCCAGCTTTGTGATCACAGGCAGGGATAACTAGACAAGAAATTTTCGCACACAAAACGCTGCATTAGGGCTGCTTTTCACGCCGTCGATGTAAAGGACTTCGGTCGCGCAACAGCAGGAAGGTTTTTTTTCTCGACACGGCGGCTTATTCAAGCGGTGTAAGTAACAACTTGCAGAGAGCACCACACCGTATAAAAGCTCATGGTACCCTTTCATAGCGGTCGAATTAATAGAATAGCAAAGAGAAAGCACGGTCACTTCTCTTTATAACACCGCCGCGGTAAAACTGAAACAACAGCTCGTGTGGTTTGCTTTGAAGCCGCGAAGTTTGCGTGCGAAGGCCTTCAACATTCACGGACGTCGACGAGCGCGCTCTTATGCCGCAGCACACAAGATGACCAGCGTTTAGGACTTCCTCGCCTTCAAGCATGCTTCGAATCCTGCGTTCTGCTCGCCCAATGTGAGCCATTACGCAGGCTAACGACGCCGGGCGTGTAAATTGAAGAGACATTTCAACATGACGACGCGAAACAATACGTCACTGAGCAAGACGACTGCAGCACTGCACCGCCTGCTCTAGTTCTTAATCTCTCGGACAGCCATGTTGGATTTGAGGTGGCGCCCCCTATGGGCCGTGAAAGTTGCGAAGAGGAAATTTAGGTGTCAGAATCCACTTGAACTTTGCTATGCAGGGCAAGGTACAGTCGCAATCTTTTTCAGCGTGAACACGGGAGCGCGTGGCTTTCCATACTACCACCGCAGTTAAGCGGCGCCTGACAATATCTGTGCGCATGCGCGGCGAGAGTAGCTTCCCTTCGGGCTCATCACGTCACCGGAGCGCTCGCTTGTCGTCTGCTAGCTGTTTTTTGTTTCCTCGGCGGTGACCGAATCATAACTGTAAGCAAAATCGAGATGTTTAAAGTTCAAATGGTGTGTTCCTCATTCTTAGCGTTACGCTAATTACCTGGAAATCATTACCTAGTTTTCTCTTTCCAGGCTAATTACCTGGAAATTATTACCTAGTTTTCTTTTTCGTGCCGCATAATCAGAAAGTGGTTTTGGCACGTAAAACCCCATAATTAATTAATAATTAGTTTTCTTTTTCTTTGTTCCCGGGTTCTTTTGGTCACGCAATGCAGAAAACAAGCTGACAAATGTAAACGTCCGAACTTTTATTTTGTGCGTTTTTCACAAAATAATGAGACCTATAAAAGTAGCAGCTCTAAAGTGGAACTAATCGCTTTTTCATTTTCTTTAATATTTTGTCATACACCATTTTGCAGCAACAAGTGCTGCCATTCTGGACGGTAGGGAAGAGTACAGGGCAGGCACAAAGTTACTTGCTCTTAGATGCTCCCACTCTTGGCAAGCAGCTACCCACAGCTCGTGCGCAGTTGCCGAATGAATAGGGTGTCGCACTGTGGCTGCTCTTATGCGGCCCCATACATTTTCGCAGATGTTCATGTCAGCGCCCTTGGCCGGCCAGGAGAGCAGACGGACCCTGCGAGTTTCTAGGCGCTCTTTCACAATTTTCGCAGTGTGCGCCGGCGCAAGGTCATGCTGGAACACAAGATCAGCATCTGGGAAAGCGACGTGGGCGTAAGGAAGAAGCGCGTTGTCCAAGATTTCGCTCCAGTAGCGCTGCCAAGTAACAGTGCCCTCGATGCGATGTAGAGGCCCGAGACCACGTCTTGACACCGCGCCCCACACGTTCACGCAGGTGCGTCCGCTCGCCGCGTCTCCCTGCAGATTGGCTGGCTCGTAACTGCATGGAAACTATATTAAATTCAGTTCCTCACACAAAGTAAAGCCCGTTCAGGAAATTTTCTTACCGTGTCCCCTCTTGCGTGCCACAGCCGCACGCATTGGTTTTGACGTGTTGAAAAAAAAGTCGACTCGTCCGAGAACATTACTCCGCCCCAGTCATAGGAAGTCCACAAGGCGTGACCTTCGGCAAATTGCAGTCGTAACACCTTGTTCGAAGCAGTGGCAACGGGCTTTTGTGCAGCCACAAAATTTCTCAAGCATCCACATCGAGCAGCTCCCGCTCTTCCCTCGCGGACTGAAAGGGATTCTCCACTACTGCAGCTACCATAAGCGCGCCTTCTTCATGTGTCGTTGCCCTTGCGCGACGCCTGTGTGGCGCGTCACAAAAGCGGCATTCCTTCCTGAATGCTTGGATGATTCTATTGACACTCTTCAGCGGCTTCTGCACCAATGCGCCGATGGAGCGCTGAGAATATCCCTTCAGTGAAAGTTTTACTATTTTGCACCTCTCGTCTTCAGGAACACGGGACATGCTGAGGTTGCTCTGATCGATGGGGTAATGTGAAATAATATATGCCCTCCTAGAACACAGGAGTGGTCACTGTTATGCCACCAAGTATAATACGCATGCGTCGCAAAAGCTTAGCTACAGACTAGCAATGATCTTAGGAACGTCGGCAAAAATAACATAGTTTTAAGTTTATTCATACATCGTGTGCATTGTGATTTCAAGCTCAAAATTGTTACCCCTCTTGAAGCGTACGGCTCCCTTGTTGCGGTTCGCGTGTAGCAGACGACACGTGCGTGCTTGCGTGACACAATGCGCGCGAATGCATAATTCTCACACGCCAGACGCACTGCGCATGCGCACTGCTTCTCGGTGCCGCCGCGAAACTGCGCTGGCAGTACGGAAAACCACGCGCTCCTGTGTTCACCCTAAAAAAAAAGATCACGAATCGTCAAAGATTTGAGTCGGTGCAGCATCGCACGACTGCTTAGTGTATGATGGCCAATCTCGGATAGCATCGGAGTTACAGATAAAACGCGCGGCTTTTCGCTGGAAAGGCTCAAGTGTAGCTATTTGATCTTGGGCAAAGGGAAACCACGCCATGTTCGCATATTCAAAGATAGGACGTATGATTGTCACATAGGCATAGCTTGGTCTCTTTCGTAGTGTAACGCAGAGCCCGCTTTGAGAACGTAAGCTTTCGCATCGCTTTGCTCGCCACGTGCTCTAGGTGAGCCGACCATCCTAAATCTGACCATATGACGATGCCCAAGTACTTATATTCAGTGACAGTGTTAAGGGTGGTGTTACCGCAGCAGTATGCAAACAAAAGTTTGGATTTCTGTTTTTCGTACTGACATTGAAACTGTTTTATCAAAGTTGATGGCCATTTCCCGGTTTTCACACCATTGGGCTATCAAAGCAAAATCCTCGTCAAGACCAATTTCATCTTGTCAGTTTAGTACTTCTCTATACAGGACGCAGTCGTCTGAAAATAACCTAATCTTTGATTTAACCTGATAAGTTATGCCGTTTATGAACAAAAGGAACAGGATACACTGTAAAATAATTTACACCCCTAAGGGTTTTTTTGGGTGTCTATAACTAACCCCCTAGCACCCTAGAAAAAGCTGGGTTTTATAGGCAATTACACCCTTATGATGGTTATTCTATATTCCAATAACACCCTATCCCTTGAGGGTGTTTTGAAGAACATATTACCCTTCGACCCATGGGGTGTAAGGGTGTGATCAGGAATATATTACCCCTTCACCTATCGGGTGTAATAAGCAATATAATAGCCCTTGCTATAAGGGCGTTGAAGTATGGCATGTTGAAGCGGGTACACATGCACTTCATTGTATGTTTCGTAAGTCTACAGTCACGCTAGCACACAAAAATGTTATGTACGGTGTGCATACAATACGTAATGTGTTTCCAAATGCATGGCATAGCAACTTTGAGAGAAAACACATAATCACGTGTGAGTGTTCTGTGTGAAATGGTCCCATTTACCACAGATACAGGAAGAGTGACTGCATGGAGGGTCATTTATTCTAGCCACCTGTACAATATTTATAGCTTGCACTATGCCTTGTATGTGGTGACAAGTCTTGTGGTCGTTCTACACTGAAGAACAGTCTTATTCAAACCAATGTTCCAGGGCACAGGCGAGGCTGGTGATGCCTTTGTGTAGCTCCATTCCAATGTCCTATGGCGAGCCATCATAGATGAAGCCATTTCTTCACTGATCGCTGTAGCCATCTGCTTGTTTTCTACCTGCAAAATGATTTGTTGCAATTTAATGTCAGAAAAAGTACACGAAACATGACAAGCAGCGCTTCCCTGCATCATTCACTTTAATATTTCAAGATCACATGAAAACCAGGATAAAGAAAACAAGCACAGATAGTGCTTACTTCCAAGAAATCGTTATTTCGAAAGAATAAGGCATTTGTTCTGCCACATCATGAATGTAGGAGAGACAGGCTACACAATTATATGAGGGCAATTCAGAAATTATTGCCTCCGAGCCCACTACTTTGCCAATATTACTGCAAACATTTTGAACTCTATATCATTGATGCACTTATGTTTATGCTATCGAATGTCGCCTCACCTTCCCGTTCCAGAGTAATCGAGCAATTCATGGCATCGAGTGGTGACGTCCAGTTGAAACAGCAGGCTGTAATTGAATTTCTGACTGTGGAAGGTTGTGCGCATATCAACATTCATCGCCATCTGACTGCAGTTTACGGGGATGCCTGTGTTGACGTCAGCACTGTGCAGAGGTGGGCAAGGACTGTGAAAGACCAAAATCCTGCCGCATCAAATCTCCAGAATCAGCACCGAAATGGATGGCCCACAATGGCTTCTGATGAGGGTCATGAACATCAGGCAGATAAGTTGACTCGGGGCAATCGCAGGATCAAGCAACACCAGATTGCAACAACACTCGCCATTTCCATTGGCTCAGTGAACCACATCATTAAAGACCTGCGTTACAAGAAGGCTTGCGCTTGTTGGGTGCCACGGCAACTGACGACTGAAATGAAAAAGTTTAAGCACAGCCAACAAGTTCAAATCTTCTTGTAACCCAGGAGGTTCTTAATTATGTAATTCGCTGAACCAATGGAAATGGCGAGTGTTGTTGCAATCTGGTGTTGCTTGATCTTGCGAGTGACTCGATTCAACTCGTCTGCCTGATGATGATCCTCATCAGAAACCGTTGTGGGCTGTCCAGTTCGGTGCTGGTCCTGGATGTTTGATGCGGCTGGATTTTGATGTTTCACAGTCCTTGCCCACCTCCACACAATGCTGACTTCAACACAGGCATCCCCGTAAACTGCTTTCAGACGGCAATGAATGTTGAAGGGCGTAGAACCTTCCGCAGTGAGAAATTCAATTACAGCCCGCTGTTTCAAACGGACATCACCACTGGATGTCATGCACTGATCAATTACTTTGGAACGCGAATAGATAGGAAGATGGGGCAAGTGACATTGTATAGCTTAAACATCAGTGCATTAATGATAAAGAGCCAAAATATTTGCAGTACTACAGTTTGCAGTAGCGTGTTTGGAGGCATTACTTCCTTAACCGCCCTCAAGCTACAGAAATAACACTGGGCAGTTTGTTTTCGTGTGTGACATCTGACCCAAAACTACCATTTAGAATGTGCACAAATAAAGGTGCTCGTGTTGAGCCCAATAAATTGCTTACAAATATATCAATCCTTTCTTATGCAATAAGTTTACAATGAGAAGCCACATCATCTCACTGCAACTTTTCGCTACAAGCAAGTTACATTGAAAATAAGGTGCAACCATATGCTTCGCTATGCATTGCAGGGTAACCATCAAGAGGTACTTTGACATTAATGCCTTGTTCCCAAAACCAATAGCTTAAATGCCAACCATTATTTCACAGGAAGTGGTGGCCACAAGGCAAAAACAAATTCGCAAAGTTTAGGTGCCAAAACACTGACCTTACACTCATCGGTTAATATAACACAAGGCATTGTTGTTTTGCCTGCCTCCTCAGGAATATACATTGTTAATAGGAGTAGAAATCAGCATTTTCACAGAAGCTTGCTCCTTTAACAAGAGGCACAAACAATGCTGTTCTTCAGATTTCCCAGGCAAACAATGCAAGCATCACTATACTAAGCATCACTAAGCTGACCTTTATTTTTTTCTTAATCTCTGACCTACACAGTGGCTGCTAACAGCCCCTCTGTCAGAACTATTCGGCATCTCTACTACAAAGAAGCCTTACCTACACCTTCTGACATCATCATAGCCATCTCCACTAAGCAAGCACATAATCCTGCTGGTATTTTTATTGCAGAGGTTTTTCACTAATGATCTTCCAAGCAAGAACACTTTAGCATCTCATCATTTAGATGCTTTTAACTGGAACAACAGTGAATCCAAACTTAACAGAACTTTAGCTATTTTAATCAAAGCACAGTTAAAGCCTTTCATGTATCAAGTTTGTCATCTGCTTTCACTTGATCTTGCTGGTTGAGTTACACTGAGATCAAACATTCTAATGGCCAACATCTTTCATCTGTGAAGCGCAGAAAACATTAGTGCACTTGTCAGTGTTGTTACGGCATTCTTAAATGTGATGATTAGGCTGCTGGCTGTTTAGCACTGTAGTAGCATTGTACAGGGTGATCATTTTTAAGTTTTATGGAATTTTACAAAATGTCCTGTGGCAGATGGCATAATTCTTGTCCTTGAGCTAGATTATTTGAAGAGGTGGACATTACTAGCATGAGAAATCGAAACACATGTTCAACTAAAAAAAAAAAAAAAAAATCACTAACTTCGTAACTAATTATTTTACTGCACATATTGCAATTTATGAATTGTAGCTAATGAGCTTGGAAGACATATGCAGTTGAACTTCCAGGCTGACACCAGTTTAGGAATATATTCCTGATAAACACCAATACACAAGGGTGTTCCAGTTACTTTTGTGCATCAGTGCATTTCTACGGCAAGTTTGATGGTGCATATCTCCAAACTGCCGTCATTCTGGAAATCAATTCCAAGTGGATACACCTTGTAATCTCACTGGCTATGATTCGTAAATTACAACATGTGCCTCATATATGTGGTGGCACTGGCAAACACTCCCAGGGTTCTACTAGGAAACATAAATACCTAAGAAAGTGGATGGGGAAACGGCGCCCACGGTAGCTCAATTGGTAAAGCGTCGCATGCGTAATGCGAAGACGTGGGTTCGTTCCCCACCTGCGGCACATTGTTTTTTCATCCACTTTCCTTTCCATCAATTTATCATTTCGTTATTTCATTTATTAATCAAAAGTAATTTACCCTAACTTGTCCTTGGTGTCAGTGTTTGCTGGCTTCTTAGGATGTGATTAATAAACATCGGGTTCCTCGGTTAAGCCCCTTTATTTTCGTTTATATGAGCCATAAAGTAATTCATTCGAAAGATAATGAATAAATTTTTGTTAATTAGTTTAATATGTTTCGATTTCTCAGGCAAGATATATCTGCCTGTTGGAATATTCCTGCTCAAGGACTAGAATTATGCTATATGCAACAGGGCTATATTTAAAAATTTCACAAAACTGAAAATCATCACCCTATATAAAGACAGTGTGAATTTAAAAACAAGCTTCAGTGAACCTTACTGAATCAGCAAATGGCCAGTGTAACTAGCCTGATCATCCTGGAAATCTTTTGTAGCTTATAAGCATAGTTTTTAAATTCCATATATAGGAGTGCAAATTTTTCTTGAAATCAGCTTTTTCTTTTTAACAGCTAGCATCCCTGCCAGTTTGCTCAAACATAATGTTGCATGACTTCAACAGTACTGCACAATCATACCTTTTTCTGCTCACAGTGTCTAGTGATGTGTCTTTAGCAGCTGAGATAATTAATGCCCATGCAGATAAACATTAGAAAACAGTGCGATAACTGCCAAGAAAATGCGATCATGCGTTTTGTTTACAAAAGAGCATGTGCTCAACCTTCTGCCAGGTTTGTTCTCCATGTCAGGCTAGTACGGAACTTGCACAAGAAGCACCTTTTGCATTTTGCATCCATGAAGATATCTTATATGGTTATGGTGGTGTCGAAACATGACACCAACCATAAGACTTTAAACTATTTTATGAAACAGTTATTTGTACAAAGATAGGAAAGGCGCCAATTTTGAATTTATCACATTTGGTTTAGAGTACCATAGTATAAATGGCTCAACTGGCACAGGTACGCAAACGGGCTAGTTGGTATTGGTCGATGACGTTAGACAATGTGAACTCGACAAAGGATGGAGAAAGAGGCGATAGCATTTGTTCCATTTCTCGCCACTTTTGACGTCCTTTGTACAAGTCTGCACTGTCGAACATCATGGATCAACTAGTACAGCCTGAAAAAAATATGTCATGAAAGAAAACTTGGCTTTCAACTTTGACAATTCTGCCTGTTAGGTATTATGGTTTCTTTAGAACTTATTTCTTTGTACAAAGTCAGACCCATCAAGTAAAGCTTACTGAGAAAGAAATGAACGACATCAACACCACTCAAGGCACATGCATCAAAGGAGTCAGAGCATCATATACATTACCTTTAAGTGCAAGAGTATTCTTTTTCTTAAGCAAACTGCATTTCTAGTATCTTAAAAGCCTATATATTTATTTGCCACAGTTATGGGAAAATCACAACATGGAAAAATATGTGTTGATGCAATTTCAACTGTTATGTACAACAACAAAAGGTAAAGCACAGGTAGTCTCACTGCTCCTCTGTCTAAATGACATTCAGTTTCATTTGTCGTGTCCACTCCTATCCTGATGGCAGTAGAAACAGGAAGACAGCAGCGTGGTTCAGAAACTAGACGAAGGAGCTGATATCCTAGCTGACATAAAGAGTAAACAAGGGAGCTAGCTGGTTAGGCCATGTAGTGCAGACTTGAGACATCATTAACTAGCGCGAAAAAGACAACAGACGACAGCTAGAAGCACACAGGACAGAACTCTAGGCTTCAACTGAAATTTTGGCTACACAGAAACATAGGATTCAGGGGATGCGACTATGACGCATGGAAGCAACATTCATCCTTCCTTTTCCCGGCCTGACACAGGAGGTATCGGAGCAAATCGATGGACAGGTTCATTTTGAGATACGAACATTCTTTTTTGGCAAGAGCCAAGGAAGGGGTGCTTACACACCTATCACCCGCTTTTTGATGCAAAGTGCTTCCAATATTTTCATGTCGACCTGCCTCTAGAGCCGCCTGGGCAGATGAGTGCTGTGAAACTTCTCAGTGCATGAGCACCTACAGCAATGATTGGCCGGATGGCGACCAGCCACTGACAACTGCCCTATCTTTGTTCCCCCAAGTGGTCGTTTAAACACCGATCTGTTTGGCTTGAGGAAACACAGGGCAGCCTTAGTGGCTGGTGGCCACATGGCCAATCATCGCCATACGTGCTCATGCACCGAGCAGTTTCAAAGCAATCGTGTGCTCAGGCAGCTCCAGAATCAGGTACATAGGGAAATATACAAACCACTTTGCATCAAAAAAGCGGGGAATAGGTGTGTAAGCACCCGTCTCTGGCTCTTACCAAGAAAGTTCGTAAGTGAAATTAACCTGTTCATCAATTTGTTCCGATAGCTCCTATGTTGTTTCTGTCTGTCGCAATTCTGTGTAGCAAAAATTTCAGTTAAAGTCTAGAGTTCTGTCTTATGCGCTTCTTGATGTTGTCTTTGTCACGCTCAAGTCTGCAATGAGCACCAACTAGCCCAAGTGCCTTCTTCAACCATGTAATGCATAGGGCAGATAACCGGTGGCACATTCAAGTTACAGAATGGACGCCAAGGGAAGAGAAGGGTAGTCAAGGATGGTAGAGAAGTAGACTATCATGAAGTCAGAAAATTTCCAGGGTTCACTTTGAATCAGCTAGCGCAAGACAGAGGTAATTGGAGCTCACTGGGAGAGGTCTTCGTCCTCTGGTGGGAAAAAATATGTAGGCAAATTGTGATGAAAAAAGTATACCTGTCGGCTCAGACGTCTTCACTGTCTTTTCAGCAACGTGTAGGCCCAAGACAGCCAGTCGGTTCCCATGCAATTGCTTCATGCTGACTGTAACTGCATGGGCACAAGAAAACAACCCACCATTAATGCCACCCGAGATTGACCACTGAATAAAGGAACCTCTCAAAACTGCAAATACAATTAAGCATTTACCAGCTTAATACATACATACATAAAGGCCAAGAATAGTTACAATAACCATACGCTTTATAACTAGACATTAAAATAAGGTAGTGAAACGTACAATAACCGTGGGACGTTCAGTGCAATTCATTTCAAAATACTGTTGACCACTGACATGACGCCTTAGGCAGGGTTCAGTCAGACAACAAGAAAACATAAATAGTAGTAGTAATAAGCATGCCTGCATGAAACCAAGACAAGAGTTCAAGGACGAGAAAAAAATTGGCTTCCTCAGAGCACTTATTTATACAAAAAGATAAATTTATAAACAAATAGCGCAACCACGCGTTCATCTGCAACAGCACGAGAGCTTCTAGAACAAACGAGCCCAACTTAAAACGAAGGATAAGTACATAGCCGGGATGGTCGTGGTTCTTTTGTTTTGCATTAGTTCTAGTCATGAAAGCACAAGCATTGCATTGCAAGCTACCTGCGCCATTACCTATCACGTGACCTCCGACAAAAAAACAAAAAATAATACAATTGAGTACAAGTACATAAGCGACATTTAATACGGTTGTCACACTGCACACTTTTGGTCGCGATCGATCCTGACTGGAATCGAATTTCTGGGCGCGTTTGGCTTCGTTGCACAATCTGCGGACGGGAGCCAATCGCGGTCGAAAAGTTCCATCCAGAGCGGGCTTGATCGTGATCGAAAGTGGCCCTGTGACACCGGTATAAGTCTGCGCCCATCTTTGGTAACAGAATGAACCAATTAGTGAAACCATAGTATTATTTACCTGCCTGCGCCGAATACTGACGCGTAGCAGTGCTTAATTCTCTACAACTCTAGTTGAGGACACGTGAACAATGAAACATTCGATTTTTTTTTTTTTTTCTTTTTCACATTCGGTGCCCGTAGGCTACGCCTGGAGTACAGATACTACACTCGCATCCAACACACCCTGTGCTGTCCTTTAAAGAAATTACGCGAAAATTACGACCACAATGACGCACCATAAAAACGCGATGCTGAACGTGACTACGTACGTACGTACCCTTTATATGAGCAGTCCATGCGCCTTGCAAAAGGCCCTCCGTTTGAAGGCGGAGCGCTGTCACGATGTGTACTCTGGGCACGCCGTTTCGTTTACGTAGTGGATGGACCATGTTGACGATGCATTCCGCCGAAAAACAAAACGTCCACTTCATCACTCTTCAGGCCGAATGGAAGATGTTTTCTCCTTCGCCACGAATGACGGCCGTCGTAGGCATAGTAAACACACTGTCACAAAGAAACACCGATGTCGTAGGCCGCTGCTGCCTTTCTTTCTCACGCATAATCGCGTCGCCATCACTCCGGACGCTCACTTCGCGTCGATGAGCGCAAAAGTACACGAAAACAACGAGGTGGTACAACCTAAACGCTGCAAAAGACAATCTAATTACTCACAACTTCAAGAATGTCACGGAGAACACACCGTAACACACATGCACCCGGCGGCCCGCCGCGAGACGCAGGAACTGACGTAGCGGCGATAGCGGGGACACCCGTCGGGGGAAGTTATTTCAATTTCGGTTTCGTTTTCAAGGTATAAATACAAATATTTTTTTAAACTACATGTGTATATTACTTTCCAAGCTATTTATTTTACGCTACCTCTAAGCCATTTTCTGTGTTTACGGGTAGCTTCAGTGGAAATTTATTCGCAGAAACATTGGCTGATTTTAAATCAAATGGAATGGCAAAGGTGGGCTGGTAACTGCGTGTAAGTGAATTCATTTTCTCTATATATATATATATATATAAATATATTGCTTAGACGTTCATTTGTAAAGAGACGTGGTCCTTCCTGATTGTATAATATGCAGAGGTATTTGCGAGTCTGTCTTTTTATTTATGCACAAAGAAAGAGAGAGAGAGAGACAAAAAAAAGCTTTAATTGGCATTTTTAAGAAGTTCACAATGCTCATATTTCTTAACTGGTGTGCTCACGCAAATTCTAAATAGCTTGGGCGAACGACAGATGTAGAAGTACTTGCTTAATAGCTTTATAAACGTATAGGCGATACCACGAAATTTCATATGTGCAGAATTACACGAAAACCTCAAGTTTGCAAGTACGAAAAGTCTTTATTTGCGTGGTGTCGTGAATGTGCAACCGAAGCGAATCCAGTTCTCGTTTTTTTTTTTTTTTTTTTTTAAGAGCGGGTGAGCGAGTGGGGCCGATGACCGCTCAAACGAAAGAACAAATATAACAACGGGAGACGGGCGAGTCTCGCGCAGGTCTGCATATGTCAAGACATCGCGAACGTAATTGGCAGGTGGGCAACTGCGCGCACACTTGAAAAATGCCTCGCCACTGTTCCGTGAACAAAGATGGGTCTGCGAATGCCCCGCCAATTTCTGGAATCTCGTTATATCTACAATGATTGGCTTAATGTCCTATTCATGCATGCAATAATACTGTCTCCAATTTGGGAGGGGAAATATTTGAGTAAATAGCGCTGTTAGTCGGTGTTGTAAATACTGTATGCATCGCAAGTTGTACGTTGGTTCTCTATACTTTCTCATATTATTCTCCCTTTCTTTTTGAGCACTCCGTTCTGGCAGCTGTTTGTAAGCCAGTAGAAATTTCCTTTACTATACAACTACAAACTTAATAGTTTTTTTTTTTGTACAGCCAGCTTCGTAAATTGACGCAGACGCGAAGCCATGAGCGTTTTGCACGGCTCTTTCTGCAGATGCTGCTTGAGCAAAGCATTGTGGTGGGTGAGAAGGCTCAAGTTTGCAAACGAACCTACCTTGTTTATAAACGTGAGAGAAGTAGAACGAATTGAGGTTATTGATTCGGCGAAAAAAGGTCAGGTGGGGTCAAAGCTTCCCGAATTGGCGTATCTTTTTTCCGCGTATGGTTCGTCGCGCCCTTTTCTGCCTGTTTTGTCGTGCTTGAAAGAAACCTAGACGACCGCACTGCATTGGAGCAATTGTGGCGCGTCCAGCTGCATGCTGTCACGTGGCCTATTCATTTTGCTGGATTCCTGGCGTCCCAAAAGCAAGAGCTGCACTAGTTCTGCCTTACTGAAAACATTTTGAACATCTTTCTTTTGGTTAAATATTCAATACTAGAAAAAGTAGCAACAGCAATAGGTTTTTCGCAGGACATATTTAAAATAGTTCATCAAAACAGACAGTGAAACGGAGGGGGACTCTCTTCAGGAGTTTTGTCGGCATTGAAAGCCCGACATGTCTCGGTGGGAAGGGAATGGGGTAGGGGAGGGCCCACTTCTGGATCCACCACTGGTTTGTAATGCCGTGGGACACGCTGTCTCTTCGTACAACTGTATGTTTGTGAATGTAATAAAAATAAACAAAAACACCCTTGCACCCACCCCCAATATTCTTAGTCAGTGCACCCTTTCGGTGGGTAAAAGGGTGTTATGGCATCTAGAACTACCCTATGCTTCGCAAAAAGTCATGGTGATGGGATGTTTCTTGAATGAAAACACCCTTCAAGGGTGTTATGACACGCAATTATCACCATCAAGGGTGTAAATTATTTTACTGTGTAGGGGCCAGAGTGGAACCCTGGGGTACGCCAGAGAGTAATTCCAGAAGTGTGGGAGCCTAACTGAACGAACTGGTGGCGGTCAGATAAGTAATTACTAATCCAACAAAAAAATAGCCCGTTTCCTAGTATATGTTTAAACTTTAGAAGTAGCTTAGCACGGCAGACACGATAAAGGGCCTTTGGGAAGTCTAAGTAAATTGCATCTATTTGTGTTTGGTCGCTAATTGCTTTGGCGAAATCGTGTAGTATTTCAACAAGTTGGCTAACGGTAGACAGACCAGTCCTGAAGCCATCATGGTAGGGATGGAGGAAATTTTTTGCCTCAATGAACTCTTTAATGAATTGCAAAATAATATGTTCCAAGATTTTACAGGATGTACATGTGAGAGAAAATATGCGTATATTTTCACTGACAAGAGGTATCGCCCGATTTAGAGACTGGCACTATTTTTGCAATTTTACATTTTGCTGGAAGGTGTTGTTCAGAGATTGATTTATTGTACACAAGGCATCGGACGATGAAAATCTGCTCGGTTTGTCGCACGCCGGACGTCCTATCCGGCGCTTCGGCGCGGCAAAGCACATCGATTCCCACTGCCGTTCCGGCGCGTCGGATCGGACACTAAATCGGACCTTGTGTCTCACGCTTAAATATTAGCTTACAGGCTCGGCATAACGTTTCAGGAAACAGTTCGGGATTCTGTCCAGACCGTTGTATTTTTATCGCCTAAACTTAATAATAGTGGGAACAAACCTGGGGCCGTATAACGTAATACTATTCCAAAATGTTTTTATTCCAATCTCGTGACGTGAAATTTGCGTAACCGCTTGCGCAAGCATCGGGCGGTCACCCGCAGGGTTGTCTGAACAGCCCAATCAAACGCTCTCCTCGTTCATACGCGGTCACTTTTGTTTGCTTCAAAAACGGATAACATTGCCAACGTTGGCGGCTTTTCGTATCTAATTGGCTGACAAGAGGCGAGGAGCACCCTCAAGTGGAGAGGGATTTGATGGGGCCGAGCCACTGCACTGAAAATCGATAGCCGGACGAAGAGGGTGGTGCCGCCGTCTGCGATTAGTCCGCTTTCCCTTAAGGCTCAACCAGACGTACGCGTTCCAACGCGTCCGCACGCGCCGCACCACGTCAGCGCGCGTACGGCGTCAGGCGCGGAGGCTGTTTAGCGTCTCGACGCGCGGCGGCGTGGAGACCTACAACTGCTAGGATTTTTGCGCCCGCGCCGGAAGCTGCCGCTCGCGTCAGTAGCATGACGCACCTCACATGACCACGGCGAGCCAACGTCACTTCCGGAACGACTCTTCGCGCGATGTTCAGGGAAGCCCGGGCCAGCTGCTTCAACACCTCCTTCTTGGCTGTGCGCGTTGAGGTGCGGAAATCTTCAGCCGTGACGGCTGCATTAACAATGAAACTTTGATCGCCGAAGTTCAACGTCGGCAACCATTGTGGATGGCCTCGCATAAACAACACAAGGACTGCAACCTCAAAGCGGCACTGTGGAACGAAGTTACGGCCTCCGTCCTGCCAGATGTCAACATACAAGGTAAGCACGAGATTTTGCAGCTTCCACGTGAATAATCGTTTACTAAGCAGTCTTGCATTCCTCTGCGCAGTGGGACTGGAGCTGGTACGAAAGCGGTGGAAATCGCTGCGTGACAAGTTTCGCCGCATTTTCAACGGCCGCATCAAGGCACAAAAGAGCGGCGCCGGCGCCGACGATGTCGAGTCTGTCGACACTGCATGGCCCTTTCTTGCGCTGTTGATGTTTTTAAAAGGCACCATGGTGACGAGACCGTAAGCTTGACATTATTGTTGTTGCGAACATTTTGCTGACAAAAGGCAACCCACCTTGATTACTTCTATGTCAGTGAGATGAGGTGCTTGTTTCTTCCGAAAGGGTAATTAACATCATCGTAGAGCGAGAGAGTAAGCCTTTTACCGGCTAATAATTTTGAGACATACTTGGCTAAGCCTACTGCTATGAACGATGGTAACGGGCATTTAAATGTAACAAATTTCAGTGTGCAATAAGTGGTTTTTGCGCTGGAGGCGCGTACAAAGGAAGGGGGCCATCCTGTGCTTGGATATGCACCAGTGGTGCAGCCAGGAATTACGAGGGGAACAGGGTCCGGCAATTAATGAGGGTAGGGGAGTGGTGGGGAGGGGCTTGTGCTCGGTGTTGCTACATCCCTCTTTTTGGCTATGCTGATACCTACGCCTGCTCACCAAAGTAAACAAAATGAGGGGGAAAGTTGGCAATTCAACGTTTATGCAAGCAAGCTGCAATATACAGGTGGCCTTCATTGTAAATACCACATGCCTAGGCTGTGAATTATATAGTTTTCGGAGTTATCACAGTGAAATTCCACTTGTAAACAACTAATGGCAAGGGTTTTCACATCTCCATGTTGTAGCATGTGGTGCCGCTTCGACCATAGTCATTACCTTAAATCATGAATATGATGTGCATGGCTAGGTTTCATGTATGCTTGCCGAATTGCTTACTTATATAAGTTACTTCAAGTGTGGCATTTTTACTGCGATTCGACACTGTACAAGGAATATATATTTTCTTTTAGAGATACACTGACATGCACGAAAATATTTTGATGCAACTTTACTTATATTTTCCTTTTGCATTTCTCACTTTTGCACAATGTATGGTAATACGGATCACAGTAGTGAATGAAAACTTTAACATTATGAAAGTGCTAGTATTGTTCATAACAATTTTACAATGCGTGAGGCTATAACAACAATAAAGAGCAAGAAAAACACTGAAATGGTTTCACTTTGTTTTATTGCAATGTTACAAAACGTCACAACATAGAAAACATGCACTTTTTCTTATGTGCAGCACTTCAGGCAATTATGTAGTGCCTGCAAGCCCAAGAGAGGTGAGCCAGCAGCTGGACACGAGTGAGCCGCTCAATGCGAGCCAGCAGCACAGTAGTGCAGAGAAAAATTTAATGGGCATTGCCCAGTTCGAAGACCAAGACTTGGATGCACAATCAGATATTTCTGATCTGTCAGGCTTGGTGTCAGTGTCACAGGTCTCGCCAGCCTCGACGTCATCTATGACATGAGCTTCGACGTCATCTATGACATCAGCTTCGACGTTGTCTACGGCACCAGCCTTGATGTCAGCAGCACAAGGAGCGGCTGCCCCAAGCCAGCAGGGAGCTGCTAGCCAAAGACTGCAAAAAAAAAAGAGAAAAGGCCAAGTGAAGATGCTCTTGTGAATTAAATGGGCGAACTGTCCAAAACCCTACAGGCTTGCCCTATAGAGGACGAGTATTACCACATGGCCCTCAATATAGTAAAACTCTTGAGGAAAGTGCCGGAAGAACGGCAACTCGACTTCCAGATTGAGTTGCTGCAGTTAATAAAGAAATATTTAGAGTGATGAAGGATCTGTTGCACTTTTCTTAACCTAAAAAATGTTTTACTGGGCTTCACCAAGAATTCTAGCATGTACGAGCATCACGGAAATGTCTTGAAAAGACGAGGCTCGTTTTCTAGCACCCCAGGAGATGGCACTATTTTGATATTCTCTCAGCGTTGTGCTCATACTGTCTGCGGTAACAACGCAGTTTCGTCGCATGGATTCGCTTTAACGTTCGATTGCCGCCTACTGCTTCGCCTTGAATGGTGCCAATTAACAATGCTGTTAAGTGCAGTAGAAAGGCAGTGAAGTTCATGGGCAAATGTCTAAGACATGTTTCACTTTCATGTTATGAGTGATTCCTATGAAAGAAGGATTAACTACTGTTTCTCCACCACTAGAATTACATTTAGGCATTGACAGCCATGCTAAGCAAGTAGAAAACGCTGGTGTCAATTCTCTGCGCGAAATATTTCCGAAAGCTTTCCGCACAACACCGGGAGTAGTTTCGAATTTCGAAGCCAAAATATCCATAAAACCAAATTGTACGCCTCTGTTTTGCAAAGCCAGGTCAATGCCTTTGGCTACTAAAGAAGTAGCCAGCGAAGAACTTCGGAAGCTAGAAAGTCAAGGCGTTTTAAGAAAAGTTACCACCAGCTAGTGGGTGACTCCCATTGTACCGGTTTCGAAGCGTGGTGGCGGAATCAGAATCTGCAGTGACTACAAAGGAACAATCAATCAAGTGCTAAAGACCGATTGTTACCCGCTCCCGCTTCCTGAGCTTTTATACTCGATGGTAGCCGGTGGTAAGGTATGTTGTGTGCTGGATTTGTCCTCTGCGTACCAGCAAGTGCCTCTTAGTGAAGATTCTAAGCCACTGCTCACGATAAATATACATCAAGGCTTGTACAAAATTCAAAGGCTTCCATTTGGAATTGCGGGCGCACCAGCTATATTTCAGGCCATGATGGATAAAGTTCTACAAAGAATTCCCAACGTTGGGTGCTATATAGACGACGTCATCATCATGGGTAACAGCGCAGAAGATTGCTACACAACTACCACAAGAGTTCTCAAGAGACTTAGCGAGCACAACATAACGCTGAAAGAGGAAAAATGCAAGTTTTTTCGTGATTCAGTAGTCTACCTAGGCCACAAGGTTCTGAAAGAGGGCATCGATCCCACCGCTGAAAAGATAAAAGCAGTACGAGATGCCCCAGAGCCGAGCAACATCACAGAAGTGAGGGCTTACTTGGTTCTTCTAAACTTCTATGGCAAGATTTTGCGGAATTTGGCCACTGTGGTAGCCTCTCTTTATCAGCTTCTTCAAAAAGATCAAGTGGAAATGGACGCAACAGTGCAAGAAGGCCTAAGAAACAACTAAGTAAATGATCCTCAACAGTGAAGTATTAGCCTTCTAAGACGTCACAAAACCACTCGGACTTAGTTGCAATTCTCCCGCTTACGGCTTGGGAGCAACTGCTTGGGAGGTGAGCAACGTGGCCGGCATTTTAAGCAATTTCGCGCCGGCAGACATCTACAACGCCGATGAGACTGGGCTGTTCTGCGATATGTTATCCGGCCAGGACGCCCGACTTCAAGGGGCAGCGCTGTCACGGCAGCAAACACAGAAAAAAACGTGTGAGTGCTGCTTTGCACAAACATGGATGGCTCTGACAAGCGTCCGACATTAGTCCTTCGAAAAAGTGCCAAGCCGCGCTGTTTCAATGGATCCCATAGCTTACCTGTGCAGTACAAGGCGAACAACAAGTCATGGATGCTATTGTCATGGATGACCCGAACTATTTTCACAGATTGGATGGTGGCATTTGACCGCGACATGAAGCGGCGGGACCGTAAAGTTTGCTTGCTTCTGGACAATTGTGGATGATAAAATTATGCCAACTAGCACAAGTTTCAGTTATCTTTCTACTGTCTCTCAAATCCTTCAAAATTATAATGAATACAGTGGTATGCTAAAAATCCTTGCCTAATTTTTAGAATTTATTACTGCAATAACTGCAAGGGTGGTCTCCACAAACTAAGATAATCGGTATTGTATGTTGCTTACTTTGCCTGCTACATGTAATAGTGACATGAGGGATTGAATGCCACATACCTTGCTCGGCTTAGCCTATAGTTGAAGACACGTCTTTCATCATCAAGCTGCTTGGCTGGATAAGGAGAAGGAAATCCTCTCTCAGCTCAAAAACCTCGTCGCCTACGAAGGCATATGGTGCACTTGTTGCAGAGCAAGGAAGCCAACTCAGTGATGGGATATCCAAGTCTCCTTGAGTGAGGGCACGTCCAAACTCTGAATTTATGAATGTGCCACCATCACTGAGGCCACCCTCGGCTCACACATCGATGAGGGTGTACTTGCAGTCACTGTCGACCACAGCCATTAGGACCACCGAGAATGTGCCCTGCAATTACGAGCACAAAACACACAATCAATACAAGTGCAATAATTGTGACAGCTGCACCGGTCTGAACAAGCACAATATCAGTATGTCTCATTTAAGTGCAAAAGCAGCTGCCCATATTGTGAAGCCTAGAATCCCAGTAGAACAGTTTGTGTAAAATTTCATCTCAATGCATGACCGAGGAAGTAAAAACATCTCACACCAAGTGCATCCATTCTCCTGTCTTTGTGATTGTTGTCTGTATGTCAGTAAACGGTTATGGCATGTGCACAGTAATGGCAAGTTTATTGAGAGACTTGAAAGTAATCACAGTTGATAAATGGTCTCTGGCAGAAGCACTAATACAAGCACTTGAAATCTTTTCGCACTTTCTTAAAATCTTTTTTTGCACTTGTCAAATAATTCTGAGGCATCGTGTAGTCGTGCTGCTCCCCGTGATCCCTACTGTATATATGAGATTACATCTTGTGATTTATTTGTGTTTATAGCCATTGGTATAAAGCAAGCTTTTGTACATTTACTGCTGTATACATTTTTAATAAAGCACTAGAATATGTTCACCTTTCTTCATTGATTGTGTAGATGTTCTTTGCCACTGTTATATGCATACCATTCGTTTTTTGTTTTTGCTGCTCGTGCTTGCTACCACCCTGTATGCTTTGTAATGTTTGTTCTCTCCCCCCCCACCCCCACCCCCGCCCCGCTATAATGCCATGAGGCGCTATGGGTATGATGTAAATACAATAAAATTTGGGCAATAAAATAGAAGATAAGGCCAAAAGCTTAACATTACTTCAGGATTCTGATGAGCCATTACATTTTAATAAATGAAATTTATGAGTCACTTGTTCTGCTTTGGCACTGAGTACTTGAAAATGCCTCTCCACCCGTGGAAATAGCAATATTACCAGGTGATCTGAGTAATGTGCTCGTCTGGTCAAATGCAAGTAAACAAAGCTAATGCTACCTTCTAGTTGAAGTAGACGCTGCCAAAGTTAGGAGGGCTAACAATGGC
Source organism: Dermacentor andersoni (assembly GCF_023375885.2). Taxonomy (NCBI): domain Eukaryota; kingdom Metazoa; phylum Arthropoda; class Arachnida; order Ixodida; family Ixodidae; genus Dermacentor; species Dermacentor andersoni. The sequence goes on from NC_092817.1 coordinate 160,746,993, forward strand.
AACGTGTTTGCTGTCCACAGCACCTAGGCAGTTCGGGAACTGCCACCGCATCAAAAAGCCCTGGGCTATCTTCTCCCACTCAGCTCTGCTGGGTACCTAAAGAGTTGCACAGAATCATCAGTGCTCCACTACATCACGCAGTAGCTGATGTCTGCAAATATGGGATGCTGTTTTGAAATATGATCTTAAAAGTTCGAATGATACATGGGAATGATTTGAGGGGAATACGGCAAAGTTGCTTACAATTCATATTCAGAAGAAACAGTTTCGAGAAATCTTTTGTGTAGGGGCTAAAGCAAAAAAAAATTATGTTAGCACTTTTCTAAGTTACCATTCATGAAGAAGCATGGTGGTGACAGGCGTACTCACTCTTACAAGCCACTCAGTGGATGCTAGGGCAGTGAATTCGTAATTCGCAGTTTCTTTATCAACAAAGCAAAGATAGCAAATTGTGCCTGTGAGCACTATACTGACCTAATAAAGGTTTCGCATTGGATAGTCGCCAATTAATAGGTTTACGGGGCAGAGAATGAGGCTGCAGGAGCCAATGTCGTCTAGAAGAAGGTTCACGGTCATACTTTCACCCCTCGAATAACATCTGCATCATTTCTAAACGGAACAGTCACCCGTAAAAGTTCACGGGGAAGGGGTTTCACGACAAAGGGGAGTTTCTGCTCTGGTAAAGCGCAATGCTTCCAATTCAATGGATCACAGTGTAGCCAGCAAAATGTACTACGGATCGAAGCTTTTAATTAGAGGCTATGTGCACGGGCTTCGCGGAAATGTAGTCATGTGTAGCGACGCACATTGCGGTGCATAGCTGAGTATGTGTACGGGGTGATGATTTTAAGCGTTCCGGAATTTTTGAAAATCGTCTGTGGAAGATAACCGAATTCTTGTCCTTGAGCTGGAATATTCGAAGAGGCAGACGTTACTAGCATGAAAACACATATTCAACTTATTAAGAAAAGCTTGCAAGTTAACTTCCTAACTTTACGGCACATATTGCAATTTATGAAATGTGCTGGTGATCTTAAGACATATCGTTTTTAAGTTAATCACTTGGATGACACCAATTTCGAGAAATTATTTCCAAAGTGTGGGACGAAATACATTGGAGTTTCAGTTACTTTTGCGCGGAAGAGTGCAATCTTACGGCGAGGTTGATGGGACATATCTCTAAACTGGTCTCATTCTGAAAATTAAGTTCAAGTGTACACACCTTCCAAACTCACCAGAGACAATTAGTAAATTGCAATATGTGGTGTAAATTAATTAACTAATAAGTTCAATAACCAATTTTGACTTCTCATGCAAGTAATGTCCGCCTCTCATCCAGCTCAAGCACTAGAATTATGTTATCTACACCAGGCGACATTTAGAAATCCCGGGAAACTTAAAAAAATACTCTGCCCATGTTTTGGTGAAGCACACAACAAACAGCTCATCTCAGACGCATTATGAAAGCGTTTGCTTACCTTCCTATAGTAATCCTTCAGTCGTGCCCAGAGGGATCGACATGTGACGTGCATGCACATTCGTGCAGTTTCAATGCCAACGCGATATGCAAGTGTGCCATTACAGATATCTTGACCTGATGCCAGGTAACTAACACAGAGAAACAAAATCATAAAACATGTTTTTCAATATTTAGTTCCATTTATTACGACAATACTTAATGTTTCTGTATTGAATTGCTGCTACCATTACAATCTTTAGGTGCCACTTTCTTTCGTGAACATAGAACAAAGGTGCCTAGTATAGACTAATATGGTACTGCTAGTTGAGTAATTTTTTCTTCAGAAATAGATACCACATTTTATTGTCTTCTTACACATCTATCTTAATCTTCCACATTCTATGCCGTTGTGGTGGCTCTTTTCTTTTACTTGTAATGCAAAGGCAAGCAAGTTCGAGCAATAATTCCCAAGTTAGACGGGCCTCACCTAGCACTGCTTGTCATAATAGCTTGCAGGTGTTATGAGCTCAGTACAGGAAAAGTTGCGAGAAATAAATTAGGTGCTATGCAACGCATAACTGAAAAAAGAAAACGAAAAACAACACAGGAAGACTTATACCCAAGTTTCTTTGCCTCATATGCCCAGTTTTGTGCAGCAAACAGCCCATTTGTAAGTATGAAACTAGTCCCACAAGGTTTCCATTTGTAGAACGCTAATTGATAGCACAACACAGGCACTGCCCGATAGTGAAAGCACTACATACGAAGAACTGAATACATGCGTACCTTAATGCTATTGCCAGCCGTTCAGCCGGCTCCAAGGGTTCCCTTATGAAGTTCTGACAAGTTAGGTCTGTTACAACAAGTGTAAGCAATGTATCAAGCATCTGAGGCGTCATACGGTAAAACTTGAAGAAGAAGGCGTGGTCGCCTTCACGCATACGGCGCATCTGTCAAAGGAAAAAAAAAAAGCTGTGAACAGGATTTCCAGGCTGGTGCCCAAAACTTATCTGAGTGTGGAAGGTCAACATGTTTTGGTGACATATTTCTAAAGTCTCACAACTCCTTCATTCTCGTGGGGCACTTAAGAGAAAAGTCACTACAAAAGACCTTTCACGATGTCTGGAGCGTGCCGGAATCGGCGAGTGAGGACAGTTGATAGCCCTAGCACCCCTAAGGCTCGGCGAGTCCGCAACCTACCCACCAGTCCGGGTTCCGTCCTCCATGCCCTGTTAGCCCCTTCGGATTACCGGAAGTGCCAGCAAAGATTACTGAATAATGCTACTTTGTTTACACTTAGTACTCGTCCCAATTTCCTCTAAAAAACCAGATTACACAACTGTAATGCGCTGAGCCTATCACGGACCCATTTTTCATCATTCCGACCGACATTACAACAACGACTTCGGTGTCAAGCATGTGCATGTGTATTCGGCAGCTAATTGCCTGGCTTGTTTGTTTCACAGGGAAAAAGAACAAAGTTACCTACTGCTGTGTAGTAACGTCCTTCTTGCTTGCGTGCTGCAAACACGGGCCGAACCCACCATCGTCGCGGTTGCCGCTGGTACCGACGTCGCCTTCTCTTCAGCATTAGCAGCAGCGTCATCATTTTCATGACAAGCAACACTTTCTTTTTTCTGGACAACGGTCTCATGATTCAACAGTTAGCACAAAGGTCGAAAGCTTGCAGCGCAGTTCGAGGTCTGACACACCGTACAACACGCGATGCGCGTAGCACATGAGTGATGCTATGCCGATGCTGCTGCAGGTTTCGCCGGGCTCACAATACTCATATTAGGTCGCAGTTGAGCTGAATGCCCCACAAGGAGTCGTAAAATATGTTTCTGAAATAAAAAAACAAATTTTAAGCTAAAATTATTGTGTTTTCTTGCAATATGTAACACCTTGCTGAACGTGGCCGTTAAACGAAGGCTAGACTGCCTTGAACATGGCAAGCTAGCAACACTGCGCCGCCGCGACGAGACGCGCGTCTACGCGCGGCAACTCGTGCATCGTTTGGGTGCGCGCCCTCTTCCTCCGTCGGGCGCGACGCGACGTCGAGTCAGCGCGGCGTGTGGTGGTGGTGGTGAAAACTTTTAATTGCTGCAAGAGAGTTTGGGAGCCACAGAGTGGCCCCGCTACATGGTCGGCGTCCCTAGTCCGGAACATCGCATGACAATGCCCCGTTTCTCGCCCGTTTCACCAGAGCCTTTTGGGACTCAAGCGAGGAGCAGTTGAGGAGGGCACTCTCCCATGCCTCTCTGGAAGGGGTAGGGGAAGGGGGGAGGTGGGGATTTTGAGTACATGCCCACACCATGTGGAAGATATCACAGGTCTCCCCACAGTGCGGGCATCGCCCATCCGTGTTAGGATCGTAATGCTTTAAGATTGCAGGACAGAGCAGAGTACCTGTCTGCAGGCGCCTTAAAGTTCACTCCTCCGTCTTACTCAGCCCCTTGGCAGGGGCCGGGAAAAGGCGGTGGTTGTCGCTATAATGCGTTATTATTTCCCTGAATCGCAACAGCGGCTGGTTAGTCTCCGAGCCAGAAGAGCTGGGATGAGGAGCCCGGTAAATAAGCACTCGGGCAGCCGCGTCAGCGGCCTCATTAGGGAGTTTTAGAATAGGGGCCCCAATATTTTGGGGCCCCAAACAGCTTTGCGGGTGTTAGCAATGGGGCACGCAGGAGTGAAGAGTTCTAGAAAAGGGCTTTGCGTTTGCGGATAGCGTCTTGCGCTGACAGCGCCACTACGGCGTCTAAGAAAAACGATTAAAAATAATTAAATAAAATATTTCATTTTATGATATGAATAGTAATTTTGACTTGCGTGTATTTGCGTTTAATTACAATTTAGAGGTTATTCTTCAAAAGCAAACAATTAGTTGTGCTTAGTTTTGAGCAACAAAACCAACTTTACGTGCCTTCACCAGCCAAGCTTAGCCGTGTTAGGCCTACGAGCCATAAAATCCACACTCGAATTCGGAATCAGCGGCGTCTAATGAATCAATCTTCATAACATACGCGAGTTGAGAGAAAGCGATAACTGCAGTCACTTCTCCTAGCTTGCGAACTTCACGCGTTACCGCGAATCGAACCCAGTTTGGTGCTAGGTCAGAGCCGTCGCTTCGATGGGTGCCGCCATGTTTGTTGACGCAAAGCTTTTGGGAACGCTATTTGAGCTCCCGCTAAATCGGTGAAATAGCGTTCCCAACGCAAAACCCAAACGCAGTTTGCGTCTCGCGCATGCGCAGTGGCTTCGACGCTATTTCTTTGGGGCCCCAAAACGTTTGGGGCCCCTATTCTAAAACTCTCTATTACCTCGTACGCCCTGATGGCCAGGAGCCCAAATGATTCTTTTCGGTGTTGGATCAGTGGCAGTCCGTCTTAGAATGCAAGCAGCTAAGGAGGAGATCTCCCCAGCCAAGTAATGATCACATGCTTTTCAGGAGTCCGTAATGATGATTCTCGAATTGGCGTGGGCGGCAGCAAGCGCTATCGCTACTTCCTCGGCTCGCATTGAATTCGGGGCTCGAAAAGAGAGTCCATCGACGTGCATTTCCTGGTGAACAACAGCGGCCGTGTAAAATCCCGTGGGCGACCGCCCTGCTACGTCTACATAATATACACCGGGTCGGGAGCCGTGTTGTCTCTCAAGAGCCCGAGCCCGCGCTTGTCTGTTTTCGTGCATGTCGGTGTCCATGTTACGGGGGAGCGGGGAGACCCAGAGCATATGGCGCCACAGTACTGGGATACGCTCCGTCTCCTCTGGAGTGCAGTCGTGTTGGATGTGTAAGCGGTTTAGCAGGCGGCGCCCAGGGGCCGTATGCATGAGCCGCGTGTATTGGTTCACGAGGTGGGCCTCCCGCAGCTCCTGGTAGGAGTTTAGCACCCCCAATGCCTTCAGTTTGGCATTAGAGGTAGCCACCGGGAGATCCAGGGCTCGCTTAGTTGACTTGCGGATGATGGCGTCTATTCGCGCCTCGTCTTGCTTAGTAGTGCGGAGATATGGCACGGCGTAGAGGTTCCGGCTAGTCACGAAGGCATAGACGAGCCGAAGCGCGTCCCTGCCCCGCAGACCGCCCCGCTGGTTGGAAACGCGGCGGATCATACGCCCTACCTGTTCGCCTACTCTCTTGAGTTTCACAATGGTGGAGTCCGGTCTGAGTCTGTGGTGAATGAAAAGGCCCAGAATACGGAGCTCCTCCACCTCTCTAATAGGACCTCCTGACAGAGAGATGTGCATTGCTGTCCTATCCTTTGGGTTCGCTCTGACATGCAGAAGCTCTGATTTCGCTGGAGCACATTGGAGCCCACAGTCCATAGCATACGCATCGACTATGGAAGCGGCCTGCTGAAGGCGGGCCTCCATGTCCCCCAGGCTCCCCTCAGTAGTCCAAATTGTAATGACATCTGCATATAACGCGTGTTGAATGCCTTCCACCCGGGCCAGTTGGCTTGGGAGGCGCATCATAGCTATGTTGAACAGGAGCGGGGATAACACCGCTCCCTGAGGGGTACCCCGTGTTCCCATCATGTAAGGGCCGTATTCCTCGCCCTCAGTCCGAAGGAAGGCCTGGCGATTAGTCAAGAAATCTTACATACGCGTAGGCCCTAGCCCCACAATCGGTAGAACTCAAGTTGGCCAGGATGTTTCCGTGTTTAACATTGTCGAAAGCCCCTTTCAGATCAAGGGCGAGGATGGCTTTGTCATTGTGTTGCATAGCTGTGGGTCGTATTACATCCCTGTGCAGCTGAAGAAGGACATCCTGTGCAGACATGTGGGGGCGAAACCCGAACAAGGTGACTGCAAAGAAGCCCTTACTCTCCAGGTATGGAGAGAGGCGATCCCGAACCATCGTCTCCATAAGCTTGCCCCCACATGAGGTCAGTGATATGGGCCTCAGGTTGTCCGTATTCACGGCCTTACCTGTTTTAGGGCGGCGTGTGCTGGCGCATTGGAACGCGTACGTCTTGTTGAGCCTTCAGCTTGGGAAGGGTGTTCGAAAATCGCGGCGGCATGCAACGGAACCTTAAAGGGGTTGGGACACCAAATTTTGAGGCTATAAAAAGCATGTTGTAGGCTGCCTCCGTATGCAAGGACACCCAGAACGAGATATTGGACGCTGCAAACATTTCAAGATAATTTTAATTCAGCTCCAAAAAGTTATTAAAAACTCCTTCCCGTGGGCGAGACCCATCGCTAGCGCGGCAGTTATGACGTCACAGAGGAGGAACGAAAATATTGACGTCATAGCACACTAGCACAAAAACGTCACGTATGATGAGTAGCGATGAAATGCCGATTACGGAGCCTGCTGAGCCGAGTGACCGAGCATAGCCTCCACTATGACCGAGCTACAGGCATATAGAAATCCTTTCTTAATGCAAAGAAGGGGTAAGGCGTGCAGACACGGACACAAGAGGAGAGAAATGGACAACACGAACGCCGCACGGCGGCCCACAAACGGCAAACTGCGTGTAACACTAGACGGCCGACTCCGAAAGGGACCAGGATATGCGGCGTTCGTGTTGTCCGCTTCTCTCCTCGCATAGTCGCGTAGTTCGGCAGCTCGGAGCGGTCTCTCGTTCGCTTGGCCTTTCTCAATGTGAGGCCCCGTCCACGTTACCGGCACGGAGACTCGCCCCACGCCGTTTGCCGTTCACGGGCCCCGTGCGACGGCGGTTTTGCTCGCGAACGGCGAGATTTCCTTGCAGTAGAGAGGACAGGCCCGGGACCCATTTGTGCGGCAGCCGTACGGCGAAGCGGCCAATCAGCGACCGAGCAGTGGTCACTCTGGCACCGATGGCAGCCTTGCCGCCTCTCATCGCTCGGCGCCGTCGATATCGTCGCTAGGCCTTTTCCGATTCACTTCAAAGCTCAAGCTTACGGCGCTTCGGAATGAATCACCGACTCTCACAAGCCGCAATATATTCTTACCGTTGTTGTCGCTCTTCGCAATAATAATAATCGCGACACGCACTTCGAATCGCCAGTTGTTTACCTCTGCTGGGAGAGCAAGCGTACGCGCGAGCAGACGACGCAGCATTGGTTTTACGTCACTATTTTTTTGTGGCCCACGTGACCAAGCCATGTTGCGTTTCCTCCTCTGTGACGTCATAGCATCCCCCGGAGCCCAGAAACCGAAACCGAAATCGCTCGGTATAGTAATGCTATTATTAAATTATTTGTCGGATATATATGAATCCCGCTGTGTGTATCATGCTCCCTGAAGCATGACGCAACGTTTGAATCAACAAACGCATGAACGAAAATTTTGATGGCTCCACCCCTCAAGAGTGACGCGAAAATGGATCCTCAGCAAAGAAGAGTTGGCAGAACGAGGTCATAAACGTGCCGAAAGTGCTCGAAAACGTTACGCGACCACGGAAAAGGTTTTGTTATACGCAAATAAACCCATGTTCTCCGGCAGGTGCCGTAGCCAGTGCCTGGGGGATCAGCGGTAGCCATCTTTTGTTCCTTTTGGAACGGGGCAGCCTGCGGCTATTCAGAAGAAAACTGAGTTTTGTTCGGCATATTAACACATCTTTAACGCTTAACGTAATACATCTTTAACGTGCCGCCACCTGTCGGGCGCCGTTTTACCCGCCGACGACAGGTTAAAGGTACATTCAAGGCACATTCACAACGAAAGCGGAGCGTCTAAGACGACAAGCGGATTTTCAAAGCGGCGAGGCGGCGAGCGCTCGCGCCTGTTCAGACCAGCCGCGTTGTCTGGCTGTCCGCGCCGCCGGGAAGGCGGGGCATCTCGCGATATCTTTAGCAATTTCAGGGACGTGCCGCCATCTCGTGGCACTTCGGGTTTGTACGCGCACTTTCGATATTTTTTTTCGTCGTAGGTTGGCGCGCTGCCGTCCGCTATCTACTTCTGCAAAATGATGAGCTCAGACGAAGACGAGATCGTTGACATTTTACTCACCACTTGTATAGTCGCTGTTCGATATTTGTTACAGCGCAACACAACGACGAAAGAAGTATAAAGCGACGACACGGCGCCATGTCGTCGTTTTATACTTCCTTTTGTACTTGCCTTGTGTTGCGCTGTAACAAACCTTACTATAAATCCCAACCAACTGGCCCAACTTGCCGTTTTGACACTTTTCAAGAACAGAAGCGAAAAGACATTCGTTTACATTCCTTCACCAGCGCTTCAGCTGTGTCGGGTTCTGACTGGCTGCGGCCAAAGCGGCCAACTTGTCCGCGCGGAAAAAATCGGTCCGGGCGCGATCCAGCCAAGCGGCCGCGTATTTTCCGCAAAACGGAAAATCCGCGGCCGCTTGGCCGGATCCGCTTGTCCGCTCCGCCTTCGGTGTGAACGTGCCTGTACCCCATGCGAGCGACGACTTCGAGTGACGTCGCCCCAGTGTTGCCGGTATGATGGCAGCACTAGCGTGACGCATGCTTTATTAACTTAAGTTGATGTGTTTCACTGTAAACAGCAGCACAAAATATTTCGGAGACTCTTGCAGTAGGTTCTTATTCTTGCACTATAAAAATTCAATCGTTTGCTCGTTCCGTGTCACAATCGGTAGTACTTGAGTGATGTACATCCAGTTCCGGCTTCGCGCTATTCGCTAGTCGCTCATAGCACTTCCGGGCGACGAGCGACGAATTCTAGATTTGCAGAACCAAGCGCACAACATCGCGCTCATGGGGTTTAGCCTTTAAAATGGTAACATTAACCGTTGTTCATGCTGTTGTTTTTTGTAAATGTCTTTCATTTGATCATCCCAGGTGTACAGGCAATTGTTTATTTTATTTTATCGTAAGACTTAAAAAAAAAACGTTGCCTTTCTGGTATCGATACACTTTCGTTCTTTCCCATAGCTTCTTTCTATCTTATTTTACTACGGGCGAATAGTCCTCGCCAATTCAGTATTCTGTTCTGTTTAGCTTTTTGCAATTACTAAGTATGTTAGCTTTATCCCTGTAGTAAATAACTTCACAACGACAGATCTGCGCTTGGAATTGTCAGTCTCTCGCTTTCGCCCACGACACTGCATTCTTGCGATGCCAGCCGTTTTTATCCCTATCGTATCTTCATATTGTTTTCTCAACAGCATCGAGCAGATCTTGGTGGCTCTCATTTTCGAGTTCCTTAACAGCGTACACGACAAGATGAGACAGGCGGCATCTGTTATCTGATTCGTCGACTTTGTTAGTCAAGGACAGTACCAGATGATCGAGTTTGCCACCCTTTTCCACGCATCCCAAATCTGTAAGCTGTACCTAGAAATACAACTGGAAAATTTTGTTGTGCGCGTTATTTAGCGCTCTGGCACAGTTATGCAGCTCCACGGAAGTTACGAATTACACATCTCGTCCCTCCGCTTGCGACACTGCACCAGATGCCGTTTGGCGAAATGGGAATTCCATTTTTGGCGCATCTGAGCAAGTTAAACGGTGTTCCTCCTTTTTCTAACTTGCCAATTGTGTGCAATCTTGGGGAAACAAGAAAAGAAGTAGTAAAATAAAGTCTGCTTCCTAGAGTAGTTAGAATTTAACTTTCTAAGCAGCAAAAACTTCATTGAGATCGGTTAAGAAGTTCGCTCGTAAAAGGAATTATACGTTTTGCATGTATTTGAATGAAAAGTCGCAGTTAGGTCAATGATTTGATGACGGCCTCTCCATCTGGATTGGGGCGGAATGCAGAAACATTCGTGTACTGTGCTTTACGTACACGTTAAATAACTTCAGGTGACCAAAATAATGCGAAGCCGTCCACTACAGCGCGTCGCATAATCACATCGCGGTTTTGGCGCGTAAAACACGATATTTTTTTACGTAGTTGGCGCCGAGCTGAAGGTTCCTCGTAAGAGGTCCTTAAAAGGAATATCCTAAAAAATAAAATGGCCGCGATTTCGTAGTGGCGCTTTTCGGTCCATTCTGTCCCACTTAAACATTCACCGTTCACAGCCGGCCGACCACAATGATAACGCGGGCAGAGGATCGCTCTGGCTACTGACGAAGCTCAAGAAGTGCGAGGCATCAAAAAGGCATCGCGACAAAATCGCGGCCCAAATCGAGTTCTGCTCAAATCAGTTCACCGTCTTACGATTCATAACGTTCATGTAAATAAAGTGCGAACTTCGTTGGAGGAACGAAAGGAAATGCGACAAGCTTGGTATAACGCGAAATAAACAGAAAATGTTTGGAGACTTGGACAAACAGCAAAATTTGACATCTTTTTCGTCACTTTCCCGTGAACGTGAAATGGGTGATTGGGTGAGGGAACAAACGTGTGTTAATGACATCTTAGTTGAAATCAAGAAAAAGAAATGGGCATGAGTAGCACATGTAATGAGGAGGGAAGATAACCGATGGTCATTAAGGGTTACGGACTGGATTCCAAGGGAAAGGAAGCGTAGCAGTGGGCGGCAGAAAGTTAGGTGGGCGGATGAGATTAAGAAGTTTGCAGGGACGACATGGCCACAATTAGTACATGACCGGGGTTGTTGGAGAAGTATGGGAGAGGCCATTGCCCTGCAGTGGGCGTAACCAGGCTGATGATGATGACGTGAACGTACGCAGATCATTATCACCGTACAAATATTAAATACTGCAAATCCGTTATGCTCTAAATGTACTCCAAATTTTTTATCTATTACTTACGCTTTGTTGGCATGCATGCACACGTCACTTGTAGTTAGAGATCTGGAATAAAAGCGCAGACAACCTACACACAAATGTTACAAGAAAGGACTGATCCTGCAGGCCAATTCTTGTAACGGCAGTTGTACATTCGCCTCTTTTCCAACAAGTAAACAATGACCAATAAAAAGAAGTTCTCAGTAAAAGGCGTCATTATCTTATTCATTGCACACTCTTGACCACGCAGTACACAAATTCTTCTGTTGCACAAATCTGCAACAGAAGAAGCAGCTTAGTTTACTTGGGAGTTCCCCAACAAGTTCGACTAGTCTAAACAATGTTCCAGAATGCCACTGTTGAAGTTGGAAGCCACATTTTTGTTTAGAAAGTTCATCATACCGTCGAGCATTCCGGTTCTTATGCCACCATGGGAAATTCACGCTAGAAGCAAGTCGTGGACGCTATTAGCTCGCCTTTTAAGTACGCGCTCTGGCCAGAGCTAGTCTGTATCAGCGAGGACATCTTCGGGGTGTTGAGCCTTTATATCTTTGGCGACAGGTGGTGTTCCTTGCTGGCTCTGACTTCCGTGCTCAGTTTCACACAGCGTAGTCGGGGTCAACAGCATTTCTCCTGGCTTCGTAGGCACGTTTTCGTTCATTTGGGAATTACCGGTGACAGGTTCATCACCGGTCAACATTTCGCGAGGGCATTCATCGGTTTCTTTGACGTCTGGTGGAGTTCCTTGCTGGCTCTTACTTCCCTGCTCACTCTCACACAACGTAGGAAGGGTCACCAGCATTCCTCCTGGCTTCCCGGACACGGTTTCATTCAATATTATTTTACCGGTGTCAGGTTCATACAAAAATCCGCACTTCTTGTGGCCATAACGGTTACATGTGCTGCATGGTTGCGCTGCACAGTCACGTTTCGCATGGCCTATCGCGTTGCATTTCAGGCACATTGGTGGTCGGTCTGGGACAACGACGAGAAACTTTAGTTCCTGGTAGTACCAGAGGTATGGCAAATCTTTCACTTCCAACCCTTTCTTGAGGCACAGGCGAACGTAACGGGTAGTGCTACAAGCCCCACGCTTAGACGGCACGTAACACGTCACTCTTTTAACAGCGCCGTACGGTTGAAGCGCTTCCCCTATGGATGCATTGGAGATCTGACGCGGCACCCAATGAACTTCCATCCGGACCTCTGGCGCATTGGGGTCCACGATATCGCAGTAGAGTCCTTTCACTCGCATGCTCCCAGCGCTTGCGAGGGCTCGCAGGGCCGTAGTTGTCTTCAATTTAATCAGCCACAACTTACCGCACTCCACTTTTCCGATAGCTGCAACCTCGTCGCGAAGTAGAAGTTTTTGCATTGATTCCATAAAATCCCAGCGATAGTACGGACGCCCACGTGGATCACAACGTAGAAAAAGGCACATGTCAAACACATCCTCTTGTGTGGTAGGCGATGCGAGAGACACTGGGTCATCTTTACCAGAAACGACCGATGCGTTTAACATACCCTCTTCTATGGCAGGTGATGCGTCAGCCCCTTCGTCATCTTGAGCAGACAAGACCGACGGCTGCAACATATCCTTGGCAGGCGATCCGTCAGACGCTTGGTCACCTTGATCAGGCACGACCGATGGCTTTAACATCTGTTCTTTGGCCGGCGATGCAGTTTGTTTCTTTTCACCAGAAGCGACCGATGGCTTCAACAACTCTTCAGCTGGCGATAGAGCAGACGCTTGATAGCTTTGACTAGACAAGACCGAAGGCTTCAACAGCTCTTCGACAGGCGATACGCCTTGACCAGACATGACTGATGCGTTTGGAGCGCTGCTTCGGGCGTTCACTCCACTCAGATGCCACTCGCAGAATGACTCCTCAGCTCGGCCGCGCCAGCATACGTTCGAAGAAGGGTGTGTTTGACGTCACTATACAGCGCTAGCGCCGCTCCTTTCCCTGGTGGTCGCGAGTGAAGGACAAACCACCACGGCCGGGCTAGACGGGCGACGCGCGCGCTTTTTCCTAGAAAGAGCGCGGTTCGCCCCTCTGGGCCGGCTGCGAAAACCCAAACGAAAATTGTCGTTGTCCATGTGTACCACCCCCTTCGCCGAAGGAAAGGGTAATTCTTCCTCAGACACAGGCTCCTCGCGCTTGCTGTTCGCGACACCACTGTGTAGGCGCATGGAGAGGAAGGCTGAGCCGGTCTGTTTCTCCCACTCCCCGTTTCGCGTACCTTCTCCCATCACGAACTAAAGAAAAAGGAGTGTTCAGGGACAGCATACCCGGAAAACCTTTTGTTACAACCTAAGCAACAGGTTGATTATGTGCGATGCCCTTGAAGAAACATACTGTTTGAATAGTGCAATGTTTCTTTACCCATTCCTCCTCGGCTTATAATTTTCTCCTCGTTTGGACGATAGCATAGCTTTGAATATTGCTCCTTTCTTTCTCTTGTTTCTGCCGTGCGCGCTTCTCAACATTTCGAAACTGGCTACTGACAACGGAGGGGTGATTGGATTGGAGGAAAGCGATGGCAATTGCTGCTCCCCCTCTTCCGACAAGTCGGCCTTTTTCATGGCGTGACGGCGCCTGCGCACTGCCCTAGCGGATTCACGGTGAAGCGTTTTGGAAGGGACGCATGCCGGTAAGTCCCCCGAAAGAAAAAAAATTCATAAGAATAAACGTTCGGACGCACGCCGCTGCAAACACTCATGCCATGTACTGCGCTGAAACTCCAGTGGTAGCTTGACGTCGGTGCTGTGCCGAAAACGTGCGTAGCTTAAAGGGACCTTGAAACGATTTTGACGATTTTCTACAAACGTACTGAGTCGTTAGAGTAGGTCCTTCTGATCATTAATTGACACATCTAAGTGCTCCGCGTAAAGCGTGTAATTTATTATAAGGTTTTAAAAATGCACATCGCTGCCGATCGCAGCACGCTGCTCGGCGGAATTTTAAGCCGCCCCTACCCATATGACGAAAATCACCCATATGACGTCAGTGGGGCGAGATATCCGATTGGGTTACCAGGGCGCGTGATCAATAATTTTTCCAACTTTATGGTAAACAAACGATCTTCGTAATAGTTGGAATGCTAGTTCATTTGTTTTTATAAACAGAAAGTAACATAAAGAGAATGCACAAGAACAATTTTTCAATACAATTAAGCACTTCCGGCACACAGCAAGTGTCGTCTGCTTGTGTTACAACGTACTCCATTTTGACGAGAGCTCCGCGGTCAGAGTCGGTCTCAGTCTTTTCGCGAGCACTATGATTCGACTTCGTTGCTTTGTGGACTGCAAACGTAGCGACTGGCAATATGTCAAGCTGCGACATCGTGTCCCTCTGCAAGGCAGCATACGAGCGAACTGGCTGCTGCGCATCGGACTGCCGCTATCCGATCGGCGCCAGGGTTTGAGCGTTTGTGGCCGTCACTTTACACCGGAAGATTACTAACGCAATAGCGTTTCGCGAGTCCGGTATTAGGGCAAATGCAAGCGCAAGGGGACAGGGTCTGGCTGCTTGACTGCGCCGTAACGGGATGAGCCATGGTATGAGCAGAATCGCAAATGTGAATGGTCTCCACGGTGCAGCCACCTGGTGGCACAGAGCTCAACCATACACAGTAGCAGTAACGAAGTGTATTCTTCTTTGTTGCTGGTGTGTATTTTTCGCAGGCTTGTAATCATCAACATTTCGTTTTTATAAATGTTTCAAATGTTTTACACTTGGTTAGAGATATATTAGCGCTTTGTTTGGCTGGTTAAGCGCTGCGCAAACAAGTGGCTGGACCATGCAGACCGATCATGCCGCACGTACGTCTACGCTAAAGTTCCTTCATCAGCTTGAGTTATGCCTCCAGTCATTTGCCGAAATGATCAGCTTGCCTGTGGTTACCAGAATACCAGACACGTTCGGCGCTACGACAGAATGCTCGCAACGCACGCTGCTTCGATAGCTCTCGCTTGGGGTCGACGGCCAAGCGGCTAGCGGAGAGGTTTCACGCGGGTGGGGGCGGGCTCCAAAACAACCGGAAGTGGACGAAGTGACGTCGCATCGTGACGCGAAACCAGTGAAGGCGGAGCTTAGCCCCGATCGCTCGGCGAACGAGTTGAGGAGGAAAAGCATGACTATAGGGAGGAGGGTAACTTCTAATCGCTTGTAGCTCCATTAGTACGTAACGCTTCACTTAAATTGTGGTGTGAATGATCTACTTAAGCTGTACCCTACGCGTCTACAAAATTTGTCCGAACCGTTTCAGGGGCCCTTTAAAATTAAGGCTGCAACTCAACCTTAAAACAGAAAACCATCAGGGCGCCGTCTGGACTGTACCGTGAGCCTACGTAGTTGCCGCCCTTCATGGATGGCTAGCAAATTTTACGAAAACCCTGGCGTTAAATTCAGGCGACAGTTAAAAACATCACGTTGCTGATTAAGTCGTCTTGAAGCATGGTCCTCATTCGCTGGTGGTGGCTGACTTCACGTACTCGTTTAAGATGCGGTAACAGTGGGTCGATAGGGGACTGACAAGACGCTCACGTCAACGATTGATCGGCTACTCAGTACAGTGCGTCGCTGAAAGCATTTCATTAAACCAGGCCGAGAACGGCCCAACCGACGAGCGCGAGTTGTCGCACTGCGGTGAGCTTTCTTGTCAACGGCACCGATATAATGAGTGTGCCGACCATCGTTCGGCCGAAACCTGCGCGATCGGCCATCGAACTGACAACGCGATATAGCGACAGTGCCTTCGCTTGTATATATAATGAATCGCACTCAAAGTGAATCAGAACATGCCTACGAAATTGAAATGCACGAGTTTCAATTCTCCCAATCCGTGCACATGAGGTTTGAACCAATGTTGATTCTGTTCAGCGAAGGTTAAGCCTGGTGCCGTCGTGCTCGTGCACCCACTACCGGCGCAGTTAAACTGAAATGTGGGCAGTTAGAACGATTGAATCTGCTATTATAGTTCAGATCTCTCCTTAGCTATTTGAAATCAACTACGCTTAGACCGGCGTGTACTGGTGCTTCTGTGAAAAGATTATTTCCTATGTAATCTTGAACCCTGTATGTTGTATGATGGGTCATTCAAGAGATAAGGAGTAGCCGGCGCCTTAAATTGTGCGTCAACATCTCCTTATATCACACCAATAAAAAAAAAAAAAAGCGGTCAGCCGCGGCACAGCGCTGTGCCAACATCTGTACGTCACCATACCTGTAGGCTGCTGGTCGCATTCGCTATGTAGATGGGTGAGTCTGTACGTGTTGTTATGCTGATCATTTCTCAATTCCAGAGATGTACTGTTAAACTCTGCGTCAAACAGGAAACAAGAGACGGTGCATTCGGTATACAGCATGAACAACCGCCTCGGTCCGTTATATATCAACGGCGTCAGTGATGGTATCCGCGTTTTCGCAAAAAAGCAACACGGCTTATGAATGAGCACTTCATTTATGCGAACACAGTTTTCTAGAATAATGTTTTATGCCACGCGCAAGCTGTATGATGGGGAGCATCAGAAATAAAGTAATAGCCCGCAATGTGTTATCTGCGTCACACTTGCCGTTGAGTGGTTCGCCCGCTCATATTCACTCGTCTAATTGTGCAACACCGCACATATGCGCAGGTATGTATGTTTTGCTACGTTTTGACATTATTTCGTATCAGTGATGAACCTTTTCCACAATAGTTGACACTAACAACGATCTGCTTCTGTAGGCGTCGATGTCAACAAATGCGCCGCTTTGATAAATCCGGTGTGGAAGGCTGCGCTGGAAGACTTCTTGAAAATTCGAAATGTCAAAATAATGTTTAAAAGCACTACAAAACGTCCGCTGCAAGTGCAGAAATCAGCGACAGCAAAATACAAGGCAGCCGTGTGGGCAAACGGAACACGACGTGCCCTCATCGGCCGCACTATTTGCCCAACAGCGCACTCAGGCTTGCTCACCCAGTAGTCATTGAAGGCTGCATGGCTTCCAGGAACCGCATTCTGCCCCGGAGAAGTCATTAATAATGATTCGCGATCCACGAAACGCACGACTGACGCGCACTCAACGTGAGAGCAGGGGCCCTCTAACGTAAAAGTATTCCAATATATTTTTATTCCAATCTCCTGACGTCAAATTTGCGGAACCGCCGACGCAAGCATCGGGCGGTCGCCCACAGGGTTGTCTCAACAGACCAATCCAACGCGCTCCTCGGTCATAGGGGGTCACTTTTGTTTGCTTGAAAAACGAATAACATTGCCTACACTGAGCGTCTTGTCTTTACTTGGCTCACAAGAGGCGAGGAGCACCCTCAAGTGGATGGGGATTCGATGGGGCCGAACCCCTGCGCTGAAAATCGATAACCGGATGAAGAGGCTGGTGCCGGCGTCTGTGATTAGTCTGCTTTCCCTTACTTAGTTGGCTAGTGGACAATAGCGGTGGCATGCAACGGAAGCATAAGAGTGACACTCAAGCGGATCCTCAGGAAAGAAAAGTTGGCAGAGTGAGGTCGTAAACGTGCCGAAAGTGCTCGAAAACGTTACACGGCCACACAAAAAGGTTTATTACACGCAAATAAATGCCTGCTCTCCGGCAGGTGCGAGTGGCCAGTGCCTGAGCGATCGGCGGCAGGCATCTTTTATTCCTTTCGGAACGCGGCAGCCTACGGCTATTCAGAAGAAACTCAGTCTTGTTCGGCATATTAATGCATCTTTAACGCGTAAACGTCACTTTGACGCGGTCAGTTATTGCGGTTTTGTGACGTCGCGTGACAGGCAGGTGAAGTAACTGCAGCCCGAAAACTTTTGACCAATAGCCGAGGGCTAATGGCGAGAAGGCGTCGAATAAGAAATAACTTTTGTTTTTTTTTTGTTCGGTCAAATCATGAATAATCAGTGTGTACAAGTCATATCACATGAAGAGCCATCGCGGTTTTCGTGAGGTCGCGTGACAGACAGGTGAAGCGGGGGTGGTCCAAAAAACGTTTTTGACCAATCATGGAATTGCAGAATTGGAATAGAAAGGTTTGGCGTAGTTTTATGTTATAGCGCCCCAGGTGCACAAATCAACCGGCGAAAGCCCCGGAACCCTGCCAAACGTTTCCAGCGGCGTGCGGTAGAAGGCAGCACAGGAAAAGGAATAAAGGCGTATTGAAGTTGGTACACGGCGTGAGTGCCGGCAGACCATCGCACAATCGCCGACGTCATCGTGTTGTTGCTGCTCTTCTTCAGCTGACATTGAAAAAAAAAGTGATTCCGCATGTGGAAGGGAACATAAATTCGAGGACGGTTAAGAGGGAGCTTAAGCTTGGGCCAAACTCCGAAGCCGCCTACTTAAATACGTGTAAAAATACATGTCAACCACTGGGCCAATTTAATGAAATTTCCAACATTTCAGAGAGGAGGTGAATTCTGCTGACTGTTGGAAGGGGATTTTCGATTTAGGCTTTGAATTATACAAAAGGAATTTTCAAATATTGGTAAGTTTGGAAAAAAAAATACAAGAACTGCTTAAAAATCCGTAGCTGTGCACCTAGATCACATCTTGTAGGTCTGTAAACTGCACACGTTAGAGCATCGAAAGCGAAAATATTGGATAATTTATGTGGCGTGAATTTGTTACATTGTTCACAACGGTTTTGCACAATTCTACTCACATATTAGCGTCTCTTTCTTTAGGTCCTTGTACAATGTATAAATATGTGTATTGATCGGTTAAGATGTAATATTAGGTGCAGTTTACAAAGCTGATATTCATTTTAATTGCTGAAGTTACGGAGTTCTGAACTCGACAGCGTAGTTTTCAGAAGGCAAGCTTTGCCTATATTTATTAAAAATTTACAACCTCAAATAAAATTCGGCACCCACATTCGCTAGATTCAGTCATTAGAACCTACTGCCGCTAGAACCAACACTCACTAGAATCTACACTCACTAGAAAAGAGTGGCCACGGGATCGTATCCCGGCCACGGCGGCCGCATTTCGATGGGGGCGAAATGCGAAAACACCCGTGTACTTAGATTTAGGTGCACGTTAAAGAACCCCAGGTGGTCTAAATTTGAGGAGCCCTCCACTACGGTGTGCCTCATAATCAGAAGGTGGTTTTGGCACGTAAAACCCCATAATCTAATCCAGAAAACAGTGGCTGCTCTGTACTCGTCAACGAGAACCTGGTAGAACAGCTGACAGACAGGCAAGGCGCTGATTTCTGAAAGAGCGCGTACTCTTCGAAGTTAATGTCAAGGCTATATAAATCGGGTTGAAAGAGTGCACAGCCGGCCAGTGCGGTCGCTGCTTTTTGGCCAATGACGTAGACCGTTTGGGCATCCGGCGAATTCATATGGAAGCTGAATTCCTTGCGACTTGCAGTTTGTGCGAGTTTGGCGAGCCAGCAAAACCACTGTAGCACTACGCGATCAGCAAAGTACTGAAACGCGAAAGCGTGGGCGTCGCGGAATGGAGAAGAAACGAAACCGTTCGACCGCCCGCGTCGTTGTCAAGGGTAATACCATTCAGTTCTTTTGTCTAAACATGAAACAGAACTGGACAAGCAGCAGTTTATTTCCTCTTATAATGCAATGCAAGGATGTTTTTTGCAACGAGTGGTTGCGTACTAGTGACAGAACTTAACTGAGGAAGATTTTCTTCATCGGGCAAGTACTTGGATTTCCCGGGGGAGTGTCTAATCATGTCCAGCATTTACCTCAATCTCTCGATTATTAAGGCTGTTTTCGCGTTAATATTGACGCCTTAGACATTCCCGAGCACTAACTTATCACTTTATCTTGACTTAATATTTGCCTTTAGTGTCCCTTTACGTGTACAGTGATGCCCTGCGCACGTCCATGTAACTGCCAGCCACTGTTCCTCGTCGAGGTTGCAAATAATTCGTACTTGAAACGTTTACTGTTACGCAAATAAGGCGGTAACCACAAAAACAAAATTATTAGCGCCTAATTTTATACGTTTTCCCTCGCCTATTATATAGTGGAATGGCGAAAGCCTAATTCTTTATTGAAGTGAAGTAAAGTGCTTTCTTCGCTGCAACTATTTATTGTCAAGTTTCACTTGAGTTGGCATTGGAATTTGATTACTAAAACGGGCTCAGCCGTGAAATGAACTGTACCGCAGACTTTTGAAGATTTATTTTATTATGGACTTTTATATGCCAAAACCACGATCTGATGAGGCACGCCGTAGTGGGAGACTCCGGAAATTTGTACCACCTGGGGTTCTTTAGCGTGCACCTAATTCTAAGTAGATGGGTGCTTTCGCATTTCGTCCCCATCGAAATGCGGCCGACGTGGCCGGGATTAGATCACGCGACCTCGTGCTTAGCAGATCAACACCATAACCACTAAGCAACGCCGACGGGTAGACTTTTGAAGACTGAAATGCTCAGACTCCATACGCTTTGTCCATGTCTCCTGCACACCTCATTGCTTCCGTCGATGAAAAAGCCCTTCAAGAACAGCAGCCGCACCGGAGGGATCAAGTATGACGCCATTTTGAAAAGGTCGCATGACGACGATTTTGTTTCCTTCTGTGATTGGCTCGCAGAGTAACACAACCCCGCGTGGTCTGTGTGCCTTGGTTGGCAACTGCTCTTTTTTTTAAGGTTTTATGCTACTGTAGAAGTCTACTATAGGAAGAGGCCTTCGTCCTGCAGGCGAGATAAAATAGGCTGATGATGATAATGACAGAAATCTTTCTTTTGCACTTTCGTTTGTTTACTTGTGTTTGGCATTGTTCTTCCGGCGCTTCTTTCCTGCTCGAGTCCATCCGATGCGGTTACTTGTTTGCCAAGTAAAGAAGAGGTGACAGGCGTACTACCTGTGAGATACACCTTATTTCATTTCTCTTTTGCGGGTTTTCGCGTCTTTATGGCGAATGGCCGGCGTTGTTCGCATTTGTACTAGTAAAGGTACCCCCTTCTTCATTTGCATAGAAAAGTTACCTTGGGCTGCACCCCCCCCCCAACCGAAGAAGCATCCTGGGTATGTGCCTGATACACACACACCTACACACAGACACACACACACACACATATATATATATATATATATATATATATATATATATATATATATATATATATATATATATATATATATATGCTATGCGCTTCGACATTGCCTTTTGTCCTGTAAAGCTTTACCATCCAAGAGGCATCGCATAAAAATGCGATGGCTATTTGTGAGCAGAAAAATTCCGTAATACGGTTGAGTGCATCGAAGACTTCGGGATGAAGAAAACCGAAAAAAAAAAGCAAATTAGTTATCGTCCTCTTTCTCGAGAAAGATAAAACGCGCTAACGCCCCAATGACCCCTCTCATGGTCATGCGGCACGAAGTTTATAGATTTATAAACGTTGATGTCCCGTCTGTAATGCAGCATCTACCACAGCTTCGAACGCTCGCGCAGTTCGTAAAGGGTAGCTTTGCTGGACAAGTGTAATTCAATCTGTAAGGTATGCTGTTATTACTAACCAAGGCTATTTTATTCATGGGTGGAAACCAAGCCCACCGAACCAAGTAGTCACGCAAAGTAATTTACAGCTAACATGCCACCTTCTTGTGTGTGACGTCATTAGTTACGTCACTGCTTCCGCTTGCTACTTCTGAGTTTCCTGGAATTTCGCCCAAAGTTGTGCTCACGTAGCGGGCCTCTAAAGTGTACGATTCTGTACTTTGGTGTACAGTAATCAGTTATTTCTCACTATATGTAATTATTTCAGACACTTCAGTAACTCAACTCGTAACTAAACTTATGCTCCGATATCATATCTGTAATAAAACCCATGAATTGCGTACTGTACAACTTTTTTTCGATTTATATTGTATTTCCTCCCCAGTCGTCTCAGCAGCTGAACCGGAAGTGCTGCTCAAGATGTAATAGTGTGACTGGATGCTCATGACACTAAAAAAAAGCGAACCGTCTGGTTGTCTAATAATGATGTCCTGACCTTATGCAACCACCGCAGCTCATCAAGGTGGCGACACAGTTGCCTCCGAGTTCGGTTTATACGTTGCGTTCGCCTAAAGCTAACCTAATTACAGAACACCAACGCCGAAGTGCGAGCGCGACTAAGAGACACTTAAGTCGAAGATTACGGTCGCCTAACATTTTTTAATTGCCATGACCAAGACATTGAGTAGAAAATAAAATGATGAAGAGGTATTCCAGAGGGGAGCGATGTAGCGCGATCTTCCTCTGGCGCCAAGTGAAAAACTCAATATCAACCTCACTGTATAACACATTTATTACGTGATAGTAAGCTTACAAAAAATTTGACGAAAACTCGTCTGGTCGGCAATAGTCATGACACCACGTGAGACAACACGTACACCGAACAAGGCTCTCTTGCGGAAGCCTGAACGGCACTTGTTTTTTTCAGCTTCTAGTATTATCACATGTCGCTGGTGCAAATGTTCTTCGGCCAGAACTTCTGCAGAAGCTCGACGGGGAACGTTTGACAATAAAAAGCTGTTTCGGCACTTCGTTAGTTAGCCCGAAAAAGTTCCTGAACGCAAGCATACATACAATGACATTGCAAAGAACACTAAGTTTAATCTCATGAACTATTCCGTCAAAACTCGATTTTCACGCAAACAGACTGATTATTTGAAAAGAAAATGGAAGCAGAAGTTCAATTTCTTTTAATTTTTTTACCAAAAGCTCAGCATTGGTGAAGTCACAAGTTCTGTTTGTTCTTTCGCATTTAGACTGTCGTAGTTCACAAAAGGTTATTGAAACTTGTCGAGTTCAATTTGTGGCTCTTTTAGAATACGATGAAATTCAGTTTTACCGTTAAAAAACAACTATAGTGGCTCAGACACTATAAGTTCTCAAGCCCAATGATGATTCTTCCAACACGGAAGAAAAACAGAAGCACGGAATGTCAGGCTGATGCAGATGATCGTGGTCATGATGATGAGGCCTACGCGACGAATGGATGGATGTTATGAGCGTCCCCTTCAGAACGGGGTGGTGGGTTGTATCACAAAGCTCTTGCTGTTATACTACCTAATGTACTGCTAGGTTACAAAAAAAAAAAAACACGATGAATTCCCATAACCGAATTTACTGAATCCCTATTGCGAACACTGTGTTATGCGTCTCCGTTTTTTGTCGTTTCCCTACTTCCACCAATCTTTCAATCGCCTCTTATTACTTTCCCGCAGCTCTCGCTGAGCCCAAGGGCTTCAATGGGGCCAGTGATTCCTAAATCGACCGCTGGGCAGATATCATCACATTGTAATAAAACAACGCTCCCTCTTTTCCCTAGCTTTATTGCAGCAAGCACCTGCTACTTCTTCCTTCTTATATCTCGCTTTATAGGTGCATGCTATAAGGCAACCCGGTTTCCCTTCGAAAAGTAATGAGCTTCCCTTTGAGTTATCATAAATCGTTTGTTTCCTGATTCCGCTTTTCCTCTGATGTGGTTACTCATGGCAGGTTTGTTTTCCATTGCCGCCACCCATGAGATTATCTCAGCCTCTCTGATTTATCGCTTGACGTTCGTTAATGCCATGTTGCTCAACCTACAGGCCGCATACTTGCTGGTTAGCTTCCTAGTTCTTTTCATCCAATGTGAATCAATGTTTTTCCTGCACAAATACCTCAACACTCTCCTAGTCCATTTACTGTCTTCCATATTCCTCAGTCGTTCTTCATAATCAATTTGACTGTTAGCTTCCCTAACTTCAAAACTTGTCCAGCCCATATCACCCTTCACAGCTTCATTTGTAGTCTTCCCGTGAGCGCCCAATCCGAGGTGTCCCGCTGACCGTTGGTTGCCATCGAGTCCTGATTGTACCCCAGATTTCAAGCAAACAACCGCGTTTCCAAAGTCAGCCCTGAAACCCATAGAGTTTCTGACTATAACACCTAGAGGGTAATCTGGCGCCACCGTCTATGGGAGTTTCCTAAGCGGGCACCGTGCCGTCATGGGAATGACGGCATATGTGTCTGCGAGGCTGGTGTTGGCTGGTGTTGTAAGAAGCTTCGTCTAAAACGTGGATATGGCTGCGCAAAAACGCGTTATCAAAAGTAAAATCTTCATAAAATGTTTCCATTCCCGCATATTACATCTTTACTCACCTACAATGCATGACCAAGCGAAGAAAAGCAAGAACAGCCGACCAACTGTTTCAAAGCGAGCACGATCGAACCTTGCCGTCTGTCCTCCAACTTTAGCGGCCCGCTGATACTTTTTACGTAACATGTCGTAAACACAATAACAATTATCATAGTTAAACAAAACATGTTTTCGCGTAATAATAAAGCTAAAACTGCTTTTCACGTGCTGTTTTAGTAGAAAATGAATCATTGTGACACACTGAACGGTACTTGCCAAGCGCGTCTTCAAAGCGTCCTGTCTTTCCGAGAACGATGCCAATCCGAAGTCACGATATACCGGCATTCCCATGCAAACCACAGCGCAGCAGCGCCAGATTTCCCTCTAGGTAATGTAGTGAGAAACTCTATGCTGAAACCATTACACCTTTCCCTATACCGCGGAGAAACATCGTACCTATTCGACCCCCATTGCAGTCTGTGCTTCATTATGGCTGCATTTCTGCTATTGTTTTTTCCTGTGCTTCCACATAAGCCTTCGATTCTTGTCTTCGTTTATCCATATACCAAAGTATTTATATTCTTTTACCAGAGTATTTCCTGGCCCTGTATTTCCACTGTCTGTTCACTATATTAAATAAAGAGTTTTCGAATAGGGGCCCAAAACGTTTTTGGGCCTCAAAGAAATAGAAATAGTGTTGAAGCCACTGCGCATGCGCGAGACGCGAACTACGTTTGGCTTTTGCGTCGGGCAGGCTCGTTCACTGATTTAACGGCAGCCCCAAAAGTTACCCTCAAAGATTTCCGTAAACAAACATGGCGTCACCCATCGAAGCGACGGCTGTAACCTAGCACAGACTGGATTCGATTCGGGGTAACGCGTGAATTTCGCAAGCTAGTAGAAGTGACTGCGGTTATCGCTTTCTCTCAACTAGCATGTGATAAGAAGATTGATTGATTAGACGCCACTGATTCCGAATTCGATTGTGGATATTATGGCTCGTAGGCATTAGACGGCTTATCTTGGCTGGTGAAGGCACGTAAAGTTGGCTACACAAAACTAAGGGCAACTAATTGTTTGCTGCTTACAGAATAACCTCTAAATTGTAATTAAACGCGAATACACGAAAGGTCAAAATTACTATTGTTATCATAATATGGTATACTTTATTATTTCTAATAGCGCTTCTTTGACGCCGTAGTGCCGCTGTCAGCGCAAGACGCTATTCCGCAAACGCAAAGCCCGGCGTGCCCCAACGCTAACAACCGGAAAGCTCATTGCAGCCCCAATAGTTGGGGGCCCCTGCTCTGGAACTCTCTAATGAATATCATAACACCTGGTATTTTAACGCTAAATTTAAAACCTAAATTCTCGCCTTCCTGTCCACAGATATTAGCCAGGCGTTGCAAATTACTTCGCTTGTCAGCTATGGCAACACAATGTCGTCCGCATAAACTAAATCTGTAAGCTGCTGCTCCACTACTGTACCCACCTGTTTGTGAGAGACATTAAACCCGATAATACTTCCTTCTAGCGCCCTCTCCATCCTCACCATGTACATCGTAAACATCAGTGGGCATAAAGGGCACGTCTGCCTCAGTCTTTTGCTCATATCAACTTTCTCCACGCTCCTAATCCATTTCCATTCAACGCAAACGGTATTTTCTATGTAAATCTCCTTCAAAGGCTGTATATAATCGTCGCCTAAGCTTTCCACTTCCACAATGTCCCACAATATATTGCGGCGTACGTTGTCATACGCTGCTGTAATGCCTGAAAAGGCCACTTATAACGGTATGCATTTTACTCGTGATATTTCAATACCCTGAGTATGAACAAATAAGTTATCATTCGTACGCCTACCTATTCTGAAGCCATTCTGAAGTTCTCCCAAAATGCCACTATTCTCTGCCCATGCCTTCAGCTTTAATTTGCTTGCCTGCATTGCTAACGTGTATATTACCGATGTAAAGGTCAGAGGTCTATACGAGTGAATTCTATCTTCCTCCCTCTTGCCTTTAGAAATTATATTCGTTCTACTTTGTCGCCAACTGTGTGGCACTCGTCTCTCTTTGAAGATTTTTTCCACTGCTTTCACCAGAGCTTCCTAACTTTTCAGTCCTAGTTGGTTAATCAGCTTAACGGGAACCACGCCTATCCCTGTGGCTGTGCGCTTAGGAATTATCCCTTCGGCTTTCTTCCAGTTTAAATTTCTCAGCACGAGCTCCTTTTCCATCTGCTTCTCTTTCGTACTCTTTTTTTTTCTTCAAGTACAACCTCGTCATTGCCTTCGAAAGGTTCAGTTGTTATTTTTCGAATGTAATTTAATGCCGTTTCCCCTTCCAGTTTCTTTCCATCTTCGTCTAAGATATGTTGTTGTATTGTTGACTTCCTGCTAATAATTTGATGTGGTTCCAAAATATTCTAAGTGCAGCCTTCTTTTTCTCACGTATTTTTCACAAACAACGTTCAATTTTTATCTCACTAGTAT
Organism: Dermacentor andersoni; assembly: GCF_023375885.2. NCBI lineage: Eukaryota > Metazoa > Arthropoda > Arachnida > Ixodida > Ixodidae > Dermacentor > Dermacentor andersoni. Next base: position 160,773,632 of record NC_092817.1, read on the forward strand.
TTGAAACAGACTTCTTCTCCCGGTATAGGGCTCGTGCGCTCAGTTGGTGGCGCCACCGCTCTCCAAGTGCGCAGCGCCAATGCGGCCACATCGCGCATTTTGTCCCTGTTCCCACGGCCGCCTCGATCACGCGCGCACGGCGGGGCTTGCTCCGGCCGTCCCATTCAGCGCGCACCCCATTGGAGAGGTTTAATCGGAGAAGTTTCCTCGCGCGCCGCGGAGCGGCGCTGTTCTCTCACTCCTGCCGACGGCGCGGCGGCATGGCACATGCTTGGAGAAGCGAATACATCGGAGCCCTACAACAAGCCCGACAAGATGTATTTCTTCTCTGCGACAGATGGACGCTTGAATTGGCTTGAGGACGAATTCCCGCAGTACCTTGAGAGTCTCCACAGTGCCTGCAAATCAAGTGGAAAAAAATTCCTAAGCCCAGAAACTTACGAGGCACTGCTGCTCACAAGCAAGTCTTCTGTTTTTTGTATTAAGTACTTGCTGGAGAGTGGTCCGGTTGAGGTCCTGTTCAGTGCTTTGCGTCAAATGGCGGGTTGCAATGACTGTCTGGACGCTAGAGCTGTCACCTTCGGCCTTGAAAAGTTACTCCGGACTGGCATCCTGTGTGCATCGCAGGCATCAAATGTTGGAAATGGTCAGATTGTTATGAGGTAAGCACACAAGTTTTGCTGCAAAGTTAAGTGTATTTCACTGTATATGAAGTTTTTGCGGTTTAATTTCACTTGTTCACTAATGCTAGTCTGTGCTGAACATGCTAGAAAATTTTCTTTATATATATATATATATATATATATATATATGGCATTTTTTCCTTCTGATGTCATTTCTGTCGTATTCATTTTTTTGTTCTCCAGCATGTACAGTGCTTCTACATCAACCCAATTGAGCAGAGTTGATCCAGCTGTGCCGAGCGGGACATCTTCAGGACTGGACACATCGAGCATTCCTCAGAACACCTCGGCTAAAACCAGTAGTGCACTACTCAGGTATGCACATCCCCTGCAGCACCATTTATTTGATGTCAGTTTTTCAAAAAGGACGCGCGCTTCCTTTGGTTCTTTTACCTCTGTACACCACATACAGTGGTAACCAACTTCTTGTTCTTGCACTGTTTTGTTTTTCAGCTTGTCTGAACCACCCGATATTGCGGATGATCAAAGCAGTGTGTCAGCAGCAACTAGCGATTTCCTACTATCAAGCTAGTGCTGTTTCCCCATGCTTTTGCACCCTTTTCATGCCGGTCACTAACATGTAGTTTCTGTACCGTTTTGTTTTCTAGCATTTGTGAACCACCGAGTTTCGTGGATGATGTCAACAGTTTGCTGGCGCCCTTGAAAGTGATGCCCTGTAAGTAGGCAGACTTCATGTATTGCGCATGCAGTTATAATAGCCTTTCGAGCTTATTACTTTTTCAAGCCGGGATTGGAGCTCCATATTCCTTAATTAGTCCTGATATATGAGCACTTTGTTCTTACCTTTTCTTTTTCAGTGCAGCGGCCGCCTTCAACAGTAGAAATCGCTGCAGTAGCATACGTCGCCGGTTTCGTCGTGAAAGCGATAGAAGAACAAAGGATGTGCAGCGCCTGCCCGAGACTGAATGATTCGGAACCATCAATATCACCAGTGATGGGACTTATTAACCACCGAACTAGAGGGGGTTTGGTGTTCCCAAAGCCCGAGGTTGTAGCTGTTCTTGTAAAAGTAAGGCCATCGACATCGCAGTGCCACGTATTGGCACAAACGATGTGTGCAAGAAGATCACGGCAATGATTTTGCCGCATCTGGAGAGCTGCCCTCTTTATATGCGAGGCAAGAGAAGACCATGCCTCGGTCACATCCTCAACAGTGGCAAAGAAATTCATAAAGCCCCTCCTATCAAACATTGCTGCTCTTATTACGGACAGAGTGGACTATCGCAAAAAAATTAATCACTAAGCCGCTCAGTCGAAAGGTTTTGCGCGTTTAAACAGCTCGAGCGCGCGCGAGCTGACAACATTTTATTGTAAATAAATTCCTGCATACACTGACTTTGTTATGCTTTACCACGAATATAGCCATGATATTCAAGTATACAGACTAATCAGAGCCACAGGAGGTTGCTCTCCGCGGCTGTCGACTCTGGTGAGCAGATTCTCTCGTACAGGAGGAACAGTGATGAGCTCGCCTAAGGAATATAAAATTGACAGCTCAGCGTGCAACATCGCCTGCCCATTTTCTTCATAGTACAATTGCCATTTTCCTTCCAGGCTGTATTTTGACCGGTAAAGACGTTCTGACCGAGCTAGTACGTCATGCGCAAACGTTCATGAATTTACAGGGGAAAAAATTACTACTGCGTCGCCTCGTGAGACGTGGCACTTCTTTTATAAAGAAGTAATGCCTTTCCATACTTCCATGCTTCCATTGGCCTGCCGCGCCCAAACCCGCAGGTATGATTGTTTTCCGGGGAGCACTCGTTTCGCATGGCATCATGAGTGCCCGCTTCGGGCAACATGCGGTCGCAGCGTCTGGAGCTTAGTATGAAAATAAATACCTAGCCGCAGGAGGCATTGGTGTTCTTGTGTAAATTTGTATTCATCGCGGTTTTTCGCCACTATTCATCACGCAATACGTCCAAGGCGCCGCAAATCGCCTCTTGCGAAGCCATAGCAGGGGAGGCGATGGATGGATGGATGGAAGGTAGGAGCGTCCCCTTTGAAACGGGGCGATGGCAGTTGCCACCATGCTCAGATTTTTATTTTGCCTTTTATTTTTATCTGTGTTGTGTGTTATTGAATTCCTCGATTTTCTTTAAATACGTCTTCCTACCCTTTTAACCTTATGTCACCTCTCTGCTTTTGAGCCACCAATCCTGCAATCGCCTTTTGCTAATTTCCACCGCACCTTTATTTACATGACTATCATTATCTCTGAACCCTAGGGCCTCAGGAAGGGTGACTGTGGCCGCATCGACATCGGGGTTGATACCATCACATTTTAGTATGAGGTGTTCCATTGTTTCTACATATTTACCACACACAGTACATGTGTCTTCTTCTTCGTTAAATTTCTTTTTATAGCTCCGCGTTCTAAGACACCCTGATCTAGCTTCAAAGAGTAGGGCACTGCCTCTTGAGTTATCATAAAACGCTTCCTTCCTGATCTGCTGTTTCCAGTATCGATATAGTTCTACACTATGCTTCTTTCCCATTGAATTTATCCAATTTTTACCTTCCGCATTTTTAACCTGTCGTTTAATGCTCTGTCCTTTTTCGTCCTCGTGTCTGGCATACTTACTGGTTAGCTTTCTAGTTCTTTTCCGCCATTGTGAGTCAACGCTCTTTCTGTATAGGTATTTGAACACCTTAGCTGCCCACCTGTTATCATCCAATTTCCTCAGACGTTTTTCGTATAGGATTTTACTCTGAGCGTATAGGATTTTACTCTGCGAGGGGTCGGGCACGCGCGCCGCGGTGCGACGAAAAGAGCGGCCGCGCCACTCTCCGCAATTACGCCCTCTCCGTCCGAATGGAACGGCCGGAGCAAGCCCCGTGCGCGCGCGATCGAGGCGGCCGTGCTGTTCCCATGCTGTTTCCTTCCCGGCGCGCAGCTCGAAGTTGTGTCACGTTGTGTGCGGTGAACGTCGGTGCGGGAAAATGGCAACGCAAAATGAGTCCCGCTTGCTGTTTTGCCGCTACGGACGAATAACAAACATTCAGGAGTACTTCAAACGAAGTAGTTTGCTTCGTGGTGGCGACTTATACGCCGCTAATCACGTTTACTGCGTAAGAGAAGAATTGCACAGTGTCGTCGGTCCGTCGGAAATCATGGGAAAATGCATCGCACAAATGAAGAGCGTGGAGTACGACGTGCGTTTAGAGGTGAGTAAACTTTTTTCTTGGCATTCGATAGAGATTACTAGGCTATCGCCAGCCTGGCGCGCATTAGCAGAAAGCTGGGATAGTTGGCATACTAGCAGCAATAAAAAGACGAAGAGACCGCACGAAGTGCCCGTCTCATGGATTTCTAGCGACGTTAGTGCTTTAAATGAGCGGATTACCTTGTACACAGTGGCCGATTAGGTTCCACGAAACCATTCTTGGATTTTTTTTTTCTACTGCGCAGTTCTAGGCTTGCACACTCGAGCAGGCTGGTTCTGTTGTGTGCATTTTCTGGAAACACTTACTTCTGTGCGGGCATAAACTGACTGTGTATTTTTCTTCCCCTAGTTATCAGCGCACGAAAGAAAAATTGTGAAAGCTTATTGCACGTGCAAGGCTGGATGTCGTGGCTGGTGCAAGCACGGCGCGGCACTGGCCCTGTATGTCAACTACCACCAACACACGTCGTGTACGGACCTGCCGTGTGCTTGGCGAAAGCCATCGACCCGTCCAACGCTTGACACAAAGAAGTCCATCAGTGAACTATTCCCGAGTAAGTGTGAGCGCCTGTTTGCACTTTGCGAAATCTTTTTGAACATGTGCAACTGTGTTTTTCGTTCAGGTGGTCCCATCATAAAGCCAATCCTGAAGCCCCTCAGCCCGACAGTCGTGCACAGCCAGTTTCCCGACGTGAACTGCGCGTTCAGGCATGTCATAAATTTTGAAGAGAGTTGCGCGATTGAGGCACCTGATGCTGTTGTCGCCGTTGCTGCCAAGCAAACTGACGAGTCGCACTGCGACCTCGTAAAAAAAATATTTGATAATGAGCGGCAGCTTCACCATAGCTTTGAAGTTTCAAGCACATTACCCCTGAGGCTCAAAAAAAGTGACATGTTGTCCACGCTCTCAGCAAAGGAGAAATGCTTTTATGAGTGTGCGATAAGCAAAAGCATGGATGAGGTTGTAGAAATTGCTTTAGCAAGAAGGCGGCAAGCATCAGTGACAAGGTTTGTTGCTATATTATACCTAGTGTATCCACTTGTGTTTCTTGTGTTTCCTCTTATTGATGAGCATACCTTATCACAGATGGCACACAGAACGCCGTCTGCGAATCACTAGCAGCAGTGCACACCGCGTCAAAACCAGGTGCAACAACTATGAGACTCTGGCAAGTTCCCTTGCGAGGCCAAGGTTCTTTTCATCTGCTGCAACTTCTTATGGTAAGCTAGAATTCAGAAATAGGCTAGATAATCTAGGCACTGTGCTAAATTGTATGAAAGAAGTTCACGGATATTTAACGCATAGCATGACAAACATTTACCGGTGCTGACTGTGGAGTCACCTTTTACTGATGCTTTGTGCAGGAAAACAAATGGAAAATGAAGCAAGAGCAGAGCTGTCCACAGCACTTGGCACTGTCATCCACGAAGTAAAGATGCATGCATACTTTGAAAGAGAGCTTGAAACTTATGCTACTCTTTTGATTTGCAGGTTGGCCTTTTCATCCACCCGGAGCAACCCTGGCTATGCTGCAGCCCAGATGGCATTCTGGATTCAGATGGAAGAATGTGTCTGATCGAGATAAAGTGCCCATTTTCTCTAAAGGATAGGAAACTCATCGACCATGAACACGGAGAAAGCTTCGTGCCATACATTCACTATGTGAATGGCCAACTTCGGCTGAAGAAAACGCACCAGTATTATTCTCAGATGATGCTTATGCTGTACATTTTAGGCATGAGAGAAGCGTTTCTTTATATTTATTCATCACAGCAAAGCATCACCGTATGTGTAGAGCGCGATGAAACTTTCCTCGCAGAATATGTGCCCAAACTTGAGACCTTTTATTTTAAACATTTCTTGAGTGAGATAGTTAAGTACACCTGAAAGCATTCTAATTTTTTCTTCTTTTATGTACTATGTGATGCACCAGTGATATTGTTCTAGTGCTTTGAAATGTTTTAAAATACCTGAAAGCATTCTCATTGTTTTGCTTCTTTTATGTACTATGTGATGCACCAGTGATATTGCTCTAGTGCTTTGAAATGTGTTAGACCTTTGCGTTCCGGTAAATGTTAATGGTACTCTAAGTTGGTTTATGGTGTTTAACGTCCCAAAGTGACTCGGGCTGTGAGAGACGCCATAGTGGATGGCTCGGGATAATTGCGACCAACGGCCAGATGGCTGGTGCGAAGAGAGCCAGAGAAGGTGACTCACAATAATGAAATGCTCAGCACCTTTTCGTGTCCAGGTGCAAGGATTTGTCACCTTGCGTCTAAGGTACCGACGGCTTCGGCATTGTCGCGGCCATTGATAACGATCAGCTCTGTCAACTAATCCCCTTGGGGTGTCGTATTGAGACTGATACTGCATTTGACAAATGAGGTGAATGATGTTTCCCCTATTAAGTGGTCTGGAGAAATCAAGACATTTAAGCTGCGTTTTGAGATGCTGGAGAGATTCCCGCAACCAGCATGATGTGAATCAACATCTTTTCGATTTAACGATGTATTCGTCACTGATGCTTGAGGGCTCCTGGCCGAAAGGCGACAATGAGTCCTGGCAGTACTGACACTGCAGCGTACACAAGCTTCTGTAAATAAATAGTAGTCTAGTCACCGATTCAGAGCATTTATTTGTTTGCATTTTTGTGCGTCCTGGCAGAGCACATACCCCAGATCCTGAGATTTTAGTTTATACTTCTGCTAAGTCCACTTGGAAAAGCAAGACGTTTAAGCCGCGTTTTGAGATGCTGGAGAGATTCCCGCAACCAGCATGATGTGAATCAACATCTTTTCGATTTAACGATGTATTCGTCACTGATGCTTGAGGGCTCCTGGCCGAAAGGCGACAATGAATCCTGGCAGTACTGACATTGCAGCGTACAAGAGCTTCCGTAAATGAATAGTAGTCTAGTCACCGATTCAGAGCATTTGTTTGTTTGCATTTTTGTGTGTCCTGGCAGAGCACATACCCCAGACCCTGGGATTTTAGTTTATACTTTTGCTAAGTCCAATAGGGAATAATACATTTTGTCAGTATGCCTTTGTAGCTTTATTATGCAACCATGCACGGCTAGTGCCAGCAGTGCCACTCTGTAGTAGTAAAAACACAGTAATGTGTTTGCCAATATTCATGTGAATTGCTGCTATACTTTCAAACAAATGCTCCCGTGTGCTTACAACAGACCGGTATATAATTGACTGTGTGTTGGAGATGTCTGTGCTAATACTTCAAATGTTTTTCTGGTGCAATATTTTTGTCTCTTTAAACATATTTACAAACGTCTCACAGCTGGGTACGAGTGGTGGCCCTGACTTTCATTTGTATTGTGTTTCAATGTTCATCTAAATTTCCATACAAGAGTTTCTGTATTGTGCCTCCACAGGAATGTCGGTATTGTGACACTTTACAATAAAAACTTCTACAGAAACATGCATGTCATTCAGGCTCTGGATTATCAACACTCCTCGGCAGTAATGTTGTGCTAGATATCTAGTTTAGTTTCACAGTTTAGTGTCAATATGACTGTCGTACAATTACTGTACCTTGAAAGATGCACGACATTTTTTTCATTTGCAATAATTGACATGGCTTTTGAGAAGCTTCCACTCTCAGCTCACGTGCAGGTACCAACGTATGTGAATTTAAAATGAACCACAGAAAATCGTATATTTTTAAAATGTATTTGTATTTACCATCCATCACATCACGTGCCAACTTATTATACAAAAAAACACCATGCCAGTGCCGCTACAGCTGCTGCTATGCTGCATTCCCCATAAGCCAACGTGTATGCGCCATTATCACCTGCAGCTTAAACATTGAAGAAAAGGTTGGCTTAGCCACTGAGAGAACGACCTAAGTGCTCTTTTGGAACCATTACAACTAAGCATGCATAGTAGACAAACATTCAGTGATGTCAGCCTCAGCCCAGCATATTCAAAAGGCTGCTTTTTCGCCCAACAAATTTATCAAAATGAGCATTCAAACTAACTCTGTGTCTGGATTACTTGGCTCAATAATGGGTGGCTGAAGGTTCGCAAGAATGCAGCACATCCGCATTATGTCACTCATGTGGGGAATCAGATCAATAGGCACCCTTGAATTCACTATGCCAAACATTTTCAGTCTCTGTATAGCTCTTTCAACATGTATACGCACTTGTGCGACATGATAGGTTTGCTCCAGCTCTTCATGGGTGAATTGAACATTTCCTTTCGAAAATGGTGGTAGCACAATAATTCCCTTCTGGCTTTCAGTGGGTGCTTTAATTCCAGGAAAACCCTTGTCCGCTAAAATAACATCTCCTGGTTCTATGCGATCAAGAAACCCTGACTCCAGTGTAATGTGAGTGTCTGAGGCGCGGCCACCATACGCCTGTGACACAAAGGTGACTGTTCCATTTGGCAATATACCTATCAAAAACTTCAACGTGTAGCCACCTTTGTAATGCGAAAACAGGGCACGTTTCTGTTCCGTGGTGGGTGGTTCTTCTGTGCGAAGCTCTGTGCAATCAATTATGTAGCGGCAGCGTGGGAAGTGCAGCTTAAAACATGTGGGCATCGTGGCTTGTACTGCTCCAAGCGATGGCTCCGGTATCCATTTCTGCATTGCATTTAACAGATTAGTTAATACAAAGTAGAATATGCGGCTAACTGTCGTGCGATGAAGGCCAAAAAGCAGTGCAATGCTGGCGAATGAAACGCCCAGCTTCATTTTCATCAGGAATATGGACAACTTCTGGAAAATCGGCGCGTCCATTTCTCTCACAACAATGGGTGAAAGCACAGACAATAACAGAGAAAAGACGTTTGCGCTAACACCACACAGTTCACGAAAGGCATCCTTTCTCTGGATCAGAGAATTGTAGCCAAGAAATGCACAGCTGCGCTCGTTCGGTCCGATAGCTGTCGATCTCACAGAGGCACTTGCTTGTACACCTTTCTCAACAATGCTGGTATGGCAAACTTGTGTAGATGCGGCGCCTTCTGCTGTCACAGAGAGGAACAGAGTGCAAACACCTCCGTTAAAGTCTGCATCTGTCTGGGTCATCTGAAAAGTTGTAGAAAAGCATCTCGTCAAGCTTTGTTTTAAGTGCTTGGGAAGAACTTGAACGCATTGAAATGTTGCGTTAATCTCAAGCAAAAGAATAATGTCTTGGTTGACAGGAATAATTGAGTGATGAGATATTAGTTAAGTGGAGTCGCGATCGAATACATGTTCCCTGCCATTAGGACCACTTATGATCATTGGTGCATGAAATGAAATGCCTCGAAACACTGCTTGAATTAAGACACAACACAGTGCTTCCAGTAAACTGGGGGTGTGGCCTGAGGGTGGTACATCAGGGCAAGTGTCACTCCCAAATAATTTTTTTTCTGTTTACTTTGGGACACCGAGCACGAGAGGTAAACACCTGTCTACCCAGCACCTATTCCGTGTCAAGGGCGTGCCTCGTCCAAAATTTCTGGCTAGGCCACTGACGCAAACGAAACACGCCTGAAGGCTAGTCTCTCGTGATAATAATAAACATATAACACGTCTGCTCACCACGGATGCGGATGTGCCCGTTTCTTCCGGTAATGCAATGATTTCGTCGGCGAAGTCAGTCGAGGAGTTCTCTGCAGTCGCCGTGATTGCGCTCTTGGATGTCGGCGCTTGAAGCACTGCGCGACGTCGCTGAACCCTATAAAAAAAACAGCTGTAAGCCCGCTTAATGAATACTGCAATACATTTTCAGTTTTCATGGAGGCGCAACAATTTCTTTGAACTATCGGTTCAGCCGCGCTTCAAAGTCGTAAAGAACTGTAGCATCGCAGCAATTTTTTTCACAGCCTATTCTAACCACTTCACGGGTAACCTTTCTATTAATAACACTCACCTCTTATATCTGTCGAGCTTTGATGCCGGTAGTACTGCATCACTTCTTTTGTAACACGGCGGAAACACAGTTGGCACATAGGCGGGATGGCCGGCAATCGTGCTCGCTTTGTTACCGACAAAGTGAGCGCTGCAGATGACTGTCCTGCGTTGCACTGGCTGCCACAAATCTCCATTCGGGCTAAAAATAATAAAAGAAAACAAGGGAACCAACAATGTGTTAATATTACCTTGAGAGAAAGCGATAGAAACCGCGCGAAGACATGACGCGCTTGCTTACCGGGTGCGCCGAACGGCAGCGATCCAACGTTGTCGCCGATCAGCCTCGTACGATTTCCAAGGAAAGTGATAAAACTGCACCTTCGGCAGTTTCCCTGCCGTGTTCTTGTAGCTGTTATGACATCCGCACACGCAACAGTAGATAGAGGTCGACTGTTTTCGCCGTGTACACACGCTTGCGTTGCTAGGGGCCATCGTCCACCTGCTGCGGCTAGGCGCGGCTGTGCGGATGGAACAGGGACATTTCGCCAGCCGCCGCCGCAGTGGCGCTGCAGGTCTGATTTGAATAGGGTGCCTCGATGTCCTCCTCGCCCGCCGCTCCGTTCAGGGTGGAGACAAGTGCGTCGTCTGCTACGGCGTCCGCCATGTTCTTGCCCGCTGCGAGCGGCGCGTTGTTGGCGCGCGTGTGGATGAGCGGTTTGACGGAAGCAATGCGCTTGTTTGATTACTTCGATTACGAATTTCTCTACTATTAAGAAATATTTTTGCACCGAAAAAATATGTGCGCCTTCCCTAGGGTCCCTCTTTTATGCCTGCTCAACTTCCTGTTTCTATTTAGTGTCGTTTTAATGCTGTCGTCTGGAAGTACCCTCGTAAAACGCGTTGCAACCATTGATCAGCGTCCTGGCGTGTTTTGTTTACGAACTGTAAATACAGAAATTAAGTTGCGCGGGAATCCCTTTGTTTTACAGTGGGAAATGATCCGTTAAACACAAGCGTTCATAGAGGAATGCAAAAATTGCTACGCTGCCTGCATTTCTGTTCTTCGCGAAGAGTTACGCCGTGAGCCTGTGTTGCTTGTGAGCATGTTGGTATGCAGCCCTGGAAATTCCTATTGCATAAGAAGATGCCGGCGGTAAAAAAACGAGGTCAGTAAGTGACGAGTAGATACGTGATTTCGGTCACGATGTTTGGGTCGCCATGCAGGTTTTTATTATGTCAGCTGTCAGGAGGTGTCAATTGCCACAGGTCTTTCGTAGATCTCAGACCAATGACCAGAAACTACAATGAAGCCTTGAATTAACTTGAACAAAATAAATTAGAATGTCAGCTTGCAGCTCAGTTTGATAAGTTGGAAAAAAAGCGGATACCTTGTACAGACATAAGGTGAAAAATCAGCACGCACAGCAAAGTAAGAATAAACACATGAATGAAAACTATATTAAAAGAGTAACACAAATGAAACGAAAGTTTTTGAATTCTGGCGATATGCATTAAAATTTAATTTCAGTGTTCACTGTAGGCTCACTCCTGCACACGTCTTGCTTGCATGCCCGTCAAGTCCCGTTGCCGCGGCTTGACGCAGGTGCACACGCAGCCTCAGTCTCGCGTAGTTTGACACAAGGAGCTTTTCCACTGTTTCTTTGTGTTCCTGACAGGCGCACGTTACGCCCCACCGCAACATCTTTGTCAAGTATGCGGTTACAGCCTTCAAAGGAGATTTCATGGTGAAAACGCTTTCCGTCCAGGCGGTGATACCATTAAAATGTTCCTCGCAAGATTTAAGAACCAGCATGACTGCATCGCTTGGGTAATGAAGGTTGCTGCCTTCAGAGACGTATTCCTTGAGGGACGTCAAGTACGCATGCTCATTGCTGCTTGAGCCTAACAATGCGGGCTTGCACTGCTCGCAGTGGCCAATAGATTTGAGGATCCCTTTTATAAGAAACCCACCGATATGAAACAAAATCTCGCACTCAGCTGATGTTACCTCTTCGACAAAGGGGATCTCCGAGTCATCGATAGCTTCAATCTCGGCTGCCGTTTGTTCTTGCATACCTGCCGACAGCAGGTCGATCAGGTACTGTGCGTCATCGACATCGTAGCTAGTCGTTGACGGTGTGTGGAAGAATTGGCTGACACAAACAAGCTTCAACGCACACTTCACATCGTAGGCGCTTGGAACAGGCTTCCTGAGACGTATAACCGAAAATAGATTTTCCAAGCAGTCCTGGAGCAATCGGCTCGTGAGGAAGAACTTGTAGCCTTCACTTCTTAGAAGGACATCCTGCAGGCGAATGATCACAGATGTGGCTATCAAGAAACCCGCCTGTGAGGGCTTCCATTGGGATGTGCTCCCCATGTTTGTTCCCCGAATGGTCTCAGACGCCAAGCACAATACGTCTATGGCTGCGTGATATTTGTCCATGTGTTCAAGACTCAAGGCAGTTGATGGGTGTCGTGATGACATAAGAGCATACCACTTAAAGACAAGCTCTAAAAACCACGCTGTAGTTTCCGCCTCCGGATCCAAGATCTTCTGCTTTATCAAGTACCGAATCCCGGCAGGAGCTTCTCGAAAAAACTGAACGGCCACTCCCACCTTCATCTTCGTAAAATGCCCGTTCGACACGTGGATGTCCGAGAGCTTTGGCGCGACTTTCAGCTCCCGTTTTTTGTCAAAGCCTACCACTGCGCGCACGTGCTCAAGTTTTACTTCCCTTGAGGGTAGGTCATGTTGACACTTGGTTGCATCACTAATGGTGAAAACGACAGAACTCAAAAGTTGGCCCCTGATATTCTTAAGTACGTGTGCAGCATCTGCAGTGAAGAAGAGTTCTTTGTCTTCTAGACAAGGATGTGGTATCGAGCATATGGTGTTGGAGTTCCTGTGGCTAGAGAAGCGAAATTCACGCCACATTGCCCTGTTGGAAGAACCCATATCCGAAGTGACGACGCGGATCCTCAGGGAGATATCTGCGCAAACTTTCACGATATTCAATATGTAGTCTTTGAGAATAAGGCCGTCTATGCTCCTTTCAGTAAAGTGATAGGCAATCACTTGTTTCCACCGCCGGTTAAGACCCCCTATCATGAACACCAAGGCATGGTGGGCAGGTTCATCCGGCTTTGCAGGTAAAGTTGTTCCCCCAAGAACAACATCTTCAGCGCGATCAAGCTCATAGTCCCTGGCAATCTCCATCTCGTCTAGTAGCAGAACACAGTCTTTTTCAATGTCTTGCATACCCTCCGCTTTCGTTTTTAGCAGGTCAATCACGTCAGTCAGGATACCGGGCAGAAAACTGAGTGCCTGTAGGCGACGCGCCAGAGTTCTGTTAGTTGGCAGCGGGTACCCGAGTTTCCTTAAGGTTTCATAGCCGGACGTCCCGCATGAAAATTTAATTTGAAGTGCTTGCTTAACACTTTGCGGAGACCAAGTACTCCCTTTGTTGCTATTGCGCGACAGTGCCTGTATTTGGTCTTCGTTAAGGAACTTGATGTTCTTTCCGAATGTTTCAATGTTACCTTCGAGCTTCTTAACTTTTTTTCGGAGACCTTGGATTGTTGAGTTTGCCTGGGTATGCAATTCTTGAAGTTCGCAGTATTTTCGTGTCAGGTCTGCGAGCTGCTTACTTAATTCTGCGCAAGAGGTACAAGCAGACTGCAGGTCAGAGGCCCCGGCATTCATTCCACTGGCTGAGACTTGCAGACCTGCTTCGTCTGTTACCAGTGCACTTGAGCTGGCGTCGTGTGGGCTGCAATTCTGTCCTTGAGTCAGCTCAAACCTGCCTGGTGACGACATTGGGTCCATCGCAGCTTCATGATCATCAGTGGCTATGTCGTGTTGATCTTCAAGTAGGGCCGAGAGGACAGCGGGTCCGGTCCTATCCTTTGGTGCCTTTCTGTGACGAGGCAAAGCTGCGAAATGAAAGGATATCATCAAAATGCATCCCATAAACAGCATTATGCAACAGCGGTACATGCCACGAACGACTTTCTTAATGTCTTTTCACTTTTCTGTCGAAAGCACCGCTTGTTACATTCGTTACACGCTTAGAACTCCTGTAGAGCGACAAAATGTCATTTTCGGTCAGGGTCACTAATTTTTCGTGCCCGGCGCCCTTGTTCTCATATATATATATATATATATATATATATATATATATACATATATATATATATATATATATATATATATATATATATATATATATATATATATATATATATATATATATATATAAGTTACGTAGCAACAGCTTAAGAACGACCCCTCCCCCACCTCCTACCGAGAGATGAAAATGGAACACGCTGAAAAATTGAACAACTTACGTCTGAAGGAAAACACTGTCGGCACCGCATTTGGCTTTAGTTTTTTCCATCCGTCTGCTCTGTTTTGCTCGAAGCTGTCCTCTTCGAAATGAGCCTGCGCGTTCATAGAAAGTCGTAAAATTTATTTCCTTCGCAAGATATGACCAATGTTCACACGCCTACAATTGCTGTGTTTCGTACGTTCCTAAACATTTTCCGAACTTTACTGCAGCTGCTACATTTAAAACCGCACTATTATGTTATGCAAACAATTCCACACGTGCGAGTAACGTCCAAGTAACGTTAATTAGCAATGGTTATACTACAGGCTGCCAGAACACTGTCGAACTTTGGGCGCACCATTTTTTTCCAACCAGCTTTTTCCTGGTTGTCCTGCACCGTCCGGAAGGGCGAGAGGAACGACTCAAATTGATTCGCATGCAGCACCGAAAAGCTGAAAAACATCAACGAACGCGCAACACACCACGCCATAAACAACACAGACGCGCACATAGGTTTTCGGAACATGACGGGGACAGTCAAGATGTTATTTTTTGTAAACACTTTAATGTTACTGCTACTAGTTTGCTTAACTGGTAATCTACTTGTCAGCCCAATGTTAACTACCAGGAAACATTATACGCAATCTACTTCGATCATCACTAGCGCTTAAGAAAGTCCACGTCGGAAAAATAATTCCCACGAAGCGCCTCAGTACTCACACTGCATATGCACGAGGTGTTCGTGGGCTGCCATTTGTCCCGCTTGATCCTTGCAGTCCACAAAATTCTTCTTTTTGTATCTCTTGGGAACTGAAACATTCGCCAACCATTCCTCGAGTGATTACTGCACAACGGCACGCAGCAGCCGGGCATTTTGTGCCGACGACACCCAGCGAACTCGTCGCAGCAACGTCCTACCACCTGCTCCGTGCAGCGCGCGCGGCGGGCATGAACATGGCGGCGGTGGCTAGAACGAACCGGTTCTGGCGGCACCGGCGCCGTCAAAGAATGTCTCCACCCTGAACGGAGCGGCGGGCGAGGAGGACATCGAGGCACCCTAGATTTGAAACAGCAGCGCTCGAGGCCTATATTTCCCATTTACTGGCTATTTCAATCTGCGGCAACTGCGCCTTCTTTGCCTGCCTGTGCTCTCGCGATGCTTTCTGTCGTTGGGCGATCGCTTCTCGTATCTATCTGTTCTACCAGCTTTTCGGTTTCTTTGTTCCTTTCCAACGAACTTATTCTTTCTCTTCCTGTATTGCTGTCGTTACTACACTTATAAGCTCACTTCTTCCTCGACTTTGTGACTATATTTGCTACTCGGTCAGCGTTCAAATTTGGACTGGTTTTACAGTCCTTACTCTCTTTCCCAACTACATATCTAATTTTCGAAGTGATGCGTTTACTGTCGCTCCCTATGCTGTTTATATACCCTTCCTCGTCAATGATCACAACTAGTCTAGCACCCTCTCACTTGAGTTCCCTGTATAAGTGCGCAAGGGGGAGCGCGCGCATTCCATTCGCGGATTTCACGAGAGCGATCTCATTCAGAACGCCGCGCTCCGTCCTTGATCCGGCCGAGCGCGTGCGATCTGCCATTGGAATTCAACATAAGAGACCGAGCTCCTATCCCGTGCTGTTTGCATTCTCTCGTTTGACTTTCTCTTCCCCTGCCCGCCGCCCCTCCTAAAACTAGACCCTTTTTTGAAGTCCTTGGAATCGGAACAATGCCACCATTCTCGGAACCTTGGTGTTGCTGTCAAAACAGAATTTTGAGTGTAGTGGCTTCATTCCCTTATTTTGTGGGCAGTCGAAAGGGGGTTGCCACAAGCTGCCTCAAGCGCGAGGGATTTGAACGCTACATGGCTGTCAACACGGCCGTCCGACGAGCGCGTCTAACTCACCGTGACGGAGGATATCTGAAGTGAAGTGATTATAGGTGGGGTGGCATCCCTGTTAAAAAAACACGTGCGCCAGACAGCTTGGTTGGTCGGTCCTTCCTCCACCGACTGGTCATGGAAGCCATCGAAGCAGGTGCATATACCAGAGACTAATCTACAGTAGGCGAAGCGCGGTTTCCGTTGATTTTTTTTTTCGCCCTAAATTTGTTTCTCCCTGACTGGCAGCCAGCTGCTCGCACGTGGTCAGCCTCAAACGTGTTTGCCCCGGTCCTATGCACGCTCACCTTTTTTTTTTGGATGTGTGCACGTACGAACTCAAGGCGACCTGTCGAAAAAGCGGGAATAAGAATGTGCACCGCGAGAAAGCAATATCTACCATCCAAGCAGCAGGGTGAAAGATGCGCCCGTTTGTTTATATAAATTATATTCCGCGGCGTGCCTGTAGAGAATGCCGGGCCGTCACCGCACGAATACTAAAGTTAATATCGAGATGAGATAGGCGAAAGGCTGGACGGCGATAATTGTAGCAAAAGCTGAATGTATCAAGCACACTAGGCGAAATAATTGTCTACGTCCTGTTTATGAGGCAAAGCTAATAAACATCGCCACCATCGTGTCTGCAATGTGATGTCACACTTTTCGTTAGCTCGAGTATCTGTGACTTGCAACACACACACAGTCACAGATATATATATATATATATATATATATATATATATATATAGAGAGAGAGAGAGAGAGAGAGAGAGCGGCGCACGGCCCACCTACACGATGACGCGGTCGCTTGTAGATGAAGTGGACAACCCCCATGAAGCATGGCTTCATAATTTCTCTGAGTCGTACGAACTGAATCTTGTAGTGGGCGACTGGAACATTTCAGTGGTTTTAGGCCCACTCGTCACAACGCCACTCGTCATAGGTCCCCTTATCGTACGTAACCTTACGTAAAGGAAGGCCGACTTCTCGGAGGGCATGTCGCACGAGGACTTCTCGTACCACCAGTAAATTTGTCCCACGGATATCTCGAGTTCGGAGGTGGGTTGACGATGCGGGTTATTTAGGTGTTGTACAACGATCAGTTTGCCCGTTTTTTTTCCAGAGGGTGTTCGAGCACTACGGCACCGTTCGATGCTCGTTGGCACTCCTGCGCTTGCCTTAACTTCCAGCGCCTGTGATCACTACGGAGACGGACACGTTTAGCCACGATCAAAGGGGTCGGATGCGGCTTGGTGTGGGTGGCCGCGCCATTTCTGCACCAAACGTGTCGAACGCGTGGGAGGCCAAAGCCAAGGAAGAGTGGAATTTCTGCTGCGAATCGCACACTTGTAGGCCTCATAACACTTGATGAGCATGGGGTTGAATTTGATGGATTATACGTACTAAGGCGTAGCGAGCTCTCTTAATGGTGACCACTCCTGATCGGATGGACAAAGGCATACTGCCGAGACAGGCCTCTCTGAACGCCGCTTGTCCGGCTCAATTTAGCGCTGATTGTATCATGCGTGACGCAGCAAGGGCTGATTCTACGCACGCGAAACATGCATGGTCGCGTAACGGCGTCGCTCATTTCCGCAACGGTGCAAAGTAAGGTGCCTGAGTCTAGCACGATCGCAAATATGTAGGCGACAGTGCCGGAACGAGTTTTCTTTACATGCGCTTTTAGCAAGCCACAACTACTTTTTCAATGCTCGCAGCTGCGCGCCATCTGCTACAGTACATCGTGGTGAGGCCCGAAAGGCAATCCTTGCTGCCCAAGCAGTGGGTATTTAATACAGAAAGGATTACTTAGGTTAACGCTCTCCCGAAAGAAAAATCGGCTTCTGCTGTGGTTGTGTTGGACTTGGCTGTGTGCAGCCGACAACGCCTGCTTTCAAAAGTGTGTTTCCGTGGGTGTGGGTGTGGGTGTGGTCTGTGTAAGGAAGGGTGGCCAATGGGTTACAATGCCCCCCTTTCTGACAGTGGGAATGGTAGAAGTTCCCCCTTTGACACCCCCTTCCCCCGGTAAATACGCCTATGATAACTATACTAGGCTGCATTGATAAATTACTCATCAATAACCGACAAAACGTACATTTTTGTGTCATGGGAAATTTGCTCAGGCAGAAAAGAAGCAAGAATTAAAGACGGTTGGGGTGCCAAGTGTTAGTTCCCCGCATGGGTTTGTTGTCGTGCATGGGACTTTAACAGCATTTGCATGGCACCAATAAATTACTTTTAATTAAAATATACTACATTGACTTTTGTAAATAACAAAAGTACGACATAGCAAGTACTGAAATTTTTACGGCAACAAATGGTCCAAATACGAGAATATGCTATGAAATCGGTGAAATCGAACATGCGTACCAGTGGAATGTATCGGCAATAATTTTTTTATGGGCATAATTTACATTTTTCTGCTGAATAAACACTATATTTCTCAATGAATATTTTTGTTCTATTCCAGTTTCGAGCGGCTGGAAGAAGAAAAAAAAAGCTTCTTGCTGCCTCATTGCCCCGTTCAGTGCGTCTATAAAGACATCCGTGCGTCTGATGTAGCTTTCGCCTGGGAGTTATCCCCCAACGTGTAATTGATCACGTACCAAACAAATCTAATTGCAGTAAGTGCTCAGAAATGGTAAAGCGCTACAAGCATGCACAAAATATACAACTCTTCTTTCAATAACTCAGATAACCAGCTGCTTTCATGAGCGGTAGATGAGGATAGCTAAACCCATCTCCTAGGAAAAAAAAAAACCGCGTTATTCGCTATACGAAGTCAACAACTTGTCGAATGCTTTGGAAATATTTCCGTGTATGAAATTAATGTAGCAGTCATTTTTACATCGCCACGCTACTAGAGCAAATAACATTTTACAGCGAAGCTGTATACCTCTACCGTCCAAGGAAATTTTCGTGTCGTTGTAAGCAAAAAACTCCCCATACGTGGGCCGATCCAGAAGATAGCGCAATGCCGGGCCGACCCGCCGCGGAGGTGGAGCAGACATTAAGCACTCCCCATCCCAAGCAGCACACCAGCAATGGTCCAAGTATGGCCCAATCTTGGCAGAAATTGGTACCAATCTTCAACCAAAGTTGTCATATTGGCAAAGTGCAACCCAATCAAATGCTGGCCCAGAGTTAAAGCCAAGATTGGACCAATCTTATGCCAATTCAGCAGCCATTGTGCTGCCAGCGTAGGACCAGTGTTGGGCCATATCGTTGCCATTATTAATACCAGCGTAGGACCAGTTTTGAGCTATATCATGGCCATTATTATTGCCAGCTTTGAGTCAATGTCATTTGCATGACGAATATTGTAGATACGCTGGCTCTAGAGTACGCAGCCAATCTTACTGTGAACCTTTTCCTAGCGGCATTTGTTATAGCAATTGTCCCCATTACATCTTCCTCAATAGTAGCTAGGAAAGCTCGGCAAAAAAGATATTTCAAGAAGCAGAAGTCCTCTATACTTGCAAAAAGTAGTAAAAGAATACTGAAATCCACTTTTATGACCGCTTATTTGCGAATAAATTTGCACAAACAGCATTTTCCGTGGACCTAGATGGGTGACGCACGGTTATGTTCAAACAGTTTATTTAGAGGCAGTGCCCTCAGGATAGGAATTGGGCAAGGTGCCGAGGACGGCGGTTTGTCCAGGGGTTTCAGGGCAGGGACGTGTCGGTATAGGCAGAATGATCAGTGCTTGGATGACGGCGGGCTTGTACGGCCCCCGAGGAGCACGATAATGCGGCGATTTCGTTGCATTTGCTAACACTTGCCATAGCGACTTCACCATTACTTGGAGGAGATGCTTGCACTGTAAAATAAAAAGAAATATTATCAGAGACGTTGGTGTGACAAGTGTAGGTGGCAGTGTCCTCATTTGAAAAATCGCCATGCCGCAAGAATATAACTTTGAGCAGAGAGATCGAAGGGTGGAATCAAAAAATTTTCTTGCAGGAGATTTGTCAGATAACACTCTTTATTATTTGAACATATACGGCATATTTCGTAGAAGATGTAACAGCTAATATTTAGAACACATATATAAAATGCGCAGGATCCGTCGGCCTTGTTTACACCCCACACCTTGTCAGGGTAGCACAATATAATTGAAGAATTGCAGCGAAACCTGCGACATCACAAAAAGCATAGTTGCAGATAGGGTAGACACAATGCGGCCATCGTGCGAAATTTTTCGTGTCAAAAACGAGAAGTTCTGTCACGAAGCACTAGCAAAATAGGCATTTATTATACAAAAAGAAAGAAATACTGCCGGCTGGAAATGATGCTTGACCTAGAACAGTGAGAAGAAGCGGGGTTCCTCGTTATGACTAGCAGGATCAGGTAGCGCGCATGGCTTGATAAAATCAACGTCCTGGAATTTGGGTGCAATTCATAAACAGAGATTTACACGTGTTCTACTCCGCGCACTTTTAAAGGGCGGCGAAGAAAAAGAGCTATATAATTACAGGCACTTTACATTAGCCAGGGCTGTTTCAGTAATATATATACCGCGTGATATTGGTTGGGTTGGCAGCAGTTTATAACATTCATTTTCCGCAGGCAAGGAATGAATAAAATAAGAAAGGAAATTTGAGTGATTCTTTCGGCTGTGTGCTAACCTACTGCGATAGCAGCATTTTCCAGCTGTGAAGACCACAATTTCATTTTAGGTTGCCTACTTATTTCTGAAATATTTGAATAATTGCGTTCCGTCACTACTGGGACCTCGACAACGATCTAGCGCTGTAGAACGTTGCAATCGCCACCACGCATTGTTCTTTAGCCCGTCCAAAATGGATGCAGTGCTGAGCATGAATGAAAAAAAAATCAACGTTAAGGACGCATCGAAACCATAAGCAATGTTTGAATTTCAGCAGTAATGTACACACAAATTGTGAAATTAAAGAGCGAAAAGAAAGATCGTTGAGCAGCTGGACATAATTTTAAAGGCAAGAGTGTGCTGTAATTTAGCGCTTTGAAATTACCTTGCTTAACAACTTAATGCGTCGTTTCCTAATTCACTCCGTCGGGCTCCTTATAAAACGTATAACATACCCAAAACAAATGCACTCACCAATATAAGATCCACGCTTCTGTGTATCCCAGTGGATGGATGGATGGATGGTTGGATGGATGGATGGATGGATGGATGGATGGATGGATGGATGGATGGATGTATGGATGGATGGATGGCAGCTACACCCTTTGTAACTGGCTGCGGCTGGCGCCACCTAGCCTTTTACTCCTTCTGCTGTTTTTGTTCTGTATATCCCCTTCTCCTTAAACTTTAGTTTTCACTCCCCCTCCCCCCAAAATAAATATTTAAAACAGTACAGAAAACATTAGCTCCCCGATTTATGGTGTTATCCCTCCTTTGACTTCCTCCACCAATCCTTTAGCCTCCCATTCGCTACTGCCACGCTTTTCTCGTCTATTTGCGATCGTTACCTGGGTAAACCTAATGCCCCTTCCATATATGTCACTGTTCCGTCAGCCAGAGTAGGGCGAAGTTCTGTGCATCTCAGCAATATATGCTCCGTGTTCTCAATTTCGGCTCCGCAAGCTGTGGATAGAAGGTCCACGTCTTCAAATTTAGACCAGTATGTTTTAGTTCTCAAAACCACCGTTCTAGCTTCGAGTAATAGTGAGCTGCCCCGCGAGTTATCAAATAAGAGCTCTGTTTATCTCCTGTTTTTGTGTCCTATGCATGGCTAGAGCTGGCTTTCCGAGCATTCTTTCTTCCCACATTTTCTTTCCTTCTCCTTCACCTCCTTTCCTACACTAGAACCATGTTGGGCCCCCTCCTTCGGCTGTAGGTGTCTACACCTCAGCTTTATAGTTCTGAGTGTCCACATTGTATTCAAAATTTTCATGTACAGATATTTGTACACTTTTCCCGCCCACCTTTTTTCCCCCAGTGCTGCGACTCTTTTTCACATTTTAGCTTGTCATTGCCTCTCTAGCTTCGAATGACGTCCATCCCATGTCCTCCTGCACTTGCTCATTAGGTGTGCTCCCGTGCGGTCCTAAGGCAAATCTTCTTACGCTTGTCTGTCTTATTTCAATGCATGCCTGAACTTCCGATTTCATGCACAGCACTAAATTTCCCAATGTGAGGCCAGGTACCATAACCCCTTTCTATACCCCTCTAACCACCTCGTACCTATTATAGTTCCATTGTGCTTTGTGTTTCATAACAGCTGAGTTCCTTTTCACGTTTTCATCATTATTTTTTCATGTTCTTCCAAGTACTTTTTGCCCTCGTTTAGCCATATGCCCAAATACATGTATTTTCCAACATGATCATTCTTAGCGCCTTGTATTTCCAATGTTGACCCCCTTTCTACATTGTATACTATTATCCCAGACTTCTCTCTACTTAATTGCAGTCCCAATTTTTCTCCCTCCTCTCCACATATCCTCATTAGTTCCTGTAGCCCAACTTGGGTGTCAGCAAGCAGTACAATATCATCTGCATGCATCAGTGCGGCTAGTACTTGAGCGATCTTCTGCCCTTTCAGCATATACTTTATGTCGGTTCCTATTGTGCTCTGTTCTAGCCTCTTTTCCACTTGGCTTGTGTAAATCATAAAAAGCAGGGGCTAAAATGGACAGCCCTGGCTGAGACCACTTCTTATTTTAGCTGGCTTTGTAGTTTCCCCCTCCCATGTTATCTATACCTCATTATCTGCATAAACTTGTAGGAATCCAACCAACTTTCTATGTAGACCATATTTCTTCAACTGGCTCCATACCTTTTTCGGTTTACATTATCATATGCTCTTCTAATGTCTAAAAAAGCTATCCATAGCGGTTTCTGCCTCGCTGCCGCGATCTCTATGCACTGTGTTATAAAAATGTAAATTATTTCGCCTTCTGTTCCTTCGAAATTCATTCTGCAGCTCTCCCAAGATCTCTTCACATTCTGCCCACTCCTTCATTCTCATTTTCACCATCTGCATTGCTACTCTGTATATGGCTGATTTGACAGTTACTGGCCGGTAGGATTTAATGTTGTCCCCGCTTCCCTTACCTTTGTAAACTAATATCATTCTGCTCGATTTCCACTCCTGTGAAACATCTCCCCCTACCACTATTTGTTCAATAAGTTGCCGTAATCCTAATTTACTTTTCTGGCCTAATATGCTTATCGATTTCATAGGTATGTCATCAGGTCCTGTCGCTGTTCCCACGGGGACCTTGTGTTCAATTCTGTCCCATTCCTTACTTGTCATCCCTCTGTTCTCCTCCTCTTCGGTTCTGCCATTGTCATTGTTTTCCATTTCACTACCCACTGGTTCGGCAAATGCTGCCTCTATTGTTAACCTAAAATATTCTTGAGCTTCCTCTTCCTCTAGCTTTGATCCTTTTGGTGCGGTAAGCGAGTGCTGAACCACCTCTGTCTTCTTTCTCTGTTGCCTTATATGTGCCCAAAACTTCACAGAGGCATTTGTGTCTTTTTTTTTTGTATCTCTAACAACGACCGTACCGCAGCTTTTGCTATCTTGGCTTGAATTAATGCCGATGCTTCGCTTTTATTTGCAAGGTCATTCTCCCATTTTGTCGCCACCTCTTCTGGTGGGGCTCCCCTTTTCATTGCTGCTCTGTGTTTTCTGCATGCATCTTTGCGTTGCTCTATGGATTCCTTAACTTCTCGGTCCCACCAACATTTCGGTTTATGTTTTCCCTGCTTAATTCCTAGTTTCTTAGTATGCCTCTTCTCTCGCTCTCTATTAAAAATACCTATTAACTCGTCGTATGTCCATACCCTTGTGGTTGCTTGGATACTATGTTTTCAATGTTTTTCGCCACGCCTTGCCTGTCATTCAGTTTGCTCATAGCTTTCCTTTCTTTAGTTTCTATCAGTGGTACTGCCCATCCAAAACTGATTTTGATTCGTTTGTGATCACTCCCCAGGTTTCTTGTACCTTCCTCATCAATTTCCATACCTTCCAATCGTTCATACAGTTCGGGGGACATTAGGCAGTAGTCGATTGTCGAGTGGGAGTTATTTCTTTCTCATGTTGTCTTCCCGTTGCATTTAATTTCAGTATAACTATTACAAAATCATGGGTCTCACAAAAATCTACTAACATCTGCCCTGTTGCATCTGTCGCCCCGTCAAAGTATTCTAAATGGGCATTCATGTCCCCTAGGATGTTTACCTCCCGTTTCATAGCTAACTCCCTGATGTCATTGGCCATTCATTTGAAATATTTTGCATTCTATTCTTTCGAATCATTCCTTGTTTTCAGATACACAACTCCCAGGATTGTCTTTACATTCCCAACGGTGCCCTTGAGCCACATGTGCTCACTGCAGCTCTCTCTTACTCTTTACCAGTCCTGTCCCTTCACTAGCGCCCCAAGGCCTTCTCCTCTGCGGTCTTTCCCTTTTCTGTTGCACCCTACCCAGGTGTATCCTGCAATGAATGGTGGCACTTCCTCACCTCTTAAACTAGTTTCGGTGACTCCATAAACCAGAAAGTTTTCCGTTTGTAATTGTTCGTCTATTTCGCCCCACTTCATGCCATTTCTTCCCCCCTGCATATTGATGAACCCCACATTTACTGCCTTCTTCCTCTTCCTCCTCCATGCTCCTGTCCTGCCCCCCCCTTCCCTGTCCTTTATCTTTTAAGTTTTGGCATGCAGGGTTACCCTGCGTGCCTGCAAAAAGGTCTGAGCCTAAGACCCACCCTCTTTCCTACCTGCCATCCCGCAGGTGTAGTGTAGCGAATGCCATCCGGGCCGAAAGGGGGGAAGTTTCTCCCCTCCCCCCGATCATTCTGTTCACATCCACCGCATCAGACCTGAGGACTTGCCGCAACTCCCTAATCATTACATTGGCCGTCACTACCTGTTCTTCAATGAAAGGGCCCTGTCCCCTGTCCTCTGGGACAGTACCCAGGGCAATGTGCACCACCTCAGAGGTCGCCTTTAGTTTCGCCACTTCCTGTTGAATCTGTCTGTCCAGCATTCACCCCCTATTCTGCAGGACGTCATTCACCCCAGCGTGCAAAATTACTAGGCTATTTTCCTCTCTATTTTACTTCAGTTTGTCTTTGGCTCTCTCCGCCACCGCTTCGAATCGCGCACCCGGCATGCATTCGACCTTCACCTGGCTGTCGTACTGAACTGTTCTGAGGAGTGCTGATTGCATTCGCGATACGTTGGAGCTTGCAACGACCCAGACCTCTCTGTCTTCAGCTCTGTCTTCAAGCAAATCGTACCTCCCTCCTGTCTCAGTCCGCTGGGTCCTCCCTGCCTCCTTGCCTTCGCTGCCTCCTGTCGTCTCCTCCCTCTCTACCTGTGGCCCCCGCGGTCCCCACGTTAACGCGCGCGCTCCCCATTCTGCTATACTGGGTGATCCTGCCGCTTCCTTTTCCTTCATTTCCTGATGTGCCTCCCTCTCTGCTTCTCTCTTTCTCATCTCTTTGAATTGTTTTTCCATCTTCAGCCCTTTCTCTCACTCCTTACTCCATTTCCGCTTACAGCTTCCATTCTTGAGGCTCACTCCCTCTCGACCCTTTCTTCAAACTCTGCGCGTTTCGTTTTTTCTTTCTCGTCCTCCTTTGTCTTCTCCATTTCACTCTTTAGCTGCTTCTCCAAATTCTCCATCACTTTACACAGCCTGCACACGAAGCCGTTCCCTTCCGCCGCCGCCACGGTTTTGAATACCGTTTCGCCCAAACACCATCCTTCACACCTCTCACACTGGACGAGGTCCCCGCCTTTCCCCTTGGCTTTTCTAGCCGGCCGTCCCATGAATGCTTTTGTCCTACTGTTATTTAACAATGTAAAAGGAAGGAAAAAAATTAACTATTGTAAAGACCACTGGGAGCCTCTAGAAGAACAACGAATACTAATAAAATAAGCAAACCAACAAAAAGGGAAACAAACTTATAAAAAAAATTAAAAAGGAACGGTTTTAGCCCTAACTATCAAACTTTTAGTCCTAACTGTTGTGTTGTCCACGACCTACTTTATCGCCCTACTTTGGCTGAATGTTCGCCTGGCTTCCTAGTGCTCCAATTCTCTACAACCTACGTTTCTATGCTGGCCCTATCTACAATCAGATTTCCCGCCGCTGCAATTAGCAATCAAATCAGAACTTAGCTGCCGGCATCCGTCCGTCGCGCCTCCGTCCCGTGACAAGGCTTCAGCTTTATGTCGATCCCGATTCAGCATTTCTCTTTACATGTGTACAAAACATGAAGGAAGGAAGATAAAGGAGCAAGCATACCGGCAACGCGATTGAAGCTGAATTCATCCCACATCGAAAATGGTGGCCACCAGCGCCGACTTTATTCTACTTGTTGTTTCGTCTATATCAATCCTAACGCTCAAAAAAATTCATGGCTCCTTTGCTGCATGTATCAATACGCAGGCTTCCAGCCAATTCAACACAGCAGCTTGTAGTTGTCTGAGCGCTTGATTGATAGCATTGACCAGGCTCACGTGGGTGAGTTGGGGAGAGGTAAGTGGGGGCTGAAGGGCGGAAGGTTAGGCCGAAAAAATAAAATCAAGAATGCGCTGTGCCAAAGACATGCACAGACGAGCACCTGTTGAAACGGAGAAGCACAAACTTTGAACCAATATTTTTTTTTCTATCAGGTGCACTCATATAAGGAGCTTACTACACATGCACGAACAAACAAATCTATTGGAACAGGAGCATGATGATTATGTCACCGCAACATGTCATGCATGCTAAACAAACAACCACACGAACAAACAAACAAACAAACAAACAAGCAAACAAACAAAAGTTTTACTAACACTTATGGGCTCCATCCCGATGCGCTATAAAACGGTTCCATTAACTCTGTGGCACTGTAATTCTTGATTCTCCTCAGAATCCTGATCCTTCAAATCCACGGAGCGTACATGCAAAATATACAATGCGCAGGTAAATGCACAATACCGTTGTTTCTTATGCCAAACTCATGTTCCCATGCACGATCATTAAAGCGCCGGCTAGTGTGCCCGTTATGCGACTTACCCTGCTTGCTACGCAGTGCATTGGCTTTTCTCTTTAGGGGGCGCATTTCGGTGGAGGCCATGTGCAAGAACGGCCGTATACCATGCATGGAGTTGACCTGGAAGAACCACAGGTGGTTCATGCTCAATCTTATTCATAAAAGATTCCATGTTAAGTCGCCCGGAGCATATTATCAAACGTGGGCCTCTTTGAGTGGATCACTTAATTGAAAGGTAGCACGTTGTTTAACCGGGCGAATCCTGCAAGTCCATATAACCGGCAATCCAATTATTTAAGCACCCAAACAGGATTGAGCTTCGAAGACTGCATGGTATACACAGCAGGAAAAAAAACCGACAGGAGGCAAGGTGAAGACAAGACGATCGCTCACTTCAAGATGAAATTTATTACACAATACTGGAAAGACAAAGAACCTAATAGCGCTTAATGTTAGAATATCTGTTGCAATAGGTGTCACAGCTTGATTTCTGAGCCTTCATTTGTGCAATGGCAACGTAAGCCAAAATTGAATTTATTCGAAAGTAATTACCTGTCAAACTTTAATTTATCTCTTATCAGAAAATAAAAAAATAGGAAATATTCTTTACCACATTAAGTAGCTAACGTACGTAACGTACGTTGTGTTCTTATTGTCGGCAATCTGCTTTTCTTTTTCACTTTTATTCTTAGGCGCGGCACAGAACAAAACTCACACAAACACGCCATCTCACTATCTTTTGAATGACACTTGACAGTTCTGTGCACTACCGTTTGTCAGTTGTCGCAATGGTGCACATACCCACACGCCCATGAACATGACGTAGCATACAAAGAAGCACACATTGCATGCAGAAACAAACACACATTGCATGCAATCACAGCAACACAAATATAAACGAGGAACACCTCTATTTGAAGTGGCAGAAGGGTATGAAGGGAGGATCTTTAGGCTCACTACGGTATATCTGAGAAGTGGACTATCTCGAAAATACCTTCATGGATCCAATTTTACCACATTTTGCCATCTAACCTCTGGCTATAGCCAAAAGCAGGAGAAGCGATTGTTACACTTTTCCGACCATACACCTGTCTGCTGTTTTTGGACATATGGTCCACTCTGTTGGACTTAATCAAGCACAATAATGATGTCCATATACCATGCACGTTTCACGCGTTTGAAACCACAAGGCAAGTTTTGGAATTTAAAAGAAATGACACATAGGCAAGTCTCGTCGTCACAGGTTTAAATTAGTCTACAGTTGCTAAAGCTTGTACAGTCATAGGTTTACAGTAGCCTACTGTTTATAAGATTTCTACAATCACGTGTTTAAAGTAGTTTTCACCAATCTGTACTTCACGGAAACTTTCGAAGGTTTGCATGCGGCGCTAAAAACACGGAACGAGAATTCTCGGAAGCTCCGTTCAAGAGCCCCTTACCAGGGCTGGCCATTTTGAGATGAAAAGCGCAGAGCATACAATGCGCGCTAACGATCGTGTTTGCACATAATTACACGGCTACGCGCCGCGGAAATGTCTGAAATTTCAATCCGAACGCCATTTCTCTTTCCCTCGCGGCGACCACGCTCCAAGCCGGACAGTGACGTACTCGTGTCCCTCTGCCTACGTACAGGTGTCCGCAGTGCAACGTCGCTCTTGGTGACACGTGACTTTGAGCTTGAATTTACGAATCGAAAGTTAGAGAAATAATAAAATACACAAAGAGGATGTACGCGTGTATTTTTTGCTTTAATTCGCACCCAAGCAAGAGAAGTACACCATCGCTTCGTCTGCTTGTTCCCACAGTCCTGCAGTCACGTGCTCAGGTGCCGAAACTATGCCATTTTCTACCGTGTTCCAGCGCGTGATCATTTTCTGCGTTCCGCTTGTTATGCCTCAGTATTCGTGTAGCACTGTATTATACCGCTAGTCATGTGTCCTTGTGCACAGCGCGCAAAAGCTTGCGCTGCGCGAAACGAGACAATCGCAACAATCGCGCGCAATGCCGTCAGCGAGTGTGCGCAGCGCCGAAAAAAAAAAAAGAAATGAAAAACCGAGGAGGAAAAGAAATGTAGGGGTCCGTGACGTATGCATCACGCGATACACTAGGTCCAGTATGGAGGAACGCAGGGGTGAGTGGAGAGAGTGTGTCGCTATGCAGTGACGCTCGCCTCCTGAAATCATGGGTTCGCGGCACCTAAATATTTCTATCTCGGCTATTAATGAGCCGATTTGACAAACGTTTTCGGCAGAACGCTCTATAGAGGACACGTAACAAGCTCCAGCGTATAACCAAAATTTGCTACTGGTGAGGGACCCTTTAAGAGGTAGCTTTAACACCGACTTTAAAGAGATTTGTTGCATTTGCAGGAAAAAGAACAGTATAACCGTAAGAAAAGCCTTTGTATTAAGGCCTCCTATTAATGAATTATTAAAAATTGCAAAATAAGAAGAACTGAAGTATGAAATTTACATCGAACCCGAATAAAGAAGAAACTTTATCACAAGTTTGTAAACTGTACCTACTAATACAACTGGACAAGTCTTATATACGTACTATATAGCGCTCTCGTACAGTTATGTATTTCCACATTATTTATTTATTTACTTCGTGATGCTGTCCATATTAGGGATATCTACATGAGTGGGTTAGAAGGGTCTGTAGACATTGTAGTACATGCATTTACATAAGCATACAGAAGGGTACCTGAAGGCCGCTTTGTTTGTGTACTTGAATGTCGCCAGTTGCCCATGTGCTTTGTGTATAGAGAGGGGGTTCACTGCCCCGCAGGTCAGCGGGGCAACCGTTTCTGTTTTATGAGGGGTCAGAAGGTCCGCGCGGTGTCGGGTGACGAGTCGCGGCAGGCGCCAGGGGGGCGAGGTGCGGATTCAGGGAAGTCGGTATTGTGCGCACGGAGTTGGCAGTCCACCGACGGCCACATGGGGCCACACAGACAAGCCTTGAATGGGACTGCTGTACGCGGTGTCGTGGTCCTGGCTCCCGAGTGTCTGGCTAATTGAAGGCGTCGCCGAGGTTAAGAAGGGCTTAGCAACATTGACCACGTGCTACATGTACGGAGCGGGGATCTATTCTTCTACGCGTCCGGAAGGCGACGGCGGCCTTTGATGCTGGGTGCGGAGAAAAGCATGCGTGGTGTCGAGTAAGAGCTTACAGGGTGCGCTGTAGAGATGCGGTGCGCATGTGAGGAGAGCATTCGGACGGCGGCGTCTTGTAAACACACACTCGGAGAACTTTGTCTTGTAGACCATAAGTTCGGATGACAGGGATGGTCATCAATCTCCCACGCGGACAAACCTTAACTGCAGCTGCAGTACGCGGTGTCGATGCCCCGACTTTCGAGACGTTTGCGGTCTAGAGACGCCATAGGGGTTTGAGACGGCCTAGCAATAACTTCTACTGGCCTGGCGTGTTTTGCTGAGGCCGTCACTTGCTACGGAGAAATGAGAGGGCAACGGAGTTTTAGGGAAGAAAGAAAATAGCTCTGTTTTCCAATATGTTTGCACTTAAGAGTAAGCTCATCCCTTTGGGTTGCGGCTTAACAAACGTTTGACTCTCATTGGCAACTGAATCTGTGGGACGGGCCAATGGCCCTACCACCCATTTTCTTTGTCTATTTGGGCTATAAAAATTGGGACGGCATGCTGTCCCTCAGAGTTGGCTGTAATCAGGATTGCTGATAGATCAGTGACGCTCCGTACCATGTACGTTAAAACGAGTCTGCGCTCTAACAGTCATTGAGTCAGTCGAACAGTGAGACTTTGTTTCTCAATTTTTCAAGCTGGTAATCAATTTGTATTACCTGCAATGTATACAGAAATGTTTACCTATAAATTTGATCAGCAACTGCCGATCATCGTCCGAGAAGCTTCACGTTCCACCGGAGAAGCGAGGACAAAAGAACGAACGAAAGTTTAGTGTACCTATAAAGGGTTAACCTATGGTAACAGCAATGCGTATGGCAAAAAGATAACGCACAATCAACTTACTTAAATTACTTTTGATGTTCTTTAAACCAAAAAATGATGAAAAGAAGGACAAGCATATGAAATAGATATGTAACACCATCCACAATTTCAAATCTTATATTTCCAAAAACACCTGGTTTTAAAACAATGATAAACTTAATAAAGATAACATCACTTACTCGTTGCTGACAGTACTGTTTCGGCAGCAAGTTCGAGAAAATTGTCAACAGGGGGCTGTGTGAATGCCGTCAGGGCTAAGGCATTGCAATCGCGAACAGCTCGCGGGAAGAACGAAAACCTAAATGTATTGTCAGCGCAAGAATATTCCTGCGGTATAAGGTGATGCTTGGGACAGGTTTCTCTGGATGCGTTATAGGAAATACAGGTGTCGGAATCCACTTCAACCTTAATATGCAGGACAACATACAGTCGCAATCTTTTTCAGCGTGAACACGGAAGCGCGTGGCTTTCTATACTACCACCGCAGCTAAGCGGCGCCTCACAATATCTGTGCGCATGCGAGGCGATAGTAGCTTCCCTTCGCGCGCATCACGTCATCGGAGCGCTCGCTTGTCGTCTGCTAGCTGTTCTTTGTTTCCTCGGTGGTGACCGAATTATAACTGTAAGCAAAATCGAGATGTTTCAAGTTCAAATGGTGTGTTCCTCATTCTTAGCGTTGGGCTAATTACCAGGAAATCATTACCTAGTTATCTCTTTCCAGGCTAATTACCTGGAAATCATTACCTAGTTCTCGTTTTCGTGCCTCATAATCAGAAAGTGGTTTAGGCACGTAGAATCCCATAATTAATTAATAATTAGTTTTGTTTTTCTTTGCTGACGGGTTCTTTTGGTCACACAATGCAGGAAACAAGCTCAGAAACGTAAACGTCCGAACGTTTATTTTGTGCATTTTTCACATTATAATGAGACTTAGAAAAGTAACAGCTCTAAACTGGAACTAATCGCTTTTTGATTTTTCTTTAATATTTTGTCATACACCATTTTGCAGCAACAAGTGCTGCCATTCTGGACGGTAGGGAAGAGTACAGGGCAGGCACAAAGTTACTTGCTCTTAGATGCTCCCACTCTTGGCAAACAGCTACCCACAGCTCGTGCGCAGTTGCCGAATGAATAGGGTGTCGCACTGTGGCTGCTCTTATGCGGCCCCATACATTTTCGCAGATGTTCATGTCGGCGCCCTTGGCCGGCCAGGAGAGCAGACGGACCCTGCGAGTTTCTAGGCGCTCTTTCACAATTTTCTCAGTGTGCACCGGCGCAAGGTCATGCTGGAACACAAGATCAGCATTTGGGAAAGCGACGTGTGCGTAAGGAAGGAGCGCGTTGTCCTAGATTTCGCTCCAATAGCGCTGCGAAGAAAGAGTGCCCTCGATGCGGTATAGAGGCCCGAGACCACGTCTTGACACCGCGCCCCACACGTTCAGGCAGGTGCGTCCGCTCGCCGCGTCTCCCTGGAGATTGGCTGGCTCGTAACTGCACGGAAACTATATTAAATTCACTTCTTCACACAAAGTAAAGTCCGTTTAGAAAATTTTCTTACCGTGTCCCTCTTGCGTGCTACCGCCGCACGCATTGGTTTTGACGTGTTGAAAAGAAGTCGACTCGCCCGAGAAGATTACTCGGCCCCAGTCGTCGGAAGTCGACAAGGCGTGAGCTTCGGCAAATTGCAGTCGTAACACCTTGTTCGAAGCGGTGAGAACGGGCTTTTGTGCAGCCACATAACTTCGCAATCCAGCACTCCTGAGGCGTCTCCGTGTGGTAACAACGGAAGCATCCACATCGAGCAGCTCCCGCTCATCCCTCGCGGACTGAAAGGGATTCTCCACTACTGCAGGTACCATAAGCGCGTCTTCTTCATGTGTCGTTGCCCTTGCGCAGCGCCTGTGTACGACGTCACAAGAGCGGTCTTCCTTCCTGAATGCTTGGATGATTTTATTGACACTCTTCAGCGGCTTCTGCACCAATGCGCCGATGGAGCGCTGAGAATATCCCTTCCGCGAAAGTTTTACTATTTTGCCCCTCTCGTCTTCAGGAACACGGGACATGCTGAGGTTGCTCTGATCGATGGCGTAATGTGAAATAATATATACCCTCCTAGAACACAGGAGTGGTCACTGTTACGCCCCCACGTATAGTACGCATGCGTCGCAAAAGCTGAGCTACAGACTAGCAATGATCTTAGGAACGTCGGCAAAAAATAACATAGTTTCAAGTTTATTCAGACGTCGCGTGGAATGTGATTTCAAGCTCAATATTTTTACCCCTGTTGAAGCGTACGGCTCCCTTGTTGTGGTGGGCGTGTAGCAGACGACACGCGCGTGCTTGCGTGACGCAATGCGCGCGAAGGTAGAATTCTCACACGCCAGACGCACTGCGCATGCGCACTGCTTCTGGGTGCCGCCGCGAAACTGCGCTGGCAACACGGAAAAGCACGCGCTCCCATGTTCACCCTCAAAAAGATCGCGGCTGGCCAAAAATTTGAGTCGGTGCAGCATCGCACGACTGCTTAGTGTATGAAGGCCAATCTCGGATAGCATCGGAGTTACAGATAAAACGCGCGGCTTTTCGCTGGAAAGGCTCAAGTAATAGCTATTTGATTTTGGGCAAAGGGAAACCACGCCATGTTTGCATATTTTAAGATAGCACGTATGACTGTCACATAGGCCAAAAGCTTGGCTTCCTTCGTAGTGTAACGCAGAGCCCGCTTTAAGAACGTAAGCTTTCGCATCGCTTTGCTCGCCACGTGCTCTACGTGAGCCGGCCATCCTAAATCTGATTATATGACGATGCCCAAGTACTTATACTCAGTGACGGTGGTCAGCTTTCGCATCGCTTTGCTCGCCACGTGCTCTACGTGAGCCGAGCATCCTAAATTCGATTATATGACGATGCCCAAGTACTTATACTTAGTGACGGTGTTAAGGGTGGTATTACCGCAGCCGTATGTAAAAATAAGTTTAGATTTCTGTTTTTCGTACTGACATTGAAACTGTTTTGTCAAAGTTGATGGCCCATTTCCCGGTTTTTCACACTTTTGGGCTATCAAAGCAAAATCCTTGTCAAGACTAAATTGATCTTGTCGGTTTAGTACTTCTCTATACTGGACGCAGTCGGCTCAATATAACCTATCTTTAATTTTACCGTACTAGTTATGTCGTTTATGAACAAAAGGAACAGGATAGGGGCCAGAACGAAACCGTGGGCTACGCCAGCAAGTAATGGCACAATTCCAGAAGTGTGGGAGCCTAACTGAACGAACTGGTGGCGGTCAGAGAAGTAATTGCAGATCCAACAAAAATTGGCCCATTTCCTAGTATATGTTGAAGCTTTATAAGTAGTTTAGCGTGGCAGACGCGACCAGAGGCCTTTGGGAACTCTAGGTAAATTACATCTATTTGTTTTTGGTCGCTAATTGCTTTGGCGAAATCGTGTAGTATTTCAACAAGTTGGGTAACGGTAGACAGACCAGTCCTGAAGCCATGTTGGTAGGGATGGAGGACATTTTTTGCCTCAATGAACTCTTTAACGGATTGTAAGTTAATGTATTCCAAGATTTTACAACACGCACATCTGAGAGAAAATAGGCCTATAATTTCACTGACAAGAAGTATCGCCCGATTTAGAGACTGGCACTATTTTCGCCCGGAGCCACAGATTCTTGGCACCCTCTGCTGCGTCGCAGGTCTGACCGCCGTCGTGGTCATTTGCTTCGCAGCGGGGACTGAGGGCCGGGGTTTGATTGTTGTGTTCATAGAGGAGGTTGTGGCCAAGTACTGCACCAGGGTGGCCAATACTGCTCTGGTGAGGGAGTGCGTTACCGGTTCTGGTCACCGGGATCAGGCCACACTCCAGGCCTGTTTATGCAATTCTATCAACGCGCGGATTTCTTGTTCTCTTTTTTTTTAATCCGGTGGAAAATTGCCGGCACCGGGATTCAAACCACGGACCTCTTGCACGCGAGGCGGGTGTTCTACCTCTACGCCACCGCTGCAACTTCAATGCAGCTTCGCTGCAACTGCAATGGCGGCCGGACAGGCCGCCATTGGAATATCAACCTGGCAACGTTTAACGCTAGAACGTTATCTAGTGAGGCCAGTCTAGCAGTGCTAATGGAGGAATTAGAGGGCAGTAAATGGGATATAATAGGGCTCAGTGAAGTTAGGAGGCCAAAAGAAGTATATACAGTGCTAAAAGGCGGGCACGTCCTGGGCTACCGGGGCTTAGCGGAGAGACGAGAACTAGAAGTCGGATTCCAGATTTATACGAATATAGGTGGTAACATACAGGAATTCTATAGCATTAACGAGAGGGTGGCAGGTCTTGTTGTGAAACTTAATAAGAAGTACAAAATGAAGGTTGTACAGGTCTACGCCCCTACATCCAGTCACGATGACGAGGAAGTCGAAAGCTTCTATGAAGACGTGGAATCGGCGATGGGTAGAGTGAAAACAAAATACACTATACTAATGCGCGATTTTAATGCCAAGGTAGGCAAGAAGCAGGCTGGAGACAAGGCAGTGGGGGATGATGGCATAGACACTAGGAATAGAAGGGGAGAGTTATTAGTAGAGTTCGCGGAACAGAATAATATGCGGATAATGAATACCTTCTTCCGCAAGCGGCATAGCCGAAAGTGGACGTGGAGGAGCCCGAACGGCGAGACTAGAAATGAAATAGACTTCGTACTCTGCGCTAACCCTGGCATCATACAAGATGTGGACGTGCTCGGCAAGGTGCGCTGCAGTGACCACAGGAAGGTAAGAAATCGAATTAGCCTAGACCTGAGGAGGGAACGGAAGAAATTGGTACATATTAAGCCGATCAATAAGTTAGCGGTAAGAGGGAAAATAGAGGAATTCCAGATCAAGCTACAGTACAGGTATTCGGCTTTAACTCAGGAAGAGGACCTTAGCGTTGAAGCAATGAACTACAATCTTGTGGGCATCATAAAGGAGTGTGCAATGGAAGCCGGTGGTAACTCCGTTAGGCAGGATACTAGTAAACTATCGCAGGAGACGAAAGATCTGATCAAGAAACGCCAATGTATGAAAGCCTCTAACTCTACAGCTAGAATAGAACTCGCAGAACTTTCGAAGTTAATCAACAAGCGTAAGACAGCTGACATAAGGAAGTATAATATGCTCTCAGGAACATGCTCTCAGGAACGGAGGAAGCCTAAAAGCAGTGAAGAAGAAAGTAGGAATTGGCAAGAATCGGATGCATGCGTTAACAGACATAGCCGGCAATATCATTACTAATATGGATGAGATAGTTCATGTGGCTGAGGAGTTCTATAGAGATTTATACAGTACCAGTGGCACTCACGACGATAATAGAAGAGAAAATATTCTAGAGGAATTCGAAATCCCACAGGTAACGCCGGAAGTAAAAAAAAAGCCTTAGGAGATATGCAAAAGGGGAAGGCAGCTAGGGAGGATCAGGTAACAGCAGATTTGTTGAATGATGGTGGGCAGATTGTTCTAGAGAAACTGGCCACCCTGTATACGCAATGCCTGATAACCTCGAGCGTACCGGAATCTTGGAAGAACGCTAACATAATCCTAATCCATAAGAAAGGGAACGCCAAAGACTTGAAAAAATATAGACCGATCAGTTTACTGTCAGTTGCCTGCAAAGTATTTACTAAGATAATTGCAAATAGAATCAGGAACACCTTAGACCTGTCAACCAAAGGACCAGGCAGGATTCCGTAAAGGTAACTCAACCATAGACTATATTCACACTATCGATCAGGTGATGGAGAAATGTGCCCCATATAGCCAACCCTTATATATAGCTTTCATTGATTACGAGAAAGCGTTTGATTCTGTCGAAACCTCAGCAGTCATGAATACATTACGGAATCAGGGTGTAGACGAGCCGCATGTAAAAATACTGAAAGATATCTATAGCGGCTCCACCAGCCATGGTAGTCATCCATAAAGAAAGCAACAAAATCCCAATAAGGAAAGGCGTCAGGCAGGGAGATACGATCTCTCCAATGCTATTGACAGCGTGTTTACAGAAGGTATTCATAGACCTGGATTGGGAAGGATTGGCGATAAAAGTTAATGGAGAATGCCTTAGTAACTTGCGATTCGCTGATGATATTGCCTTGCTTAGTAACTCAGGGGACCAATTGCAATGCATGCTCACTGACCTGGAGAGGCAAAGCAGAAGAGTGGGTCTAAAAATTAACCTGCAGAATACTACAGTAATGTTTAACAGTCTCGGAAGAGAACAGCAATTTACAATTGGTAGCGAGGCACTGGAAGTGGTAAGGGAATACATCTACTTAGGGCAGGTAGTGACGGCGGATCCGGATCATGAGACGGAAAGAATCAGAAGAATAAGAATGGGCTGGGGTGCGTTTGGCAGGCATTCCTAGATCATGAACGGCAGGTTGCCATTATCCCTCAAGAGAAAAGTGTATAATAGCTGTGTCTTACCAGTACTCACCTACGGGGCAGAAGCCTGGAGGCTTACGAAAAGGGTTCTACTCAAATTGAGGACGATGCAACGAGCTATGGAAAGAAGAATGATAGGCGTAACGTTAAGGGTTAAGAAAAGAGCAAATTGGGTGAGGGAACAAACGCGAGTTAATGACATCTTAGTTGAAATCAAGAAAGAGAAATGGGCATGGGCAGGACATGTAATGAAGAGGGAAGATAACCGATGGTCAATAAGGGTTACGGACTGGATTCCAAGGGAAGGGAAGCGTAGCAGGGGGCGGCAGAAAGTTAGGTGGGCGGATGAGATTAAGAAGTTTGCAGGGACGACATGGCCACAATTAGTACATCACCGGGGTTGTTGGATAAGTATGGGAGAGGCCTTTGCCCTGCAGTGGGTGTAACCAGGCTGATGATGATGACTATTTTCGCAATTATACATTTTGCTGGAAGGTGTTGTTCGGAGATGGATTTATGTACACAAGGCATCGGGCGATGAAAATCTGCTCGGTTTGTCGCATGCCGAACGTCCTATCCGGCGCTTCGACACGGCAAATCACCTCGATTCCGGCGCGTCGGACGCCGGATCGGACCGTGTCTGATTCGTGAGTATTAGCTTACAGGCACGGCATAACGTTTCAGGAAACAGTTCGGGATTCCGTCCGGAGCACTGTATTTTTATAGCCTAAACTTAATAATAGTGGGAAGAAGCCTGCTTCGGTGTTACTAGTGTGCTCTGTGCCTCGTTTTGCTCTATATTATCTGGTCTGTAATCATGCCGAATGTCATTGTCAGGGGCAAATACGGAATGGAAGAATGGGTTAAACGCTCGTGCTTGTTTCTTTTTTTCTGTCGGCGATAACGGTATTGGAGTGCTATCTTTCTGTGTCTGGGGTGAATCTTTATAAAATTGCTAAGCATTGTACTGCAGCGGTGATGTTTTTGTACCTTTGTTTTTTTCCTTTAGCAGTCTGGTTAACAAATTTATTTTTTGGCAGAAGTCTGGAACTGGGCATAATTTGTTATATTTCGTCAGCCGTTTTTGTCCTGCGTTTTAAATGAATTGCATCGCCTGTTATCCATGGGTTGTGCTTATTGGCGTTCTTTTATATTTGTGGCACAAATATAAACCAGTGCCTCAACCAGTGCATAACATGTGCTTTGAACTGAACCAAATATCGTCAACGTTGGCCGAGCCATCTGAAACTAGTTCGTGGAAGTCGTAGCACCCGTGGACAAGGTAGGTCATAACAGCGTCATCGTCTGCTTTGTCAACTGCTTGCACGCGCTTTCTAGTACTACGTTGGAGGATATGATTTGGAATAGTTAGCCTGCAAAGAACCATGTGATGATCCGATATTCCTTCAAAAATATCGACTCCGTTATTTTCTTTGCAAAAGAAATCACTGACGAAAAAGAATGTCTAAAATAGAGCCTGAAGTGCCCTGCACACGGGTAGGTCTGGAAACAATTTGGCTCAGGTTTTGGGCAAACAGTAAGCTCAGCGAAGTATTGTTTATTACATTCTATGTACTCGGAGTGCTCCCGTTAATATCTGGGAGATTAGTCTCCTTCCATAATTATGGCGTTCCCCACCATCTGTTCATGCATGTACTCTAGAAACTGCTCAAGATACGACACTTCGGCTTGGGGGCCTGTACACTGCGCCAACACAGGTGTGACTCTGGCCCAAGTGAACCCTACACAAGAACCCCTCCACACCTGGGATATCTGGCGTCACCGAGTAATTTATGCCTTGGCCTATGAGCAAAGCAACACCACTACCTCTAGTTCTAACCCTTCGGACGATGGAGTATCCTGGTGGAGCGATTTCATGGATTTCAATGTCAGCGGGCAGTCATGTCTCAGACACGGAGCTAATCTCAGGTTCAAGACCGACCAGAATCGTCTCTAGCTGCTCAGATTTTTTTCAAAACTCTCTGCGCATTAAGATGGTAACATTAACCGTTGTTCATGCTTTTT
This sequence comes from Dermacentor andersoni, assembly GCF_023375885.2. Lineage (NCBI taxonomy): Eukaryota > Metazoa > Arthropoda > Arachnida > Ixodida > Ixodidae > Dermacentor > Dermacentor andersoni. The sequence goes on from NC_092817.1 coordinate 160,813,003, forward strand.
TCTGTAACTGTCTTTCATTTGATCATCCTAGGTGTACAGGCAATTGTTTATTTTATTTTATCGTAAGACTAAAAACTTTGCCCCCCCCCCCCCCCTTTCTGGTCTCGATACACTTTCGTTCTTTCCCATAGCTTCTTTCTAACTTCCTTTACTACGGGGGAATAGTCCTCGCTAATTCAGTATTCGGTTCCGTTTAGCTTTTTGCAATGACGAAGTATGTTAGCTTTATCCCTGTAGTAAATAACTTCACAACGACAGGTCTACGCTTGGAATGCCCACGACAGTGCATTCCTCCGATGCCAGCCGCTTTTACTCCTATCGTATCGTCATAGGTTGTTTTCTCAACAGGAGCGAGCACATCTTGCTGGCTCTCATTTTCGAGCTCTTTAACAGCGTACACAAGATTAGACATACGGCCTCTGCTATCTGATTCGTCGACTTGGTTAGTCAAGGACAGTACCAGATAATCCAGTTTGCCACCCCTATCCACGCATCCCAATTCTGTAAGCTGTACCTAGAAATACAACTGGAAAATTTTGTTGTGCGTGTTATATAGCGCTCTCGCACAGTTATTATGCAGTTCCACGGAAGTTGCGAATTATATTTCTCGTTCCTCCGCTTGCGACACTGTACCAGATGCCGTTTGGCGAACTGGTAATTTCATTTTTGGCGCATCTGAGCTATTTGAACGGCTTGCCTTCTTTAACTTGCCAGTTGTCTGCAACCTTGGGGAAAGAAGAAAGGAACTACTAAAATAAGGTCTGCTTTCTAGAGTTGGTAGAATTTAACCTTCTCAGCAGCAAAAAACTTCATTCTGATCGGTCAAGAAGTTCGCTTGTAAAAGCACTTACACGTTTTGCATGTATTTGAATAGAAAATCATCGTTAAGGTAAGGATTTGATGACTACCTCTCGATGTAGATTGCGGCGGAATGCAGAAACATTCGTGTACTGTGCTTTAGGTGGACGTTAAATAACTTCAGGTGGCCAAATTAATCCGAAGCCGCCCACTACAGCGCGTCGCATAATCAAATCGCGGTTTTGGTGCGTAAAACACGATTTTTTTAACGTAGTTGGCGCCGAGCTGGAGGTCACTCGTAAAAGGTTAACAGGAGCACCCTAAAAAAATAATATGGCCGCGATTTCGTAGTGCCGCTTTCCGGTCCATTCTGTGCCACTTAATCATTCACCGTTCACAGCCGGCTGACCACAATAATAACGCGGGCGGAGGATCGCTCTATCTACTGACGAAGCTCAAAAAGTGCGAGGCATCAAAAAGGCATCGAAAAAAAATCGCGGCCCAAACCAAGCTCTGCTCAAAATAATGAGCCGTACAGATCATTTCACCGTCTTATGATTCACAATGTTCCAAGTAAATAAAGTGCGAACTTCGTTAGAGCAACGAAAGGAAATGCAACATGGTTGGTATAACGCGAAATAAACAGAAATTTTTTGGAGAGTTGGACAAACAGCAAAATTTGACATCTCTTTCCGTCATTTTCGCGGGAACGTACGCAGATAATTATCGCCATACAAACATTAAATACTGCAAATATGGTATGTTCTAAATGTTTCATCTTTTGTTTAGGTTTTGTTGGCATGCACGCACACTTCACTTGTAGTTAGAGGTCTCGAATAAAAGCGCAGACAACCTACTCACAAATGTTACAAGAAAAGACTGTTCCTGCAGACCATTTCTTGTAACGGCAGTTGTACATTCCCCTCTTTACCAATAAGTAAACAAATGACCAATAAAAAGAACTCAGTAAAAGGCGTCACCATCTTATTCATTGCACACTCTTGACCACGCAGTACACAACCCCAAAGGCAAATGTTTGTGTTGTTGAGAATGTGCAACAGAAGAAGCAGCTTCGTTTACTTGCAAGTTCCCCAACAAGTTCGACTAATCTAAACAATGTTCTAGAATGCCACCGTTGAAGTTGGAGGCCACATTTTTGAGTCGAAAGTTCATCAGACCGTCGAGCACTCCCGTTCTTATGCCACCATGAGAAATTCACGTTAGAAGCACGCCGTGGACTCTGTTAGCTCGCTTTTTAAGTACGCGCTCTGGCCAGAGCTAGTCTGTATCAGCGAGGACTTCGTCGGCGTGTGAAGCGTTTATTTCTTTGGCGACTGATTGTGTTCCTTGCTGGCTCTGACTTCCGCGCTCAATTTCACATAGCGTAGTCGGGGTCAACAGCATTTGTCCTGGCTTCGTAGGCACGTTTTCGTTCATTTGGGAATTACCGGTCACAGGTTCATCATCAGTCAAGATTTCGCGAGGGCATTCATCGGTTTCTTTGACGTCTGGTGGACTTCCTTGCTGGCTTACTTCCCTGCTCACTCTCACACAACGTAGGAGGGGTCACCAGCATTCCTCCTGGCTTCCCGGACACGGTTTCATTCAATATTATTTTACCGGTGTCAGGTTCATACAAAAATCCGCACTTCTTGTGGCCATAACGGTTACATGTGCTGCATGGTGGCGCTGCACAGTCACGTTTCGCATGGCCTATCGCGTTGCATTTCAGGCACATTGGTGGTCGGTCTGGGACAACGATGAGAAACTTTAGGTCCTGGTAGTACCAGAGGTATGGCAAATCTTTCACTTCCAACCCTTTCTTGAGGCACAGGCAAACGTAACGGGTAGTGCTACAAGCCCCACGCCTAGACGGCACGTAACACGTCACTCTTTTAACAGCGCCGTACGGTTGAAGCGCTTCCCCTATAGATGCATTGGAGATCTGACGCGGCACCCAATGAACTTCCATCCGGACCTCTTCCACATCGGGGTCCACGATATCGCAGTAGAGTCCTTTCACTCGCATGCTCCCAGCGCTTGCGAGGGCTCGCAGGGCCGTAGTTGTCTTCAATTTAATCAGCCACAACTTACTGCATTCCACTTTTCGGATAGCTGCAACCTCTTGACAAAGTTGAAGTTTTTCCATTGATTCCATAAAATCCGAGCTATTGTACGGACGCCCACGTGGATCACAACGTAGAAAAAGGCACATGTCAAACACATCCTCCTGTGTGGTAGGCGATGCGACAGACACTGGGTCATCTTTACCACAAACGACCGATGCGCTTAACATACCGTCTTCTATGGCAGGTGAGGCGTCGGCCCCTTGGTCACCTTGAGCGGACAAGACCGACGGCTTCAACTTATCCTTGGCACGCGATTCGTCAGACGCTTGGTCATCTTGATTAGGCACGACCGATGGCTTTAACATCTCTTCTTTGGTCGGCGATGCGGCTTGATACTTTTCACCAGAACCGATCGATGGCTTCAACAACTCTTCAGCTGGCGGCGATAGAGCAGACGCTTGATCGCTTTGGTTTGACAAGACCGAAGGCTTCGACAGCTCTTCGACAGGCGATAAGCCTTGACCAGACATGACTGATGCGTTTCGAGCGCTGCTTCGCGCGTTCACTCTACTCAGATGCCACTCGCAGAATGACTCCTCAGCCCGGCAGCGCCAGCATACGTTCGAAGAAGGGTGTGTTTGACGTCACCATACAGCGCTAGCGCCGCTCCTTCCCCTGGTGGTCGCCGGAGTGAACGACAATAAACCACCACGGCCGGGCTCGAGGTAGGGTGGCTAGAAGGGGAGGTGTGAATACCGGCGGCGCTTTCCTTCGGGCGCGCGTGACCCCCTTGCGCACCGATGCCACCAGGGGGAGCGTGGCGCTGCTGCTCGCGGCGTGGTAGTACGGCGTGGTACTCCCGCGCTGGACTGCGCCCTCCGCTGTCAGTTGGTCTCGTCGCCTGTTTTGGAGTGTTCCTCCTGACATTCCGTCATTCGAGGGCGAGATGCTGTGGACCACCAAAGTTATGTTGAGCACCGCAGCGACGCACGGCTAGTTTATTACATTGCAGGTTATGTGGCGAGAAGGCGTGTTTTGCCCACACATTGTGAAGACTACGAAGCACCATGAAGGCAATATCCCCAGAGAGCTTCCACCAGAGGCATCCAAAGAGTGGGACCTTGAGGGCCTTTTATATCCCTCAGAATCGTTCTATAAGCTGGACAATGCCCTTGAAAACAAACTCACTCGTTTATTCAGTGTAACACTCGCCGTGGTTGCTCAGTGGCTATGGTGTTGGGCTGCTGAGCACGAAGTCGTGGGATCGAATCCCGGCCACGGCGGCCGCATTTCGATGGGGGCGAAATGTGAAAACACCCGTGTACTTATATCTAGGTGCACGGTAAAGAACCCCAGGTGGTCAAAATTTCCGGAGCCCTCCACTACGGCGTGCCTCATAATCAGAAAGTGGTTTTGGCACGTAGAACCCCATAATTTTTAATTCAGTGTAACACGCTAGCATGCCAAAGCTGTGGCCGAGATTTTGCAGTCAATTGGTTCAGTTCAGTTCAGTTTATTTCCAACAAAATGTTGGGGGTCCTCCAAGCAAAAAGTTGTCATAGACAACTTGAGGGCGCCTGGGGACCGTACAGACAGCATGCAAAGTGATATATTTACAAAAGAACAGTTTGAAAGACTTTACATCACAGGGTATTTTCAAATAGTGAAAATAATATACAATCAAGAAAAAAAATCAAATTCAGATATGTCTACTACGAACATACAATGAAAACATAAAAACATGAAAAAACAAATATGCACTTGTGTTAAAGGGTTCTTCACTCATACAACAAAAAACGTCTTATTTGAGATTTGAATTTGTAGAGTTTCATGCTGAAATTTATTTGGGAATTCACACGCTTTATTAATGCAGGTATTTGATAAGCGAGCACAGCCCTTCCAAAATTTGTACGTGTTCGTGATGTTGCTATCCGTTCGTTACGCAGTGCATAACGAGCTGACGTTGTGTGTGCTGAATGTAACAGGTTATGTTTATGTATATGCAGCAGGAGTTTGTAGTCATATACTTTACTCGCTTTGAGCAAATTGTGTTTAATAAACAAAGGATTAGTTGGTAGATCTTTAGGTTCACCATGATAATTCTCAAGAATCCTCAGCACTTTCTTCTGTAATACCTCCAGTTTGTTATAATTTGTAGTCGTTGTAGTGCCCCAGACTAGTGTGCAGTAGGATAAACGGGAGTAGAAGTGGGCATAATATATGGCTTTCTTTAGCTGCAGAGGAATGAGGTCTGATAATTTGAATAATAAACCAACTGTTCTGCTTAGTTCTGAGGTTAGTTTGTTTAGGTGTGTATTCCATGGCATTCCTTCTTCAAACCACACACCTAGAAATTTCTGACATTTAACGCGTGCTATGACGGTGTCCTGGAATGTCAGCGTGAGTTCACTGTCACATGTTTTGTTGGTGGGTTTGAACAAGACGTAGTTAGTTTTTTTTTAGGTTCAAAGCTAATTTATTTGCATGAAGCCAGCTATCAAGCTGCATTAGGTAGTCGTTAATCGTGTTCTGAAGGTCACCAAGTGTACGCGCAGAAAAAAATATATTGGTATCATCAGCGTAAATTACTAACTGTGGGGAGTTAGGTATATCAAATATATCGTTTATGTAAAGTATATATAACAAGGGCCCTAGAATCGACCCTTTAGGTACTCCTTGCTTTACTGTAGTAGTTGGGGAAATAATATTACCGATTTTTATACACTGTTTTCTGTGGGAAAGATAATTTTTTAAAAGATCTAAGGCAACGCCACGAATGCCGTAATCATGAAGTTTAACTAATAAAATCTCATGGTTAACACAATCAAATGCTTTCATAAGATCAATGAAGAGACCAACGGTATAAAGCTTATTTTCAATGTCATCCATTATTTTATCTTTAACACGTAATAACGCTAGCTCTGTTGTTTTATTTTTCTGAAAACCGTACTGTGCGTCATTTATTACGTGGTGCTTAGTCATAAAATTCACGAGGCGCGTGTTAATAACATTTTCAAAGACTTTGGATAGTACGGGCAGCACCGAGATTGGCCTGTAATTACATATGTCACTAAGCGCCCCACACTTGTGTATTGGGCGCATATGCGGGCAAGCTTAAGATCGGAGGGAAAGATTCCAGTTTCCAACATTCGATTAATTAAATGTCAAAGATTAGTTGCCTAGACCATTCTACCCTGACAGCCTCAGTTATACGTTTTTATTGCCTCACAAGGATTCACTTTTTGCTTAAAAGTTTCAATCAGCAGAGCAGTGAGAAGAAACGGAAAACACTGAAACCTTGTGTGTTGTAAATATTTTTGCTCACTTGTAAATAAACGATTTCATGACCAGATCTGTTGCTTCACTGTCTGCAATCATAGTAAATTCCTTATATGAGCGTCAAAATGACATGCTACAGGTCTGCAAGCGCAGACAAAAAGTGGTTTGTAAATACGTCCAGACTTTATCAGGTAATGTCTGCAGTTTACAGGTCTTACGGCACGCATAGGGTGATTGACTGCTGATCTCGAGGACGGCGGTCGCATTTTCAGGGAGGCGATATGCAAGGCGCCCGTGTGCCGTATGATGTCAGTGCGCGTTAAAGAACCCGAAGTGATCGAAATTATTTCGAAGCCCCCCACTAGCTCTTAACACCCAAAGCCAGCTCACGATATGCGCACAGACAAAACGCGTTTGAATCTCGATACAGTGCGAACTGGGCCCGTAAAATCTCACAGGAGTAATGATTTGGGCTGACATAACATTGTTTTCATGATAAAGATTCATTCTTTGACGCTCGCAGAAAGCGCGGGATACCCGAAACGGGCTCATTTTCACTTTGGTGGTAGAGATGCAGCCGACGCGAGGCTGGCGATGCGCTCATTTCGGCTGCGTGCTTACCCCGCCTTGGTCAACAGCGCCGCCCCGCGGCATCGGTGCGCTGTGGGGTCACGTTTGCGCCGCCGGTATTCACACCTCCCCTTCTAGCCACCCTACTCGAGGGACGACGCACGCGCTTTTTCTTAGAAAGATCGCGGTTCGCCCCTCTGGGCCGGCTGTGAAAATCCAAACGAAAAGTGTCGTTGTCCTTGTGTACCACCCACTTCGCCGAAGGAAAGGGTAGTTCTTCCTCAGACACAGCTCCTCGCGCGTGCTGTTCGCGACACCACCGTGTAGGCGCATGGAGAGGAAGGCTGGGCCGGTCTGCTTCTCCCACTCCCCGCTTCGCGTACCTTCTCCCATCACGAACTAAAGGGAAAGGAGTGTTCAGGGACAGCAGACCCGGAAAACCTTTTGTTACAACCTAAGCAACAGGTTGATTATGTGCGATGACCTTGAAGAAACATACTGTATGAAAAGTGCAATGTTTCTTTACCCATTCCTCCTCGGCTTATAATTTTCTCCTCGTTTGGACGATAGCATAGCTTTGAATATTGTTCCTTTCTTTCTCTTGTTTCTGCCGTGCGCGCTTCACAACATTTCGAAACTGGCTACTGACAACGGAGGGGTGATTGGATTGGAGGAAAGCGATGGCAATTGCAGCTCCCCCTCTTCCGAGAAGTCGGCCTTTTTCATGGCGTGACGGCGCCTGCGCCCTGCCCTAGCGGATTCACGGTGAAGCGTTTTGGAAGGGACGCATGCCGGTAAGTTCCCCGAAAGAAAAAAAAATTCATAAGAATAAGCGTTCGGACGCACACCGCTGCAAACACTGATGCCATGTACTGCGCTGAAACTCCAGTGGTAGCTTGACGTTGGTGCGGTGCCGAAAACGTGCGTAGCTTAAGGCTGCAACTCAACCTTAAAACAGAAAACAATCAGGGCGCCGTCTGGACTGTACCGTGAGCCTACGTAGTTGCCGCCCTTCATGGATGGCTAGCAAATTTTACGAAAACCCTGGCGTTAAATTCAGGCGACAGTTAAAAACATCACGTTGCTGATAAGGTCGTCTTGAAGCATGGTCCTCATTCGCTGGTGGTGGCTGACTTCACGTACTCGTTTAATATGCGGTAACAGTGGGTCGATAGGAGACTGACAAGACGCTCACGTCAACGATTGATCGACTACTCAGTACAGTGCGTCGCTGAAAGCATTTCATTAAACCAGGCCGAGAACGGCCCAACCGACGAGCGCGAGTTGTCGCACTGCGATGAGCTTTCTTGTCAACGGCACCGATATAATGAGTGTGCCGACCATCGTTCGGCCGAAACCTGAGCGATCGGCCATCGAACTGACAACGCGATATAGCGACAGTGCCTTCGCTTGTATATATAACGAATCGCACTCGAAGTGAATCAGAACATGCCTACGAAATTCAAATGCACGAGTTTCAATTCTCCCAATCCGTGCACATGAGGTTTGAACCAATGTTGATTCTGTTCAGCGAAGGTAAAGCCTGGTGCCGTCGTGCTCGTGCACCCACTACCGGCGCAGTTAAACTGAAATGTGGGCAGTTAGAACGATTGAAACTGCTATTATAGTTCAGATCTCTCCTTAGCTATTTGAAATCAACTACGCTTAGACCGACGTGTACTGGTGCTTCTGTGAAAAGATTATTTCCTATGTAATCTTGAACCCTGTATGTTGTATGATGAGTCATTCAAGAGATAAGGAGTAGCCGGCGCCTTAAATTGTGCGTCAACATCTCCTTATATCACACCAATAAATAAAAAAATGCGGTCAGCCGCGGCACAGCGCTGTGCCAACATCTGTACGTCACCATACCCGTAGGCTGCTGGTCGCATTCGCTATGTAGATGGGTGAGTCTGTACGTGTCGTTATGCTGATCATTTCTCAATTCCAGAGATGTACTGTTTACCTCTGCGTCAAACAGGAAACAAGAGACGGTGCATTCGGTATACAGCATGAACAACCGCCTCGGTCCGTTATATCAACGGCGTCAGTGATGGTATCCGCGTTTTCGCAAAAAAGCAACACGGCTTATAAATGAGCACTTAATTTATGCGAACACAGTTTTCTAGAATAATGTTTTATTCCACGCGCAAGCTGTATGATGGGGAGAATCAGAAATAAAGTAACAGCCCGCAATGTGTTATCTGCATCACAGTTGAGTGGTTCAGCCGGTCATATTGACTCGTCTAATTGTGCAACACCGCACATATGCGCAGGTATGTATGTTTTGCTACGTTTTGACATTATTTCGTATCAGTGATGAACCTTTTCCACAATAGTTGACACTAACAACGATCTGCTTCTGTAGGCGTCGATGTCAACAAATGCGCCGCTTTGATAAATCCGGTGTGGAAGGCTGCGCTGGAAGACTTCTTGAAAATTCGAAATGTCAAAATAATGTTTAAAAGCACTACAAAACGTCCGCTGCAAGTGCAGAAATCAGCGACAGCAAAATACAAGGCAGCCGTGTGGGCAAACGGAACACGACGTGCCCTCATCGGCCGCACTATTTGCCCAACAGCGCTCTCAGGCCTGCTCACCCAGTAGTCATTGAAGGCTGCATGGCTTCCAGGAACCACATTCTGCCCCGGAGAAGTCATTAATAATGATTCGCGATCCACGAAACGCACGACTGACGCGCACCCAACGTGAGAGCAGGGGCCCTCTAACGTAAAAGCATTCCAATATATTTTATTCCAATCTCCTGACGTCAAATTTGCGGAACCGCCGACGCAAACATCGGGCGGTCGCCCGCAGGGTTGTCTCAACAGACCAATCCAACGCGCTCCTCGGTCATAGGAGGTCACTTTTGTTTGCTTGAAAAACGAATAACATTGCCTACACTGAGCGTCTTGTCTTTGGCTCACAAGAGGCGAGGAGCACGCTCAAGTGGATAGGGATTCGATGGGGCTGAACCCCTGCACTGAAAATCGATAACCGGATGAAGAGGCTGGTGCCGGCGTCTGTGATTAGTCTGCTTTCCCTTACTTAGTTGGCTAGTCGACAATAGCGGTGGCATGCAACGTAAGCATAAGAATGACACTCAAGCGGATCCTCAGGAAAGAAAAGTTGGCAGAGTGAGGTCGTAAACGTGCCGAAAGTGCTCGAAAACGTTACACGGCCACACAAAAAGTTTTATTACACGCAAATAAACGCCTGCACTCCGGCAGGTGCGAGTGGCCAGTGCCTGAGCGATCGGCGGCAGGCATCTTTTATTCCTTTCGGAACGTGGCAGCCTGCTTGTATTCAGAAGAAAACTCACTCTTCGGCATATTAATGCATCTTTAACGCGTAAACGTCACTTTTACGCGGTGAGTTATTGCGGTTTTGTGACGTCGCGGGACAGGCAGGTGAAGTAAGTGCAGCCCGAAAACTTTTGACCAATAGCCGAGGGCTAAGGGCGAAAAGGCGTCGAATAAAAAATAACATTTGTTTTTTTTTGTTCGGTCAAATCAATAATCAGTTTGTACAAGTCATATCACATGAAGAGCCATCGCGGTTTTCGTGATGTCGCGTGACAGAGAGGTGAAGCGGGGGTGGTCCACAAACGCTTTTGACCAATCATGGAATTGCAGAATTGGAATAGAAAAGTTCGACGTAGTTTTACGTTATAGCGCCCCAGGTGCACAAATCAACCGGCGAAAGCCCCGGAACCCTGCCAAAACCTTTCCAGCGGCGTGCGGCAGAAGGCAGCACAGGAAAAGGAATAAAGGCGGATTGAAGTTGGTACACGGCGTGAGTGCCGGCAGACCATCGCACAATCGCCGACGTCATCGTGTTGTTGCTGCTCTTCTTCAGCTGACATTGAAAAAAAAGTGATTCCGCATATGGAAGGAAACATAAATTCGAGGACGGTTAAGAGGGAGCTTAAGCTTGGGCCAAACTCCGAAGCCGCCTACTTAAATACGTGTAAAAATACATGTCAACCACTGGGCCAATTTAATGAAATTTCCAACATTTCAGAGAGGAGGTAAATTCTGCTGACTGTTGGAAGGGGATTTTCGATTTAGGCTTTGAATTATACAAAATTATACCAATTTTCAAATATATGTAAGTTTGAAAAAGAAATACAAGAACTGCTTAAAAATCCGTAGCTGTGCACCTAGATCACATATCACACATGTGGCGTGAATTTCTTACATTGTTCACAACGGTTTTGCACAAGTTCTACTCACATATTAGCGTCTCTTTCTTTAGATCCTTGTACAATGTATAAATATGTGTATTGTTCGGTTAAGATGTAATATTAGGTGCAGTTTACAAAGCTGATATTCATTTTAATTGCTTAAGTTGCGGAGTTCTGAACTCGACAGCGTAGTTTTCAGAAGGCAAGTTTTGCCTATATTTATTAAAAATTGACAACCTCAAATAAAATTCGGCACCTACATTCGCTAGATTCAGTCATTAGAACCTACTGCCGCTAGAACCTACACTGACTAGAACCTACACTCACTAGAACCTGCACTCACTAGAAAAGAGTGGCCACGGGATCGTATCCCGGCCACGGCGGCCGCATTTCGATGGGGGCGAAATGCGAAAACATCCGTGCCGTGTACTTAGATTTAGGTGCCCGTTAAAGAACCCCAGGTGGTCTAAATTTCCGGAGCCCTCCACTACGGCGTGCCTCATAATCAGAAATTGGTTTTGGCACGTAAAACGCCATAATCTAATCCAGAAAACAGTGGCTGCTCTGTACTCGTCAACGAGAACCTGGTAGAACAGCTGACAGACAGGCAAGGCGCTGATTTCTGAAAGAGCGCGTACACTTCGAAGTTAATGCCAAGGCTATATAAATCGAGTTGAAAGAGTGCAAAGCCGGCAGATTCCACAGCGCCATCCGGCTGTGGAATTCATCATAAGAGACCAACCACCTATCACTCGCTGTTCGCATTCTCTCGTTTGACTTTCTCTTCCCCTGCCCCCCGCCCCTCATAAAACGAGACCCTTTTTTGAAGTCCTTGGAATCGGAACAATGCCACCATTCTCGGAACCTTGGTGTTGCTGTCAAAACAGAATTTTGAGTGTAGTGGCTTCATTCCCTTATTTTGTGGGCAGTCGAAAGGGGGTTGCCACAAGCTGCCTGAAGCGCGGGGGATGCTGAACGCTACATGGCTGTCAACACGGCCGTCCGACGAGCGCGTCTAACTCACCGTGACGGAGGGTATCTGAAGTGAAGTGACTATAGGCGGGGTGTCCTGCCTGTTAAAAAAACACGTGCGCCAGACAGCTTGGTTGGTCGGTCCTTCCTCCACCGACTGAAATACATCGAAGCAGGTGCACATACCAGAGACTAATCTACAGTAGGCGAAGCGCCGTTTCCATTGATTTTTTTTTCGTCCTAAATTTGTTACTCCCTGACTCGCAGCCAGGTGCTCGCACGTGGTCAGCTCAAACGTGTTTGCCCCGCCCTATGCACGCTCACCTTTCTTTTTTTGGGTGTGTGCACGTACGAACTCAAGGCGACCTGTCGAAAAAGCGGGAATAAATATGTGCACCGCGAGGAAGCAATATCTACCATCCAAGCAGCAGGGTGAAAGATGCGCCCGTTTGTTTATATAAATTATATTCCGCGGGGTGCCCGTAGAGAATGCCGGGCCGTCACCGCACCATTAGGCAGATCGCTACTGGGATGTCCATTCGGGGAGAAAGCGGGTTTAAGCCGATTCTCCTGAAACAAGTTCAGGGTGTTAAAAACAAGGTAAAATCGGGTTTTACCCGAAAACGAACAACCTTAAATATAGAGATAGGTGTTTTCAATACTAAAGTTAATATCGAGATGAGATAGGCGAAAGGCTGGACGGCGATAATTGTAGCAAAAGCTGAATGTATCAAGCACACTAGGCGAAATAATTGTCTACGTCCTGTTTATGAGGCGAAGCTAATAAACATCGCCACCATCGTGTCTGCAATGCGATATCACACTTTTCGTTAGCTCGTGTATCTGTGACTTGCAACACACACACAGTCGCAGATATATATATATATATATATATATATATATATATATATATATATATATAGAGAGAGAGAGAGAGAGAGAGAGAGAGAGAGCGGCGCACGGCCCACCTACACGATGACGCGGTCGCTTGTAGATGAAGTGGACAACCCCCATGAAGCATGGCTTCATAATTTCTCTGAGTCGTACGAACTGAATCTTGTAGTTGGCGACTGGAACATTTCAGTGGTTTTAGGCCCACTCGTCACAACGCCACTCGTCATAGGTCCCCTTATCGTACGTAACCTTATGTAAAGGAAGGCCGACTTCTCGGAGGGCATGTCGCATGTCGCACGAGGACTTCTCGTACCACCGGTAAATTTGTCACACGGATATCTCGAGTTCGGAGGTGGGTTGACGATGCGGGTTATTTAGGTGTTGTACAACGATCAGTTTGCCCGTTCTTTTCCAGAGGGTGTTCGAGCACTACGGCACCGTTCGATGCTGGTTGGCACTCCTGCGCTTGCCTTAACTTCCAGCGCCTGTGATCACTACGGAGACGGACACGTTTAGCCACGATCAAAGGGGTCGGATGCGGCTTGGTGTGGGTGGCCGCGCCATTTCTGCACCAAACGTGTCGAACGCGTGGGAGGCCAAAGCCAAGGAAGAGTGGAATTTCTGCTGCAAATCGCACACTTGTAGGCCTCATAACACTTGATGAGCATGGGGTTGAATTTGATGGATTATACGTACTAAGGCGTAGCGAGCTCTCTTAATGGTGACCATTCCTGATCGGATGGACAAAAAGATACTGCCGAGACGGGCCTCTCTGAACGCCGCGCGTCCGGCTCAATTTAGCGCTGATTGTTTCATGCGTGACGCAGTAAGGGCTCATTCTACGCACGTGAAACATGCATGATCGCGTAACGGTCTCGTTCCTTTTCACAACGGTTCAAAGTAAGGTGCCTGAGTATAGCACGATTACAAATATGTAGGCGACAGTGGTGGAACTTGTTTTCTTTACATGCCGTTTTAGCAAGCCTAACTACTTATTCAATGCTGGCAGCTGCGCGCCATCTGCTACAGTGCGTCGTGGTGAGGCCCGAAAGGCAGTCCTTGCTGCCCAAGCAGTGGGTATTTAATACAGAAAGGATTACTTAGGGTAACGCTCTCCCGAAAGAAAAATCGGCTTCTGCTGTGGTTGTGTTGGACTTGGCTGCGTGCAGCCGACAACGCCTGCTTTCAAAAGTGTGTTTCCGTGGGTGTGGGTGTTGGTGTGGTCTGTGTAAGGAAGGGTGGCCAATGGGTTACAATGCCCCCCTTTCTGACAGTGGGAATGGTAGAAGTTCCCCCTTTGACACCCCCTTCCCCCGGTAAATACGCCTATGATAACTATACTAGGCTGCATTGATAAATTACTCATCAATAACCGACAAAACGTACATTCTTGTGTCATGGGAAATTTGCTCAGGCAGAAAAGAAGCAAGAATTAAAGACGGTTGGGATGCCAAGTGTTAGTTCCCCGCATGGGTTTGTTGTCGTGCATGGGTCTTTAACAGCATTTGCATGGCACCAATAAATTACTTTTAATTAAAATATACTACATTGACTTTTGTAAATAACAAAAGTACGACATAGCAAGTACTGAAATTTTTACGGCAACAAATGGTCCAAATACGAGAATATGCTATGAAATCGGTGAAATCGAACATGCGTACCAGTGGAATGTATCGGCAATAATTTTTTTATCGGCATAATTTACATTTTTCTGCTGAATAAACACTATACTTCTCAATGAATAGTTTTGTTCTATTCCAGTTTCGAGCGGCTGGAAGAAGAAAAAAAAAAGCTTCTTGCTGCCTCATTGCCCCGTTCAGTGCGTCTATAAAGACATCCGTGCGTCTGATGTAGCTTTCGCCTGGGAGTTATCCCCCAACGTGTAATTGATCACGTACCAAACAAATCTAACTGCAATAAGTGCTCAGAAATGGTAAAGCGCTACAAGCATGCACAAAATATACAACTCTTCTTTCAATAACTCAGATAACGAGCTGCTTTCATGAGCGGTAGATGTGGATAGCTAAACCCATCTTATAGGGAAAAAAAAAAAAAAACCGCGTTATTCGCTATACGAAGTCAACAACTTGTCGAATGCTTTGGAAATATTTCCGTGTATGAAATTAATGTAGCAGTAATTTTGACATCGCCACGCTACTAGAGCAAATAACATTTTACAGCGAAGCTGTATACCTCTACCGTCCAAGGAAATTTTCGTGTCGTTGTAAGCAAAAAACTCCCCGTACGTGGGCCGATCCAGAAGATAGCGCAATGCCGGGCCGACCCGCCGCGGAGGTGGAGCAGACATTAAGCACTCCCCATCCCAAGCAGCACACCAGCAATGGTCGAAGTATGGCCCAATCTTGGCAGTAATTGGTACCAATCTTCAACCAAAGTTGGCATATTGGCAAAGTGCAACCCAATCGAATGCTGGCCCAGAGTTAAAGCGAAGATTGGACCAATCTTATGCCAATTCAGCAGCCATTGTGCTGCCAGCGTAGGACCAGTGTTGGGCCATATCGTTGCCATTATTAATACCAGCGTAGGACCAGTTTTGAGCTATATCATGGCCATTATTATTGCCAGCTTTGAGTCAATGTCATTTGCATGACGAATATTGTAGATACGCTGGCTCTAGAGTACACACTAAACAATTTCTCACCCATAAGGGTGTAAATTAGCTTGTCCCCAGACGAACACCCTTTGCCAACTATTGGGTGCTTAAAAAAGGGTGCTAGGAAAGGGTGCAGAGGCTACCACCCTTAAGGAAGGGTGCACAGCATAAAATTTTGAAGGGTGTAGTGGTCGCACCCTTATTAACGGGTGCTATTTTACTGTAACACCCTATGAAATGGGTGCTGGAAGGGTGCTTCTACATTGATTCACCCGAGCAGCAAAAGCCGAGGATTGATGCACGACAGCAAATGTGTCCACAAACATAGAATGCTCTACTCCAAAAACAATGCCATGTGCAGGCCGCATGCTAGCAACTGATATTTGGACAAAATAGTGTATATATATATATATATATATATATATATATATATATATATATATATATATATATATATATATATATAGTGCAAAAATATGCATCTTTCCCACCCATGGATGCCACTAGTCACACATTGCATAATTGTTCCATAGCTGTACCTATTTTTGGACCACAATGCACAACATCAATCCAAGGACCATATACCAGCACGCATGCATGCCATGCAAAATGAAAAATTTAATCAGGAAAGCAATGCATGGGAACCATTGCTTTCCAAGGAAATATACGACTGTTGAACGGCAACAGTCGTATGTTTCCCTCGCAACAAATGCAAATAATATACACTACACAGCACCTGATCTTTTGCCCATTTGAGACATGCGTGGCACAGGTGTGTTTTTATATATACGAGAGTGCGGGATAGTTTTGGAATCAAAGGAAATATATTAAGAACATCAATAATTATAGCAACACGAATTCATATGAACAATAGAAATAGAATAGAACAATACAACTGAACAATAGAAAGCAGGTCGACGCTATATATATTTTCAGATTACTCGAAGGCTTTCGATCTGGTTGTACATAACGAAATAATTTACTGATGGAAATGAATATAAATTATGATGTTATGTGGATCCGCTCATATCTTGCAGATCGGACACAATACGCTGATTTATAAATGGTAACAAATCTAACCAATTAAACATAACCTCAGGCGTCTCACAAGGATCCGTTTTAGGACTTTTTTTCTAGTTTGCATAAATGATTTTGCTCATCACATAAATAACGACATCACCATCCTGTTATATGCAGGCGACTATTATATCGCGAAATCAATAACCAAAACAATCAGGTGTCACTTAGTCAAGCTCCTAAAGCTGTAGACGTCTGGGCCATAAAAAGCAAAATGAAAATAATGAATCTAAATCAGTCATGGTCAGAGTTACAAACAAAACAGAGCATGTTATTGAGTGTAATTATGAGATGAACTCAACGATTCTAACTGAAGCCGAAATGATAAAATACCTAGGTTTAACAATTTCGAAAGACTTAAGTTGGAAATCACACGTAAACAGAATTTGTGGAGCTGCAAAAAAAAAAAAAGTTATGCTTCCTTCACCGAAAATTAAAGCTAGCAATCACACCCATCAAACTACTTGCGTATTTAACTTACACCAGACTGACGTTATAGTAGTGTCATTTGGGATCCGTTTCAATCAGGATTAATAAATCGCATTAAGAAGATACAGAAAAAATCTGAAAGGTTCATTCTTTCCCGGTTTTATCGCATTGACTGTTTTCGAAATGCTTCGGTTACTTGATTTGCCTCCACTGGCTCAACGGAGAAAGTTGGCTAGGTTTAAATTTTGTTTGTTATCAAAAGTTACCACTTTGTTATCGAAAGTTTGTTACCACTTCAATATTGTTACGGCCAAGACAAGACAGCCAACAGCACATTCAACATGGCTCACTTTTGGTGACTTTATTCAAGAACTTTGTAGCCACTACTCTAGGGGAACTCAATGTGAGCCCAAGGAAAAGGCGCTCCAACACGACAAGAGTGTTGAACAGCTTGCGGTCGTACTGGATATTGAAAAGCCAGTAAGCAGATAAGACAGCCGCCAGCCCCTCCTCCCCATTTTTCACCGCAAACAACTTTTCGCGGTCCACCTTGATGTGGAGAAGGTCAGCCTCTACAACGTCTGCTCCAGAATATACGATGCAAGGGGTTGCAGGAACGCTTGGGTCCTGTAATGGCAAGAAAAAATATTGCATAATCACCAATAGACCATGAATAGTAAACTGTCACCTCTTCATACTTAGTCACCCTTTATGAAGCTTTCTGCAGGTTATACATCATTCCAATGCAATACAAACATTGTTAACAATACAAATGGCTAGTCTGACATTTATGCATACAATTTTGGTTTATGCCCGACGCAAATTTTGGGACAACGCCCAGAATTGCCCCCACTTCATGAGATGGCCGCTTTATAATAAAGCTGTACACAGAATTTGTTCAGGCGAATTTGCACTTAACTTAAACATTGATGAAAACTAAAACAGAGCGCTTCTCTAGCCAGCTGTTTTGTGCATGCCATTTTAAGATTCCAATTTCACAAGAAAAGTGAGTGCATTACAAGGCAGAAGCAAAAATTGCGTGGGTAATACTTCAGGTGACAACACTGGAAACTATCTGGCACATAGATGAAGGTATGGGCCGCACTTCTTGCAATTTAGGAAGGAGGGGATTGGCCCATATTTGAAAGTGGCATTTCCAGTTCCATTTTTAAAGGACTATAGAGACTTTAGTCGCGTGCTTTCTTCTTTTAAATGATGTGGTATATATAATAAATGGTTGGCCATATGGGTATTCGCCAACAACCGCCAAATAATTATTTGAATTTATTTTCTTATATTTCAATTTCATCAATCTAACGATGGTTATGAGGTGCAGTGACGACGTCACGCGAGACGCGAAAAAAAAAACGACAATATAATCACTGATATAGTTTCAATTCAGTACAACAATCAAAGATGTTTTAAGAGCTATAGACCTCAAATTATGTATCAGCAGTTATATTGCAGCTTTTTCCTTGTCTCACGTGACCTAAACACCAACTACAAATCACAGACATTGTTAGGATGAAATCAAAACAGAAACATTAAGAATTCAATTATAAATTATTCAGCGTTCGTAGGCCAATAATACTGGGTGATAATGGATACTAATATCTAATGCATCATTTGTAAGAAAATATGCACCGCATTTGTCTTGGTGTTGCACTCACCAAGTGCTATACACATATCAGCTGCAGTGACATTGGTCCCAACTGTGATCACTCCCAACCGCCAGAAACACTTGGGCACATATTTTGCTCATGCCTAGCGTACGTGCGAGAATGGCAGAGCCTTATTCCTACTATTCAACGAGTGACTAAAAGACCAATATCTTAAGATATTGTATCAGGTCCTTGACCTGACACCAACAGCACAGCTGTGGTCACTGGAGTGACTATAGCTT
This sequence comes from Dermacentor andersoni, assembly GCF_023375885.2. Classification (NCBI taxonomy): domain Eukaryota; kingdom Metazoa; phylum Arthropoda; class Arachnida; order Ixodida; family Ixodidae; genus Dermacentor; species Dermacentor andersoni. The sequence continues at coordinate 160,831,794 of NC_092817.1, forward strand.
TCCTTCAAGCCATTGGACTCGACGCACGACTCTAGTATGACCTCAACGTGATGGACATGTATACAGGTATATGCACCTTCTTATCTTATCATTCATCGCTCTTTTTCTCTCCCCCCTTCCCCAGTGTAGAGTAGGAGGCCAGTGCAAACTAACGCTGAAGCCGACCTCTCCACCTTTCTTCAAATAAACCTCACTCTGGTACCAATTGCAAGACATATTCCAGGTTCTTTGCTGCTAATACTTCGCAGCTGCTCGGGCTCTGCTCATCACCACACTTGTAAATGAAGTCTCTCTTTAGCCCATTGACATTCAAAATTCCAGTAATGTTAAGCTTGCTCGGGCCCAGGTCATCACCACCCTTGTAATGAAATAGTCTTCAGTCCATTCACATTCAAAACGCCAGTAACGTTAAGCGCATAAAGTCTGAAGACGCAACATACCATGCATTCAGTGTATAGTAGGTGGCAGCTCCCTGAGAACACCTTTATGCTTTTAGAGTACTTGCTTTACTTATTCCTTTACTACTTTGTTTGAAATATAATTAAGATTGCTTTTATATTATTGGCTCCCAAAATTGGGGGGAGCAGCCTACACAATAAGTAGTACAGCCACTGTCCGTATGTGGTATTTATCTACCATGCTTATTGATATGCTATATGTTGCTAGGTAGCAAATACACAAGAGAATAACCAACAAATGCTTAACATATGTATACACATTTCGTGAAAAACAAATACTGCTTATAAACAGTAAAAACGCAAGCAAATGCAAATTAAACAGACAATTTTCTTGCCCACAGAAGACATGGCTGCATCAGGTCCAATGCTTTGATTTAAACTTGCGCACCACTGGTTGGGAACTGCTCGCCTCAACCACTAGCTGTAGAATGTGATCTCCGTACAGTTTTTGGAACTATCACAGGTGCACCATATGGCAAAGTTTTACGACGCCCCTTACCAGACAGCAGCAGTCCTCAAATAGTAACCATATATCTAGAGAGTTGGACCTTTGGCATTTTTTTTATTTGACTAACTTATCTGGTGGTTGTTATCAAACACGTTTAATTTTTTTGGTGAATATAATTTTTGACGAATGAAATAGACTTTTTCAAGTCACTAAGAGTCCACATATTGCCGTTCTTGTTCGCGTGAACAGTTTAACCAGTAATTAATGCGCAATGGTAATGCTTCGAGCTATGGTTGTGGAAGGAATTTCTATCATTAAAAAAGTAACGTAACTTAAGCAAGGTAGCCAACAGCCAAAACCGCAAGTGGAAGTTTACTTCTCCAAGGACCATAGGCTGACATGTTAGCACTGGTTGGTCGCACTGGGTTCAGCGAATGGCATGACGTAAAAAACAACACCGTTTCCTTGATGTGCTAGTGAAATATGTGGAAGCTGAGTTTTTTTTTGTATATCGAAAGCCTACACACACCGCCAGATATCTGCAGTCAAACCACTCGAGATCCCACAATACAACATTGGTAGTCGCGACACAACTGCGAAGACCATCTGTATTTCAAGAGAGGACAGAAAAATATATGAGAAAGCGATTATCATGGACCTCTTGAACAATGGCTACAAAAGGAGCTTCATTCGCCATGTGTTGCGCCAACCTGACCTAACGCCCCTCCCCCCCCCCATACTCCTCAAACATTCCTACACGAACCGTCGGTAATACTGCCTCCCCCCAGCCATCCCTTCGCATCTCCGTCACGTATATTTATGGTGTAAGAGAACAGCTAGCACGAGTGCTGGGGAAGGAGGGTATCCGTGTAGCGCATAAACCGCCCCACATCAACGCCTGAGCGGCTCATACCCCGACCAAAAGATCGGCCTCGAAAAGAGAAGCTCCCACGATTAATTTACCAGGTGCATTGTGCTGAGTGCTACACCTCCTACATTGGCGAGACGAAGAACTTCCCAGAAAGAATTCAGCAGCACAAAAACAATGTAGGCAGTTTCAATGCGGAGCGCAACGCCCTCGCAGGACATCGTGAGAAGCATGACCATCGCATCAACTTCGACGGCACCAGTGTCATTGGCACTAAAGCTAACCACACGAGGAGGTTCTATCCAGAATTGTGGTAAATACAAGCCACGCAAAGAAACCTGAAGCGATCGACCGGAGCACTTCCAAGCGTGCAACTGCACGACGTTCAAAAACACCGGTGAGCACAACAGAGACCTAAACCGGGAAGGTGGAAACGGCAATGGTGGAAAGGACAACGCAAGACCGCTCAAGAATGATATGTATGTGTGGTGCCTTTCCGAACTGTCCTCCTGAATAGGCCAAATTGGCCTCAAAACGTTGCGTCAGTTTTAAATTAGAACAAATCTTGGCTGGAGAGTCGTCCTTTATTCACGATTTCTTTAATAGACGAGGCAGACTTCTGTAGATGTTTAGCTTTATAACTAAAATGTGCACACGGGTGAGCGCTGCAGATGTTGCAAGAATTGTGCGCTGTACTGTTGCAGTGCTAACATTCTAGGTGAAAGCAAAGATCACAAGTAAACTCCTGGAAGCGTAGCATATGAGGAAAAGATGCAATAACTGCGTGAGCGATGATTCAGTTTTTTAGTACAGATCAAAGTAAGACTTTTCTTCAGCCTCAAGATGCACCTTAGAGTGTATGTCGGCCATATGTTCACCATTGGGATGCGTCTTTCATTTTTGCATTGTGCGCATGCATGCATGATGCATGCATTATTATTTAGCCTGCCATGCTGTAAAACATTATTTACGAGTTATTGCATTGCAGTTATGTCCTTGAAAAATAAAGTTTTTTCAGAGATCACGTGGGCCTGACTACGCAGAATGAGAACTTGTCTTTACAGGAATTCAAGTCGGCCAATTAAAAGTCGTTTATTCCTTTTTGGATGGGTCCAGACATTTGTTGATATTATGCTTCCCGTGTTCAATGTAGAACTATCACAGTAAAGCACCGTGCATTGCTGACCAGTTTTAGGCAAAGCTCATGGGTACTAATGATGCATTGTACCAGAACAAACTCGCAAGAAACTTACCTCCTCTTGCACAAACAAAGATGACAGACCATTAACTTCCTTGACATTGAAAGACAGTATCCGAAGTGCTGCAACTGTTAGGATGTCTGCAAAGCGAAAGGTTTATAGCAAACACTTTAATGCACTTTTTAGTATCTTCCTAAAATTCCCTAAATCTGTGACAAAGGTTGGTTTTGCAAAATATTTGCGCCGTGATTTTCTGTCCCTAAAAGCAACTGGACACTGGTGCTAGGGTAACATCCCCTTATTTATGTCCACTGCACCTTGAAGACCTTCCCCATGGGTATTCCAATACTGTATAGTGCCTGCCATGGCCCAGAATATTCTTGATCTAGGCATGCAACTGTGCAACACTACGCCAGTTTATTTCCATTCTACACACCAAACAACGTACCATTAAAGAATTTCAGTTTAAGACCAGACATGAGTTGAAAACCTCAAGAACCGTCTTCAAAGAACCAAATCGTGAAACACAGATGTACTGTAATGTTATGCCTATTAGAAGAGATCCTGCAAAAATAATTTGTCGCGGAGTGTAGGTCTAAAAGCTGCCGATTAAGCCTTTGTAACAGTACTCACGTCGTGTTCGCAGCCTCTCCGGTGACATCTCACGAGCCTGTTCAAGTGATGCCATTACACTTGCTTCGCAAGGGATGCGTTTCATTTCTGCCATTTTCACAATTTTGTTGATCCCTTTTGCAATGCAAGGTGAAGGGTCAATCTTAGTTAGTCTAGCGAAGTCACTGCAAAACTGAAAAAAAAAAGATGTGTACAAAGTGCACTACAACAAAAACCCAGCAAATACATAGCAGTTATTTTTACCATGGTATCTACAAGCACAGCATTTACATTGTAGATTGGGCAGACGACAGATGTAAACAAAGTGAGTACTCTGACCTTACAAAATAGAAATGGCACTTTTTTCTGAAGCTGAACTTGAAACTGAAAATTTCTAGTTACACAGAAAAGAAAACCAATTCATGGTGCTCATTAATTAAGCTTCTTCTATTGAAATATAATAGAAATGAATCGAGGAGTTGTCACTATGTCTTGGCGACCGCTATTCCTTTTCACTTAATACAAAAAGTTAAAAAAAAGGGAAAGTCTTGCTTTCGCTAAGTTCACAGGTTATATCTTCAACACAGTTCTCTAGTATTTTTCACACATAAGCACTGCACACGCATAACCCCTATGTACACACACAATGTAGTTCAGTCAGTCATTACAAATGTCAGTGTCTTGATAGAAGCGTTGAACGACTTTCATTGCCTTGTGGTGTACCTTTGATGGCCATGCGTCTGTGGCACCAGTATAGCCTTGGTGGCATAGCTAATGCACTAACTTTTTCGTCAGAGCAATATTTGGAGAGCAGTAGTTGAGTCTTTCGCAGTACAATAGAACATGTGTGTGCATTAAAATTAGTTTTACAACCAGTTACAGAAGCTCTAGCTTTTTACATGCAGCTGCCTCTTCAACCATGCAGGCTAACTTAATGTAAATGCTGTTTCATACATAGTAGCAAAAGTTTACTTACCCGCTCAAAGCTCATCATGTATGGGTACTTCCTCTTCGCCTCATGAATACTATTTGTTGCGATGTCAGAAATTCTTTGGCGACATGTCAAGGCCATCCTTTCATTGATTTGATCCTCGTCAGGAGAGCCTTTGCGAGATTCACAGCTGAGCCACTCCGTGTGCATTTCAAAACTTGTTTCGTCTTCTCCGGCTATTGTAGAGATAGGAACATCCTGGGGAAAGCAACACCAATACAGCTGATTGCGGCATACATACACCTGCCCTATGCAAGGAAACATTGCAGTAATGTTCAAGAGGTATTGTCAAAAGCTAATGGCCCCATTCACTATCCTTCTCATGTGATATTTTTACACCAACACACAACTATATAGCTAATTGTATAGATTAACATATGGCCTTGTTCCCACCTGCTAGACAAGGAACAAACCCACAAAGGACTGCGGTTGAGCACCAAACAACTTTGTTAGTACCCCAAAAGCGCTTCAACTGTCCCCTCGCATTATGTTGCCATTGGTCTTTATGACTTATGGTTTTTAGTTTTGCCTAGCTAAATTGATTCGATAAATATTTCGCCAGCATAAATTAAATTATGCATCCAAAATTCTTTAATGCCACCTCAAAACCAGAGAGCACTAAATAGGATTAAATTCGGAGCGCTTCTATTCAGTGAAAAAATTTAAAATATTTGAAAGCATTAGCAAATGAAAATATTACGCTCGCCATTAGCTTGCTACACATCATCCTAGATAAACAAATCAAAACATTGTATTTGACTACGGAATGCCCCTCACCATCTTTTGCACTTTGTGCCGCTGGAGCTCCACCATGGCTGTTTCTTCAGTGTCCTTCCTGCGTGACCCAAACTTCGCACGGTTCTCGCCCAGGCGACCATCGCACGGAAGAACCCTTCGCCGATTCTTGAATCTGTAGCGCAAGGCTACCTTCCAGGAGTCCTGAGAGTTGCATGAACAATAAAATAATATTGTGCTCAAATTCAGAGGTCGCTTACAGTAAAGGAAAGGGCGAAATGAAATTTTTAGTGTGCATTAAACAAGGAAAAGGCAAAGCAGTGCAAACAACACAAATGAGAAAGAAACATGCTGACTACTACCAATTCAAAGTGGTTTTATTAGCATGTGCAATAAGTTCTGTCAAGAATGGAAAGATTAAAGACACCCCAAAAAACAAAAAGGACAGACAATTTCTGAGAGAAAAGAACTTAACATTTCAGGCAGGGCAGTTTCTTTACGAGCGTGATCGAAGGCGTGCTGACGCAAGTCTCTCCCCTCGTGTAGGTAAAGCTGCATAGGTTTCCCTAGGCATTTTCCCTTAATATTAAAATGCACGTCTGGTGAAGCTTCTGTCTACAGTTATTACATTTGCAGTGTATGGGAATATTGCCATCTCTGCCAGCCTCGATCAATTTGCACACTAAAGGATTTGTACGATAATAGATGTGCCCAGAATCACACTGCCTAGAATCCCCACAGCTGGCGGTCCCCAGTAATATAACAATTTACTTACAGCTCCACTTCCTACTACGTCCTTCAGCTGCGGGTATTTCTCAAGCAAAAGTGAGGTCACCCTTGAATAGAAATTACGAGTTGGGAACCTGAAAAATATTCGCAATATTAAGATTGTTGTTGTCCACATTGAGCGAGATTATGGCTTTGCCCCTAACACACTGAGAAGCTGCAAATGCCTTTAAGGAGAACAAGTAAATTTTTGTTGTTCCAAGGTCTGCAGATTAAATGAATTTATAAATGAAATCTAATGCAGTGAAACAAATTCAAAGCCTGTCTGACCACACAAAACTTTCCGAATCGGCAGGTTTTTGCAGCGTACATCTTTTAACTTGTGCAGAATGTGCGTGCTTCCAGCTCAAATTAGCCAGCGAATTTCCTTTTTTAATTATGAGATTATGGCAATTTTATTAATTGTGTGGCTTTTCGAAGTACACGATTTTCAATTATTAACGTTTTGTTTCACTTATTCTCCCAAAGAATCGCAAGAAATTCAGAAAACCTGGTGGTCACATTTCTACACACTAAGTGTGGTAGCATGAATTTTGCGAAATTTCGTACTGATTGACCTTATACTTCAGCAGGCATTTCTAACCCCACAGCCATCAAAAATAAGGGGTAATTTACTTACAGTGTGATCTTCATTTCTGTGAACAGCATGCCCACAATTTTTCGAAACGCTGCGGACGAAATCGGGCCACCAGTGCTAATACTGTCATGAAGATTGCCAAGGCTTGGCAGCACGAAAGTGTGCCCATCATCCTCTGAGCGTGAAGGCCTACAAGAAAGCTGCCATTCAGAGCTCAGTTTTCAAGACATTGCTACAGTAACAAAAATATCAGTGCCCTACGTCAGCTACAGGTAAACACAGAAAAAAAAAACTAATGTTAGCTCTTCTATTGCATAAGATTATTCTAAACAGCATGATGTTAGTGCCAACCAAGCCCAGCACCAATATTATTGTTAAGGTTCCTGACCTAGTACAGCACTGGCATTAGGAGGCACTGATATGAGTATAAGGACAGCAATGAACATTCTCGTGCTTTTGTTTGGGAAAGTTACAATCAACTGCGCCTCGACTCTACAACAATACTAGCCAAGGATATACAAAGCGTGTTGTGTTTTGGAATACTTATGGTACTTCGACTTTAATAAACATTCTAACTCCGAGAAAGCCCGTCGTAGTTATTATGAGGAAAGAGGAGTTAAGTCTCAACAGAATCTCAGTGATACAGTCACACCTGCAACAAAGTTCAATATGATGCGAATTCATAAAATTTACTGCCACAACTGCAGCGCGTATGATGTGCAGAATTTCAGGTGCAGCAATTTTCTTTGCCACTGCGGACAATATAAACGTGGGAGCCGCGAACATACCAGTGAGCTATAAGTGTTACTGACAATGGCGCCGCCGTTTCGATCCAATCGAGCATGCGCATTGAAACAGAAGCTAGACGTCATGGCAGCGCTGATCCCAAGGTTCACAACCAGGTGAACACAGCCAAACGCCAGTGACTACCATCGTAAACAAGCAATCAAATCACATATGCATTGCATCGGGTGGCTCAGCACTGGTTTCGTTACGTGGTCATTGGCTTTGTACTTCAATTCAGATGAGAGAAAGCTTCGTGTTCAACCATCTTTCTATAAGGTGCTTTGGTTTTCTTAGCAATCTTTGTTCTCCCCCCTCCCAAGTGCAGAGTACTAGCGTACAGACATGTATTAGGCCGACTTCTCTGCCTTTCCATTCAATAAATCTCTCTTTAAAACATGATTATGGGTGAAACCAATATTCTGCGACCCTGTGAGACTACCTAAAATTCTAATGTGACACTCAAACACACTTACAGATCGAAGGAAATTCCAAGGCCATTTTCATGATCTTCGCTGCCACTGGCCACCATACTGCTTGCTGCAATGTGCTGCAAGAAAAGAAAATAGCATAGTTTGCACCTTGCACTGCAGGCGCAATGCTAAAGAGACAGTGGAGCTGATGGGAACCTAGCTCACAATTATCGATTAGGTATAGATTGGGTATTGAGTGGCTATCGATTGGCCTATACGATGCATTGCCCTGCTTACCGGGGTACTACCAAGCAATTTTTCTGGAATTGACGGATTATTGATAAATTATCTATTAGGTATCGTTTAGATATCGATTGGCCTACACTATGCATTGCCATGCTTACCGGCGAACTACAGAAAGTTCTGCCCAAATTGATTGATCGATTATCGATTAGGTATCGATGGGGTATTGTTTGACTATCGATTATAAATTGCTTAATTATGATTGAAATAATTACCATTACCTTACCTGGGCTTACAAATGAACCAACTGCATAACCAAGCCCCAAATGGATTAAGCTCAGTTTAGCGGAATCGGCAACGCTGTGCTAGGTTTTTGTTCGCATGTGAAACGCTCGGCTTAAACAGCTCCACTGTTCAAATAAATAGCCGACACATGAATTCCTAACTAAGCTGTGAATTTGCAGAACACACGACTACCAAATGCAAATACCTCAGACGATGTTGACGCACAGTGCTGCTCACTGTCCACTTGTGGGCGCAATAAAATTTTCGATAAGTCTGGAATAGTGTCCTCAGGAGAGAGATCCACATACTCATCGAACGTCTTGTCCAGCATCTGAAAGCGGTAAAGCACAACTGGGTTTTATATCGTGCAGAAACCTGAGGAATCTCTATGCATGACAAGTCTGTAAACTGCCTCCATTTCTTCATGTGCAGCAAACCACTGTAAAGGTCCAACAGCGGACTGTTGTTTTCGGATTAGAAATCAGTCTAGTAATGTGCCCCTGGATTTGCTGTTATATGAGCGAAATGCACTAATAAGCATTTGCTTGGTGAGCGATCCTCCACAAAGCACTTAAAATGAATCGGCACAGTAACTGAGACGCTCGTACAGGGCATGACACGCATCACACCTTTGGGTGCGCTAACGTGCAGCTCACACAAATGTTTTGGCCTTTAGTTGCTGAAATGCACAACGCTATTTCTTTTTCTGCTATGCTTCACAGCCACTGCAAAAGTAATTCCATGTATATGGCGGACAGTGGTGCAGTGCTGCACGCGCGCGCGCGCCACGACTGAGCAAGGGGAGCAGCAGTATGGCAAAGGGCAAGCGTGGACGGTCTGAGGGCGCCTGACTGATTAGTCGCGCTACGTATAAGCAGCACCTCCAGGCGACAAGGCAAATTTTGGGAGAGTCGAAAACTAAGCGGCGACACAAGAGACATGGACAACAACAGACAGTTTTAGTTTAGCGTACGCTATACGCTATAACATAGCGTACGCTAAGCAGCGCACGTTTTCTACAATATTAGTTGGCCGGCGATATTTTCGGATCTCAGAGGCCATTTGCCGTCGTTGCGGCTATTTCGCGCCTGCAGCGATAGGTGGCGCTGACATCTGTAACGTTTCTTTCGTTAGGCTTCGACTCGTTCGAAACGAGAAGCGATATCGAAAACACCACGAGGTTATCCATAATACTCTGTCGTCGAAGCGGCCTGAGACTAAGCGAAAGCCGGTTACACAGTCATTTGCTACGAACGAAGTGCATTTTACTAAAGAAACGCCAAATTCAATTCGAAGCGGGCAGCCGAGACCGCCGCCATGTTTCCCGCAAACTACGCAAAAACGCTAACACTAACTCGTTTGCGTTGCGTACGCCCGCTCTGGTCGCCGTTGCACAAAAGCACATGACGAGTTTGGCGATACGCGGCTTCGCTGTAAAAATGCCATCTACCGTCGCGACGAGAAAAGCACCCCGCAACGAAAAAGGCGCACCGCGAGTTCTGCAGCGCTACCGCGCCCGTGCGAGAATTATGTAGCGCGAACGAGTATTATACTTACAGTTTATTGCTACACGATACACTACATTTAGCGATGTAAACACTACTCGGATTCAAACATGTCGCGAAGAGCCTCCCTCATCATAATCGTCAGTACTTCCGCATAACGCTACCTTAGCAGGTGCAGTTAGAATCAAACAAGGGAACACGAGCACTTGCCTGAAGCGAGCTCGACGTCAGGTCCACTTTGCCGCCGAGAACCGGGCACGCGCAAATTGCTTCTTTGAGCGCGTTGAGGTTGCTATCCGCAAGGATATATGTCCTTGCCGCACCAAGGTGGGGCACACTAACTAGGCAGCGGGGCATTGTAAGCAAATTTACATACACAATGCCGCTGCAACTTGCAAACAACAGGCAGTCAAACCGACGCAGCAAGAGAACTACGCAGTGAGCAGGGTTGCCGTTGGGAATTTTTCAAAAAGAGCCAGAACTGAGGCTAAAAGTAGCCAAAAGTAGCCACGCCACCTGGTCTTGGCGCCAAATTTGTAGCCAAGTAGAAAAGTACCATTATTATAAGCAACTTTTATTAATGAACAATAAATAATATCATTTTGAATCAACACAAGAACACAGAGTAAATAAAGAGCAAGGAAATTTGGTTCTCTTGCTTGGCCTTCAAGCATCAGGTACGTTGCAAATAAATAAAAGTTCAGTCCGCGTAGTTTATCTAGAGTAGATAGTGTTCATGCCGGAGTAATTTTGGCACATTCTATTCAACAACTCAGCAGGAACGTCAAACGATGATGCTGTTCTTTCTTGAAGTCGTAGCCCAAATTTGATTCGCAGAATCGCCATGAGCAAGTCCAGCTTCATTTTGTTACGGATCTCTGTTTTCGTCAAGTTCACGCAAGAGAACACGCGCTCTGCATCAGCGTTAGAAATTGGAAGGGTCAAAATTTTCAGTGCTCCTTGCGCCAGGTGTTGAAAAGGGCATTCGCCGCAAGGGTCCTTGTACGATGCCGCTGCGTGCCAGAAAGTCAAACATGATGCGCGATCAAGTGCACCGCTAACACTCTGCAGCTGGCGTATTTCAGACTCCAGTTCGATTGAGGAACATCCAAAAAAATGCAGCGGTAGCTTCATTATGCATTCACGGCTCTTAGCACTTTCTATGCCATCGGGATTTATGGCACACAGTCTTCGAAGTGCAGAGGAGGCATTTGGAAGTCGCTGCTGCAGTCCCATCGCCATTTGCCTCAAGAATTGGAAACAGCGCTCCCTCACGGCCCGTTGGTCTTCAATAGGGACTAGTGAAATCTTCTCTCTGAAGACGTCACCTAGGTCCACTACCTCTGGTTGCAGGAAAATCGACTTCATTTTTGCCAGGTCTAGCGACAGCAGACTTGCCGTTGTGTTGTGCCTCAAAACTGATGGATTCAAAATCCGCCTAAGAATTTCCAAATACAAATTTTCTAGCTCTTGGAAGACAACCAGTGGGTCAGTTGTGTTTGTTTGGAACATTTTGTTCACTCGCCTAACGTTACGGAGAACTGAGGCAAGAAACACGAGGTAAACATAATTTTTTCTGTCTCGATACATCTCTCGTAAAATGCGCACGTTGTAGCTGCGATCTTCTGCTTTCTCAAAAAACTCTTCGAGAGACTGGTACTGCGCCAAAATTCTTTCTATAGAGTCTGCAATAGCAAGCCATCTCGTCTGCGAAAGCGACAGAATCTTGGGCGGTGGATTTGCACTTTCATCTTCCACTGTCATACTGGCATACAGTCTCTTATAAGCATCTTGCCGGCAGCTGCTGTGTGCAAAGTAGTTGTAGGTTTCTCGCACTAAGTGCTCAACCGCAGAAGGAATCGCCTCCATCGACTTGGATGCCACAAGGTCCAGGCTGTGGCAAGAGCATTTGATCAGAATCAAGTCTTTGTTGTCCTCACTAAGACGACTGAACAGAGAATTGTGTTTGCCGCACATGGCATTTGCACCATCGGTGCAGAGTCCGAGACAGTTCTTGATCGATAGGCCGTGCTTGTCCAACGTCTTCAATACCGTGTCGTGAAGCGTTTCTGCCGTTCCATCAGACAGCTCTACGAGATCAAGAAGGGTGGTAGCAATCCTGTTTTCTTCTAAACTCAGAAACCGCACAACCATGCAAAGTTGCTTTGTCGTGGATACATCGGTTGATTCATCCACCATTAGAGAATAGCTGGAGCCGTTCAGTTGTTTGTCCATGTTTTCCGTGAAGTACGGGAAGAGAACATTCGTAATTATAGCCGTGCACTTCGTTCTGTGCAGATCAAAATCATTGAATTCGGAATGCAGAATCTCACCAAGTTCGTCGACAGCATTTATGGAAGTGTGCACTGCAGTGTACAAGGCGATCCTTAACTCTCGGCGAGCCTTTTCATAGTACGTTCGACTCGAAGATGCTAGAAGCTGCGGCAGTTTTTGTTGCGAACTTGGGATTACTGCGCACTCGCGGTGCTTTTTGGTTTCTGCGTGCTTCAACAGATCACTGTAGTGGGGTCGAATGTTGCAATTGCAGTACTTGCAGTGAGCAGTCGTTCCGCCGTCACGTGACGAAATCCATCCTGTAACGCATGGTAATATGCATATTAGATACTAAGCGGCATGCGACTAAACGCCTAAAGAATAGTTTCCGTTTTGCTTACCACTCAGTTTCTTGTCCTTTCTCCATTCTTCTCGAAACGTGCGCTTTGCTCTTGCGTCTTTTCCCATGGTAGACGCCGGTGTCGGCAAGCCGAAGGCACAAAAACAGAAGCTTTGTCGCCTTGGGGTACACAAGTGTTATTTCACCTGTACTGCTCGTTCCTCTCTGGTGTCATGCCGTGCACACGGCTGCACCTAAACGCATGGTTTCGGATGCATGACCCTAACGGAGAAAGTACTCTAGATTAGTGTTATTTTCTCCAGATGGAGCGCAGCGTCCTTGCGGCCTTTGCTTCGCCGTGCGCTAGAATTAGCGTTATTTTCTCCAGATGGCGCGCAACGTCCTCACGGGCTTTGCTTCGACGTGCGCCCATCACCCAGAGTCCGTGCGTCTGCGCACCCGCGTCTGCTAGTTGGTCTCTATGTGCGCACCGCCGGCGGAGAGAATATATGCGTACAGGACGCGCGCGCTATGGCGCGCGCGCGTCAAGGCGACCGGAACAGCCATGAGGAGAGCAAAGCTTTAAAAATAATTGTTCTTCTTTGTTCTTGCTTGCTATTGTATATGCAATTGCAAAAAAAAATGGCTAGTGAATGCGCCAAAATAGAAGTTCAAAGTAGCCAGAAAGTAGCCAAGGAGCCAACGTGAAATTTTCATCGCCAGACGGGGTCGAAAAGTAGCCAATTTGGCGCAAAGTAGCCACCAACGGCAACCCTGGCAGTGAGAACTACCCAGCAAACCGCACGATGTAATCCTGGCAGAACAAGAGACAGTTACGAAATTTGTCATTACAGCATGCCGCAGAAATGCCATAGTCTAAAGAAACTTCAAACTATTTATAAACAAATATTTTGCGTCGACTAGTAGCAAAAACAGCACACAGCCACGCTAATTTTTGCCTATAGTTTTATTAAGTACAGTGCAAAAAGTTACTTATAGATGGCGCAACAATACGGATAGTGAAAATTTATAGTGACATTCTTTGGTGCGGTTTGCGTTTGTCCTTTGCGTTTTTACTAAGAGAATGAGAGCCTGAAGTTTCACCCTTGTTGCCAGCAATGGTATGAAACCTGACCGTGTTCAGCATTTACTGCAGTGCGTGCAAAGATAACAATCGCTGCAGTGTAGCAATCAAAAGCAAAAGGAAACTCATAATCACTAAGTAATAATATTATTCGAAAACGCGTAATAATAAATTATTGGTAATAGTCTAACCTTAAAAGCAGAAGACCTGTCATTAGTTGTTACTGCTCTGTCGGAAAATCTGTGTTCTGCTTGCTCTCCTTTTTTTTTTTTCTTTTATTCTGTTCATGTTCTGGAATGGCGCGCACGGGTTGGGGCGTTGTGCTCGGTCTATGTTGTCGCTGTTTTAAGGCCCAAACTGCGCAGGCAAGCTTTCAAGGCTAAGAGGATGCAAGGCTAAGAGGACTTCGAAGGAACATAACAAATGTAAGCGACGTGAAACTGTGAACTTGTGCTGCTTTTTGCGTTGAACCCGTTTCGTGCGACTGCCATTGAGCAGGGCTGCAGTATTTACTCGCACATTGATCAATGCGTCGAAAGCGATACCTCTAACTTTGCGGGTCAAGTGCTTATTGTTTCTGCTGGCCAGAGGGCTGCCTCCCGCTCCTGTTCTCGGTCCACTGTGCTCGTAACCCGAGTCGCTTGGGCAGCCGTACTGCGCTGCGGGCGCCTACGGTTTTTCGGAGCACGCTGCGTCGTTGCTGTGAGCGCTTCCCGATGACGGGAAATAGACAGACAAAGAACTTTACTAATGGTCCTGAGGAACCGCGTTGAGCAAGGCCGCCGTCTGTATTCCCGGCCTGGCTGCAGACAACGACGAGGCGGCCATACCGGAGGCAGTTGCGAGCCCTTATTAAAGGGACTGACAATGGTTTTCATGGTGGCCATCTTTAGTGCAATGAAAAGCTAACCTGTCAGAATGTCTCATCATGAAATGGTGACGCAGAAAACGCCGTGGAACATTTTAATAGCGGAGCTGTTTAAGCCAGGCGTAATGTGTCTGCTGAATCCAAAAATGTGGACTGATCCTGGCGGTAGTGCAGAAAGGGTCGAAGCGCAATGGCACATACTCCTGTGAACTAGCGAAGCTGAGCCTGGCTAAGTCTAGCTAAGTATAGTTGGGACTACTTAAGCACAGTCAGTTATCGACAGCCAATCAATAGCTAATCCGGAAAATTCAGGAAAATCCTGGGGATGACTTGGTAGTGCTTAGCCTAGCCCAAATACGTGGCCAATTCCTTGCGATAGCCAAGCAATAGCTAAACGATAGTCGATCAATAATAAGTAAATTTCGGGAAATGTTGAGGATGACTTCGTAGTGCTTAGCCTAGCCCAAGTGAGGGGCCAATACCTTGCGATAGCTAATCAATACATTCCAGGAAATGCTGGGGATGACTTTGCAATGATTAGCCTAGCCCAAACGTAGCCATATCTTGCGATAGCTGATGAATAGCTAATACATAATCGATCAATAAACTCCGGAAAATCCTGGGATTGACTTGGTAGTGCTTAGCCTAGCCCAAAAGCCAGCTAGGTGTTCATCAGCTTCGCTGTCTCTTTAGCATTGCGCCTCCAGTACAAGATACACTTGGTTTTTATCAAAATTTTTTTATCTGCAAAGTAGTTGTCCTTCACTGGAAGCATGGTGAAAACAGTGGTAGGCGAGTGCGACAGCGATTGTATGGAGGCATTACTGGGAGGCAGACGACAAGTGCGATGGTAGCTTCACTTATGTCTCTCCTTTCGGTTTATATGTTTGTAGCCAGTTTTGCGCCTCGGATTGGTAGTTTGGTAGAACACAGGAGTTTCGACAGTGTGACTTGAAAATAAAGTCAGCTCCGCCTGTGTCTGAGCAAATACGAGTAAAAGGATTTTGCTAGACAACATAACAGCGAAAATAAATGTAAATTCCGCATCATTCTACTAATTTCACAACTATGTGCATGTGCTAGCGTACAACGATGATGCGAGCTTCAATGTTAGCTTGATAACATTACGTTTTGTAACACCATTTGGAGATTTGTGTGACACCAGTGAACATTGTTGGCAGTTAGTACATGCATATGAGGAAAGTCGGCCATCATTGCAACCAATGAAAACATAGGGGAATGCTTTTTTCTTTATCTTTGCGTTTCTATATGGGAAATTCCTGGTGGAATAATTTTTCACCTGAAGCATAATCTATTGAAAAGTACCAAAGGTAACCACATGCCGTTGGTAGGACCCGCACACATGAACTGTATATCTTTATTGAGCGAATGTTGCAGGAAGTGTTCACTTTCGTTCTTTCATGCTATGCAGCTTTTACAAAACTAAAGTTGCACTTGGCAGTCAGGCACACCTTGCTCCTCAGCACTGCTGTAGCTGATCGTTACCACGATTATGTTTTGTATTACACTAACAATAATTTATAACTGAAAATAATGAACTTCTGTGAAGATTTCTGATTCATTCCACAAAATTGACTTGAGTTTACATTTGCACGTCATATTGACAATAATGAACTTCTGTGAAGATTTCTGATTCATTCCACAAAATTTACTTGAGTTTACATTTGCACGTCATATTGACAGTCTGTAGAAGCCATCAAGGAGTATTTTTAAAATCAAACATTTGTGTCTTTTCAGATGCCAGGACTTCGGTTCTTTTGCTGCCCACGGTGTGCCTCTCACCAATTCTCCTTAAGGTCACTGTTTAGGCACCTGCGCACTACCCATGGCCATGAAACAAATTGGGTGTGCGGCTTGAGTGGCTGCATGCAAACATTTCGTCAGTTTTTTTCGTACAAGAAGCACGTATACCGAAAACATGCTGCATTCATGGAAGGAATGCGCCCCCGTGACATTTTGCGGCTAGGGATGGCACGAAGAAGTACAAATGCAGCACCTGATGTACCTTCAGAAGATGCAGAGTGTCTAGATGTGCAGGCCGAACAGCATGACTCTGCAAGTGACTATGCTTATCAACTGGCAGCACTACTTCTCAAATGGAAGGAAGGAAGGCGGCTACCTGAAGCCACTGTACACGAATTAGCCAATGATGTTATTGACTTCGTGGAAGCCATCGCACACCATCAACAGATACAACCTCAAGACGAGCCAGCCATCAACATAGAAGAGATTTGCAAGCAGCAACTTGACCAGCTACGGACAAAATCTGGCCGGACAAATTACTGGAAAGCACATTTTCCACTTGTTGAATCCCGTACGGTTGTGTTGCATGGAGGTGACACCACGGAATACGTTCCTGTCTGTGAAGTGCTCACGTGCATTCTTGAACATTCACAACTTTCAAATGAGTGCAGCAGTTACCCCTTTGCAGATGGTTACATGCATGCGGTATTTGATGGAAGTGCATTTCAAAACAATGAGTACTTTGCAGGTGATACCAGTAAACTTTGCCTGCAGTTGTACAGTGATGAGTTTGAAGTGTGCAATCCACTAGGCAGCAAGAGAGGAAAACATAAAATGACTGGTGTCTACTACTCGGTGCTAAATTTTGATGTGAAGTTACGGTCGGCACTGTCAGGTATTCATCTCTTACTCCTTGTCAAAGATAAACATATTGCCACCTATGGATTTTGTAAGATTCTTGAGCCATTCATTACAGATGTCGGGATACTAGCAAATCATGGCATAACTGTGAACGGAAACCTGGTAAAGGGATCTGTTTTCATTTTCACTGGTGACAATTTGTCTAGCCATAGAATTGGAGGCTTCAAATGCACATTCAGCCATGGAAGAATTTGTAGGCACTGCATGGCTCTGCGGAACGAAACTGACTACAAGCATTTAGAAGGCGATTTTGTGCTTCGCTCGCCGAAAGGGCACAAACACCACTTGAGTATGTTGAGTGCAGGACTGCCAACTCTGTCATTGTATGGGGTCAAGGAGCCATGTGCTCTTTTGTGCCCCGGCTTTGATGCGACGCTACACCTTCCTCCAGATATAATGCATGACCTGCTTGAAGGAGTCATACCATTTGCACTGCGGCATATAATCTCTTCATTAATTGAACAACGATTCTTTTCACTTGGTGAGTTGAACAAAAGCATGTCAAAATGGATTTATGATCCTCATGATATTGGCAGCAAACCAGAGCCCATTTCTAAGCCATATCTTCTAGGAAAAGCTGTTTTGAAGGGGTCGGCAACAGAAGTATTTTGCCTATTTCGAAACCTAACATTCTTTGTTGGGGATAGCGTCCCTTCAGACAATGCAGTTTGGCAGCTTTACCTACTTCTCCGAGAAATTGTTGACATTGTAATGAGTCACAAAATTCCAGTTGCACATATTGCGTACTTGCAAAGAAAGATTCATTTCTTTTGTCTTGACTTCAAAGCATTGTTTCCATTAGTGTCACTTCCATGTAAAATGCATTACCTCATACACTACCCTTCGCACATAGAGAAATTCGGACCGTTGAGGCTGCTATGGGCAATGCGTTTTGAGGCAAAGCACCAATATTTTAAAGATATTGCTCGAAAAATACGCAACTGGAAGAATCTTTCTCACAGTCTTGCCATGAGGCACCAGTTTTTGCAGAGTCTTTTATTCACTGCAGGTGATGACAAAACAACTCCCCACAATACAGGCGTGAGGTGCATGCTATACGAGCACCTACCTTGTTGTATTAGATTTCATAACTGTGAATAATCTTGTGTCCACAAATGCAGTGGTTGTCAAATCTGTGACTGTTGATGGCAGGACATACGGTGCAGGATGCTGCCTTGTCAAAAGTGTTCCAGAAGATGGTCCGCCAGAATTTTTGCTTGTGTGTCAAATATTTTATGTAAACAAGTTGCTATTGGTTCTGGCTAAATTGCTCGAGACTGTCTCTTTTGATGAGCACTTTCATGTGTATGTTGTTAGTGCTACAGAAGAGTAGTGTTCTAACTTCATTTTCGGAGTTTGAAATAGAGCCGTTGTACATGCGTGAACACAAGGGTCGAAGTGTTGTAAGCACACGCCATTCATTGTTCTAAACAAGTAACAGGCATTTCTTGTGAAAAACTATGACAGCAAACTGCAACACTTAACTGCTTTATCTAACTTCAGTTGTAAATCGCACTTGTATCAACTTTGTTAATAACTTGCACCCTACTAGTTCTTGAGTGACAACTGTTCTTGCGACTCATTTGTGAAACCGCAATAATGACGCGTGCAGCTATGACTGAGATGTCGGCTTTTTAACATTTTGTGAATCTCTGAAATCTGTCAGGAAACAGAAGTTACACCATTCACTGCAATAACATTTATCACTTGTATTTGCAGCTGCTATAAATTTGCATGAACAATATGCATATATAATTACAATGCATTTTTGAAGGTAAGAAATGACATAACAATTTTGCAAAAAAATAAATATTTGTCCTGCACAAAAGCCTTATTGTGTTCTCGTAGCCCTGTTAGTTTAAGTCTTTCTTTGTATCCTGTGTACATTGACAAATATACTACACTACATGTACAGTCGAAGACAAAAGTTTGTGGGCCACGTATTCCGCAAACGAAGCCGATATATTAACCGCTGGCTGGAGGCCGCACTAGTGGTGAAAGTCCAAAATACTGCTCATTCAGCTCCCCAAGTGCCGTACACAGCCGACGGTATATATAATGAGCTTGCGCACCATGCCTTCTGGACCTTCACCTCGGCCAGACGCTGCCGCCACTCAGCCGATCGCTATGTTGGCAAGGCTCCTGGTGAGGCCGCGGTGGATAGCCGGGTGACCTCTAAAGGATATCCGCTTCGTTTGCTGATCACATGGTCCACAAAATTTTGTTCCCTACTGTACACCCTTATCGGCACTTCAGCACCCATTAGTTAAAGCACCCTTCTGGCACCCTCGTTTACACCCTTCCGGTAAATGCACCCTTTGCGGCGTGCTCGTAGGGTGCTCCCGCCCAAATAGGGTGCTAGAAGGGTGTGTACTAGGGTGTTAATCTGTCGAACACCCTTTTTTACACCCTTAAGGGTGAGAAATTGTTTAGTGTGTACGCAGCCAATCTTACTGTGAACCTTTTCCTAGCGGCATTTGTTATAGCAATTGTCCCCATTACATTTTCCTCAATAGTAGCTAGGAAAGCTCGGCAAAAAAGATATTTCAAGAAGCAGAAGTCCTCTATACTTGCAAAACATAGTAAAAGAATACTGAAATTCACTTTTATGACCGCTTATTTGCGAATAAATTTGCACAAACAGGCATTTTCCGTGGACCTAGATGGGTGACGCACGGTTATGTTCAAACAGTTTATTTAGAGGCAGTGCCCTCAGGATAGGAATTGGGCAAGGTGCCGAGGACGGCGGGTTGGCCAGGGGTTTTAGGGCAGGGAGGTGTCGGTATAGGTAGATTGATCAGTGCTTGGATGAGGGCGGGCTTGTCCTGCCCCCGAGGAGCACGATAATGGGGTGATTTCTTTGAATTTGCTAACACTTGCCATAGCGACTTCACCACTACTTGGAGGAGATGCTTGCACTGTAAAATAAAAAGAAATATTATCAGAGACGTTGGTGTGACAAGTGTAGATGGCAGTGTCCTCATTTGAAATATCGGCATGCCGCAAGAATATAACTTTGAGCAGAGAGATCGAAGGGTGGAATCAAAAACTTTTCTTGCAAGAGATTTGTCAGATAACACTCTTTATTATTTGAACATATACGGCATATTTCGTAGAAGATGTAACAGCTAATATTTAGAACACATATATGAAATGCGCAGGATCCGTCGGCCTTGTTTACACCCCACACCTTGTCAGGGTAGCACAATATAATTGAAGAATTGCAGCGAAACCTGCGACATCACAAAAAGCATAGTTGCAGATAGGGTAGACACAATGCGGCCTTCGTGCGAAATTCTTCATGTCAAAAACGAGAAGTTCTGTCACGAAGCACTAGCAAAATAGGCATTTATTATACAAAAAGAAAGAAATACTGCCGGCTGGAAATTATGCTTGACCTAGAACAGTGAGAAGAAGCGGGGTTCCTCGTTATGACTAGCAGGATCAGGTAGCGCGCATGGCTTGATAAAATCAACGTCCTGGAATTTGGGTGCAATTCATAAACAGAGTTTTACACGTGTTCTACTCCGCGCACTTTTAAAGGGCGGCGAAGAAAAAGAGCTATATAATTACAGGCACTTTACATTAGCCAGGGCTGTTTCAGTAATATATATACCGCGTGATATTGGTTGGGTTGGCAGCAGTTTATAACATTCATTTTCCGTAGGCAAGGAATGAATAAAATAAGAAAGGAAATTTGAGTGATTCTTTCGGCTGTGTGCTAACCTACTGCGATAGCAGCATTTTCCAGCTGTGAAGACCACAATTTCATTTTAGGTTGCCTACTTATTCCTGAAATATCTGAATAATTGCGTTCCGTCACTACTGGGACCTCGACAACGATCTAGCGCTGTATAACGTTGCAATCACCACCACGCATTGTTCTTTAGCCCGTCCAAAATGGATGCAGTGCTGAGCATGAATGAAAAAAAAAATCAACGTTAAGGACGCATCGAAACCATGAGCAATGTTTGAATTTCCGCAGTAATGTACACACAAATTGTGAAATTAAAGAGCGAAAAGAAAGATCGTTGAGCAGCTGGACATAATTTTAAAGGCAAGAGTATGCTGTAATTTAGCGCTTTGAAATTACCTTGCTTAACAACTTAATGCGTCGTTTCCTAATTCACTCCGTCGGGCTCCTTATAAAACGTATAACATACCCAAAACAAATGCACTCACCAATGTAAGATCCACGCTTCTGTGTATCCCAGTGGATGGATGGATGGATGGATGGATGGATGGATGGATGGATGGTTGGATGGATGGATGGATGGATGGATGGATGGATGGATGGATGGATGGATGGATGGATGGATGGATGGATGGATGGATGGATGGATGGATGGATGGATGGATGGATGGATGGATGGCAGCTACACCCTTTGTAACTGGCTGCGGCTGGCGCCACCTAGCCTTTTACTCCTCCTGCTATTTTTGTTCTGTATATCCCCTTCTCCTTAAACTTTAGTTTTCACTCCCCCTCCCCCCAAAATAAATATTTAAAACAGTACAGAAAACATTTGCTCCCCGATTTATGGTGTTATCCCTCCTTTGACTTCCTCCACCAATCCTTTAGCCTCCCATTCGCTACTGCCACGCTTTTCTCGTCTATTTGCGATCGTTACCTGGGTAAACCTAATGCCCCTTCCATATATGTCACTGTTCCGTCAGCCAGAGTAGGGCGAAGTTCTGTGCATCTCAGCAATATATGCTCCGTGTTCTCAATTTCGGCTCCGCAAGCTGTGGATAGAAGGTCCACGTCTTCAAATTTAGACCAGTATGTTTTAGTTCTCAAAACCACCGTTCTAGCTTCGAGTAATAGTGAGCTGCCCCGCGAGTTATCAAATAAGAGCTCTGTTTATCTCCTGTTTTTGTGTCCTATGCATGGCTAGAGCTGGCTTTCCGAGCATTCTTTCTTCCCACATTTTCTTTCCTTCTCCTTCAACTCCTTTCCTACACTAGAACCATGTTGGGCCCCCTCCCTCGGCTGTAGGTGTCTACACCTCAGCTTCCTAGTTCTGAGTGTCCAATTTGTATTCAAACTTTTCAAGTATAGATATTTGTACACTTCTCCCGCCCACCTTTTTCCCCCCAGTGCTGCGACTCTTTTTCACATTTTAGCTTGTCATTGCCTCTCTAGCTTCGAATGACGTCCATCCCATGTCCTCCTGCACTTGCTCATTAGGTGTGCTCCCGTGCGGTCCTAAGGCAAATCTTCTTACGCTTGTCTGTCTTATTTCAATGCATGCCTGAACTTCCGATTTCATGCACAGTACTAAATTTCCCAATGTGAGGCCAGGTACCACAACCCCTTTCTATACCCCTCTAACCACCTCGTACCTATTATAGTTCCATTGTGCTTTGTGTTTCATAACAGCTGAGTTCCTTTTCCCGTTTTCATCATTATTTTTTCATGTTCTTCCAAGTACTTTTTGCCCTCGTTTAGCCATATGCCCAAATACATGTATTTTCCAACATGATCATTCTTAGCGCCTTGTATTTCCAATGTTGACCCCCTTTCTACATTGTATACTATTATCCCAGACTTCTCTCTACTTAATTGCAGTCCCAATTTTTCTCCCTCCTCTCCACATATCCTCATTAGTTCCTGTAGCCCAACTTGGGTGTCAGCAAGCAGTACAATATCATCTGCATACATCAGTGCGGCTAGTACTTGAGCGATCTTCTGCCCTTTCAGCATATACTTTATGTCGGCTCCTATTGTGCTCTGTTCTAGCCTCTTTTCCACTTGGCATGTGTAAATCATAAAAAGCAGGGGCTAAAATGGACAGCCCTGGCTGAGACCACTTCTTATTTTAGCTGGCTTTGTAGTTTCCCCCTCCCATGTTATCTCTACCTCATTATCTGCATAAACTTGTAGGAATCCAACCAACTTTCTATGTAGACCATGTTTCTTCAACTGGCTCCATACCTTTTTCGGTTGACATTATCATATGCTCTTCTAATGTCTAAAAAAGCTATCCATAGCGGTTTCTGCCTCGCTGCCGCGATCTCTATGCACTGTGTTATAAAAATGTAAATTATTTAGCCTTCTGTTCCTTCGAAATTCATTCTGCAGCTCTCCCAAGATCTCTTCACATTCTGCCCACTCCTTCATTCTCATTTTCACCATCTGCATTGCTACTCTGTATATGGCTGATTTGACAGTTACTGGCCGGTAGGATTTAATGTTGTCCCCGCTTCCCTTACCTTTGTAAACTAATATCATTCTGCTCGATTTCCACTCCTGTGAAACATCTCCCCCTACCACTATTTGTTCAATAAGTTGCCGTAATCCTAATTTACTTTTCTGGCCTAATATGCTTATCGATTTCTTAGGTATGCCATCAGGTCCTGTCGCTGTTCCCACGGGGACCTTGTGTTCAATTCTGTCCCATTCCTTACTTGTCATCCCTCTGTTCTCCTCCTCTTCTGTTCTGCCATTATCATTGCTTTCCATTTCACTACCCACTGGTTCTGCAAATGCTGCCTGTATTGTTAACCTAAAATATTCTTGAGCTTCCTCTTCCTCTAGCTTTGATCCTTTTGGTGCGGTAAGTGAGTGCTGAACCACCTCTGTCTTCTTTCTCTGTTGCCTTATATGTGCCCAAAACTTCACAGAGGCATTTATGTCTTTTTTTTTGTATCTCTAACAACGACCGTACCGCAGCTTTTGCTATCTTGGCTTGAATTAATGCCGATGCTTCCCTTTTATTTGCAAGGTCATTCTCCCATTTTGTCGCCACCTCTTCTGGTGGGGCTCCCCTTTTCATTGCTGCTCTGTGTTTTCTGCACGCATCTTTGCGTTGCTCTATGGATTCCTTAACTTCTCGGTCCCACCAACATTTCGGTTTATGTTTTCCCTGCTTAATTCCTAGTTTCTTAGTATGCGTCTTCTCTCGCTCTCTATTAAAAATACCTATTAACTCGTCGTATGACCATACCCTTTGTGGTTGCTTGGATACTATGTTTTCAATGTTTTTCGCCACGCCTTGCCTGTCATTCAGTTTGCTCATACCTTTCCTTTCTTTAGTTTCTATCAGTGGTACTGCCCATCCAAAACTGATTTTGATTCGTTTGTGATCACTCCCCAGGTTTCTTGTACCTTCCTCATCAATTTCCATACCTTCCAATCGTTCATACAGTTCGGGGGACATTAGGCAGTAGTCGATTGTCGAGTGGGAGTTATTTCTTTCTCATGTTATCTTCCCGTTGCATTTAATTTCAGTATAACTATTACAAAATCATGGGTCTCACAAAAATCTACTAACATCTGCCCTGTTGCATCTGTCGCCCCGACAAAGTATTCTAAATGGGCATTCATGTCCCCTAGGATGTTTACCTCCCGTTTCATAGCTAACTCCCTGATGTCATTGGCCATTCATTTGAAATATTTTGCATTCTATTCTTTCGAATCATTCCTTGTTTTCAGATACACAACTCCCAGGATTGTCTTTACATTCCCAACGGTGCCCTTGAGCCACATGTGCTCACTGCAGCTCTCTCTTACCCTTTACCAGTCCTGTCCCTTCACTAGCGCCCCAAGGCCTTCTCCTCTGCGGTCTTTCCCTTTTCTGTTGCACCCTACCCAAGTGTATCCTGCAATGAATGGTGGCACTTCCTCACCTCTTAAACTAGTTTCGGTGACTCCATAAACCGGAAAGTTTTCCGTTTGTAATTGTTCGTCTATTTCGCCCCACTTCATGCCATTTCTTCCCCCCTGCATATTGATGAACCCCACATTTACTGCCCTCTTGCTCTTCCTCCTCCATGCTCCTGTCCTGCCCCCCCTTCCCTGTCCTTTATCTTTTAAGTTTTGGCATGCAGGGTTACCCTGCGTGCCTGCAAAAAGGTCTGAGCCTACGACCCACCCTCTTTCCTACCTGCCATCCCGCAGGTGTAGTGTAGCGAATGCCATCCGGGCCGAAAGGGGGGAAGTTTCTCCCCTCCCCCCCGATCATTCTGTTCACATCCACCGCATCAGACCTGAGGACTCGCCGCAACTCCCTAATCATTACATTGGCCGTCACTACCTGTTCTTCAATGAAAGGGCCCTGTCCCCTGTCCTCTGGGACAGTACCCAGGGCAATGTGCACCACCTCAGAGGTCGCCTTTAGTTTCGCCACTTCCTGTTGAATCTGTCTGTCCAGCATTCACCCCCTATTCTGCAGGACGTCAATCACCCCAGCGTGCAAAATTACTAGGCTATTTTCCTCTCTATTTTACTTTAGTTTGTCTTTGGCTCTCTCCGCCACCGCTTCGAATCGCGCACCCGGCATGCATTCGACCTTCACCTGGCTGTCGTACTGAACTGTTCTGAGGAGTGCTGATTGCATTCGCGATACGTTGGAGCTTGCAACGACCCAGACCTCTCTGTCTTCAGCTCTGTCTTCAAGCAAATCGTACCTCCCTCCTGTCTCAGTCCGCTGGGTCCTCCCTGCCTCCTCGCCTTCTCTGCCTCCTGCCGTCTCCTCCCTCTCTACTCACGTTAACGCGCGCGCTCCCCATTCTGCTATACTGGGTGATCCTGCCGCTTCCTTTTCCTTCATTTCCTGATGTGCCTCCCTCTCTGCTTCTCTCTTTCTCATCTCTTTGAATTGTTTTTCCATCTTCTGCCCTTTCTCTCACTCCTTACTCCATTTCCGCTCTACAGCTTCCATTCTTGAGGCTCACTCCCTCTCGACTCTTTCTTCAAACTCTGCGCGTTTCGTTTTTTTCTTTCTCGAGTTCCTCCTTTGTCCTCTCCATATCACTCTTTAGCTGCTTCTCCAAATTCTCAATCACTTTACACAGCCTGCACACGAAGCCGTTCCCTTCCGCCGCCGCCACGGTTTTGAATACCGTTTCGCCCAAACACCATCCTTCACACCTCTCACACTGGACGAGGTCCCCGCCTTTCCCCTTGGCTTTTCTAGCCGGCCGTCCCATGAATGCTTTTGTCCTACTGTTATTTAACAATGTAAAAGGAAGGAAAAAAATTAACTATTGTAAAGACCACTGGGAGCCTCTAGAAGAACAACGAATACTAATAAAATAAGCAAACCAACAAAAGGGGAAACAAATTTATAAAAAAAATTAAAAAGGAACAATTTTAGCCCTAACTATGAAACCTTTAGTCCTAACTGTTGTGTTGTCCACGACCTACTTTATCGCCCTACTTTGGCTGAATGTTCGCCTGGCTTCCTAGTGCTCCAATTCTCTACAACCTACGTTTCTATGCTGGCCCTATCTACAATCAGATTTCCCGCCGCTGCAATTAGCAATCAAATCAGAACTTAGCTGCCGGCATCCGTCCGTCGCGCCTCCGTCCCGTGACAAGGCTTCAGCTTTATGTCGATCCCGATTCAGCATTTCTCTTTACATGTGTACAAAACATGAAGGAAGGAAAATAAAGGAGCAAGCATACCGGCAACGCGATTGAAGCTGAATTCATCCCACATCGAAAATGGTGGCCACCAGCGCCGACTTTATTCTACTTGTTGTTTCGTCTATATCAATCCTAACGCTCAAAAAATTCATGGCTCCTTTGCTGCATGTATCAATACGCAGGCTTCCAGCCAATTCAACACAGCAGCTTGTAGTTGTCTGAGCGCTTGATTGATAGCATTGACCAGGCTCACGTGGGTGAGTTGGGGATAGGTAAGTGGGGGCTGAAGGGCGGAAGGTTAGGCCGAAAAAATAAAATCAAGAATGCGCAGTGCCAAAGACATGCACAGACGAGCAGCTGTTGAAACGGAGAAGCACAAACTTTGAACCAATATTTTTTTTTCTATCAGGCGCACTCATATAAGGAGCTTACTACACATGCACGAACAAACAAATCTATTGGAATAGGAGCATGATGATTATGTCACCGCAACATGTCATGCATGCTAAACAAACAACCACACGAACAAACAAACAAACAAACAAACAAACAAACAAACAAACAAACAAAAGTTTTACTAACACTTATGGGCTCCATCTCGATGCGCTATAAAACGGTTCCATTAACTCTGTGGCACTGTAATTCTCGATGCTCCTCAGAATCCTGATCCTCCAAATCCACGGAGCGTACATGCAAAAGCTACAATGCGCAGGTAAATGCACAATACCGTTGTTTCTTATGCCAAACTCATGTTCCCATGCACGATCATTAAAGCGCCGGCTAGTGTGCCCGTTATGCGACTTACCCTGCTTGCTACGCAGTGCATTGGCTTTTCTCTTTAGGGGGCGCATTTCGGTGGAGGCCATGTGCAAGAACGGCCGTATACCATGCATGGAGTTGACCTGGAAGAACCACAGGTGGTTCATGCTCAATCTTATTCATAAAAGATTCCATGTTAAGTCGCCCGGAGCATATTATCAAACGTGGGCCTCTTTGAGTGGATCACTTAATTGAAAGGTAGCACGTTGTTTAACCGGGCGAATCCTGCAAGTCCGTATAACCGGCAATCCAATTATTTAAGCACCCAAACAGGATTGAGCTTCGAAGACTGCATGGTATACACAGCACGAAAAAAAAAAAAAAAACCGACAGGAGGCAAGGTGAAGGCAAGACGATCGCTCACTTCAAAATGAAATTTATTACACAATACTGGAAAGACAAAGAACCTAATAGCGCTTAATGTTAGAATATCTGTTGCAATAGGTGTCACAGCTTGATTTCTGAGCCTTCATTTGTGCAATGGCAACGTAAGCCAAAATTGAATTTATTCGAAAGTAATTACCTGTCAAACTTTAATTTATCTCTTATCAGAAAATAAAAAAATAGGAAATATTCTTTACCACATTAAGTAGCTAACGTACGTAACGTACGTTGTGTTCTTATTGTCGGCAATCTGCTTTTCTTTTTCACTTTTATTCTTAGGCGCGGCACAGAACAAAACTCACACAGACACGCCATCTCACTATCTTTTGAATGACACTTGACAGTTCTGTGCACTACCGTTTGTCAGTTGTCGCAATGGTGCACATACCCACACGCCCATGAACATGACGTAGCATACAAAGAAGCACACATTGCATGCAGAAACAAACACACATTGCATGCAATCACAGCAACACAAATATAAACGAGGAACACCTCTATTTGAAGTGGCAGAAGGGTATGAAGGGAGGATCTTTAGGCTCACTACGGTATATCTGTGAAGTGGACTATCTCGAAAATACCTTCATGGATCCAATTTTACCACATTTTGCCATCTAACCTCTGGCTATAGCCAAAAGCAGGAGAAGCGATTGTTACACTTTTCCGACCATACACCTGTCTGCTGTTTTTGGACATATGGTCCACTCTGTTGGACTTAATCAAGCACAATAATGATGTCCATATACCATGCACTTTTCACGCGTTTGAAACCACAAGGCAAGTTTTGGAATTTAAAAGAAATGACACATAGGCAAGTCTCGTCGTCACAGGTTTAAATTAGTCTACAGTTGCTAAAGCTTGTACAGTCATAGGTTTACAGTAGCCTACTGTTTATAAGATTTCTACAATCACGTGTTTAAAGTAGTTTTCACCAATCTGTACTTCACGGAAACTTTCGAAGGTTTGCATGCGGCGCTAAAAACACGGAACGAGAATTCTCGGAAGCTCCGTTCAAGAGCCCCTTACCAGGGCTGGCCATTTTGAGATGAAAAGCGCAGAGCATACAATGCGCGCTAACGATCGTGTTTGCACATAATTACACGGCTACGCGCCGCGGAAATGTCTGAAATTTCAATCCGAACGCCATTTCTCTTTCCCTCGCGGCGACCACGCTCCAAGCCGGACAGTGACGTACTCGTGTCCCTCTGCCTACGTACAGGTGTCCGCAGTGCAACGTCGCTCTTGGTGACACGTGACTTTGAGCTTGAATTTACGAATCGAAAGTTAGAGAAATAATAAAATACACAAAGAGGATGTACGCGTGTATTTTTTGCTTTACTTCGCACCCAAGCAAGAGAAGTACACCATCGCTTCGTCTGCTTGTTCCCACAGTCCTGCAGTCACGTGCTCAGGTACCGAAACTATGCCATTTTCTACCGTGTTCCAGCGCGTGATCATTTTCTGCGTTCCGCTTGTTATGCCTCAGTATTCGTGTAGCACTGTATTATACCGCTAGGCATGTGTCCTTGTGCAGAGCGCGCGAAATCGTGCGCTGCGCGAAACGAGACAATCGCAACAATCGCGCGCAACGCCGTCAGCGAGCGTGCGCAGCGCCGAAAAAAAAAAAAGAAATGACAAACCGAGGAGGAAAAGAAATGTAGGGGTCCGTGACGTGAGTTGAGAGTGTGTCTCGCCAGGCAGTGAAGCTCGCCTCCTGAAATCATGGGTTCGCGGCACTTAAATATTTCTATCTCGGCTATTAATGAGCCGATTTGACAAACTTTTTCGGTAGAAGGCTCTATAGAGGACACGTAACAAGTTCCAGCGTATAACCAAAATTTGCTACTGGTGAGGGACCCTTTAATTAAGAGGAAGCTTTAACACCGACTTTAAAGAGATTTGTTGCATTTGCAGGAAAAAGAACAGTATAACCGTAAGAAAAGCCTTTGTAATAAGGCCTACTATTAAAGAATTATTAAAAATTGCAAAATAAGAAGAACTGAAGTATGAAATTTACATCGAACCCGAATAAAGAAGAAACTTTATCACAAGTTTGTAAACTGTACCTACTAATACAACTGGACAAGTCTTATATACGTACTATATAGCGCTCTCGCACAGTTATGTATTTCCACATTATTTATTTATTTACTTCGTGATGCTGTCCATATTAGGGATATCTACATGAGTGGGTTAGAAGGGTCTGTAGACATTGTAGTACATGCATTTACATAAGCATACAGAAGGGTACCTGAAGGCCGCTTTGTTTGTGTACTTGAATGTCGCCAGTTGCCCACGTGCTTTGTGTATAGAGAGGGGGTTCACTGCCCCGCAGGTCAGCGGCGCAACTGTTTCTGTTTTATGAGGGGTCAGAAGGTCCGCGCGGTGTCGGGTGACGAGTCGCGGCAGGCGCCAGGGGGGCGAGGTGCGGATTCAGGGAAGTCGGTATTGTGCGCACGGAGTTGGCAGTCCACCGACGGCCACATGGGGCCACACAGACAAGCCTTGAATGGGACTGCTGTACGCGGTGTCGTGGTCCTGGCTCCCGAGTGTCTGGCTAATTGAAGGCGTCGCCGAGGTTAAGAAGGGCTTAGCAACATTGACCACGTGCTACATGTGCGGAGCGGGGATCTATTCTTCTACGCGTCCGGAAGGCGACGGCGGCCTTTGATGCTGGGTGCGGAGAAAAGCATGCGTGGTGTCGAGTGAGAGCTTACAGGGTGCGCTGTAGAGATGCGGTGCGCATGTGAGGAGAGCATTCGGACGGCGGCGTCTTGTAAACACACACTCGGAGAACTTTGTCTTGTAGACCATAAGTTCGGATGACAGGGATGGTCATCAATCTCCCACGCGGACAAACCTTAACTGCAGCTGCAGTACGCGGTGTCGATGCCCCGACTTTCGAGACGTTTGCGGTCTAGAGACGCCATCGGGGTTTGAGACGGCCTAGCAATAACTTCTACTGGCCTGGCGCGTTTTGCTGAGGCCGTCACTTGCTACGGAGAAATGAGAGGGCAACGGAGTTTTAGGGAAGAAAGAAAATAGCTCTGTTTTCCAATATGTTTGCCCTTAAGAGTAAGCCCTTCCCTTTGGGTTGCGGCTTAACAAACGTTTGACTCTGATTGGCAACTGAATCGGTGGGACGGGCCAACGGCCCTACCACCCATTTTCTTCGTCTATTTGGGCTATAAAAATTGGGACGACATGCTGTCCCTCAGAGTTGGCTGAAATCAGGATTGCTGATAGATCAGTGACGCTCCGTACCATGTACGTTAAAACGAGTCTGCGCTCTAACAGTCATTGAGACAGTCGAACAGTGAGACTTTGTTTCTCAATTTTTCAAGTTTGTAATCAATTTGTTTTACCTGCAATGTATACAGAAATGTTTACCTATAAATTTTATCAGCAACTGCCGATAATCGTCCGAGAAGCTTCACGTTCCACCGGAGAAGCGAGGGCAAAAGAACGAACGAAAGTTTAGTGTACCTATAAAGGGTTAACCTATGGTAACAGCAATGCGTATGGCAAAAAGATAACGCACAATCAACTTACTTAAATTACTTGTGATGTTCTTTAAACCAAAAAATGATGAAAAGAAGGACGAGCATATGAAATAGATATTTAACACCATCCACAATTTCAAATCATATATTTCCAAAAACACCTGGTTTTAAAACAATGATAAACTTAATAAAGATAACATCACTTACTCGTTGCTGAGAGTACGGTTTCGGCAGCAAGTTCGAGAAAATTGTCAACAGGGGGCTGTGCGAATGCCGTCAGGGCTAAGGCATTGCAATCGCGAACAGCTCGCTGGAAGAACGAAAACCTAAATGTATTGTCAGCGCAAGAATATTCCTGCGGTATAAGGTGATGCTTGGGACAGGTTTCTCTGGATGCGTTATAGGAAATGTAGGTGTCGGAATCCACTTCAACCTTAACATGCAGGACAACATACAGTCGCAATCTTTTTCAGCGTGAACACGGTAGCGCGTGGCTTTCTATACTACCACCGCAGCTAAGCGGCGCCTCACAATATCTGTGCGCATGCGCGGCGAGAGTAGCTTCCCTTCGCGCGCATCACGTCACCGGAGCGCTCGCTTGTCGTCTGCTAGCTGTTGTTTCCTCGGCGGTGACCGAATTATAACTGTAAGCAAAATCGAGATGTTTCAAGTTCAAACGGTGTGTTCCTCATTCTTAGCGTTGGGCTAATTACCAGGAAATCATTACCTAGTTTTCTCTTTCCAGGCTAATTACCTGGAAATCATTACCTAGTTTTTGTTGTCGTGCCTCATAATGAGAAAGTGGTTTAGGCACGTAAAATCCCATAATTAATTAATAATTAGTTTTCTTTTTCTTTGCTGCCGGGTTCTTTTGGTCACACAATGCAGGAAACAAGCTCAGAAACGTAAACGTCCGAACGTTTATTTTTTGCATTTTTCACATTATAATGAGACTTAGAAAAGTAACAGCTCTAAACTGGAACTAATCGCTTTTTGATTTTTTTTTAATATCTTGTCATACACCATTTTGCAGCAACAAGTGCTGCCATTCTGGACGGTAGGGAAGAGTACAGGGCAGGCACAAAGTTACTTGCTCTTAGATGCTCCCACTCTTGGCAAACAGCTACCCACAGCTCGTGCGCAGTTGCCGAATGAATAGGGTGTCGCACTGTGGCTGCTCTTATGCGGCCCCGTACATTTTCGCAGATGTTCATGTCGGCGCCCTTGGCCGGCCAGGAGAGCAGACGGACCCTGCGAGTTTCTAGGCGCTCTTTCACAATTTTCGCAGTGTGCACCAGCGCAAGGTCATGCTCGAACACAAAATCAGCATCTGGGAAAGCGACGTGGGCGTAAGGAAGAAGCGCGTTGTCCTTGATTTCGCTCCAATAGCGCTGCGAAGAAAGAGTGCCCTCGATGCGGTATAGAGGCCCGAGACCACGTCTTGACACCGCGCCCCACACGTTCACGCAGGTGCGTCCGCTCGCCGCGTCTCCCTGCAGATTGGCTGGCTCGTAACTGCACGGAAACTATATTAAATTCAATTCTTCACACAAAGTAAAGTCTGTTTAGAAAATATTCTTACCGTGTCCCTCTTGCGTGCCACCGCCGCACGCATTGGTTTTGACGTGTTGAAAAGAAGTCGACTCGCCCGAGAACATTACTCGGCCCCAGTCGTCGGAAGTCGACAAGGCGTGACCTTCGGCAAATTGCAGTCGTAACACCTTGTTCGAAGCGGTGAGAACGGGCTTTTGTGCAGCCACATAACTTCGCAATAACAACGGAAGCATCCACATCGAGCAGCTCCCGCTCATCCCTCGCGGACTGAAAGGGATTCTCCACTACTGCAGCTACCATAAGCGCGTCTTCTTCATGTGTCGTTGCCCTTGCGCAACGCCTGTGTACGACGTCACAAAAGCGGTCTTCCTTCCTGAATGCTTGGATGATTTTATTGACACTCTTCAGCGGCTTCTGCACCAATGCGCCGATGGAGCGCTGAGAATATCCCTTCAGCGAAAGTTTTGCTATTTTGCACCTCTCGTCTTCAGGAACACGGGACATGCTGAGGTTGCTCTGATCGATGGGGTAATGTGAAATAATATATACCCTCCTAGAACACAGGAGTGGTCACTGTTACGCCCCCAAGTATAGTACGCATGCGTCGCAAAAGCTGAGCTACAGACTAGCAATGATCTTAGGAACGTCGGCAAAAAATAACATAGTTTCAAGTTTATTCAGACGTCGCGTGGAATGTGATTTCAAGCTCAATATTGTTACCCCTGTTGAAGCGTACGGCTCCCTTGTTGCGGTGGGCGTGTAGCAGACGACACGCGCGTGCTTGCGTGACGCAATGCGCGCGAATGTAGAATTCTCACACGCCAGACGCACTGCGCATGCGCACTGCTTCTGGGTGCCGCCGCGAAACTGCGCTGGCAGCACGGAAAAGCACGCGCTCCCATGTTCACCCTCAAAAAGATCGCGACTGGCCAAAAATTTGAGTCGGTGCAGCATCGCACGACTGCTTAGTGTATGAAGGCCAATCTCGGATAGCATCGGAGTTACAGATAAAACGCGCGGCTTTTCGCTGGAAAGGCTCAAGTAATAGCTATTTGATTTTGGGCAAAGGGAAACCACGCCATGTTTGCATATTTTAAGATAGCACGTTTGACTGTCACATAGGCCAAAAGCTTGGCTTCCTTCGTAGTGTAACGCAGTGCCTGCTTTAAGAACGTAAGCTTTCGCATCGCTTTGCTCGCTACGTGCTCTATGTGAGCCGGCCATCCTAAATCTGATTATATGACGATGCCCAAGTACTTATACTCAGTGACGGTGGTCAGCTTTCGCATCGCTTTGCTCGCCACGTGCTCTACGTGAGCCGAGCATCCTAAATTCGATTATATGACGATGCCCAAGTACTTATACTTAGTGACGGTGTTAAGGGTGGTATTACCGCAGCCGTATGTAAAAATAAGTTTAGATTTCTGTTTTTCGTACTGACATTGAAACTGTTTTGTCAAAGTTGATGGCCCATTTCCCGGTTTTTCACACTTTTGGGCTATCAAAGCAAAATCCTTGTCAAGACTAAATTGATCTTGTTGGTTTAGTACTTCTCTATACTGGACGCAGTCGGCTCAATATAACCTATCTTTAATTTTACCGTACTAGTTATGTCGTTTATGAACAAAAGGAATAGGATAGGGGCCAGAACGGAACCGTGGGCTACGCCAGCAAGTAATGGCACAATTCCAGAAGTGTGGGAGCCTAACTGAACGAACTGGTGGCGGTCAGATAAGTAATTGCAGATCCAACAAAAATTGGCCCATTTCCTAGTATATGTTGAAGCTTTATAATTAGTTTAGCGTGGCAGACGCGATCAGAGGCCTTTGGGAACTCTAGGTAAATTACATCTATTTATTTTTGGTCGCTAATTGCTTTGGCGAAATCGTGTAGTATTTCAACAAGTTGGGTAACGGTAGACAGACCAGTCCTGAAGCCGTGTTGGTAGGGATGGAGGACATTTTTTGCCTCAATGAACTCTTTAACGGATTGTAAGTTAATGTATTCCAAGATTTTACAACACGCACATCTGAGAGAAAATAGGCCTATAATTTCACTGACAAGAAGTATCGCCCGATTTAGAGACTGGCACTATTTTCGCCCAGAGCCACAGATTCTTGGCACCCTCTGCTGCGTCGCAGGTCTGACCGCCGTCATGGTCATTTGCTTCGCAGCGGGGACTGAGGGCCGGGGTTTGATTGTTGTGTTCATAGAGGAGGTTGTGGCCAAGTACTGCACCAGGGTGGCCAATACTGCTCTGGTGAGGGAGTGCGTTACCGGTTCTGGTCACCGGGATCAGGCCACACTCCAGGCCTGTTTATGCAATTCTATCAACACGCGGATTTCTTGTTCTCTTCTTTTTTAATCCGGTGGAAAATTGCCGGCACCGGGATTCAAACCACAGACCTCTTGCACGCGAGGCGGGTGTTCTACCTCTACGCCACCGCTGCAACTTCAATGCAGCTTCGCTGCAACTGCAATGGCGGCCGGACAGGCCGCCATTGGAATATTAACCTGGCAACGTTTAACGCTAGAACGTTATCTAGTGAGGCCAGTCTAGCAGTGCTAATGGAGGAATTAGAGGGCAGTAAATGGTATATAATAGGGCTCAGTGAAGTTAGGAGGCCAAAAGAAGTATATACAGTGCTAAAAGGCGGGCACGTCCTGGGCTACCGGGGCTTAGCGGAGAGACGAGAACTAGAAGTCGGATTCCAGATTTATACGAATATAGCTGGTAACATACAGGAATTCTATAGCATTAACGAGAGGGTGGCAGGTCTTGTTGTGAAACTTAATAAGAAGTACAAAATGAAGGTTGTACAGGTCTACGCCCCTACATCCAGTCATGATGACCAGGAAGTCGAAAGCTTCTATGAAGACGTGGAATCGGCGATGGGTAGAGTGAAAACAAAATACACTATACTAATGGGCGATTTTAATGCCAAGGTAGGCAAGAAGCAGGCTGGAGACAAGGCAGTGGGGGAATATGGCATAGACAGTAGGAATAGAAGGGGAGAGTTATTAGTAGAGTTCGCGGAACAGAATAATATGCGGATAATGAATACCTTCTTCCGCAAGCGGGATAGCCGAAAGTGGACGTGGAGGAGCCCGAACGGCGAGACTAGAAATGAAATAGACTGCGTACTCTGCGCTAACCCTGGCATCATACAAGATGTGGACGTGCTCGGCAAGGTGCGCTGCAGTGACCACAGGAAGGTAAGAAATCGAATTAGCCTAGACCTGAGGAGGGAACGGAAGAAACTGGTACATAATAAGCCGATCAATAAGTTAGCGGTAAGAGGAAAAATAGAGGAATTCCAGATCAAGCTACAGAACAGGTATTCGGCTTTAACTCAGGAATAGGACCTTAGCGTTGAAGCAATGAACTACAATCTTGTGGGCATCATAAAGGAGTGTGCAATGGAAGCCGGTGGTAACTCCGTTAGGCAGGATACTAGTAAACTATCGCAGGAGACGAAAGATCTGATCAAGAAACGCCAATGTATGAAAGCCTCTAACTCTACAGCTAGAATAGAACTGGCAGAACTTTCGAAGTTAATCAACAAGCGTAAGACAGCTGACATAAGGAAGTATAATATGCTCTCAGGAACATGCTCTCAGGAACGGAGGAAGCCTTAAAGCAGTGAAGAAGAAACTAGGAATTGGCAAGAATCAGATGCATGCGTTAACAGACAAAGCCGGCAATATCATTACTAATATGGATGAGATAGTTCATGTGGCTGAGGAGTTCTATAGAGATTTATACAGTACCAGTGGCACTCACGACGATAATAAAAGAGAAAATATTCTAGAGGAATTCGAAATCCCACAGGTAACGCCGGAAGTAAAGAAAGCCTTAGGAGATATGCAAAGGGGGAAGGCAGCTAGGGAGGATCAGGTAACAGCAGATTTGTTGAAGGATGGTGGGCAGATTGTTCTAGAGAAACTGGCCACCCTGTATACGCAATGCCTGATAACCTCGAGCGTACCGGAATCTTGGAAGAACGCTAACATAATCCTAATCCATAAGAAAGGGAACGCCAAAGACTTGAAAAAATATAGACCGATCAGTTTACTGTCAGTTGCCTACAAAGTATTTACTAAGATAATTGCAAATAGAATCAGGAACACCTGATGAGAGGCAAAGCAGAAGAGTGGGTCTAAAAATTAACCTGCACAATACTACAGTAATGTTTAACAGTCTCGGAAGAGAACAGCAATTTACAATTGGTAGCGAGGCACTGGAAGTGGTAAGGGAATACATCTACTTAGGGCAGGTAGTGACGGCGGATCCGGATCATGAGACGGAAATAATCAGAAGAATAAGAATGGGCTGGGGTGCGTTTGGCAGGCATTCTTAGATCATGAACGGCAGGTTGCCATTATCCCTCAAGAGAAAAGTGTATAATAGCTGTGTCTTACCAGTACTCACCTACGGGGCAGAAACCTGGAGGCTTACGAAAAGGGTTCTACTCAAATTGA
The DNA here is from genome assembly GCF_023375885.2 of Dermacentor andersoni. Lineage (NCBI taxonomy): Eukaryota > Metazoa > Arthropoda > Arachnida > Ixodida > Ixodidae > Dermacentor > Dermacentor andersoni. The sequence goes on from NC_092817.1 coordinate 160,869,060, forward strand.
GGACGACGCAACGAGCTATGGAAAGAAGAATGATAGGCGTAACGTTAAGGGTTAAGAAAAGAGCAAATTGGGTGAGGGAACAAACGCGAGTTAATGACATCTTAGTTGAAATCAAGAAAGAGAAATGGGCATGGGCAGGACATGTAATGAAGAGGGAAGATAACCGATGGTCAATAAGGGTTACGGACTGGATTCCAAGGGAAGGGAAGCGTAGCAGGGGGCGGCAGAAAGTTAGGTGGGCGGATGAGATTAAGAAGTTTGCAGGGATGACATGGCCTTAATTAGTACATGACCGGGGTTGTTGGATAAGTATGGGAGAGGCCTTTGCCCTGCAGTGGGCGTAACCAGGCTGATGATGATGACTATTTTCGCAATTATACATTTTGCTGGAAGGTGTTGTTCGGAGATTGATTTATTGTACACAAGGCATCGGGCGATGAAAATCTGCTCGGTTTGTCGCATGCCGAACGTCCTATCCGGCGCTTCGACACGGCAAATCACCTCGATTCCGGCGCGTCGGACGCCGGATAGGACCGTGTGTCTGATTCGTGAGTATTAGCTTACAGGCACGGCATAACGTTTCAGGAAACAGTTCGGGATTCCGTCCGGAGCACTGTATTTTTATCGCCTAAACTTAATAATAGTGGGAAGAAGCCTGCTTCGGTGTGACTGGTGTGCTCTGTGCCTCGTTTTGCTCTTTATTATCTGGTCTGTAATCATGCCGAATGTCATTGTCAGGGGCAAATACGGAATGGAAGAATGGGTTAAACGCTCGTGCTTATTTCTTTTTTTCTGTCGGCGATAACGGTATTGGAGTGCTATCTTGCTGTGTCTGGTGTGAATCTTTGATAAAATTGCTAAGCATTGTACTGCAGCGGTGATGTTTTTGTACCTTTGTTTTTTTCCTTTAGCAGTCTGGTTAACAAATTTATTTTTTGGCAGAAGTCTGGAACTGGGCATAATTTGTTATATTTCCTCAGCCGTTTTTGTTCTGCGTTTTAAATGAATTGCATCGCCTGTTATCCATGGGTTGTGCTTATTGGCGTTCTTTTATATTTGTGGCACAAATTGCCTCAACCAGTGCATAACATGTGCTTTGAACTGAACCAAATATCGTCAACGTTGGCCGAGCCATCTGAAACTAGTTCGTGGAAGTCGTAGCACCCGTGGATAAGGTAGGTCATAATAGCGTCATCGTCTGCTTTGTCAACTGCTTGCACGCGCTTTCTAGTACTACGTTGGAGGATATGATTTGGAATAGTTAGCCTGCAAAGAACCATGTGATGATCCGATAGTCCTTCAAAAATATCGACTTCGTTATTTTCTTTGCAAAAGAAATCACTGACGAAAAAGAATGTCTAAAATAGAGCCTGAAGTGCCCTGCACACGGGTAGGTCTGGAAACAATTTGGGTCAGGTTTTGGGCAAACAGTAAGCTCAGCGAAGTATTGTTTATTACATTCTATGTACTCGGATTGCTCCCGTTAATATCTGGGAGATGAGTCTCCTTCCATAATTATGGCGTTCCCCACCATCTGTTCATGCATGTACTCTAGAAACTGCTCAAGATACGACACTTCGGCTTGGGGGCCTGTACACTGCGCCAACAGAGATGTGGCTCTGGCCCAAGTGAACCCTACACCAGAACCCCTCCACACCTGGGATATCTGGCATCACCGAGTAATTTATGCCTTGGCCTATGAGCAAAGCAAAACCACCACCTCTAGTTCTAACCTTTCGGACGATGGAGTATCCCGGTGGAGCGATTTCATGGATTCCAATGTCAGCTTGCCGTCATGTCTTAATCACGGAGATAATGTCAGGTTCAAGAGCGACCAGAATCGTCTCTAGCTGCTCAGATTTTTTTCAAAAATCTCTGCTCATTAAGATGGTAACATTAACCGTTGTTCATGCTTTTTTCTGTAACTGTCTTTCATTTGATCATCCCAGGTGTGCAGGCAATTGTTTATTTTATTTTATCGCAAGACTAAAAACTTTGCCCCCCCCCCCCCCTTTCTGGTCTCGATACACTTTCGTTCTTTCCCATAGCTTCTTTCTAACTTCCTTTACTACGGGGGAATAGTCCTCGCTAATTCAGTATTCGGTTCCGTTTAGCTTTTCGCAATTACGAAGTATGTTAGCTTTATCCCCGTAGTAAATAACTTCACAACGACAGGTCTACGCTTGGAATGCCCACGACAGTGCATTCCTCCGATGCCAGCCGCTTTTACTCCTATCGTATCGTCATCGATTGTTTTCTCAACAGGAGCGAGCACATCTTGCTGGCTCTCATTTTCGAGCTCTTTAACAGCGTACACAAGATTAGACATACGGCCTCTGCTATCTGATTCGTCGACTTGGTTAGTCAAGGACAGTACCAGATAATCCAGTTTGCCACCCCTTTCCACGCATCGTAATTCTGTAAGCTGTACCTAGAAATACAACTGGAAAATTTTGTTGTGCGTGTTAAATAGCGCTCTCGCACAGTTATTATGCAGTTCCACGGAAGTTGCGATTTATATTTCTCGTTCCTCCGCTTGCGACACTTTACCAGATGCCGTTTGGCGAACTGGTAATTTCATTTTTTGCGCATCTGAGCTACTTGAACGGCGTGCCTTCTTTAACTTGCCAGTTGTCTGCAATCTTGGGGAAAGAAGAAAGGAACTACTAAAATAAGGCCTGCTTTCTAGAGTTGGTAGAATTTCACCTTCTCAGCACCAAAAAACTTCATTCTGATCGGTCAAGAAGTTCGCTCGTAAAAGCACTTACACGTTTTGGATGTATTTGAATAGAAAATCATCGTTAATTAAGGATTTGATGACTACCTCTCGATGTAGATTGCGGCGGAATGCAGAAACATTCGTGTACTGTGCTTTAGGTGGACGTTAAATAACTTCAGGTGGCCAAATTAATCCGAAGCCGCCCACTACAGCGCGTCGCATAATCACATCGCGGTTTTGGTGCGTAAAACACGATTTTTTTAACGTAGTTGGCGCCGAGCTGGAGGTTACTCGTAAAAGGTTAACAGGAACACCCTAAAAAAATAGTATGGCCGCGATTTCGTAGTGCCGCTTTCCGGTCCATTCTGTGCCACTTAATCATTCACCGTTCACAGCCGGCTGACCACAATAATAACGCGGGCGGAGGATCGCTCTATCTACTGACGAAGCTCAAAAAGTGCGAGGCATCAAAAAGGCATCGCAAAAAAATCGCGGCCCAAACCAAGCTCTGCTCAAAATAATGAGCCGTACAGATCATTTCACCGTCTTATGATTCACAATGTTCCAAGTAAATAAAGTGCGAACTTCGTTAGAGCAACGAAAGGAAATGCAACATGCTTGGTATAACGCGAAATAAACAGAAATTTTTTGGAGAGTTGGACAAACAGCAAAATTTGACATCTCTTTCCGTCATTTTCGCGGGAACGTACGCAGATAATTATCGCCATACAAACATTAAATACTGCAAATATGGTATGTTCTAAATGTTTCATCTTTTGTTTAGGTTTTGTTGGCATGCACGCACACTTCACTTGTAGTTAGAGGTCTCGAATAAAAGCGCAGACAACCTACTCACAAATGTTACAAGAAAAGACTGTTCCTGCAGACCATTTCTTGTAACGGCAGTTGTACATTCCCCTCTTTACCAATAAGTAAACAATGACCAATAAAAAGAACTCAGTAAAAGGCGTCACCATCATATTCATTGCACACTCTTGACCACGCAGTACACAACCCCAAAGGCAAATGTTTGTGTTGTTGAGAATGTGCAACAGAAGAAGCAGCTTCGTTTACTTGCAAGTTCCCCAACAAGTTCGACTAATCTAAACAATGTTCCAGAATGCCACTGTTGAAGTTGGAAGCCACATTTTTGTTTAGAAAGTTCATCAGACCGTCGAGCACTCCCGTTCTTATGCCACCATGAAAAATTCACGTTAGAAGCACGCCGTGGACTCTGTTAGCTCGCTTTTTAAGTACGCGCTCTGGCCAGAGCTAGTCTGTATCAGCGAGGACTTCGTCGGCGTGTGGAGCGTTTATTTCTTTGGCGACTGATTGTGTTCCTTGCTGGATCTGACTTCCGCGCTCAATTTCACATAGCGTAGTCGGGGTCAACAGCATTTGTCCTGGCTTCGTAGGCACGTTTTCGTTCATTTGGGAATTACCGGTCACAGGTTCATCATCAGTCAAGATTTCGCGAGGGCATTCATCGGTTTCTTTGACGTCTGGTGGACTTCCTTGCTGGCTTACTTCCCTGCTCACTCTCACACAACGTAGGAGGGGTCACCAGCATTCCTCCTGGCTTCCCGGACACGGTTTCATTCAATATTATTTTACCGGTGTCAGGTTCATACAAAAATCCGCACTTCTTGTGGCCATAACGGTTACATGTGCTGCATGGTGGCGCTGCACAGTCACGTTTCGCATGGCCTATCGCGTTGCATTTCAGGCACATCGGTGGTCGGTCTGGGACAACGATGAGAAACTTTAGGTCCTGGTAGTACCAGAGGTATGGCAAATCTTTCACTTCCAACCCTTTCTTGAGGCACAGGCGAACGTAACGGGTAGTGCTACAAGCCCCAGGCCTAGACGGCACGTAACACGTCACTCTTTTAACAGCGCCGTACGGTTGAAGCGCTTCCCCTATAGATGCATTGGAGATCTGACGCGGCACCCAATGAACTTCCATCCGGACCTCTTCCAAATCGGGGTCCACGATATCGCAGTAGAGTCCTTTCACTCGCATGCTCCCAGCGCTTGCGAGGGCTCGCAGGGCCGTAGTTGTCTTCAATTTAATCAGCCACAACTTACTGCATTCCACTTTTCGGATAGCTGCAACCTCTTGACAAAGTTGAAGTTTTTCCATTGATTCCATAAAATCCGAGCTATAGTACGGACGCCCACGTGGATCACAACGCAGAAGAAGGCACATGTCAAACACATCCTCTTGTGTGGTAGGCGATGCGACAGACACTGGGTCCGCTTTACCACAAACGACGGATGCGTTTAACATACCGTCTTCTATGGCAGGTGATGCGTCGGCCCCTTGGTCACCTTGAGCGGACAAGCCCGACGGCTTCAACTTATCCTTGGCACGCGATTCGTCAGACGCTTGGTCATCTTGATTAGGCACGACCGATGGCTTTAACATCTCTTCTTTGGTCGGCGATGCGGCTTGATCCTTTTCACCAGAACCGACCGATGGCTTCAACAACTCTTCAGCTGGCGATAGAGCAGACGCTTGATCGCTTTGACTAGACAAGACCGAAGGCTTCAACAGCTCTCCGACAGGCGATACGCCTTGACCAGACATGACTGATGCGTTTGGAGCGCTGCTTCGGGGGTTCACACCACTCAGTTGCCACTCGCAGAATGACTCCTCAGCCCGGCAGCGCCAGCATACGTTCGAAGAAGGGTGTGTTTGACGTCACCATACAGCGCTAGCGCCGCTCCTTCCCCTGGTGGTCGCCGGAGTGAATGACAATAAACCACCACGGCCGGGCTCGAGGGACGACGCACGCGCTTTTTCTTAGAAAGATGGCGGTTCGCCCCTCTGGGCCGGCTGTGAAAATCCAAACGAAAAGTGTCGTTGTCCATGTGTACCAGCCCCTTCGCCGAAGGAAAGGGTAGTTCTTCCTCAGACACAGCTCCTCGCGCGTGCTGTTCGCGACACCACCGTGTAGGCGCATGGAGAGGAAGGCTGGGCCGGTCTGTTTCTCCCACTCCCCGCTTCGCGTACCTTCTCCCATCACGAACTAAAGGGAAAGGAGTGTTCAGGGACAGCAGACCCGGAAAACCTTTTGTTACAACCTAAGCAACAGGTTGATCATGTGCGATGACCTTGAAGAAACATACTGTATGAAAAGTGCAATGTTTCTTTACCCATTCCTCCTCGGCTTATAATTTTCTCCTCGTTTGGACGATAGCATAGCTTTGAATATTGTTCCTTTCTTTCTCTTGTTTCTGCCGTGCGCGCTTCACAACATTTCGAAACTGGCTACTGACAACGGAGGGGTGATTGGATTGTAGGAAAGCGATGGCAATTGCAGCTCCCCCTCTTCCGAGAAGTCGGCCTTTTTCATGGCGTGACGGCGCCTGCGCCCTGCCCTAGCGGATTCACGGTGAAGCGTTTTGGAAGGGACGCATGCCGGTAAGTTCCCCGAAAGAAAAAAAAATTCATAAGAATAAGCGTTCGGACGCACACCGCTGCAAACACTGATGCCATGTACTGCGCTGAAACTCCAGTGGTAGCTTGACGTTGGTGCGGTGCCGAAAACGTGCGTAGCTTAAGGCTGCAACTGAACCTTAAAACAGAAAACAATCAGGGCGCCGTCTGGACTGTACCGTGAGCCTACGTAGTTGCCGCCCTTCATGGATAGCTAGCAAATTTTACGAAAACCCTGGCGTTAAATTCAGGCGACAGTTAAAAACATCACGTTGCTGATAAGGTCGTCTTGAAGCATGGTCCTCAATCGCTGGTGGTGGCTGACTTCACGTACTCGTTTAATATGCGGTAACAGTGGGTCGATAGGAGACTGACAAGACGCTCACGTCAACGATTGATCGACTACTCAGTACAGTGCGTCGCTGAAAGCATTTCATTAAACCAGGCCGAGAACGGCCCAACCGACGAGCGCGAGTTGTCGCACTGCGATGAGCTTTCTTGTCAACGGCACCGATATAATGAGTGTGCCGACCATCGTTCGGCCGAAACCTGCGCGATCGGCCATCGAACTGACAACGCGATATAGCGAGAGTGCCTTCGCTTGTATATATAATGAATCGCACTCAAAGTGAATCAGAACATGCCTACGAAATTTAAATGCACGAGTTTCAATTCTCCCAATCCGTGCACATGAGGTTTGAACCAATGTTGATTCTGTTCAGCGAAGGTTAAGCCTGGTGCCGTCGTGCTCGTGCACCCACTACCGGCGCAGTTAAACTGAAATGTGGGCAGTTAGAACGATTGAATCTGCTATTATAGTTCAGATCTCTCCTTAGCTATTTGAAATCAACTACGCTTAGACCGGCGTGTACTGGTGCTTCTGTGAAAAGATTATTTATTATGTAATCTTGAACCCTGTATGTTGTATGATGAGTCATTCAAGAGATAAGGAGTAGCCGGCGCCTTAAATTGTGCGTCAACATCTCCTTATATCACACCAATAAAAAAAAAAAGCGGTCAGCCGCGGCACAGAGCTGTGCCAACATCTGTACGTCACCATACCCGTAGGCTGCTGGTCGCATTCGCTATGTAGATGGGTGAGTCTGTACGTGTCGTTATGCTGATAATTTCTCAATTCCAGAGATGTACTGTTTACCTCTGCGTCAAACAGGAAACAAGAGATGGTGCATTCGGTATACAGCATGAACAACCGCCTCGGTCCGTTATATCAACGGCGTCAGTGATGGTATCCGCGTTTTCGCAAAAAAGCAACACGGCTCATAAATGAGCACTTAATTTATGCGAACACAGTTTTCTAGAATAATGTTTTATGCCACGCGCAAGCTGTATGATGGGGAGAATCAGAAATAAAGTAACAGCCCGGAATGTGTTATCTGCGTCACACTTGCCGTTGAGTGGTTCGACCGCTCATATTCACTCGTCTAATTGTGGAACAACACGGCACATATGCGCAGGTATGTATGTTTTGCTACGTTTTGACATTATTTCGTATCAGTGATGAACCTTTTCCACAATAGTTGACACTAACAACGATCTGCTTCTGTAGGTGTCGATGTCAACAAATGCGCCGCTTTGATAAATCCGGTGTGGAAGGCTGCGCTGGAAGACTTCTTGAAAATTCGAAATGTCAAAATTATGTTTAAAAGCACTACAAAACGTCCGCTGCAAGTGCAGAAATCAGCGACAGCAAAATACAAGGCAGCCGTGTGGGCAAACGGAACACGACGTGCCCTCATCGGCCGCACTATTTGCCCAACAGCGCTCTCAGGCCTGCTCACCCAGTAGTCATTGAAGGCTGCATGGCTTCCAGGAACCACATTCTGCCCCGGAGAAGTCATTAATAATGATTCGCGATCCACGAAACGCACGACTGACGCGCACCCAACGTGAGAGCAGGGGCCCTCTAACGTAAAAGCATTCCAATATATTTTATTCCAATCTCCTGACGTCAAATTTGCGGAACCGCCGACGCAAGCATCGGGCGGTCGCCCGCAGGGTTGTCTCAACAGACCAATCCAACGCGCTCCTCAGTCATAGGAGGTCAGTTTTGTTTGCTTGAAAAACGAATAACATTGCCTACACTGAGCGTCTTGTCTTTACTTGGCTCACAAGAGGCGAGGAGCACGCTCAAGTGGATAGGGATTCGATGGGGCCGAACCCCTGCACTGAAAATCGATAACCGGATGAAGAGGCTGGTGCCGGCGTCTGTGATTAGTCTGCTTTCCCTTACTTAGTTGGCTAGTCGACAATAGCGGTGGCATGCAACGGAAGCATAAGAATGACACTCAAGCGGATCCTCAGGAAAGAAAAGTTGGCAGAGTGAGGTCGTAAACGTGCCGAAAGTGCTCGAAAACGTTACACGGCCACACAAAAAGTTTTATTACACGCAAATAAACGCCTGCACTCCGGCAGGTGCGAGTGGCCAGTGCCTGAGCGATCGGCGGCAGGCATCTTTTATTCCTTTCGGAACGTGGCAGCCTGCTTGTATTCAGAAGAAAACTCGCTCTTGTTCGGCATATTAATGCATCTTTAACGCGTAATGTCACTTTGACGCGGTGAGTTATTGCGGTTTTGTGACGTCGCGTGACAGGCAGGTGAAGTAAGTGCAGCCCGAAAACTTTTGACCAATAGCCGAGGGCTAATGGCGAAAAGGCGTCGAATAAGAAATAACATTTGTTTTTTTTTTTTGTTCGGTCAAATCAATAATCAGTGTGTACAAGTCATATCACATGAAGAGCCATCGCGGTTTTCGTGATGTCGCGTGACAGAGAGGTGAAGCGGGGGTGGTCCAAAAACGCTTTTGACCAATCATGGAATTGCAGAATTGGAATAGAAAAGTTCGATGTAGTTTTACGTTATAGCGCCCCAGGTGCACAAATCAACTGGCGAAAGCCCCGGAACCCTGCCAAAACCTTTCCAGCGGCGTGCGGCAGAAGGCAGCACAGGAAAAGGAATAAAGGCGGATTGAAGTTGGTACACGGCGTGAGTGCCGGCAGACCATCGCACAATCGCCGACGTCATCGTGTTGTTGCTGCTCTTCTTCAGCTGACATTGAAAAAAAAGTGATTCCGCATATGGAAGGGAACATAAATTCGAGGACGGTTAAGAGGGAGCTTAAGCTTGGGCCAAACTCCGAAGCCGCCTACTTAAATACGTGTAAAAATACATGTCAACCACTGGGCCAATTTAATGAAATTTCCAACATTTCAGAGAGGAGGTAAATTCTGCTGACTGTTGGAAGGGGATTTTCGATTTAGGCTTTGAATTATACAAAATTATACCAATTTTCAAATATATGTAAGTTTGAAAAAGAAATACAAGAACTGCTTAAAAATCCGTAGCTGTGCACCTAGATCACATATTGTAGGTCTGTAAACTGCACACGTTAGACCATCGAAAGCGAAAATATTGGATAACCTATGTGGCGTGAATTTCTTACATTGTTCACAACGGTTTTGCACAAGTTCTACTCACATATTAGCGTCTCTTTCTTTAGATCCTTGTACAATGTATAAATATGTGTATTGTTCGGTTAAGATGTAATATTAGGTGCAGTTTACAAAGCTGATATTCATTTTAATTGCTTAAGTTACGGAGTTCTGAACTCGACAGCGTAGTTTTCAGAAGGCAAGCTTTGCTTGTATTTATTAAAAATTGACAACCTCAAATAAAATTCGGCACCTAAATTCGCTAGATTCAGTCATTAGAACCTACTGTCGCTAGAACCTACACTCACTAGAATCTACACTCACTAGAAAAGAGTGGCCACGGGATCGTATCCCGGCCACGGCGGCCGCATTTCGATGGGGGCGAAATGCGAAAACATCCGTGCCGTGTAGTTAGATTTAGGTGCCCGTTAAAGAACCCCAGGTGGTCTAAATTTCCGGAGCCCTCCACTACGGCGTGCCTCATAATCAGAAAGTGGTTTCGGCACGTAAAACCCCATAATCTAATCCAGAAAACAGTGGCTGCTCTGTACTCGTCAACGAGAACCTGGTAGAACAGCTGACAGACAGGCAAGGCGCTGATTTCTGAAAGAGCGCGTACACTTCGAAGTTAATGTCAAGGCTATATAAATCGAGTTGAAAGAGTGCACAGCCGGCCGATTCCACAGCGCGATCCGGCTGTGGAATTCATCATAAGAGACCAACCACCTATCACTCGCTGTTCGCATTCTCTCGTTTGACTTTCTCTTCCCCTGCCCCCCGCCCCTCCTAAAACGAGACCCTTTTTTGACGTCCTTGGAATCGGAACAAGGCCACCGTTCTCGGAACCTTGGTGTTGCTGTCAAAACAGAATTTTGAGTGTAGTGGCTTCATTCCCTTATTTTTTGGGCAGTCGAAAGGGGAGGCCACAAGATGCCTCAAGCGCGAGGGATTTGAACGCTACATGGCTGTCAACACGGCCGTCCGACGAGCGCGTCTAACTCACCGTGACGGAGGGTATCTGAAGTGAAGTGACTATAGGCGGGGTGTCCTGCCTGTTAAAGAAACACGTGCGCCAGACAGCTTGGTTGGTCGGTCCCTCCCCCACCGACTGAAATACATCGAAGCAGGTGCACATACCAGAGACTAATCTACAGTAGGCGAAGCGCTGTTTCCATTGATTTTTTTTTCGTCCTAAATTTGTTACTCCCTGACTCGCAGCCAGGTGCTCGCACGTGGTCAGCTCAAACGTGTTTGCGCCGTCCTATGCACGCTCACCTTTTTTTTTTTTGGGTGTGTGCACGTACGAACTCAAGGCGACCTGTCGAAAAAGCGGGAATAAATATGTGCACCGCGAGGAAGCAATATCTACCATCCAAGCAGCAGTTGTTTATATAAATTATATTCCGCGGGGTGCCCGTAGAGAATGCCGGGCCGTCACCGCACCATTAGGCAGATCGCTACTGGGATGTCCATTCGGGGAGAAAGCGGGTTTAAGCCGATTCTCCTGAAACAAGTTCAGGGTGTTAAAAAAAAGGCAAAATCGGGTTTTACCCGAAAACGAACAACCTTAAATATTGACGCGTTTACTTATATTTAACGGGCGACCACATTCGCCGGCTAACAAATGTTATCGCACAGCGCTGGACGCGTCTGCATGTATCCGAAGTTTCTGGAAAGTTATCGATGCTTCTATCCGCTGTTTGTTGTCGCCGAACGTTGTGTTGTCTGATTTCATCGCGTGACTCGAATGTTGTAGAACTTTGTGGAAGGCATGCGGGTCCCAGCGATTAGTCTGGAACATTCGATGACTGCTGTATAAAAGCCGACGCACTTGACCCGCTGATCAAATTTTCGACGATCGCCGACTGTGTTCGCCGCTATCGTTGTGCTATAAGTGTAGCCTGTTTTGTGGGCACAGGTTCGCCCAATAAAAGTTTGTTTTGTCGTTCACAGTATTGCTACTGTGTTATTCAACGTCACCACCACGTGACATCTGGTGGAGGTGCTGGGTAAGTCCGGTCATGAACGGTAATTCTTGCCGTGCAGATCCCAGTCGGCGTAATCAGGTGTCCTCCAGCGGTGCGAATTTGAGGGCCTTCCCATGCAGTCTTAACTTTCCTCAACTGGGCGGCGATGGGTCCACTCATGACGGAGTAATCGGCTCCTGTGTCTACTAAGGCGGTGACTGCGTGGCCGTCGAGAAGCACGTCGAGGTCGGTGGTTCTTTGTCTTGCGTTACAGTTAGGTCTCGGCGTCGGATCACGGCTGCGTCGTGTTGAACTGAAGCTGGAACGTCGCGTCGTCAAGTCGTCTTTCGTCGGTGTAGTCTTGGCTTCCTGACTTCGTCGGGACGGCGGCGTGTCGTCATTAGGTCGTCGAGATGGTTTCTTCGTCGTCTTCGTCGGCGGCGGAGGATCTTCGTCAGTTCGACGAACAGCAACCGCACCTCCATCGGTTGCTGCTTTTAGTTTTCCGGATACGGGCTCGCTGACCGGCCCCGTGCTGGGCCAGTGTATGGTCGGCGCTGCGGCGACAGGTAGCGGCCTGGTGATGGCGAACGCGACGGTCGTCGAGAGCTCCACTGAGTAGCGGCGAGGTAGTCGGCGATATCGCGAGGGCGTTCACCTTGCTGCGGGCGTGGAGCGTTCACGGCGAAACCTCGCAGTCCCATTTCCCGGTACGGACATCGTCGGTAGACGTGACCCGCTTCCCCGCAGTGGTAGCAGAGCGGGCGGTGGTCAGGAGCGCGCCAAACGTCGGTCTTCCTCGGGTAGCTGCGCTGGGCGACGGGTGGGCGTGCTGGTGGCGGCGGCGGCGGACGACGGAATTGCGTCGTTGCACGGCCCTGGCTTGGTCGCGGAGGGGGACCTTGACGGCGTGCGACGGCGGCGTAGGTCATCGCTTCCGGCTGGGGCTGCGGTAATTGAGGTTGCACCTTAGGAACCCCAAGCGATCGCTGAACCTCATCTTTCACGATGTCAGCGATCGAAGCTACTTGAGGGTGCGACGAAGGCAGGACCTTGCGCAGTTCTTCGCGCACGATGGCCCTGATGGTCTCATGAAGGTCGTCCGAACCCAGTCCTTGGATGGCATACTGCGGCGTGTGCCCCTGGCGGTTATATTGCCGGGTGCGCATCTCAAGAGTTTTCTCGATCGTCGATGCCTCTGCAGAAAACTCAGCCACAGTCTTCGGTGGGTTACGAATAAGTCCGGCGAAAAGGTCTTGCTTGACGCCGCGCATCAGGAAGCGAACTTTTTTCTCCTCCGACATTTCCGGGTCGGCGTGCCGGAAAAGACGGGCCATCTCCTCCGTGAAGATCGCGATCGTCTCGTTTGGCAGCTGCACTCTGGTTTCAAGTAGAGCTTGGGCTCGCTCTTTTCGCACGACGCTTGTAAACGTGTGCAAGAAGCCGCTTCGGAAAAGGTCCCACGTCGTTAAGGTGGCTTCCCGATTCTCGAACCACGTCCTGGCGGCGTCTTCCAATGCGAAATAGACATGCCGCAGCTTGTCGTCGCTGTCCCAACTGTTAAACTTGGCGACCCTCTCATACGTTTCGAGCCAGGTTTCCGGGTCCTCGAATGTTGATCCGCGGAACGTCGGAGGTTCCCTAGGCTGCTGCAGCACGATGGGGGACGCTGGGGCTGCCATTGGCGTTGCCTTGTCCACAATCTTCTTGGTCTTCTCAGGTAGAAGTCCGTGCTCCGGGGGCAGCTGTTGAAGACGGCGGCTTGCTCGATGCTCCGGGACTACGTTGGTGTTCTCTTTGTGGTCCGGGCTTGGATCACGGCTTGTCGGGGGCGTCCGGTACATGAACGAAAAGCACCTCCACCAGATGAGGACTTACCCTGCCACCTTCGTTGTCCTCCAACAGTGTTCACGAGACGTCATTCTCGGCATGGACTTCCTGAATCAACATGGCGCAGTCATCGACCTGAAGTCGAAATCGATAACGCTGTCACAAGATCAAGCGATACCGCCGGAGAGCTGTCGTAGTCACCACGCCTTGAGTGTGCTCGAAGATCAAGTGAGCATCCCGCCGCGCGCCAGCATTATTATTTCCGTCGGCACTGAAACACCCGCTGACGTAGAAGGCGTCATCGAGGGCGACCAACATCTACTGCTCGACCGTGAAATTTGCGTCGCAAGAGGGATCGCTCGACTCCACGGAGGGCAAGTGGAAGTTATGCTAACCAACTTCAGCCAAGAGTTCAAGCACATCAACAAGGGCACGACAATCGCATACATCGAGGAAATTGTGGAAACCAGCAATGCCTTAGTCCTCTCGGATTCAGCCGCATCTACCCCGATGAGCATTGTCCCCGAACCAGACTTCGACGTGAATCCAAGTCTTCCTATGAGTAAGCAGCAACAGATCAGAAGTCTTCTCCGACGATACAAAGACTGCTTTTCGACGTCATCGAGGATTCGACAAACACCAGTTGCAAAGCATCGCATAATAACGGAAGAGAGCGCTCGACCACTCCGCCAGAGCCCTTACCGAGTTTCGACGCGAGAACGTGAAGCTATTAGGCAACAAGTCGACGAAATGCTGCGCGACGACATCATCCAGCCGTCGAAAAGCCCGTGGGCCTCTCCTGTAGTCCTGGTAAAGAAAAAGGACGGAACCCTACGCTTCTGCGTCGATTATCGTCGACTGAACAAGATCACGAAGAAGGACGTGTACCCCCTTCCACGGATAGACGACGCATTGGATCGGCTCTGCAACGCTAAATACTTCTCGTCGATGGACCTCAAGTCTGGCTACTGGCAAATAGAAGTCGACGAGAGAGATCGCGAAAAGACTGCCTTCATCACGCCAGACGGCCTCTACGAGTTCAAGGTCATGCCATTCGGACTGTGCTCGGCGCCTGCAACGTTTCAGCGCGTCATGGACACGGTGTTAGCCGGACTGAAGTGGCAGACGTGCCTTGTTTACCTGGATGACGTCGTTGTCTTCGCCGGAAATTTCGACGATCACCTTAGGCGGCTTGCGACAGTGTTAGAAGCCATCAAGTCATCAGGGCTCACTCTGAAGCCGGAAAAGTGCCGCTTCGCTTACGATGAGCTTTTGTTCCTAGGCCACGTGATCAGCAAATCAGGAGTACGCCCCGACCCACAGAAGACAGCTGCCATTGCAAAGTTCCCGCAGCCAACCGACAAGAAGGCAGTGCGCAGATTCCTTGGCATGTGTGCCTACTATAGGCGCTTTGTCAAGGACTTCTCACGCATCGCGGAGCCGCTAACACATCTAACCAAATGTGATGTCGCGTTCAAGTGGGAAACGCCGCAGGCCAAGGCATTTCAAGAACTCAAACGACGCATGCAGTCGCCGCCGGTACTTGCACACTTCGACGAGGACGCCGATACCGAAATCCACACTGACGCCAGTAGCCTAGGCCTCGGTGCCGTCCTAGTCCAGAGGAAAGAAGGACTTGAACGGGTGATATCGTATGCTAGCCGGTCGCTGTCAAAAGCGGAAAGCAACTATTCTACGACTGAAAAGGAATGCCTCGCCATCATTTG
This sequence comes from Dermacentor andersoni, assembly GCF_023375885.2. Lineage (NCBI taxonomy): Eukaryota > Metazoa > Arthropoda > Arachnida > Ixodida > Ixodidae > Dermacentor > Dermacentor andersoni. Next base: position 160,884,194 of record NC_092817.1, read on the forward strand.
GGCTATAGCTAAATTCCGCCCTTACCTCTATGGCAGGCCATTCAAAGTCGTCAGTGACCATCATGCATTGTGTTGGCTAGCTAACTTAAAGGACCCTTCAGGACGGCTGGCGCGGTGGAGCCTCAGACTACAAGAATATGACGTCACGGTAATATACAAGTCCGGAAGAAAACACTCCGACGCCGACTGCTTATCGCGCGCCCCCATCGATCCCCCGCCGCAAGACGACGAGGACGACGACGCCTTCCTTGGGATAATAAGCGCGGAAGACTTCACTAAACAGCAACGAGCAGACCCGGAGCTAAAAGGCCTCGTCGAGTATTTGGAAGGAAACACCGACGTTGTCCCTAGGGCATTTAAGCGCGGGTTGTCGTCGTTCACGCTACAAAACAACCTGCTCGTGAAGAACTTCTCACCAGTCCGCGCCAATTACCTTCTTGTTGTCCCGTCAGGACTTCGTCCAGAAGTATTGCACGCCCTACATGACGATCCGACCGCTGGACACCTCGGATTTTCCCGGACACTATCGAGGATACAAGAAAAGTATTATTGGCCGCGCCTGACCGCCGACGTCACCCGTTATGTCAGAACATGCCGAGACTGTCAGCGACGCAAGACACCGCCGACAAGGCCAGCCGGATTACTACAGCCAATCGAGCCTCCTTGCCGACCATTCCAGCAGATCGGGATGGACTTGTTGGGACCCTTTCCGACGTCAATAACCGGGAATAAGTGGATCGTCGTGGCGACGGACTATCTCACCCGCTTTGCTGAAACTAAAGCTCTACCAAAAGGCAGCGCAGCCGAAGTGGCGAAATTTTTCGTCGAGAACATCCTGCTGCGGCATGGTGCCCCAGAAGTCCTCATCACCGACAGAGGAACGGCTTTTACAGCAGAGCTCACCCAAGCCATTCTGCAGTACAGCCAGACAAGCCACAGGAGGACAACTGCCTACCATCCGCAGACGAATGGTCTCACGGAGCGCCTGAACAAAACCCTCGCCGACATGCTAGCAATGTACGTCGACGTCGAACACAAGACATGGGACGCGATCCTGCCGTACGTAACCTTCGCTTACAACACGGCGGTGCAAGAAACGACACAGCTCACGCCGTTTAAGCTGGTTTACGGCAGGAACCCGACGACGACGCTCGACGCCATGCTGCCGCACGTCACTGACGAGGAGAATCTTGACGTCGCTACCTATCTCCAGCGCGCCGAAGAAGCCCGACAGCTCGCCCGCCTACGGATCAAGAACCAGCAGAGGACCGACAGCCGACACTACAACCTCCGACGACGCTTCGTCGAGTACCAGCCCGGCGACCGTGTTTGGCTGTGGACCCCGATACGCCGACGAGGTCTCAGTGAAAAACTACTGCGACGATATTTGGGACCCTACAAGGTCATCCGACGTATTGGCGCGCTGGACTATAAGGTCGTGCCAGACGGCATTTCGCATTCACAGCGACGCCGCGCACGATCTGAAGTGGTCCACGTGGTGCGTCTTAAACCCTTTTACGGACGCTGACGAACTTCCTTATTTTGTTGTTTTCTTTGCTAGGAGTGCTTTTCTTTTATTACTTTCGTTTGTTTGCGGCATCGGGTCGATGCTTTTTAACAGGGGGGTATTGACGCGTTTACTTATATTTAACGGGCGACCACATTCGCCGGCTAACAAATGTTATCGCACAGCGCTGGACGCGTCTGCATGTATCCGAAGTTTCTGGAAAGTTATCGATGCTTCTATCCGCTGTTTGTTGTCGCCGAACGTTGTGTTGTCTGATTTCATCGCGTGACTCGAATGTTGTAGAACTTTGTGGAAGGCATGCGGGTCCCAGCGATTAGTCTGGAACATTCGATGACTGCTGTATAAAAGCCGACGCACTTGACCCGCTGATCAAATTTTCGACGATCGCCGACTGTGTTCGCCGCTATCGTTGTGCTATAAGTGTAGCCTGTTTTGTGGGCACAGGTTCGCCCAATAAAAGTTTGTTTTGTCGTTCACAGTATTGCTACTGTGTTATTCAACGTCACCACCACGTGACAATATAGAGATAGGTGTTTTCAATACTAAAGTTAATATCGAGATGAGATAGGCGAAAGGTTGGACGGCGATATTTGTAGCAAAAGCTGAATGTATCAAGCACACTAGGCGAAATAATTGTCTACGTCCGGTTTATGAGGCGAAGCTAATAAACATCGCCACCATCGTGTCTGCAATGTGATGTCACACTTGTCGGTAGCTCGAGTATCTGTGACTTGCAACACAGACACAGATACACACATATATGTATATATATATATATATATATATATATATATATATATATATATATATATATATATATATATATAGAGAGAGAGAGAGAGAGAGAGAGAGAGACGGCGCACGGCCCACCTACACGATGACGTGGTTGCTTGTAGTTGAAGTGGACAACCCCCATGAATCATGGCTTCATAATTTCTCTGAGTCGTACGAACTGAATCTTGTAGTGGGCGACTGGAACATTTCAGTGGTTTTAGGCCCACTCATCACAAGGCCACTCGTCATAGGTCCCCTTATCGTACGTAACCTTATGTAAAGGAAGGCCGACTTCTCGGAGGGCATGTCGCACGAGGACTTCTCGTACCACCAGTAAATTTGTCACACGGATATCTCGAGTTCGGAGGTGGGTTGACGATGCGGGTTATTTAGGTGTTGTACAACAATCAGTTTGCCCTTTTTTTTCCAGAGGGTGTTCGAGCACTACGGCACCGTTCGATGCTCGTTGGCACTCCTGCGCTTGCCTTAACTTCCAGCGCCTGTGATCACTACGGAGACGGACACATTTAGCCACGATCAAAGGGGTCGGATGCGGCTTGGTGTGGGTGGCCGCGCCATTTCTGCACCAAACGTGTCGAACGCGTGGGAGGCCAAAGCCAAGGAAAAGTGGAATTTCTGCTACAAATTGCTCACTTCTGGCCCTATAACACTTGATGAACATGGGTTTCAATTTGATGGATTATACGTACTAAGGCGTAGCGAGCTCTCTTAATGGTGACCATTCCTGATCGGATGGACAAAAAGATACTGCCGAGACGGGCGTCTCTGAACGCCGCGCGTCCGGCTCAATTTAGCGCTGATTGTATCATGCGTGACGCAGCAAGGGCTCATTCTACGCACGCGAAACATGCATGGTCGCGTGACGGCGTCGTTCATCTCCGCAACGGTGCCAAGTAAGGTGCCTGAGTCTAGCACGATTGCAAATATGTTGGCGACAGTGCTGGAACGAGTTTTCTTTACATGCCGTGTTAGCAAGCCTAACTACTTATTCAATGCTGACAGTGGCGCGCCATCTGCTACAGTGCGTCGTGGTGAGGCCCGAAAGACAATCCTTGCTGCCCAAGCAGTGGGTATTTAATACAGAAAGGATTACTTAGGGTAACGCTCTCCCGAAAGAAAAATCGGCTTCTGCTGTGGTTGTGTTGGACTGGGCTGTGTGCAGCCGACAACGCCTGCTTTCAAAAGTTTGTTTCCGTGGGTGTGGGTGTGGTCTGTGTAAGGAAGGGTGGCCAATGGCTTACAATGCCCCCCTTTCTGACAGTGGGAATGGTAGAAGTTTCCCCTTTGACACCCCCTTCCCCCGGTAAATACGCCTATGATAACTATCTAGGCTGCATTGATAAATTACTCATCAATAACCGACAAAACGTACATTTTTGTGTCATGGGAAATTTGCTCAGGCAGAAAGGAAGCCAAAATTAAAGACGGTTGGGGTGCCAAGTGTTAGTTCCCCGCATGGGTTTGTTGTCGTGCGTGGGACTTTAACAGCATTTGCATGGCACCAATAAATTACCTTTAATTAAAAAATACTACATTGACTTTTGTAAATAACAAAAGTACGACATAGCAAGTACTGAAATTTTTACTGCAACAAATGGTCCAAATACGAGAATATGCTATGAAATCGGTGAAATCGAACATGCGTACCAGTGGAAAGTATCGGCTATAATTTCTTTATCGCCATCATTTACATTTTTCTACTGAATTAAACACTATACTTCTCAATGAATATTTGACATTCTATTCCAGTTTTGAGCGGCTGGACGAAAAGAAAGCTTCTTAGTGCCTCTTTGCACCGTTCCGTGCGTCTATAACGACATCCGTGCGTTTGATGTAGCTTTCGCCAGGGAGTTATCCCCCAACATGTAATTGATCACGTAGCAAACAAATCTAACTGCAACAAGTGCTCATAAATGCTAAAGCGCTACAAGCATGCACACAGTATACAACCATTCTTTCAATAGCACATATAACCAGCCGCTTTCATTAGCGGTAGATGCGGATAGCTAGACCCATCACTTAGCAAAAAAAAGAAAAAAGAAATGGCGTTATTCGTTATACGAAGTCAACAACTTCTCGAATGCTATGGAAATATTTCCGTGTATGAAATCAATGTAGCAGTCATTTTTACATCGCCACGCTACTAGAGCAAATAACATTTTACAGCGAAGCTGTATACCTCTACCGTCCAAGGAAATTTTCGTGTCGTAAGCAAAAAACTTCCCATACGTGGGCCGATCCAGAAGATAGTGCAATGCCGGCCGGGCCAACCCGCCACGGAGGAGAAGCAGGCATTAAGCACTCCCCATACGTGGGCCGAGTCGGGAAATAGTGCAATGCCGAGCCGACCCACCACGGAGGTGAAGCAGGCATTAAGCACTCCCCATACGTGGGCCGAGTCGGGAAATAGTGCAATGCCGAGCCGACCCACCACGGAGGTGAAGCAGGCATTAAGCACTCCCCATACGTGGGCCGAGTCGGGAAATAGTGCAATGCCGAGCCAACCCACCACGGAGGTGAAGCAGGCATTAAGCACTCCCCATACGTGGGCCGAGTCGGGAAATAGTGCAATGCCGAGCCGACCCACCACGGAGGTGAAGCAGGCATTAAGCACTCCCCATACGTGGGCCGAGTCGGGAAATAGTGCAATGCCGAGCCGACCCACCACGGAGGTGAAGCAGGCATTAAGCACTCCCCATACGTGGGCCGAGTCGGGAAATAGTGCAATGCCGAGCCGACCCTCCACGGAGGTGAAGCAGGCATTAAGCACTCCCCATACGTGGGCCGAGTCGGGAAATAGTGCAATGCCGAGCCGACCCGCCGCGGAGGTGGAGCAGACATTAAGCACTCCCCATCCCAAGCAGCACACCAGCAATGATCCAAGTATGGCCCAATCTTGGCAGAAATTGGTATCAATCTTCAACCAAAGTTGGCATATTGGCAAAGTGCAACCCAATCGAATGCTGGCCCAGAGTTAAAGCCAATATTGGACCAATCTTATGCCAATTCAGCAGCCATTGTGCTGCCAGCGTAGGACCAGTGTTGGGCCATATCGTTGCCATTATTAATACCAGCGTAGGACCAGTTTTCAGCTATATCATGGCCATTATTATTGCCAGCTTTGAGTCAATGCCATTTGCATGACGAATATTGTAGATACGCTGGCTCTAGAGTACGCAGCCAATCTTACTGTGAACCTTTTCCTAGCGGCATTTGTTATAGCAATTGTCCCCATTACATCTTCCTCAATAGTAGCTAGGAAAGCTCGACAAAGAGATATTATATCGAGAAGCAGAAGTCCTCTATACTTGCAAAAAATATTAAAGGAATACTGAAATTCACTTTTATGACAGCTTATTTGCGAATAAATTTGCACAAACAGGCATTTTCCGTGGACCTAGATGGGTGACGCTCGGTTATGTTCAAACAGTTTATTTAGAGGCAGTGCCGTCAGCATAGGAATTGGGCAAGGTGCCGAGGACGGCGGGTTGGCCAGGTGTTTCAGGGAAGGGAGGTGTCGGTATAGGCAGATTGATCAGTGCTTGGATGAGGGCGGGCTTGTCCTGCCCCCGAGGAGCACGATAATGGGGTGATTTCGTTGAATTTGCTAACACTTGCCATAGCGACTTCACCATTACTTGGAGGAGATGCTTGCACTGTAAAATAAAAAGAAATATTATCGGAGACGTTGGTGTGGCAAGTGTATGTGGCAGTGTCCTCATTTGAAAAATCGCTATGCCGCAAGAATATAAGTTTGAGCAGAGAGATCGAAGGGTGGAATCAAAAAATTTTCTTGCGAGAGATTTGTCACATAACACTCTTTAATATTTGAACATATACGGCATATTTTGTAGAAGATGTAACCGCGAATATTTAGAACACATATATAAAATACGCAGGATCCGTCGGCCTTGTTTACACCCCACACCTAGTCAGGGTAGCACATTATAATTGAAGAATTGCAGCGAAGCCTGCGACATCATAAAAAGCATAGTTTCAGATAGGGTAGACACAATGCGGCCTTCGTGCGAAATTTTTCATGTGAAAAACGAGAAGTTCCGTCACGAAGCACTAGCAAAATAGGCATTTATTATACGAAAATAAAGAAATACTGCCGGCTGGAAATGATGCTTGACCTAGAACAGTGAGAAGAAGCGGGGTTCCTCGTTATGACTAGCAGGATGAGGCAGCGCGCATGGCTTGATAAAATCAACGTCCTGGAATTTGGGTGAAATTCATAAACAGAGATTTACACGTGTTCTACTGCGCGCACTTTTCAAAGGCGGCGAATAAAAAGAGCTATATAATTACAGGCACTTTACATTAGCCAGGGCTCTTTCAGTAATATATATACCGCATGATATTGGTTGGGTTGGCAGCAGTTTTTAACACTTATCCTAAAACATCACAAAAGAATTGTTGATTCGGCTCACAGCGTTTCTGCTCAGTGAATGTTGAGGGTTCTACACGAGAAATTTATTAGCACATAAATTTCCGTAGTCAAGGAATGAATAAAATAAGAAAGGAAATTTGAGTGAGTCTTTCGGCTGTGTGCTAACGTACTGCGATAGCAGCAATTTGCAGCTGTGAAGACTACAATTTCATTGTAGGTTGCCTACTTATTCTTGAAATATTTGAATAATTGCGTTCCGTCACTACAGGGACCTCGACAACGATCTAGCGCTGTATAACGTTGCAATCACCACCACGCATTGTTCTTTAGGCCGTCCAAAATGGATGCAGTGCTGAGCATGAATGAAAAAAAATCAACGTTAAGGACGCATCGAAACCATGAGCAATGTTTGAATTTCAACAGTAATGTACACACAAATTGCGAAATTACAAAGCGAAAAGAAAGATCGTTGAGCAGCTGGACATAATTTTAAAGGCAAGAGTATCCTGTAATTTAGCGCTTTGAAATTACCTTGCTTAACAACTTAATGCGTCGTTTCCTAATTCACTCCGTCGGGCTCCTTATAAAACGTATAACATACCCAAAACAAATGCACTCACCGTTGTAGGATCCACGCTTTTGGGTATCCCAGTGGATGGATGGATGGATGGATGGATGGATGGATGGATGGATGGATGGATGGATGGATGGATGGCAGCTACACCCTTTGTAACGGGCGGCGGCTGGCACCACCTAGCCTTTTACTCCTCCTGCTATTTTTGTTCTTTATATCCCCTTCTCCTTAAAATTTAGTTTTCACTTCCCCTCCCCCTAAAATAAAGATTTAAAACGGTACAGAAAACATTAGCTCCCCGATTTATGGTGTTATCCCTCCTTTGACTTCCTCCACCAATCCTCTAGCCTCCCGTTCGCTACTGCCACGCTTTTCTCGTCTATTTGCGCTCGTTACCTGGGTAAACCTAATGCCCCTTCCATATATGTCCCTGTTCCCTCAGCCAGAGTAGGGCGAAGTTCTGGGCATCTCAGCAATATATGCTCCGTGTTCTCAATTTCGGCTCCGCAAGCTGTGGACAAAAGGTCCACGTCTTCAAATTTAGACCAGTATGTTTTAGTTCTCAAAACCACCGTACTAGCTTCGAGTAATAGTGAGCTGCACGCCAGTTAGCAAATAGGAGCTCTGTTTATCTCCTGTTTTTGTGTCCTATGCATGGCTAGAGCTGGCTTTTTGAGCACTCTTTCTTCCCCCATTTTCTGTCCGTCTCCTTCACCTCCTTTCCTACACTAGAACTATATTGGGCCCCCTCCCTCGGCTGTAGGTGTCTAAACCTCAGCTTCCTAGTTCTGAGTGTCCAATTTGTATTCAAAGTTTTCAAGTATAGATATTTGTACACCTTTCCCGCCCACCTTTTTTCCCCCAGTGCTGCGAGTCTCTGTTCATATTTTAGCTTACTTATTGACTCTCTACCTTCGAATGACGTCCATCCCATGTCCTCCTGCACTTGCTCATAGGTGTGCTCCCGTGCGGTCCTAAGGCTAATCTTCTTACGCTTGTCTGTCTTATTTCAATGCATGCCTGAACTTCCGATTTCATGCACAGTACTAAATTTCCCAATATGAGGCAAGGTACCATAACCCCTTTCTATAGCCCTCTAACCACCTCGTATCTATTATAGTTCCATTGTGCTTTGTGTTTCATAACAGCTGAGTTGCTTTTCACGTTTTCAATCATAATTTTTTCATGTCCTTCCAGGTACTTTTTGCCCTCGTTTAGCCATATGCCCAAATACTTGTATTTTCCAACATGATCATTCTTAGCGCCTTGTATTTCCAATGTTGACCCCCTTTCTACATTGTATACTATTATCCCAGACTTCTCTCTACTTAATTGCAGTCCCAATTTTTCTCCCTCCTCTCCACATATCCTCATTAGTTCCTGTAGCCCTACTTGGGTGTCAGCAAGCAGTACAATATCATCTGCATACATCAGTCCGGCTAGTACTTGAGCGATCTTCCGCCCTTTCAGCATACAGCTTATGTATGCTCCTATTGTGCTCTGTTCTAGCCTCTTTTCCACTTGGCTCGTGTAAATCATAAAAAGCAGGGGCTAGAATGGACAGCCCTGCCTGAGACCACTTCTTATTTTAGCTGGCTTTGTAGTTTCGCCCCCCCCCCCCCCATGTTATTTCTACCTCATTATCTGTATAAACTTGTATAGACCATATTACCATAGACCATAGACCATATAAACTGTATAGACCATATTTCTTCAACTGGCTCCATGACTTTTTTCGGTTTACATTATCATATGCTCCTCTAATGTCTAAAGAAGCTATCCATAGCAGTTTCTGCCTGGCTGCCGCTATCTCTATGCACTGTGTTATAGAAATATAAATTATCTAGCCTTCTGTTCCTTCGAAATCCAATCTGCAGCTTTCCCAAGATCTCTTCACATTCTACCCGCTCCTTCATTCTCATTTTCACCATCTGCATTGCTACCCCGTATATGGCTGATTTGACAGTTACTGGCCGGTACGATTTAATTTTGTCCTCGCTTCCCTTACTTTTGTAAACTAATATCGTTCTGCTCGATTTCTACTCCTGTGAAACATCTCCCCGTACCACTATTTGTTCAATAAGTTGCCCTAATCCTAATTTACTTTTCTGGCCTAATATGCTTATCAATTTCATAGGTATGTCATCAGGTCCTGTCGCTGTTCCCACGGGGACCTTGTGTTCAATTCTGTTCGATTCCTTACTTGTCATCCCTCTGTTCTCCTCCTCTTCTGTTCTGCCATTGTCATTGTTTTCCATTTCACTACCTTCTGGATCTGCAAATGCTGCCTCTATTGTGAACCTAAAATATTCTTGAGCTTCCCCTCCCTCTACCTTTGTTCCTTTTGGTGTGGTCAGTGAGTGCTGAACCACCTCTGTCTTCTTTCTCTGTTGCCTTATATGTGCCCAAAACTTCGCAGACATATCATGAGAAGCCAACAAACACTGACACCAAGGACAACATAGGGGAAATTACTTGTGTTTAATAAATGAAATAAAGAAACGATAAATTAATGGAAATTAAAGTGGATGAAAAAACAACTTGCCGCAGGTGGGAACCGAACCCACAACCTTCGCATTTCGCGTGCGTGCGATGCGCGCGTGCGAAACAGCGCCGCGGTAGCTCAAGTGGCAGAGCATCGCACGCGAAATGCGAAGGTTGTGGGTTCGGTTCCCACCTGCGGCAAGTTGTTTTTTCATCCACTTTAATTTCCATTAATTTATCGTTTCTTTATTTCATTTATTAAACACAAGTAATTTCCCCTATGTTGTCCTTGGTGTCAGTGTTTGTTGGCTTCTCATGATATGTCTAATAAAAATCGGGACCCTCGGTTAACCCCCTCTCTTCTCGTTTATTACATAACGAGGGTCTCGAATCCGGCAACATTGATGCCTTCAGGTAGCATGTGTGGGTTTATTGACCAGTTGCATTCACCCAAAAAGATCACGTTCTCGTGACGCCTGCGGCAAGAAGGACGTTCCACGTCCGCCGCCAAGGTATGTGAGTGATGGCGCTGGCTAACACTCCCAGGGTTCTACGACACATAAATACCCAAGAAAGTGGATGGGGAAACAGCGCCGCGGTAGCTCAAGTGGCAGAGCATCGCACGCGAAATGCGAAGGTTGTGGGTTCGGTTCCCACCTGCGGCAAGTTGTTTTTTCATCCACTTTAATTTCCATTAATTTATCGTTTCTTTATTTCATTTATTAAACACAAGTAATTTCCCCTATGTTGTCCTTGGTGTCAGTGTTTGTTGGCTTCTCATGATATGTCTAATAAAAATCGGGACCCTCGGTTAACCCCCTCTCTTCTCGTTCAAAACTTCTCAGAGGCATTTATGTCTTTTTTTCGTATCTCTAACAATGACCGTACCGCAGGTATTGGTATCTTGGCTTGAATTAATGCCGATGCTTCCCTTTTATTTGCAAGGTCATTCTCCCATTTTGTCGCCACCTCTTCTGGTGGGGCTCCCCTTTTCTTTGCTGCTCTGTGTTTTCTGCACGCATCTTTGCGTTGCTCCATGGCCTCCTTATTTTCTCGGTCCCACCAGCCTTCGGTTTATGTTTTCCCTGCTTAATTCCTAGTTTCTTAGTATGCCTCTTCTCTAGCTCTCTATTAAAAATACCTATTAACTCGTCGTATGTCCATACCCTTTGTGGTTGCTTGGATACTATGTTTTCAATGTTTTTCGCCACGCCTTGTCTGTCATTCAGTTTGCTCATACCTTTCCTTGCTTTAGTTTCTATCAGTGGTACTGCCCATCCAAAACTGATTTTGATTCGTTTGTGATCACTCCCCAGGTTTTTTGTACCTTCCTCATCAATTTCCATACCTTCCAATCGTTCATACAGTTCGTGGGACATTAGGCAGTAGTCGATTGTCGAGTGGGAGTTATTTCTTTCCTATGTTATATTCCCGTCGCATTTAACTTCAGCATAACTATTACAGAATCATGGGCCTCACAAAAATCGTCTAACATCGGCCCTGTTGCATCTGTCGCCCCGTCAAAGTATTCCAAATGGGCATTCATGTCCCCTAGGATGATTACTTCCCGTTTCATAGCTAACTCCCTGATGTCCTTGGCGATACATTTGAAATGTTTGGCATCTCAATCTTTCGAATCATTCCCCGTTTTCAGATACACAACTCCCAGGATTGTCTTTACATTCCCTACGGTGCCCTTGAGCCACATGTGCTCACTGCAGCTCTCTCTTACTCTTTACCAGTCCTGTCCCTTCACTAGCGCCCCAAGGCCTCCTCCTCGGCGGTCTTTCCCTTTTCTGTTGCACCCTACCCAGGTGTATCCTGCAATGAATGGTGGCACTTCCTCATCTCTTAAACTGGTTTCGGTGACTCCATAAACCAGAAAATTTTCCGTTTGTAATTGTTCGTCTATTTCGCCTCACTTCATGCCATTTCTTCCCCCCTGAATATTGATGAACCCCACATTTACTGCCTTCTTACTCTTCCTCCTCCGTGCTCCTGTCCTGCCCCCCCCCCCCATTCTCTGTCCTTTATCATTTAAGTTTTGGCATGCAGGGTTACCCTGCGTGGCTCCAAAAAGGTCAGAGCCTACGACCCACCCTCGTTCCTACCTGCCATCCCGCAGGTGTAGTGTAGCTAACGCCATCCGGGCCGAAAGGGGGAAGTTTCTCCCCTCCCCCCCGATCATTCTGTTCACATCCACCACATCAGACCTGAGGGCTTGCTGCAACTCCCTAATCATTACATTGGCCGTCACTACCTGTTCTTCAATGAAAGGGCCCTGTCCCCTGACCTCTGGGACAGTACACAGGGCAATGGGCACCACCTCAGAGGTCGCCTTTAGTTTCGCCACTTCCTGTTGAATCTGTCTGTCCACGATTCACCCCCTATTCTGCAGGACGTCATTCACCCCAGCGTGCAAAATTACTAGGCTATTTCCTTCCCTATTTTACTTCAGTTTGTCTTTGGCTCTCTCCGCCACCGCTTCGAATCGCGCACCCGGCATGCATTCGACCTTCACCCGGCTGTCGTACTGAACTGTTCTGAGGAGTGCTGATTGCATTCGCGATACGTTGGAGCTTGCAACGACCCACACCTCTCTGTCTTCAGCTCTGTCTTCAAGCAAATCGTACCTCCCTCCTGTCTCAGTCCGCTGGGTCCTCCCTGCCTCCTCGCCTTCTCTGTCTCCTGCCGTCTCCTCCCTCTCTACTCACGTTAACGCGCCCGCTCCCCATTCTGCTCCACTGGGTGATCCTGCCGCTTCCTTTTCCTTCATTTCCTGATGTGCCTCCCTCTCCGCTTCTCTCTTTCTCATCTCTTTGAATTGTTTTTCCAACTTCTGCCCTTTCTCTCACTCCTTACTCCATTTCCGCTCTACAGCTTCCATTCTTGAGGCCCAGTCCCTCTCGACCCTTTCTTCAAACTCTGCGCGTTTCGTTTTTTTCTTTCTCGAGTTCCTCCTTTGTCCTCTCCATATCACTCTTTAGCTGCTTCTCCAAATTCTCAATCACTTTACACAGCCTGCACACGAAGCCGTTCCCTTCCGCCTCCGCCATGGTTTTGAATACCGTTTCATCCAAACACCATCCTTCATACCTCTCACACTGGACGAGGTCCCCGCCTTCCCCCTTGACTTTTCTAGCCGGCCGTCCCATGAATGCTTTTGTCCTACTGTTATTTAACAATGTGAAATCAAGGAAAAAATTAACTATAGTAAAGACTACTGGGAGCCTCTAGAAGAACAACGAATACTAATAAAATAAGCAAACCAACAAACCGGGAAAGAAATTTATAAAAAAAAATTAAAAAGGAACAGTTTTAGCCCTAACTATGAAACTTTTAGTCCTAACTGTTGTGTGGTCCACGACCTACTTTATCGCCCTACTTTGACTGAATGTTCGCCTGCCTTCCTAGTGCTCCAATTCTCTACAACCTACGTTTCTATGCTGGCCCTATCTACATTCAGATTTCCCGCCGCTGCAATTAGAAATCAAATCGTAACTTAGCTGCCGGCATCCGTCCGTCGCGCCTCCGTCCCGTGTCAAGGCTTCAGCTTTATATCGATCCCGATTCAGCATTTCTCTTTACATGTGTACAAAACATGAAGGAAGGAAGATAGAGGAGCAAGCATACCGGCAACGCGATTGAAGCTGAATTCATCCCACATCGAAGATGGTGGCCACCAACGCCGACTTTATTCTACTTATTGTTTCGCCTATATTAATCCTAACGCTCAAAAAAATTCGTGGCTCCTTTGCTGCGTGTACCAATACGCAGGCTTCCAGTCAATTCAACACAGGAGCTTGTAGTTGTCTGAGCGCTTGATTGATAGCATTGACCAGGCTCACGTGGGTGAGTTGGGGAGAGGTAAGTGGGGGCTGAAGGACGGAAGGTTAGGCCGAAAAAATAAAATCAAGAATGCGCCGTGCCAAAGACATGCACAGACGAGCAGCTGTTGAAACGGAGAAGCACAAACTTTGAACCAATATTTTTTTTCTATCAGGCGCATTCATACAAGCAGCTTACTACACATGCACGAACAAACAAATCTATTGGAATAGGAGCATGATGATTATGTCACCGAAACACGCCATGCATGCTAAACAAACAACCCAACAAACAAACAAACAAACGAACAAACAAACAAACAAGCAAACAAAAGTTTTACTAACACTTATGCGCTCCATCTCGATGTGCTATAAAACGGTTCCATTAACTCTCTGGCACTGTAATTCTCGATTCTCCTCAGAATCCTGATCCTCCAAAGCCGCGGAGCTTACATGCAAAAGCTACAATGCGCAGGTAAATGCACAATACCGTTGTTTCTTATGCCAAACTCATGTTCCCATGCACGATCATTAAAGCGCCGGCTAGTGTGCCCGTTATGCGACTTACCCTGCTTGCTACGCAGTGCATTGGCTTTTCTCTTTAGGGGGCGCATTTCGGTGGAGGCCATGTGCAAGAACGGCCGTATACCATGCATGGAGTTGACCTGGAAGAACCACAGGTGGTTCATGCTCAATCTTATTCATAAAAGATTCCATGTTAAGTCGCCCGGAGCATATTATCAAACGTGGGCCTCTTTGAGTGGATCACTTAATTGAAAGGTAGCACGTTGTTTAACCGGGCGAATCCTGCAAGTCCGTATAACCGGCAATCCAATTATTTAAGCACCCAAGCAGGATTGAGCTTCGAAGACTGCATGGTATACACAGCACGAAAAAAAAACCGACAGGAGGCAAGGTGAAGGCAAGACGATCGCTCACTTCAAAATGAAATTTATTACACAATACTGGAAAGACAAAGAACCTAATAGCACTTAATGTTAGAATATATGTTGCAATAGGTTGCACAGCTTGATTTCTGAGCCTTCATTTGTGCAATGGCAACGTTAGCCAAAATCGAATTTATTCGAAAGTAATTACCTGTTAAACTTTAATTTATCTCTTATCAGAAAATAAAAAAGAGGAAATATTCTTTACGACATTAAGTAGCTAACGTACATAACGTACGTTGTGTTCTCATTGTCCGCAATCTGCTTTTCTTTTTCACTTTTATTCTCAGGCGCGGCACAGAACAATACTCACACAGACACGCCATCTCACTGTCTTTTGAATGACACTTGACAGTTCTGTGCACTACCGTATGTCAGTTGTCGCAATGATGCACATACCCACACGCCCACGAAGATGACGTAGCATACAAAGAAGCACACATTGCATGCAGAAAGAAACACACATTGCATGCAATCACAGCAACACAAATATAAACTAGGAACACCTCTATTTGAAGTGGCAGAAGGGTATGAAGGGAGTACCTTTAAGCTCACTACGGTATATCTGAGAAGTGGGCTATCTGGAAAATAACTTCATGGATCCAATTTTACCACATTTTGCCATCTAACCTCTGGCCATAGCCAAAAGCAGGAGAAGCGATTGTTACACTTTTCCCACCATACACCTGTCTGCTGTTTTTGGACATATGGTTCACTCTGTTGGACTTAATCAAGCAGACTAATGATGCCCATATACCATGCAAGTTTCACGCGTTTTAAACCACAAGTCAAGTTTTGGAATATAAAAGAAATGACACACAGGCAAGTCTCGTCGTCACAGGTTTAAATTAGTCTATAGTTCCTAAAGTTTGTGCAGTCACAGGTTTACAGTAGCCTACTGTTTATAAAATTTCTACAATCACGGGTTTAATGTAGTTTTCACCAATCTGTACTTCACGGAAACTTTCGAAGGTTTGCATGCGGCGCTAAGAACACGGAACGAGAATTCTCGGAAGCTCCGTTCAAGAGCTCCTCACGAGGGCTGGCCATTTTGAGATGACAAGCGCAGAGCATACAATGTGCGCTAACGATCGTGTTTGCACATAATTACATCGCTACACGCTGCGGAAATGTCTGAAATTTCAATCCGAACGCCGTGTCTCTTTCCCTCGCGGCGACCACGCTTCAAGCCGGACAGTGACGTACTCGTGTCCCTCTGCCTACGTACAGGTGTCCGCAGTGCAACGTCGCTCGTGGTGACACGTGACTTTGAGCTTGAATTTACGAATTCAAAGTAATTAGAGAAACAATAAAATACAAAAACAGAATCGACGCGTTTTTTTTTTTGCTTTACTTCGCACCCAAGCAGGAGAGGTGTACCATCACTTCGTCTGCTCTTTTTCACAGCCGTGCAGTCGCGCGCGCAGGTATCGAAACTATGCCATTTTCTAGCGTGTTCCAGCGCGTGACCATTGTCTGCGATCCGCTTGTTATGCCTCAGTATTCGTGTAGCACTGTATTATACCGCTAGGCATGTGTCCTTGTGCAGAGCGCGCGAAATCGTGCGCTGCGCGAAACGAGACAATCGCAACAATCGCGCGCAACGCCGTCAGCGAGCGTGCGCAGCGCCGAAAAAGAAAGAAATGAAAAACCGAGGAGGAAAAGAAATGTAGGGGCCCGTCACGTATGCATCACGTGATCCTCGAGGTCCGGTATGGGGGAACACAGGGATGAGCCTAGAGGGTGTCTCGCTATGCCGTGGAGCTCGCCTCCTAAAATCTTGTGTTCGTGGCACTGAAATATTTCTATCTCGGCTATTAATGAGCCGATTTGACAAAATTTTGCTGTAGAAAGCTCTACAGAGGACACGTAACCAGTTCCAGCGTACAACCTAAATTTGTTATTGGGCCTGGTGAGGAACCTTTAACACCGACTTTGAAGAGATTTGTTGCATTTGCAGGAGAAAGAATAACATAACTGTAAGAAAGACCTTTGTATTCATGTCTTCTATTTCATAAAAAAATTCTTAAAATTGTAAGATAAGAACTGAGATACGAAATTCACATCAAACCCAAATAAAAAAGGAACTATATCACAAGTTTGTAAATTGTACCTACTAATACATCTGGACAAGTATACGTATAATATAGCGCTCTCACACAGTTATTATGTAGTTCCACGTTATTTATTTATTTACTTCGTGATACTGTCAATATTAGGGATTTCTACAGGAGTGGGTTAGAAGGGTCTGTAGACATTGTGCTACACATATTTACATAAGTATACAGCAGGGTACCTGTAAAGAGTTAACCTATGGTACCAGCAATGCGTATGGCAAAAAGATAACGCACAATCAACCTATTTAAATTACATATGATGTTCTTTAAAACGAAAAAAAAAATAGGAAAACAAGGTAAAGCATATGAAATATACAATTGATAACATCATCCACAATTTCAAATCACATATTTCCAAAAACACCTGGTTTTAAATCAATGATAAGCACAATAAGGATAACCTCCCTTACTCGTGGCTGACTGTAGTGTTTCGGCAGAAAATTCGACAAGATGTTCAACATGGGGCTGTGCAAATGCCGTCAGGGCTAAGGCATTGCAATCGCGAACAGCTCGCGGGAAGAACGAAAACCTAAACGTATTGTCAGCGCAACAATATTCCTGCGGTAAGGTGGTGCTTGTGACGGGTTTCTCTGGATGCGTTATATTAAATGGAGGTGTCGGAATATACTTAAACCTTGACAAAATACAAAAATTTGTGTGGCTAGAGCATGGAACGACTGCTTAGTGTATGAAGGCCAATGTCGGATGCCATCGGAGTTAGAGATAAAACGCGCGGCTTTTCGCTGGAAAGGCTCAAGTGCAGGTAGTTGATTTTGGGCAAAGGGAAACCACGCCATGTTCGCATATTCTAAGATAGGACGTATGATTGTCACATAGGCCAAAAGCTTGGCTTCCTTCGTAGTGTATCACAGAGCCCGCTTTAAGAACGTAAGCTTTCGTATCGCTTTGCTTTCCACGTGCTCTACGTGAGCCAACCATCGTAAATCTGATAATATGGCGATGCCCAAGTGCTTATACTTAGTGACAGTGTTAAGGGTGGTAGTACTGCAGCCGTATGTAAAATATATTTGAATTTCTGTTTCTCTTACTGACATTGAAACTGTTTTATCAAAGTTGATTGCCATTTCCTCGTTTTTCACACCATTGGGCTATCACAGCAAAATTCTTGTCAAGACTAATTTGATCTGGTCGGTTTAGTACTTCTCCATACTGAACGCAGTCTTCTGAAAATAACCTAATCTTTGATTTAACCTGACTGGTTATGTCGTTTATGAACAAAAAGAACAGGATAGGGGCCAGAACGGAACCCTGGGGTACGCCAGAAAGTAATTCCAGAAGTGTGGGAGCCTTACTGAACCAACTGGCGGCAGTCAGATGAGTAATTACAAATCCAACAAGAAATTGGCCCGTCTCCTAGTACATGTTTAAGCTTTAGAATTAGCTTAGCGTGGCAGACACAAAAATAATGCATTTGGGAAGTCTAGGTAAATTGCATCTATTTCTTTTTGGTCGCTAATTCCTTTGGCGAAATCATGTACTATTTCAACAAGTTGGGTAACGGTAGGTAGACCAGTCCTGAAGCGATGTTCCAAGATTTTACGGCATGTAAATGTGACAGAAAATTGGCCTATACTTTCACTGACAAGAGGTATCACCCGACTTGGAGACTGACACTATTTTCGCAATATTTCATTTTCCTCGACGGTGTTGTTCGGAGATGGATTTATTGTACACAAGGCATCGGATGATGAAAATCTGCTCGGTTTGTCGCACGCCGGACGTCCTATCCGTCGCTTTGGCACGGCAAAACACCTCGATTCCCGCTGCCATAACGCTTCAGGAAACAGTTCGGGATTCCCTCCGGACCATTGTATGTTTATCGTCTAAACTTAATAATGGTGGGAACAAGCCTGCTTCGGTACGACTGGTGCGCCCACTGCCTCGTTTTGCTCTATATTATCTGGCCTGTAAGCGTGCCTAATGCCATTGTCAGGGGCAAATACGGACTGGGAGAATGCGTTAAATGCTCCGGCTTGTTTCTTTTTTTTTTCTGTCGCCGATAATGGCTTTGCAGGGTTATCTTTGTGTTTATTGGGTGAATCTTTCATAATATTGCTAATCGTTGTACTGCAGAGGCGCTGTTTTTGTACATGTTTTTTTCTTTAGCAGTCTGTTTAACGAATTTATTTTTTGGTAGATGTCTGGAACTGGGCATAATTTGTTATATTTCCTCAGCCATATTTTTCTGCGTTTTAAATGAATTGCATCGCCTTTTATCCATGGATAACAGGCGATGCATTAGAATCCATGGGTTGTGCTTATTGGCGTTCTTTTCTATTTGTGGAACGAATTGCCTCAAGCAGTGCATAACATGTGCTTTGAACTGCAAGCAAATATCGTCAACATTGGCCAAGCCGTCTGAAACTAGTTCGTTGAAGTCGTTCCACTCGTCGACAAAGTAGGTACTAATAGCGTTATCGCCTCCTTTGTTAGATGCGTACACGCGCTTTCTAGCGTCACATTGGCGGATACGATTTCGAATAGTTAGCGTGCAAAGAACCATGTCATGATCCGATAGTCCTTCAAGAATATTGACTGTGTTATTTTCTTCGCAAAAGAAGTCGCTGACTAAAATAAAGTCTAAGATAGAACTTGAAGTGCCCTGGACACGGGTAGGCCTGGAAACAATTTGGGTCAGGTTGAAGGTAAACAGTAAACTCAGCAAGGTATTGTTTATTATAGTCCATGGGCTCGGAGTGCTCCCGTTAATATCTGGGAGACTAGTCTCCTCCCATAATTATGGCGTTCCCCACCATCTGTTCATGCGTGTACTCTAGAAACTGCTCAAGATACGACACTTCGGCTTGAGGGGGTCTGTACACTGCGCCAACACAGATGTGGCTCTTGCCCAAATGAACCCTACACCAGACCGCCTCCACACCTGGGAAATCTGGCATCATCGAGTAATTTATGCCTTGGCCTATGAGCAAAGCAACACAACCACCTGTAGTTCCATCCTTTCGGACGATGGAGAATCCCGGTGGAGCGATTTCATCGATTCCAATGTCAGCTTGCAGTCATGTCGTAATCACGGAGATAATGTCAGGTTCAAGAGCGACAAGAATCGTCTCTAGCTGCTCAGATTTTTTTTCTAGAATCTCTGCGCATTAAGATGGTATCATTAACCGTTGTCCATGCTTTTGTTTTTTCTGTCCTTCGTTTGATTATCCCAATTGTACAGGCGATTATTTATTTTGATTTTATCGTAAGACAAAAAACACTGCCCCCCCCCCCACCCCTTTCTGTTCTCGGTGCACTTTCGTTCTTTTCCATAGCTCCTTTCTAACTTCATTTACTACGGGCGAATAGTCCTCGCTAATTCAGTATTCTGTTCCGTTTAGCTTTTTGCAATTACTAAGTATGTTAGCTTTATCGCTGTAGTAAATAACTTCACAACGACAGATTTGCGCTTGGAATTGTCAGTTATTCGCTTTCGCCCACGACAGTGCATTGTTCCGGTGCCAGCCGTTTTTCACTCCTATAGTATCATCATAGCTTGTTTTCTCAACAGCATCGAGCAGATCTTGGTGGTTCTCATTTTCGAGTTTCTTAACACTACACACGTCAGGATTAGACCTGCGGCCTCTGTTATCTGATTCGTCAACTTTGTTATTCAAGAAGAGCACCAGATGATCGATATTGCCACACCTGTCCACGCATCACAAACCTGCAAGCTGCAGCTTGAAATATAACTGGAAAATTTTGTTGTACGTGTTATATAGCGCTCTCGCAGTTATTATGCAGCTCCACGGAAGTTCCAAATTACACATCGCGTTCCTCCGCTAGCGACACTGTACCAGATGCCGTTTGACGAAATGGGAATTCCATTTTTGGCGCATCTGAGCAATTTAAACAGCGTGCCTTCTTTTAACTTGCCAATTTTCTGCAATCTTTGGGAACAAGAAAGGAAGAACTAAATTAATGACTGCTTCCTAGAGTTGGTAAAATTTAACATTCTCACCTGCAAAAAACTTCATTCAGATCGGTGGAGAGGTTGGCTCGCAAAAGCACTTTTACGTTTTGCACGTATTTGAATGGAAAATCAGAGTTAGTTGTCAAGGGTTTGATCATGGCATCTCCATTTAGATTGGGACAGAATGCAGAAACATTCGTGTATTGTGCTTTAGGTACACGCTGAGTAACCTTAGGTGGCCCAAATTAATCCGAAGCCGCGCACGACTACGCGTCTCATGAGCAGATCGCGGTTTTGGCGCGTACAACACGATTCTTTTACGTAGTTGCTGCTGAGCTGAAGGTTCCTCGTAAGAGGTCCATAAAAGGAGCATCCTGAAAAATGAAATGGCCGCGATTTAGTACTGGTGCTTTTCGGTCCATTCTGTACCACTTAAACACTCACCGTTTAAAGCAGGCTGACCACAATGATAACGCGGGTGGAGGATCGCTCTGGCTACTGACGAAGCTCAAGTGCGAGGCATCAAAAAGGCATCGCAACAAAATCGCGGCCCAAATTGAGCTCTGGTCAAAATAATGAGCCGTGCAGATCACTTCAGCGTCTTACGATTCACAATGTTCTTGCAAATAAAGTGCGAAATTCGTAAGAGCAACTAAAGCAAGTGCAACATGCGTGGTATAACGCGAAATAAACAAAATATTATCGGGGACTTGGACAAACAGAAAAATCTGACATCTCTTCGTAACTTTCACGTGAAAGTACGCAGATAATTATCGCCGTACAATTAATTATTAAATACTGCAAATCCGTTAAGCTCTAAATGTACTCCAAATTTTCTATTATTCAGGCTTTGTTGGCATGCATGCACACGTCACTTCTAGTTACAGATCTGGAATAAAAGCGCTGAAAACATACTGACAAATGTTACAAGAAGGGACTGTTCCTGCAGACCACTTATTGTAACGGCAATTATCCCTTAGCCTCTCTTCCAACAAGTAAACAATGACCAATACAAAGAACTTCTCAGTAAAAGGCCTCACCATTTTATTAGTTTCTCACTCTTGATCAAGGAGTACATAAATAATCCCAAAGGCAAATATTTGTATTGTCCAGAATGTGCAACAGAAGAAACAGCTTCGTTTGCTTGTGAGTTCCCCAAAAAGTTCGACTAATCTAAACAATGTTCCAGAATGGCGCTGTTGAATTTGCAGGCCACATTTTTGTGTCGGAAGTTCATCATACCGTTGAGCACTCCCGTTCTTATGCCACCATGGGAAAATCACGTTAGAAGGAAGTCGTGCACGGTATTATCTCGCTTTTGAAAGACGTGCGCTGGCCACAGCTAGTCGGTGTTGCCAGTTTCTGTATCAGCGACGACTTCGTCGAGGTGCTGAGCCGTTATTTCTTTGGCGACTGCTGGTGTTCCTTGCTGGCTCTTATTTGCGTGCTCAATTTCACACAACGTAGTCGGGGTCACCAGGATTTCTCCTGGTGTGCGGACACAGTTTCATTCAGTATTATTTTACCGGTGTCAGGTTCATACAAAAATCCGCACACCTTGTGACCGTAACGTTTACAAGTGCTGCATGGTGGCGCTGTACAGTCACGTTCCAGATGGCCTATCACTTTGCACGTCAGGCACATTGGTGGTCGGTCTGGGAACGCGATGAGAAACGTTAGATCCTGGTAGTACCACAAGTATGGCAAATCTTTCGCTTCCAACCCTTCCTTGAGGCACAGGCGAACGTAACGGGTAGTCCTTCTACCTGAAGATCCAGGCCTAGACGGCACGTAACAGCTCACTCTTTTAACAGTACCGTACCGTTGAAGCGCTTCCCCTATATATGCATTGGTGATCTTACCCGGCACCCAATGAACCTTCATCCTGAGCTCTGGCGCATTGGGGTCCATGATACCGCAGTAGCATCCTTTCACTCGCATGCTCTCATCGCTTGCGAGGGCTGGCAGGGCCTTGGTTTTCTTCAATTTAATCTGCCGCAACTTACTGCACTCCAGTCTTCCGATAGCTGCAACCTCGTCGCGAAGTCGAAGTTTTTGCATTGATTCCATAAAATCCGAGCTATAGTGCGGACACCCACGTGGACCACAACGTAGAAAAAGGCCCATGTCATAAATATCCTTTTGTGTGTTTGGCGATGCCACAGGCAGTGGGTCACCTTTACCACAAACGACCGACGTGTTTAACATACCGTCTTCTATGGCAGGTGATGCGTCGGCCCCTTGGTCATCTTGAGCAGACAAGACCGACGGCTTGAACATATCCTTGGCAGGCGATTCGTCAGACGCTTGGTCATCTTGATCAGGCACAACCGATGGCTTTAACATATCTTCTTTGGCTGGCGATGCGGCTTGATTCTTTTCACCAGAACCGACCGATGGCTTCAACAACTCTTCAGCTGGCGATAGAGCAGACGCTTGATCGTTTTGACTAGACAAGACCGAAGGCTTCAATAGCTCTTCGACAGGCGATACGCCTTGACCAGACATGACTGATGCGTTTCGAGCGCTGCTTCGGGCGTTCACTCTACTCAGCTGGCACTCGCAGAATGACTCCTCAGCCCGGCAGCGCCAGCATACGTTGGAAGGGTGTGTTTGACGTCACCATACAGCGCTAGCGCCGCTCCTTTCCCTGGTGGTCGTCGGTGTGAATGACAATAAACCACCACGGCCGGGCTAGACGGGAGACGCGCGCGCTTTTTCTTAGAAAGAGCGTGGTTCGCCCCTCTGCGCGGCCGTGAAAACCCAAACGAAAAGTGTCGTTGTCCATGTGTACCACCCCCTTCGCCTAGGGAAAGGGTGAATCTTCCTGAGACACAGGCTCTTCGCGCTCGCTGTACGTGACACCGCCGCGTAGGCGCTGGCAGAGGAAGGATGGGCCGGCCTGTTTCTCCCACTCCCCGTTTCACGTACGTTCTCCCACTACGAACTAAAGAAAGGACTGTTCAGGGACAGCAGCCGCGGAGAAGCTTTTGTTACAACCTTTTTTTTTATTATTTGGGGTTTTTACGTGCCAAAACCACTTTCTGATTATGAGGCACGCCGTAGTGGGGGACTCCGGAAATTTCGACCACCTGGGGTCAGGATTCGATCCCGCGACCTCGTGCTCAGCAGCCTAACACCATAGCCACTGAGCAACCATGGCGGGTTTTTGTTACAACCTTAGCGACAGGATTTCTCTGTGCGATGCCCTTGATGAAGCGTACTGTATGAATAGTGCAGTCTTTCTTTCGCGATTCCTCCTCGGCTGATGAGTTTCTCCCACTTTGGACGATAGCAAAGCTTTGAATATCGTTCCTTTCTTTCTCTTGTTTCTACCGTGCGCGCTTCATACCATTTCGAAGCTGGCTACTGATAACGGAAGGGTGATTGGACGTTCGGAAAAGCGATAGCAATTGCTGCACCCCCTCTTCCGAGAAAATCGCCATGTTCATGGCGCACCGGCATATGCGTCCTGCCCAAAGGATTTCCGGCGAAGCGTTTTGGAAGGGCCACGTGTCAAAAAGTCCCCCGAAAAAAAAAAAAAACACATTCGTAATAGGCATTCGGACGCACGCCGCTGCAAACACTCGTGCCATGTACTACGCTGAAACTCCAGTGGTAGTTTGACGTCGGTGCGGGGCCGAAAAAGTGCGTAGCTTACGACTGTAACTCAACCTTAAAACAGAAAACAACCAGGGCGCCATCTGGACTGCACCGTGAGATTACGTAGTTGCCGCTCTTCATTGATGGCTAGCAAATTTTACGAAAGACCCTTGCGTTACACCTAGGCGACACTTAAGAACATCACGCTGCAAATCGTCTCGCAGCGAGGTCGTCATTTGCTGGTAGTGGCTGACTTCACGTGCTCATTTAAGGTGCGAAATCAAGAAAGGCGTTGACAGATGGAACCCCAAACGCTGGTTATACAGTGCGACTTCACAGATGCCAAGGTCTTGTTCGTACTTACGCCGTGGTGGCTCCGCAATTGTTCCCGAAACTGGCCACGTTCGTTTTTTCGTTCTTTTAGAACAGAGCGTCGTCTCTCTTTACCGCTAAGCGATTCACTATGCACTAGAAGGCGCTGTTAAAATACATAACGCCACATCCAGCTGGTGCGGAAACTGCAAGCAGACGGACGTCTCCACCTGTTTTGTGTTATTGCGGTTCTCCTGGCTTACCAAGCGTCTTATAGTGGTAAGAGTAATGTTTGCGATATTGCATTGCTGATACTTACTGGTAATTTACAGATACAGATGACATCGTTTTTCCCTTTAGTGGATCTTTTAACCAAACCTGCCATCCGAGGACGTGTTCGGTGCGACGGGGACGGGACTGGACGATGCTGTCAATTATGCTTTCATAATAATTTCCATCATTTGCAGTTCATTCTATCAGGCACAATTAACGTTTGAAGGCTCCCAATTTATACAGGGTGTGCCACGCAACTTGTGCCAAAATTTAAAAATATGCGAGTGCCACGTAGTTGTAAAGAATAACGTGAAAAGTGCCGCGCTAGTGTATTTCATGTTTTTCGGGCTTCATTTACGCTTGGAAAAACTTTTATCTAGCACGGATTGACCAATAGAAAGATGAATCATGGACATTTGGCGATGGACTACTATTTTCTGATTGACAGACTTGCTCCGAATAAAATATTTGAGAAGGTGAATAATAATAAATAATTAGGAAATTAGGCTAAATACAAAAATAGTCTGACTTGCTCCAAGCGACGGTCAACAACACTACATTCGTCCTTTCCAACTACTTTGTGCTCACATAATTTAAAAATTTGGCACAACTTACGTGGGATACCCCGTATACAGGTTGTTTTAACGAACAATTTCCAAACTTTTTAAAGGTTGCCTGTGGCAGATAGCTGAATTCTTGCTCATGAGGTGCTCTACTGTAAGCGGCGGACACTACTTGCACAAAAAATTGAAGCTCAAGATCGGCAAAATAATGAAAATTCGCTAATTAACTTTCTAACTAATTACCCTATAACCCATATTGCAACTCGCAAATTCGAGCCGTAGAGTTCGTAAGGCTTGGAACGAATTCTCAGGACGACACCAGTTTTGCGATATTAATTCCCAATCTTTGCGGAAGAATGCATTGGCCGTTATATTTACTTGTGTGCTCTAATGCCTAAAACGACGTTTTGTTAACAAAGTGCCTGGAACGCCAATGCATTTCTCTGCAAACTTCGGGAATTCTTACCTCGAAACTGGTGCCACCCCAAGAATTCGTTATAAGTGGTTTGGCCTTGCGAACTCCACGGCTAGATTTGTAAGTTGTTATATGGGCCACAAGGTAATTATTTAAAAAAACACCATTAGTGAAGTTTTAGAAATTACTCGATTATGCATTTCATATTTTTGAGCAAGTAATGTACGCCTCTTCGGGCAGACAAGCTTATGAACTACAGTTGTCATTTTTGCCACCGGCAACCTTTAAAGATTTTTGAAAATGTTCGCTGAAACACCCTGTATATATGGGAACATTTTTGTTAACGGCGGGTTCACTATTTTCTTTTTTTCATAACTCACGCCTGCCGCGACATATGCCTATGTGCCTATATGCCTATATAGAGACCACATTGCTGTGCTTATGTAGATCTCTTTCTAACCTTTCGCGGTTTGCGCAGTACGTCTAGAACCGCAGCGTCTTGTGCTCTACGTGGTTGTACGGGGCTGACGGCCACGCATCATTACGCAACTTCCCAAATAACCATACGAGTCGGGTTTGGAACTTCACTTGGTAGAGCAGTAAGCGAGGGATCCAAAAGAACTGTGATTGTTGTTCAAATAAATATTTCTCTATCATTCTTCCGGAGCTAATTTAAAAAAAGAAGACGCCACTATAGTCACATACAATTTAAAGGAACACTAAAGGCTAATAATAAGTAGACGTGGACTGGTTAAATACCATTCCAGAAACCTTGCAACGCTTTTTCGTGTCAAGAAAAAACTTACTTTACGATAAAATTGCATCTGAAGGGTCCTGACACCTTTTTCGCAAATCAAATCTGCCGCTGCTCAACCGGGGAAGTGGTGATGTTGCATACGCCGTAACCACCTTTTGCTGCCGTCGACGAGTAAAACGGCGCCCGACAGAAGGCGGCACCGCGCCAAGACAGGTCAAGCCAGGGCGTCGGATCCGTCGCTGCAGCTGCTTTTTCACGAAGCGGCAATTCAAATGGAAGCTGAATTCTCTGCTACTTGCAGTTTGTGTGAGTTTGGCGAGCCAGCAAAACCACTGTAACACTACGCGATCAGCAAAGTACTGAAACGCGAAAGCGTGGGCATCGCGAACTGGAGAAGAAACGAAACCGTTCGACCGCCCGCGTCGTTGTCAAGGGTAATTTCATTCAGTTCTTTTGTCTAAACATGAAACAGAACTGGACAAGTAGCAGTTTATTTCCTCTTATAATACAATGCAAGGATGTTTTTTTGCAACGAGTGGTTGCGTACTAGTGACAGTACTTAACTGAGGAATGTTTTCGTCATCGGGCAACTACTTGGATTTCCTGGGGGATTGTCTAATCATGTCCTGCATTTACCTCAATCTCTCGATTATTAAGGCTGTTTTCGCGTTAATATTGACGCCTTAGACATTCCCGAGCACTAACTTATCACTTGAGCTTGACTTAATATTTGCCTTTAGTGTCCCTTTAGGTCTGCAGTGATGCCCCGCGCATGTCCATGTAACCGCCAGCCACTGTTCCTCGTCGAGGCTGCAAATAATTCGTACTTGAAACATTTACTGTTACGCAAATAAGGCGGTAACCAGCAAAACAAAAATATTAGCGCCTAATTTTATACGTTTTCCCTCGCCTATTATATAGTGGAATGGCGAAAGCCTAATTCTTTATTGAAGTGAAATAAAGTGCTTTCTTCGCTGCAACTATTTATTGTCAAGTTTCACTTCAGTTGGCAGTGGAATTTCATGACTAAAACGCGCTCAGCCGTGAAACGAACTCTACCGCAGACTTTTGAAGATTTATTTAATTATGGAGTTTTATATGCCAAAACCACGATCTGATGAGGCACGCCGTAGTGGAAGACTCCGGAAATTTGTACCACCTGGGGTTCTTTAGCGTGCACCTAATTCTAAGTAGACGGGTGCTTTCGCATGTCGTCCCCATCGAAACGCGGTCGCCGTGACAGGGATTCGAACCCGCGACCTCGTGCTTAGCAGATCAACACCATAACCACTAAGCGATCCCGCCCGGCGCGTAGAGTTTTGAAGAGTGAAATGCTCAGACTCCATACGCTTTGTCCATGTCTCTTGCACACCTCATTGCTTCTGTCGATGAAAAGGCCCTTCAAGAACAGCAGCCGCACCGGAGGTATCAAGTACGCCGCCATTTTGAAAAGGTCGCTGACGACGATTTTGTTTCCTTCTGTGATTGGATGGCGGAGTAACACAACCCCGCGTGGTCTGTGTGCCTTGGTTGGCAACTGCTGGTTTTTCAGGTTTTATGCTATATAGAAATCTACTATATTGAGAGGCCTTCGTCTTGCAGTGGAGATAAACTAAGCTGATGATGATAATGATAGAAATCTTTATTTTCGATTTTCATTTGTTTACTTGTTGTTGGCATTGTTCTTCCGGCGCTGCTTTCCTGCTCGAGTCCATCCGATGCGGTTACTTGTTTGACAAGTAAAGAAGAGGTGTATCTCCCAGGCGTACTACCTGTGAGATACACCTTATTTCATTTCTCTTTTGCTGGTTTTCGCGTCTTTATGGCGAATGGCGGGCGTTATTCGCATTTGTACTAGTAAAGGTACCCCCTTCATCTTTTGCATAGAAAACTTACCTTGGGTTGCACCCCCGCCCCCCACACCGAAAGAAGATCCTGGGTACGTGCCTGATATGTACATATATATATATGTACATATATATATATATATATATATATATATATATATATATGTATATATATATATATATATACACATTTAAGCTATGCGCTTCGACATTGCCTTTTGCCCTGTACAGCCTTAACATCCAAGAGGCATCGGATAAAAAATGCGATGGCTATTTGTGAGCAGAAACATTCCGTAATACGGTTGATTGCGTCGAAGAGAACAGGATGAACAAAACCGAAAAAAAGCA
Organism: Dermacentor andersoni; assembly: GCF_023375885.2. Taxonomy (NCBI): domain Eukaryota; kingdom Metazoa; phylum Arthropoda; class Arachnida; order Ixodida; family Ixodidae; genus Dermacentor; species Dermacentor andersoni. The sequence goes on from NC_092817.1 coordinate 160,912,911, forward strand.
AATTAGTTATCGTCCTCTTTCTCGAGAAAGATAAAACGGGCTAACGCCCCAATGACCCCTCTCATGGTCATGCGGCACAATTTTATAGATTTATAAACGTTGATGTCCCATCTGTAATGCAGCATCTACCACAGCCTCGAACGCTCGCGCAGTTCGTAAAGGTTCGCTTTGCTGGACAAGTGTAATTCAATCTGTAAGGTATGCTGTTATTACTAACCAATGCTATTTTATTCATGGGTGGAAACCATGTCCACCGAACCAAGTAGTCAGGCAAAGTAATCTACAACTAACATACCACCTTCTTGTGTGTGACGTCATTAGTTACGTCACTACTACTGCTTTCAACTTCCGAGTTTCCTGGAATATCGCCAAAGTTGTGTTCACGTGG